>NC_092069.1:17908750-18605625 GCF_039877785.1 Chaetodon trifascialis
TAGTTATACCTGGGTGTCCATGCTCACCTGCACACAGTGTCGTCTTCCTTCCTCTCCACTTGCATCCATCTAACTCATGTCTTCATCTTCTGTCTGTCTTAAATACTGAAATATGTTCTGAGTGACTTTTCTTTTTTCAGATTTTCTGCTGGATAGTATCATTGCAACTAATGATGTGAACTGTAGCAACTGTTTCTAACAGCCTGCTTAAATAAACCTAAACTATTAGACAATAACCGCTTGACTTCCGCGTCACGTGCATAACCCTGCACATTGATTTAGTGCGCAGGTGGATTTCCATTGTGCTTACCTGGATGTGATGAGTACAGAGAAGTTCTGTATCATGCAGTAAACTTAATGATGAACGAACTGTGGACAATGGTTAGGCTTATATTTATTGTACCTCGGCATAGGTAGCAAAGACTGCATATACCGTAACTTTATTCATCCATGATTCACCGCACCGCCCGACTAGCACGTTTAGTGACCCAAATCGAACGCACCCTCAAGGTAACCGCGCGTCCAACAAGTCCCCCGGAGTGAAACTGTCTCAAAAAGATGAATGTTTGTCCAAATGCAGAAGCGTGGCTAGCTGTCAGACGAAACAACAACACAGTTTGGAGAAAGAAGTTTCCAAACCAAAGAAATTGTATTTTGTTCCCCGAATTGTCGTCAGCAAAGGAAGCGGAAGATGCTAGCTAGCAAGAGGAGTCGCCGGCTAACGGTGAGTTAAAGTCGGCAGCGTCTGCTGTTGTGTTAACTGTGTTTGGCTTTATGTGTTGTCTTGCTTGGTGGTATCTCTGCTGTCTAAGTCTAAGTCTAGTCTAGTCTAAGTCTTGTATGTAAGCATGCAGCACCGGCCGTGGTGTCCACATCCTTGGCTTTAATTGGGTTCAGAAAGGCTAACTGAAGCCAGACTTGTCATTGCACAGTTTCTGGGCTCAGGTTTGTGGTTCGATCCCCGGCCTCTGAGGTCTGCATGTCACAGTTTCTTTCAGCAAGATACTGGGCTCAGGTTGTGTGTATGTGAGTGGCTGAGCATAGAGCTGTGTGTTATTGCTTTGTGTGGTTGGTAGACTACAAAAAAGCACCATAAAAAAGCAGGCCATTTACCATCAACTGTAAAAAGTTGGTTAGTTTGTGAAGTGTTTCTTCCTTTGGGGGCCATCTGCTGGGATGAACCATGACATGTTATTAATGTAGGATTTTGGAGGGTTTAAGAGAAAAAGCTGGTATTTCTTTTCTATTATCTCTTTATTCTACTCTGTAAGTTTTTGTGTTGGCATCGTAACATAGTTGATGCATTATTACATTTTTAACAGGCTATATTTCGTACTGCTTCATTGTTTGAGCATGTATGGATGAGATTAAGATCTCTTTCTGTGTTTTTACACAGATTAATCAGCTCAGCTGAGTTGTGCAGTGTTATGTGAAGAGCTCTTAATATACAGCAGCAATGCACACATAAATGAGAGAGAGAGACGGAGAGATGACCTTATCAGAGACAAACACATGTTTATTGATGGTAAAAAAAAACAAACTTTGCTTGTTTCGTGGATAACAAACCCCCACCCTAACACGCAAAGCACGCATCTGTCTCCTCAAGGCCTGTCACCGGTGCTTTGATCACAGTGATGTGTTCATCCTGTCACCATGAAGGGATGAGTGTCATTGTCATTTAACACACCCCCTTGCAAAGAAACAGCAGTGTGTACCCCAGACATTTATATGTGCAACCACACATACATATGCACACACAGGAGCTGATTCCACCAGCAGCTCTGTCAGTTTGTGGCATCTTGGCGAAACATTTGTCCATTACATCAACATCTGGCTTAAATTATGCCAAATATGTAGTTGGTAAGAACATCCCAACTTCCTCCACAGTGTCATGTTTGTTTGAAGTATACTTTTGTCAACTTGATGAGCGAGTCTTGATAAAAATTCTTTTCAGCTTGCTAACGCTGGCGATAAGGAGCAGCATGCTAGATGCAGAGCAACCACTCATTACCAAATAGTAAAGATGTTTAGAGAAATGGAAGGAGGTGAACCATTTATACAACCCCAGGTGTGGCAGGTGTTGAGGGGCTGCAGAAAGGACTTTTAAATGCTGCCTGTTATCTCTGAGTCTGCTTTTATGTTGAAGCTGAATGAACTGTAGACTCAAAACAGTTTGTTTTTGTGACAGCAATAGTAGGAGAAACCTAAAAACCAAGAATTTCTAGCTCACTCTAAATCAGCCTGGCCGATAGTAGCTTATCACAGATATGAAGTAACAGTTAGAGGGAATTTAAAAATAGTGTTGATATTACAAAGCTTGTCCACCGGAGCGAGCTGACAAGTTGATTATTAACCCGCTCAGTTTATCCTGCTCCCAATTCATTAAAAAACAAGATTGCTGCTTGTGTTATTTGTTACCATTTTAGGAAAAATCTTATCTGCCCATACCTTTTTTTTGGAGGATATCTAGTTAAAAGTTTGTTTTTTGTCAGTAGAGTAGTTCCTGATACACGGGTGTATTTTGCAGTATTTTACATGATATCTGCAGCTGTTGTCAGCAAGCTTCACGAGGATGTCATTAACACAGCTGCCATGTCGTAAGAGCCCCTACACAACCATAGTACACTCATACAGGTATTTTCACTTACTTTTCTGATTTTGTTGACTTTATAAATATATAATGTTACATATTGTGAATTTAAGCAAAAACGGAAATGATTCTGAAAATAGTTGATTAATTTTGTGTCAGTCGACTAATTGTTGCAGCTCTAGTGTTATCATGCAGTTCTTTGCACAGTTCCACCCAGCTTCTTCCTGAGCGCCTGTCCATTCAGTCAGTAATTGAACACACCTGTGCACGTCTGCAGGGCAGCAGAGAAACTGGCTGACTTGTGGTCCGACGTGTCGACTGCTGTTGAAGTTTCTTGTTGCTGTGGTACATCAGCGTGTGCAAGTTTAGTTTATCTTATTGCTAAACTTATTTTGATTGACACAAAGCAAACATGTTGTCAGTTCATACACAACAATGAAAATGTAATCACTAGTAGGAGGGATTAAATCGGACCTCTCACTACTTCTCCAGCAGGAGTTGTTGTGATTTCATTTAAATTGTGGTGGAGAATTTGGTTGCCAAAATAATATGCAAATTTGCAACTTGGGTGGCAGTAGTTTGGCTTCATTATAAAGATAGCTTCTCCGTATGGGCAAGTATTTGTTTACTGAAAGAGATTTGAATTCTTATGAGACCTAAATGTTGTTTTGTTTACCCCTGGGGCTTCAAGACTCAGAGGTGGACAATAGATCTGTCATTTAGTACTGAGCAATTATTTTTGTATAATTTTAAAGCTTTTAAAATGAAGCTGACAAAGTTTTTTCAATAGTTTCCGTCGTTTAAAAGTGTGAAACTCATGTGTCTCTGTATAAAATCTTAACATTTGTATATACAATGATTTCTGTCTCCTGTTGTTTATGTTCAGTGAATGTTCATGTTACAATATATTTTATTCACCCCTTTGGAGGAATTTGCCCTCCGTATTTGACTCACTATAGCTATCAGAATCAGTACTGTGGTTTTAGAAATAGCAGCATTTAAAGTCAGCATTTGGTGGTGTTGAGAGGGAACTTACATCAGTGTAGTAATGCTGTATTTAGTAGGTTTTCATAAGAGGACATTTGGAATATTTTGTTCCTCTGAAATAATTCTGGCATCTCTGATCAAGCAGCTACCGTGAGCTGGTGCTCCACGCCTGTTTACTTTTGTTGTAATTTACTTGAAACAAGCCTGATGACTGGAATATCTCTGCTGGCTGACCTGTACTTTCCTCAGAGATACAGTATTTCATGTGACATTCCATAGGTTAACACCAAATGGGCAGGTGCCCTCGTGCAGTGGAGAGGCAGAGGATTTCACACTGCTGTCCCAGCAGCTTGCATTTCCTGCTTTCACTTCCTGTTCAACAAAATATACAAACAGGCCCTGCTGCTGAGTAGTAATAAAGACTAGTTGTCTTTTTTGGGTTTCCAGCAGTGTAGAATGAGTGGGAGTTTCTTACTTCCTTACTTCATTTGTGTCAGCCCAGCATCTTTTTTTCACTGCACCTTGTCTCAAGGTAGTTTTGGGATATGAACAAACTTCATCATTGTGTTCTCATTATGAATGAAAAGGTGTATTGACATAATTCTTTTCAGTCAGCAGAACTAGGAATATGCTATGTGGTGCTGTGGGAAACCAAAGAAATTGATAAAGGATCATTAAATACTAAAAATCACAATTTCTGTCTAGATTCTATGTAGTTTCATGTGGGTGATATGATTAGAGATGTCCGGAGCTGATCCTAAGGGTCCAGGCTTATTTTAATGGATTGTGTGGCTAAAATAAAGCACTTCAAAATCTGATCCTTTCAATACTGTCCTCTACCGTTCTGTCCACCTCAGCCTGCAGAGCTCCTCTTCTTAATGACAGCCAGGCTCTATGCTGCGAGAGCCAAAAGTATAATTTGAATGTGAAAAATTATTTGGTTGCTCCAGTGATTGACTGTCTCTGGCACACAAAAGTGTATGTGCTTTCTGCAAGCAGTGTCTGTACTCGGCCAAAGATTATTTACGAGGTCAAAGAAGCATCACTTTGTCCCACCGCTGTACAACCGCAAGTGGACTTGTAGTCCCATCAACTCCAGCAAAGTCTCATCTGCAGTGAACTGCTTCATGTCAGAAGTCTCATTCTCCCAATTAACCTTCAGTATTTGGATCAAGGAGCTGGTGAAAAATAATGTGTGCCAGTTTAGAAGGCAGATACATATTTAATCCACAAGTAGTATCCACATAAGCATTGCATCAGGCTCCATATTGGAGATGCCCAATATTAAAAATTGATTAGGATATCCACAGTTATGATGTTTCAAAGTAGTGAATCTGAACCACCAATTATTGGGCTTCAGTAGTTCAGGCAGACCACAGTAACCACGGTTGGTTCCTGAAATATTGTCTGATAACTACAAATGCTCAAGGAACGTCTGCTTGCTGAACTGGATTTTTTGGCTCCTCTCCCTCTTGGATGTGTTGGTGGACTTTGTACATTGTGGCAGTGATGCTAAATGTCCACTAGAGAGCACTATTGTTGAGTGTTACCCTCTGGAGCTGACAGTTGTGGTAACTCAGCACTGTTTTACAGTAGATTTATATCTTATATTGTTCTATGATTAAAACATTTTGTTTGTTGATATAGAGCTGATATGTTTTACTTATTGGATGATCAAATGAGAAAGGTAGAGAAGCAATAACATAGATTGTATTACAACTGTGTATGAGTTAGAAATGAGCTTTTGTAGAAGTGTAAAACATATTCGCACCACCTGTTATTTTATGATGTTTTATTACTGAAACTAACTTTCATTATGTGGGAGTAAATGCTAATCAAACAGATGAAAAGCTCTTTAACCACACCGATAAAAATGTTTAAAAATATATATAGGGGAATACAACACATTATTATTTGATTTTACTGTGTGTAAGATTAAACGTATTCGATTGTAGCAAGAGCGCAATGCCAGCAGTCATGTTTTCAGGTTCATGTTAATGCCCCTTATCAGTTTAATCATTAATTATTTAATTTACCAATATGATATTTGGTAGGTTGCCAACACAGATGCTATGTAGGCCACAATCATATAAGCCATAAATTCATACATCATATATTCTCATTACTGTAAGTGTGCCACGGCATCGACACAGGGACAAAAACCCTGAGCTCCCAAAGAGCAGAGCTCTGTGCGACTCAGGCGGCGGCTGCTCCTCTTGCTCTCTGAACTCGGGTGCTTCACCTTCAACTGCAGTCTAAGAGGAGACGCAGGCGGGGAGGGGGAGGGCGCAGAGAACGGGGGGGAAACGTGCCACATATTAGAGGAAGTTCATCCTGTGATAAACACATAGCTACACATCCCACTGGACCCACTGTCTGAGATGCCAGCCAGTGCTAAATGTGAACTTGTCTGAGCTGCACCACTACAAGGGGAGAAACCGCATGGAATTCATGTTTTGTCCCTAGGTTGTTCGTTTGAGAGCTTTAGAGGATTTTAATGTGCCTCTCTGTACCTCACAGTTTCCATTCAAGGGGCTCTCCAGACGCAGCGCAGTTCTTCACAGAAGACATGCATAATCATGGCAGAGGGGAGGGGATGAAACAAAGAAGAGATGTGTAAAGCATCATATACATATGGCACTTTATATTGTACCCCTTTCAGTTATTCTTATGGGTGTTTTGGTTTTAGGTTTGATTTTTTACGTTGTTACACACAAAGGAAACAGCCGCAGCTCAGTACTTCAAAGGAGCCCCGGCAATCCCACATAGACAGACCACATTTCAGCGGAGCATGCTGTGCCGCGCTGCACTGTGCTACAGACAGACAGGAGCTGTTATGAAGAAGAGGAGACCATGGCTTCTCATTAAAAACACTACTGTTTCCTCCACAGATTACACTGCTACGGGAAAACTACACAGGGAAGACACCCTTGCCACATCTGCAGCTGAAAGATGCAGTGTTACATGATTGGAACTGTCAAATAAAGCATACAGTTGGAGAAGGCTCAAAACAAGTGTTCACAAAAAAAAATGACAAAACATTTTTAATGGAAATGATTGACAGGTTGTTTACAGAGAAGTCTCAGCGTTCTTGATGTTTAGAAATGTCTAGCCTTTTTGTGAGGCCTGCATGCTTTCAGCTTGTTGTTGCACCTTACGCCTGGTCAAGACCTCGTGACAGATCCTGATGGTTAAAAGGCCAGAAAAGTCTACAGGCTTGTGTACACTAGGTACCGCATATACACTTGGCTGGCATCCCAGGGCTGCATGACAAAAAACGTGCAGTGAGGGAGTTGTGTTTGGGAACCCATTGTGGTTCTGGTGCCCATTGCTGGGTCTGCTGATGTACTGTGCACCAAAAGTTGACAAAGACATTTCCTACACATGCATTTGATTACTACTACTGTATTTACTGCTCCATTGAGTCTTCTTTTAAGGCCCATAACTCTACTTGCATTTTAATTGTTGTAAGTTTTTTCGCATAAATTAAACCCAGGGAATAATGCATTGATGTAGATATTCAGGCAATAAAAAAAAAATGTGAATGATCGTGCATGTACATAAGTTCTTTCAGTCATATTTTATCTGGCATGCTTCACACAAAGCTGTTTTTGGTGTCACTTGAGGGGGAGCATCAGACCTAGGTTGGCCAGGGTGTATATTATACATCCAGCGAGGGGTTCTTTGGAAAGTGCAGAGACATTTATTAGTGAAGCCAGGGGTGGTGCGCTTTCATTTCCTGGTTTTAATGGAGAGAGTCTCTCGGTCCTTACGTGGGTCAAAATGAGACTTTAATGTTTTTTTTTTTTCTGCCGCTTCTGAGGACAGAGAAAACAGAAAACCTCATTCTTTCTCATTTGAAGTTGTTCGTTGCTGTGGTTATATATTATGTGGTTTAAAGGTGTAATTGGTAGTGTCAGGGAATTTTTTCGCCTCGTCATTTTTCACTGTCAGAGAGGATCAGACGTTGTCATTAGACGGGGCTTAAAACATGTGGAAAAGATGACCGTCTTACATTCATTCTTTGTTGAAAGGGACAGATATCAGACAGTGCCCTAATCTCTTTGGTCATAGTGCGGGTTCTCTGTATGTGAGCAGGTTACTAATCAGTTTTCCCTGCTGCGTGAATAAATGAGCGAGTAAGGGTTGTCTCCTGCAACTCAGGGCTGGGTCACGTGCATAAATAAAATACTGTACCATACCCTGACATTATCTAGGGCAGCTCTAGTCTACAGTCAGTGTTCTCTTACAGTTACTGTGGCGCCTGCGACTCACCGTCACATCATGACCTGAATTAGAGGACTGCGTCTGACAGTGAACTTGGTACTCGCTGCCATAAACTCACTGTCGCAGTTAAGGCAGATCACACTGATAAACACATTCACACCGGAGAGCCAACATGCACAGTGCCACAACTGGTGTGTTACTGGCCTTTAGTTTAGAAGTTAATTGTTTGTTTATTATATTTTTTCTTCTCCCGTTTGGTTTAAGCGAAGTTTCTCTGATCATCTGTAAGCAGTGCAATTTAGAACACCGTTAAAGAATCACAGAAGTGGAACAAGTGTAAACATGGTAATTGACCGCCATACTAAAGCAGCATTACCAAGCGTCGCCTCTGGATGGCAGTGTCAGGCTGTGCTACCTGCTGTCAGCCTCGGCTCTCTCATTAGTGAGGTCTAGCAGGCCCCCTCCGACATGTCTCATAAATGTCAACACCAGTACAGCAGGGGACAGTGGGCCTGGATGTAACAAACACAGACGCCATGAAAGTCCACTCTGTCTGTCAAATCAATCACCGCGGCAAGCCACAAGCTGCATGTTCACACCTCACATGGAAACTACCTGCGAGTTGGCATTCGGTTAGTTTAAAGATGCAAAGAATAAATCCCTGTGGGGTTGTTAGGAATTATTTTGATCTTGAATGTAAGACAGAATTTGTAGTGTGCACCGCGCAGACTTTGGCATTGGTTTTTGTAAATTCCTTTGTGTATGTATGTAGTGTCTCTCCAAGTTACTGTCACCTTGCTGTGGTCAGTAAGTCCCCTTCACTATACCCTCTATCCCAGCCTATGCCCTCCTCCTCCTCCTCCTCTCTTCTTTTTCTTTTCCATTCTCTTTCCCCTTCGCTTTCCCATTATCAAGCCATGTGCTGCCTGCACTCTATTGCATTCTCTTCCAATCGGGCCACAGGAGCAGGTGGATTGGAGATAACTTGCGCTGTGCTTTGTTTTCGCCCTGACACTGTCATTAATCATTGCCCAAGCCACACTTCAACATATAATAATAAGGACTGGCTGCTGTGTGGGGGCTGCCGCCCAATTGCCTTTCATTGCGCGGATGCCAAATTGGAGGTGAACGGCCATAGCCAGACACTACTCCCCTGTCCCCAGACTGTCTCATCATTTAGGTATTTATCCATCTCAGCCTTGTCTGTGGAGCTTCTCCCTGCCCTCCCAAGAGGCCTAAGATTGTTAGGGGGAGGATCAGATTTGTTGCTCGGGCTTTTTGGCTTTGATTCTGTGCCTATAAGTTAGGGATTAGAAGCAAATTTCCCACAGGGCAGTGCTGGATTTGCTGGTGTTTAACTGTTTAACCTGTCTTAGTCTTGTGTGGCAAAGGGGTGCAGGCTGTGGTGGGAGGGAGAGGAAGCAGGGTTTTGGAGAGAGACTGGTCAACAGGCCCAGAGAGACCCAGGTGGGCTAAGCCAGAGCCAGGCCAGCATTGATAAGAGAGGGTTCCTTATCCATCACATCTCCAGTGGAGTTGTTAGAGCACCAAAGCGCGTGTGTGTGTGTGTGTGTGTGTGTGTGTGTGTGTGTGTGTGTGTGTGTGTGTGTGTGTGTGTGTGTGTGTGTGTGTGTGTGTGTGTGTGTGTGTGTGTGTGTGTGTGTGAGTGTGAGGGAGAGGCTGAGAATGCATAATAGGTTGTGTGTGTTTGTGAGTGGCTTCCCCTGGGTACCTCAGACTAATAAATCAGAATCATATTGGTCCTCCTTCAGTTACAACCCTCATGTCTTGCCTATAATACACAGCACATGAGAATAAGTAGCTACAGTGTGTTTTGCAAATGGACCAGTGAGTTATCAATTACGAGGGCCCCAGACATATTTACAGACACTTGATCCCGAGATCAAGTTTGACCTCAATATTTATATGTAAACTAAACATAAACATAGCATACTCTAAATATAAAAGTCTCTCGCACACACAGTTATTTTGTGTTGCAGATCGAGTGAATGTTAATTGATATAGTATGTACACATGTGATATAATGTTTAATTTAAAATGTTGATTAAGAGACCCAAAATCCTAAAAATATGTTTCTTTTGATCCTAAGCTACTTGAAAGTGGAATTTGAAAAAGAATGTTAGTAGATTAATATGCTGTAGATGCAACATGCTGCAGATGTTTTCAAGGGTCTTATGGACAAAGGCAGGTTGGTGCTTGGTTTGGGTCTGGGGTTGGGTTTTTGCCTGTAGCCACCCTTTGTGGGCTGTGCTCTGGAACAGACGGGGGCAGGCCAGCAGGTGGATCCTTGTCCTGTCAAGCATAATCCGGGCAGATTACGCTGATCAGACGGGAACTTTGGAGCCTTGAGCGTGAAGGTGTGCGCTTTGGGCCCTGCCATCTTCTACAAACAAGGACTAAATCCGAAGGTGTACACACCTGGATGGCAGCAGAAAGAACGGCCTGGGCTTTGATCCCCTCCATCACCATCGCTGCTCACCTCCTTTGCACAGTGCATAGGTGTATTAGTAAGTGATGTTAGACAGGCGAATGTCAACGAAGACTGGAGGATTGGCTGGCTGGATATTAATGCTGCACCCATTAGCTGTGCTGCTAATGGGTTTGTGTGTTTGGTTTCGAGCTCAGACCTGCAGAAAGGTGAACTCACATTATGGCTACAAACATAACTCAATCCATAAAGAAGGTATTATGTCTTTCACACCATCACTTCAGCAGTTACCAGTTGACATATACCAGCTCACTGTTCTATACTTGCAAATGGTCTAATTTTGCACCTTGAATCTCTGTCTATACATATCTTGTGAACTTCTATATCATTCTGACATGTAGACAGTAAAGAGCTCCAAGTCTCCTTTGGTGTTGTAGAAATATACTGCAAAACTGTATTGATCTTTAATTAAAGAAGCTCTTAACCTTGGCTGGGCAGAGGACCCCCAGGCCAGTGAGTTAATTAATGTACTAATAGTCATAATATTTGTGCTGTGCACGGGAGGTACATAAAAGATTATCTATTGTGTGAGCAGTTTATCAGCCCAATGATGCTAGAGCCCCGTGCTGTGCGTATATCAATATTATGGGCAAAAATCTGCAATACAGACAGAAGAAGAGGGTGAGTCGGTCTTTTAATATCTCCCTCGGTTCATCAGCAGTTTAGCAAGGCCCTGTTTTACCTCCTGGGATTCTCCTCTGATCGTAACCAGGCGGCATCGATGGGCCTTTGCAGGCACTAATGCTTCGCTACCTTGACAACACACAGCAGCCATAAGCCCTCGAAAAGATCCACTTCTTCTCCAGATGAGTCAGGGGTCCCACTGCACCGTTTACTCCCCGGGAGGACGTCTCATCCTTGGATCAAAACCTCATACTACTGACCTTTCAGTTACTCCCACCAACCACCAGACCGCCTCATAAACTGGTCCCATTGAAGGAGGGAGGGAGCAGGGGAGAATGTGTGCGTGGAGGCCCAGACACACTGTGATATCACCCTTTATAGCTTTATTGATTTCCTCTCAGGATGCAACTATTAACATTGAGCTGCGATGGTCGCTGCTGCTGTGTTGTTCTCTGCAGGTAAGAAGACTGGCTCACACCCCCGGCCTTGTGGATTGTGCATAGGGGGTAGGGGGTGGGGGGATGGGGGAAGCACAGGGGAGGCACATGCTTTTATAATTAAGGTCAGCTGGGATGCATTACAGCATTTGGAGGTGTTAAAACGGGCCCTCCTCAGAGTATGTTGGCATTGCCCATGCTCGTAAATTAGCCACGCTCCCCGCTGATGTTCGGGACAGGAGATATGGGGTGGAGGGAGGGAAAAGGCGGGGAGTTAGGTGGATGACTGAATGTAGACACGAGGCTGGATTTGTATTGTATTGTGTTTTTATATAATGTCTTTTTTTTGCCCCCAAATCAGTGGTTTTATGTGTATATAAAAAAGAGCTATAAGGAGCATGTTTCAGTTAAAACAAATGACGTAGACTGAGGTCTTGCTCGCTGTATGCAGCCTGTAAATTTCAATTAGTTACACATATGGATGTCTTGTGCTTTCCTCCGAAAATAAAAATAAATAACGAACTACAGAACAGTATAGTACGTTTTCTGTGTATCGGTGGTTCAATCATCACTTTCAAAATGTTTGCATTGTAATAATTCCGGTGTCAGCAGCACATTGAACCCCCAGAACCTCCCAGAAAAGTTAATTAATAGGCAGAAAAAGTTAAATAATGGGCAGGCAGGTCAACAGATGCTCCCACAGAGTGAACAGAGGTGTGTGCGAGCTCTCTTTGGACCAACACTGGCTCCAATGAGGCGGGCAAAACAAAGCAGAGCCCTTCAGATTCACAATGGGGACACTGTCAGCAAGGACGGCGGAGGGGAGAGGGAACAAACAGAACACAAGAGTTTCACAAACAACCTGTCATAAGGCATTCAGCAGGACAGGTCTGACTGGGACACCCAGCTCACACCCTGTGCCGGGGGTGAGGCAGGGGTCATACCTCTGATGCACAGTGGAAGAAGTGTGACAAGCAGAAGGGGTGGGAGACAGAGACGAGGAGGAAATATCAGGGTTTGGGTGCATGGCATCTTAATACTGCTGACTTCTGACGTGACGTCTGTTGTCTGGAGTCGGGTTTATGCAAGGTGTTATTCTGTCAGAACAAAAACAGAGAGCGTGTCTTGTAGCAGTTTGTAACTGTGTTTGAACAGTGTTTACTGAGGGCGTATACATGCTTTTAGTTTCTAATAGCATAGGATTTGAAAGGTGGAATGAATGGCTTTATTAATGGTTAATAAATTAATGCTTTATAAATGAGTAATAAGACATTATTAAGCACAACTTTAGCCTGGATGTGAAAAATGCATTTAGTTAGTGGGTATCCTGTGCAAACTTGTTTTTTTCATAATTTCTCATCATTCAGCTTTTTAATTTACCAAAATCACTACCAATTATTTTCATTATCGATTACTATCCCAGTCAATATAAATGTTAGTTCAAGAGTGTAAGTATGAAAACATTTCCACCCTAAGTCTACAGAGGCTGAATTAACATCTCCATATATATATATATTTTTTTGTCTAACAGTCCAAAACCCGAAGACAAGAAAAACTTAACAATCACAGAACATTAAGAAGTTGGCAAATATTCACTTTTGAGAAGCTGGACGCAGAGAATTTCTGGCATTTTGATTAAAAATGACTTAAATGATTAATCGATCAAAAAGATTGTTGCAAATCCCAGAGAAGCAATGCATCTGGATGAAAATATTTGTATTATTAGGTTATTACTGATCTATAAAGCATTAATTTATCATATATTGATGATTAATGAAGCCTTACTCCTTTAAAGTAAACCTTATTTGAAGTTACCATTTAGACAAAGCAGAATTTGAAATGCTGCTAGACCATTCGAGTCAGAAGCAAGGCTTATAAATAACTTGACTCCATAATTACAGGAAACGAGTACTAATGCTAAATCTCCATTCTAATGACAACCATTATTGTCATTTTGATTTTGTGGTATTGATTTTAGCTTTTGCTTGATAATTCTGGACTACTTTGACAGCTCATAGATAGCAGTCATCACTCTGACCCTCCTGAGAGTAAGCTGAGTGCCAGAAATGTGACAGAAACAGAGTAATCAGAGCCTGTGCCTCTGACCATTGTTCACGTGTGCTAACCAGAACTCATGGAGTCTCTCTGTGTTGCTACTTTTTCAATCAGCTGCCGTCTCTTTGCGGATCACGAAAGGAAAACATCATTAAAACGCACAATGTATTCACCTTTGGAAGAAGTTTCAAATTTCTGATTTGAATTGATCAACATTTTCAGCCTGTAAAGGAAGTATTTAAAGGCTAAATCCACGCTGACTCACAGTGGGCTCAGTGCCAAGTTTACATCCTCTGACGGTTAGCATAATTACCATCTTCCCACTCGTACATACCAGTCACCTTGTAATTCAGACTAGGACTTTAGTGTTTTTGTGGTAGCTGTGATGCTGTGGAGTAGCGTTTGGCTTGAACGTTTGAGCCGACAGAGAGCAGTGCAGCAGCAGTGAGCTGTCAATGGTTGCTTCTTCATGTGTTGCTGTCAAATTCGTGTTTCATAAAGTCCACAATTAGCTTCTTCCGGGGTTGAGTCTAAAATTGAGACTTTGCCGAGGAATCATCAAGTGTTAATAGATATTGCTCTAGAGAATAATGAGTATGAGAATGATTAGACAGTATAATGAGGAACTAAGAGCAGACTTTCTCATTATTTTCCCACATCATTGCATTTCTTGTTGCATCTTTACCGCCTTGCCAGGTTCACTGAGCTGTACTTTCTGATCCTGCATGTAAAACCCAAACGCGACCGTCTGCTCGAGCAAAATGGAATGAAATCTGTTGTACGCCGCTGAACTGTCACACAAAAAATATAGTAATGGGCCTCAACCTGCCACCACTGTTCACAGGTGTTTTTTTACAACAGTATTTATTTGACCATTATGTTAAATTGTCCCCATAAAGCCGCACTTGGCAGCACCATCCTCTGAATCTCTTTGTGAGCCACTTAAGTATACCACTGGGGGTTAGTGTGTTGCATAGACCCAATATGGTCGCTTTAAAGTGAATAAATAAAGCCAGTTAAGTTAGGCTGTGCCCCCTTTTTGGGGAAGCAGTGTAAAGGAAACAGCTCTCAAATCTTGTGGCTTTTCATGCATGCTGTGAGTGTTGCCATAAAGTTGTGAAGTGTACCTCTAGTACATGCTTATGTTTATAGTATTTCTCGTTGCATTCTAAAAATGGATTGTATTGATAACGTCTGGAAGGAAGGTCAGTTTTTGACCTCTTGTGAGCTTAAAGCAGATTAGGTATTATATCTTAAACTTCTTGGTAGCTGGTCTTTGATATGGACTTTCTGCTGACAAGTTAAATAAACAGCACAGAGCATACGGGATGAGTATCACAAGATATGAGTATATATCTCCATAAATTTATAGGTTGCAGATCTGGAGTTCAGATGTTCTCTCCTTTTGTGATGCTGTTGTGATCTAGAGGACTGTTGACCACAGGCAGGCAGCCATAAAATGAGGGGGCCTGACTCTGTTGAGACCACCTCTATTCATGGCCCCAGAGCCACTGGGTGCTAAGTGGCAGCCGGAAAATCACAGCTGTGGGATCAAGCACGCCACATTAGGAGAGAAAGTCCGGCCCCAAACAAGGGTACAGTAGAGCACAAATAGAATACCAAAGGCGAGTTGATGTTCTCACTGATGTTGAGGCACCGGCACAGCTTTCACAGGTTAAAACCAGAGTGCATGGAGGTATTTGGTGCAGCAGATTGTGATTCACTTTAAGAAAATAGCTGTGATTTCTCATAAATTTTGCATGTACAATAAATGTTGCCTTATTAAATCAGAAGTTTTTGGATGTGCTATTGTTGGACAGGTTGTTAATTACTTGAATGTAGAAAGGAAAGGAAGGAAGGAAGGAAGGAAGGAAGGAAGGAAGGAAGGAAGGAAGGAAGGAAGGAAGGAAGGAAGGAAGGAAGGAAGGAATGGAATATTGTGACATTTACTTACTTCAGCTCTGCTCATAAGGAAACCATGCCAAATAAGTTTCTTACGTCTTACTTTTCTGCTTGCACAAAGAGACACTTGGTCCTTCGTTATACCCTTTGGACAGAGCCTCCCCATGAGTTTTCGCTGAATTTCAGAGACAGGGCATTTTTCTACAGCAATTTACACTCCTACAATTATAGCGTTCTGGTGCAGATATGGTGTCGGCCCCTCCTCCTTGACCTCTGCCCTTTGCGAAGCAGGCGAAAGTGTGTTTCCTGATTAACGGCTGGCTGAGGTACATGGCTTCAGCTCCAGCACCTTGTCCTCCCAAACTGAGGTGACAGTCTCCTAGGCTCTTTATGGAAATTAACTGCAAAACATAGCCAATTAGACCTGCGTTATTTAGAACGACTCAGCTTTTCACCCTGAATAAAAGCGGGCCCAGATAAGACCTGTACACTCAGACACTGCAGCAAATTAATGTGAAGTTGGTGGCCTGCCAGTAAGCCAGTCCATCTAAAATGGGGACATTAAAAGCATGAAGGCAAGTTTTTGTATAAGCTGTAAATTATTTCTGAATAGAGCACAAGATGATTTAGAAGTGGGGTTTATGAATACCTTCAGAGACAATTAGACATTGAACATATTACAAGTCAGAGATGTTCTAGGACAGCTAAAGACTATCAAATGCTATACTCAGTATTTTTGGCTTTTGCTTACTGGATAGTTGCCGGCCAAATTTTCCCAGGTTCTGCACCTTTTATTCCAAATGTGTAACTGGGAATTAAGCATCTGTATAACGTCTTTTCACTCCACCAGCTAAAGATAGGGCTCTTAGCCTGATACGCTGTCTTAATTTTCCCTTTCTCAGGTCACTGCGGAGAGCGACGGCATTAGACTGAGGAGGAGGGTCCTTGCTCTATGTGCAAGAATACACTGTGGAAGTTGCAAAGGGCAGAGTCTCTAGGAAATCTACTCTTTCTTTGAAAAAATGTCACGGGAGAGATAGGAGATTGGCACCACAAAGAGCCCAAAATAGCACGGGCTGCTACGCGTTGTCAGACAAGATTTGGGCTGAGACATTGACTTTTGTTCTGCAAAGTATTGGCCCCTGAAAGGGAGATGGGAGGTGTAAAAATTGTGATTTCTCCTCTTCCCCTGGTTATGTGCAATACATTACCCTCCTGATAATGCATGCTGCTGGGACTGAGGTTTGTAACGTCACAATCATTCCTTGTCTGCAACAAAAGAGGTGTACTTAGGATCGGGGTACAGTTGGGAAATGGGTAAATATGGATGCTAGTTGTTCAGTTTTAGGTGAGTGGAGTCAGTGGTTACAGAGGCAGTTATTTATCAAAGGCGTACTGCCTTGTCCAGAAGATTAGTGCAGATCCCAAACCCTTCTGCTTTCCCATAACTCCACTGCACCCACATTCAACATTTCTTCCTTCTGCCTTCCCCATGATAACAAAGGCCTCATATATTTTATGCAGGTTTGCCCCTTGGCCACATAATAGGATTATGAATAATTTCTACAAATTTACAAAAACAAATCACATGGCACGGCTTAGAGTTTGCTAATAATTTCTCCATAGCTGATAGATCAAAGCAAGGCGCAGGGACTGCAGAGCCAGGCAGTAGATTGACCCTGGTCAGGCATTTTTAATGAAAGGGTTAATCTCCTCAGAGGTGACTATTCAGGAGCAAGCAGTGTGACCAAATGAAGAATTCAGGTCTGGGATAAGGAGGAGAATAGTGGTCTTGAGGGTGCTGTTGGGTGACAGCGAGGAAGCCTTGAGGAAAAACTGTGTGATGCTGTATTTGAGCGCATCTGACCAGACCTCCTCCACAATCCATTACTAAAAGAAAGAGAAAGGTGGGAAAAAAGTCAGGCTGTTTAAAGAACCTATGGCATGTAGGCCCAAGGCTATTTCATGGATGACCACAAACAAGCTTCCTCTATTGGCTCTGAAACCCCATGAAAAGAAAAACCCTCATAGTATGCAGGCATGATGGCGGCTGTGTGCATACTCATACATAGAGACCAATGGGGACGCATGCACACATACACACACTCACACACACAAATTCTCTCCCATTAGGACGACCGCCGTTCCTCTCAAAAAGTACCTGAATGTACTTAGAGTCCTGGCTGTTTGGGATAAACTTTGTTGTCAAGCACCTCTTGTGCTACTGTAAGCACACATGCCCTCTTGTGAGTAATTAGACTTGAATACCTTCCAAAAGAAGAGAGGCTAAAAAAAAAGATGCTTTTATAAATGTATAAGCCTTGGCTGGTTAAGGAGGTTTAGAAATCTCATCATGACAGTGGCAAAATGGGCCTCTTAGTAATTAGGAACAAATGAAATTGCTTATCACTTATGGAGTTACTGTGCCAGCCATTTGGCTGTGTTCAGAGGGATTAATCAGAAGGCTATTGACATTACATTGTTCCACAATTATCATTCATACGTTTTATGGTAATTGGGCATTTTTTCACTGAGGAATTAAGGTGCCTACGTAATTCCAGACAAAATGAACATACGCAAACACAAACATTAATCAAATCCCCGAAATAGCGCCGCAACATTTCAGCTGCTGATAATCACGCAACAGAGTGCTGAAATGAAACGTTAAAAATGAGGGTGTCAGTTCTCTCTTTGAGAGAAGCTGAAATGCCATTTTAATAATTCATTTACATGAGTGATAGTTATTCATATGGAGTTGAAGATGTATTAGTGCCTAAATGAATCAGTGATTGAAGGAATAGCAAGGGTTATACAGCATCTTGTAAATGTTTGTAAATTGGAAATATGATGTGTGAGACTGATTTATTACATCTTTTACTGTAGGTATAGAATAACAGTTCATTTAAGCTTTCTTCATAAGGCTGGTCGCCATGTTGCATAAAGCCTCCTGGTTAAGATAACAGCAAACCGCAACGTGACATCAACCTAATAAAACCAATAAAAAGCACTTTGTTCTGAATGCAATCAAAACTTTGGCCACGGACATCCTCCCCTGTGCTCTTTTTCCAATACCTTCCCAACAGCACCTACACGTGAAAATTACATGTCATTGTCCTAATGGCCTGGGCCTGCGGGCGGGGGTTGATAAAGGAAGACTTTGCCTAATGCTTCCATAAACGTGTTAGGCAAAGTCCAGCAGGATGTAATTGCATGTAATATATTTACAGAGGATTGATGTCCCTCCCACGACCCACCCACCAGGCAGCAACAAGCTGCGGTCAGCTCACCCGGGTCACTGTGGATGAGTTCTGTGTCCACTCTGTCCTCTTCACACCAAACAACAAGGCGCAGAGACTATGGAAAGTATTGGAGTGCAGCTTAATGAGGTAATTAGTCAAAGGCCATGACAATCCTGGGAGGCTAATACCTGTGACCTCTTGATCCTGGATTCCTGACACGTCTCCGGAGGCTGTACAGGAAAGACCGCTGTAAAATCCAAACACTGTCACCTCGGCCAGACACTCCAGCTAATTTTTACCAAGAATGTGTGATATTACACTTCAAGATAGGAGACTTGGGATTCAAGCTGAGCAACCCCTCCATTTCTCTTACTTTTTTTGTTTAATTACCCCCACTATGCAATAATTGGCCTGCCCCCTTTCCTGCCCTGCAGAAAAATAAACCTTAGCAAACTGAAACTACTTCACCTGTTTATTGAGAGAAAGAAGCTGTGGAGGATTGACAAAGGCAGTGAAAAAGCACAAGAAAGAAATAAGGATGAAGAACACAAAGCAGGTTGATATTTTTTCCCCCTCTCCCATCCCTTTCTTTTCTTTTTATCAGGTTACGTGACTGGAGGCTTCATTAATCACCACCTCGACAGCCTCTGCCAGGGGGAACTAACTGCATTTGGCCCAATTAGGCGCTGTAGAGACAATAGGAACAGCACAAGTTGTGCCTCAATGCCAGGAGCCAAGCGTTGCCTCCCTGTCATTACCTACAGAAAGGGAAAAATTAACCCCTACCAGCTTCCCTGCTTTCCTCCATTGATCCGAGGCTTTAGTGGTGTCCCTGGAGCGTGGCAGACAATTACAGATATTATTACATCTGCATTGATTTTTTTTTTTTTTTTTTTTAGAGAGAGCAGAGTGTCTCCAAGCAATTAAAAAAATTACAGTTCGGAAGTGGGCCAATTAAAATGCCCCTGGCCCTGGAGGGTGGCGGCGGTGTTGGTGGGAATGGAGGGACGGACTTGACTGTCAGAATGTTGCAGTTTCTTTTTTTTTTAAGAGACAATAATGTGTACATTCACATGCACATGCATTGCATTAAAACAAAGTTGTCTGGTCAGCCTGCGCTGCCTGTCGAGAGTATCGTTAGCACCAACATATCTGTTGAAAATGTGACTATTCTGTCAGTATGTTTGGTCCACGTTTAGCCTCAGATGGAGGCTACTGTAATGTTGTCAGGTTTACTTTGTAAAAACCATAGATGTGTCATTGATCTAAGTAAGTTGTCATTTCAGCATCTTTTTAATGGTATCTCTCTGTTGTTTAGTAATTAATGATATGTTTCAGCAGTATTTTAGGAGTGGCTGTGTTTCTTTCGTGACTCCTTCCTTTGGTTGTATGAATGTCTTCACACCTCATGACTATTCATCTGAAGTCTCTTCTGATTCATGCTGTTGAAGTATCAAACCTTCAGCAATCAGCTCCTCCGTCATCTTTTATCCGTCTGACCAATCCCCAAAACGTTCTCACACTTCCATTCTTCACTTCATTTCTTTTACTTTCTGTCTGCCTCATCCTGTCACACACACACACACACACACACACACACACGCACACACACGCACGCTCACACACTTCCTCCTTCCCATCTTTCACTTTGGCCTCGGCGCTGCTTTCCCCCACAGAGCAAAGTGACCGTGGCCATCTGAGCGGACTTCCTGAAACCACAAAGAAAGAAGTGCTAATTGGAATTACGGGTAGATGGAAGACTGGCAGTGTAGAGATAAGAAATCAATGTGATGCAAATAAAGCATCCAGTGGCCGCAGAGCCTCCTCAGGGCCCATTGTTTCCTTGCTCTGCAATTAGAGTGAGGGAAGGAATTACGGTATATCATTGCTATGCTTGGTAGTTCACAAAAGCACACGTACTCGCACACACAAACACCTACCTGGCCTTTTTTTGTGTGTTTTTCTTTCTTTTTGGAGCAGTTTGAGTTGTGCGGGAGCAGGTGGGCTCTGGGATTATTCAAACCAGCTTTTGACTAAGGAGGTAAACAATGCCTCCAAATAGAGAAGACGTCTATACAGAGACACCCAGACACTCGGAAACCAAAAAAGAAAGGGCGCAGTTTAAATAAACAGCATTTGGCGCAGGAGGAAAAAGGACAATGAAACTCTGGTTCTGAGCCGCAGTCGTTTTATCACCTGACACGCTGCATGTGTTTGAAGTGGAAAATCGCAGTTTCTTTAATCCATGGAGCATTCAAATAAGTTTATTTCTCCAGGATTAAAAACAGTAACAATAGCAGGCAGTTAAAAACAAACAGCTCCAAACAAATGGCGACGAGGCTGAGGCGCTTGGCACGGGTAAGCTCTCCATACATCGTGGTCTGTTTCATTAGCTGAAATGTATTATTATTGTTTATCTATTGAGCTTCCTGATAAACAGGAGCATGCTTCCCCTTTGGATTACAGTGTTAGAAAGGTTCAGGGGCGGCTTGCCAGTGTAATCCACGGAATTCTTTTCCAACAACAACAACCTCCGGAAGAAAAAAGGAGACTTTTCAACACCTGAACACCATGGAGCGTTTGATTAAAGAGGGCTAATTTCAGAATATCATCAAAGAGGAAGGGAGCTTGGTGTGTGTGTGTGTGTGTGTGTGTGTGTGTGTGTGTGTGTGTGTGTGTGTGTGTGTGTGTGTGTGTGTGTGTGTGTGTTTCTAAGGGACCTGTTCACTGGGAAGTTCTGGCAGCTGTTTAAAGAAATAAATTCAGGATTACTCTCACGCAACCTTAAATTAGGGAAGTTTAAAAAAAAAATGGACAACACATCCTAATTGGTACTGACTGACATGCAGACTGTTTTGTCATACTTCTTTTAGATGCACATGGGATTATGGAAGTACAGCCTTGATAACAGTGTCAAAAAATCAGCACCTGTGTCTCGGAGGCATTCTAGTATGTGGTTGCTGGTAGGTAAACTCGAATCTCATGACGCCAAAGTTTCCCGTCGCATCAGTTTTTCTGGATGCGCATTTGAAAAGAAAGCGAGTTTCCCTCATCTGTTCGTTGTTATCTGAGATCCACTCAAATCTTTAATAATGTTGTCTAACTGTCAGAACTGCAATTCATCAGCGGCGGTAAATGTGTAATACATATCGGAAAGAGGGGAAAATATCAGATGATATCCGGATGAGCCGGTGGTGGGTGGGCTGCAGCGATTTCGGCGGAGTGAATATTCGGAGATATAAATGGGACAGTTGGCTCGTTTCATAATGAAATATCAAAAATTCACCTGGAATTGTCGCGCTGGGTCCTTTTGAGGTGGCCGACTATGAAAGCTATTGGTTACAATTCAGCAGTTATAAATTTATGATGAAGGAAGTGATTTTAAGGCAGCCTAGCTAAAACTGCGCAGAATATTCCTCTGGGTTTTATTCAGACTATAAGCTGTTATCAGACAGCTATGAGTCAGATTTACACTCGGAGCTCACAATCATTCAAAACAGTCACCTCTGAGAAAGCCCCCCACTGAACTGAAACGCCTCAAAAAAACATGAAAATTTAAATGAAATTATGGGACCTGCCTCTCCCGACAGTCAGTGTGATGACACGCTTTCAGATCCTATTTGGAAAGGTTTGAATGTGCTGAAATGTAAATGACTGGACGCATGGAGGCCCAAATGGGAAGCTAGATTCTACATGGGTCAAAGACAGGAAGACTATAGAAGGAAGATAAACGGAGGGAAGAGGGAGGGAGAGAGATTCTCATGCGAATCGTTTAACAGCGGACACACAGTGCCACTTGCATTATGGTGACTGTTGCATCAAGGGGCAACGCAAAGGGGCCCCTTTTTTTGCAGTGCACCACAGGGTTTTTGGCCTCCTCTGGATAAAGAAACCAAGTAGATTTAAGAATGAGCGGCTAACGCATGTTATGGAATCAGATGACGGATTTGCCAGGAGAAATATACTTTCTGTGCACTAAGTATTTGCACAGAAAAAAGCTGAATTACTAACATTTCAAGACACTTTAATGACTGCGTTTTAGTATATCTTGAGAACCAATGATATTGTAGAAAACTGTGAAACTATAGTAATATATTAAGCCTCAGTATTAAGGTTTGATGCTGCACAAAGTATCTGATTAATGCCTGAAGCTCATGTTTATGTCATGCACCTCACCACTTTACTGCCTGTCAATGTCATTATATCTCCATGCGCAGTTCATTCATGGTGTCTGACATGCCTTACTCTATCAGTCTGGTGAAATACATACTCTACGCACCCTGGAAGCTCAAGGCAGCCTTTTAATAGCAACGATGCCTTCTTGTCAGCCAGAAATAAAGGTCATGCAATTGGATTTCCGAGCTCTGGAAATCCCTAGATATTTACTTCAAACATGGCATGCGCCTTGCCCTCTCAGCTCACCTTTCATTTTCTCTAACTGCTCTCATGCTGATTTGTCAGCCATAGATAGGATCAATTAATCTATTGAGTCTGAACAGCATGGAAGATTTAAATTGTCCACACAGACACCCATGTGGCCAGTAAGGCCATTTTGTCTATTTATAGTCCTCATCAGTTAATGCTTTGAGTGCTATAGACAAAAGCCTGTCAATCTTTTTGGTGGCTGTGGGAGAAATGTGTAGCATTTACCTTGAATCTCACTGTAGGTGCTTTGTAGGAAGGTAACACAATGAATGTTTATCACAAAAGCAAAGATGTGCCTTAATCTTACAAAGAAATTCATTTAACTAGGCGTACGTCTCAAAATGCATCCCATTTATCTGCAATAAACACGCTACATTGTACGCTGTGGCTGCTTTGAATACTCAGCACTGCCTTCTTATTTATAAAATGAAGACCGTAAGACTGTGTTGTTCCTTTCACTCTTTGCAGCGAAGAGGAAGATGAAAAAGAAATCAGTGCTTCTCAACTCACTTTTCTTCTGCCTAGAAACAGGCAGGTACTGCAGCAAGAGATTCATGTAGAAGTTTCCCCTGCAGCCAGTAAGTGCCAAGCCGTGTCAAAAATGACATGCATCTCCTGTTTCCATGTCATGCCATGCATGTGATGTGATGGGCGAATGAAGGCAGTTCCTGCAGAGAATGGTAGGGGGTCATTATTAAGCCTCTTAAATTAGTGCCTCCTCTCACACAGCCCTTGCAATTTGCCAAGACCCACAACCACATGCGCACCCACTGAACTCAACACATTAGACTTGACAAAGAAAATCATTTTCAAAGTTTACTTGCAGCAAACTCATTTCATATGTGATTGAATCGTACATGTATGGTAAGACCCATTTAAAGTCAAAGTCACACTTGGGCGCTTTGAGAACCTATTTGAGCAGAGCCTTGCTGTTAGTTAGCTACTGACTGTGCCAATTGCATGTCCTATGCAATGCAATTTACATGTCTCTCCATCACAGTCACTTATATGGTTCAACTCACAAGAGCTACCATTAGATCGCTTTATGGGGGTGGGGAGAGGGAGCTGGTATAATAATGTATGTATGTACTGCAGTGGTATAGAGTGGGTGGCAACAGCAGCAGAAAGCTTAACCTCTGTTGCCCCTGAACTCCATCCTCTGTGAAACACAAATGACACCATGACAAACCCGACTCGTGCCCCAGCCGTGGAAATGGACTGCTCCTGGTGCTTCTCCTCCCATTTTGATAGGCAGGGCGCACCACTCCGGCATCTGCTTGGCCCATCTAAAGGCTCTTAATATCGCCAGATTAAAGAGACCCCAGCCCCAAGGTCGGCGTTTGAGGGAATGACTGCCTTTTCTCGAGAGCGAACACCCCCCCCCCTTTTTTTTTAACCGCACTCTTTGTCTCACTTTTATTCCACTCCCTTTCACTCATTTTCTCCCTTTTCTGTTTCCGTCTTTCGATCTATGCATCACAGTCTTTCCCCTCTTTCTCTCCCGCTATCGTGTGTGTGTGTATATTTACAAGAGTGCACATAACTGGTGTCTGGGGAAGAGTGAGGAGCAGTGGGGAAGGGAAGCCATTAGGGGAATAAAGAGAGGTGCTGCCTCACAGCCGAGCTTCACAGGCCAGTGGAGCAAATCAAATTGGGTCTTGTTCTGCAGCAGGACACACGTGTACACACACCCACACACACACACTCAGTGACAGTGGTGGAGGCACACAGCTGACAGCAGAGCCTTTGGGACATAGCAGGGCCGGGCATGTCTTGGGCTGGCCCACTAAGGGTTGCTGTCATGACCCCCAACTCTCCCGAGCAAACAAATTTTAAGCCGAGTTCATGATTCGTTAGTATTGCTAACAGTTATTACAGTTAGGACAGAACAGTGGACTTCCATGTAATTTCACAGGTGTTTTTAAATGTGTGTGGTTAGAAATGATTAAAAACGGTAAACCCATAAAAACCTGATGGATCTTAAATCTGTGTACCATAGACCTCCAAAAAGTAGCATGGGCCACACTGTGCTTGGTCACTACACACTACTGTGACCTGTTTTGTTTGTTTTTGACGGACTAACATGTTGTCGGTTTAAGCCTTTTCATGGGATTTGATAACAGTGACAAAAATGTGGAATATCTGGGGTCTTATCCTTCTGGAATAAAGTTCGGAAAGAAAGGTAAACACATTGGCTGTCAAGAAATGTACAGTAGAATGTCATAAAAAACACCGTCATATATTGTTGATGACGTCCCCTGTGACAGTTTTTATGGCAAGTAGCAATATCCATCCACCCTCTCTGCACTAATACCTCATTTATAACTGCTCAAATCCTCTATTCCCATAATGTTCTGAATGAGATTTAAGTTATTAGCAGGCTCATAGCAAAGCTGAAGAATTGGCAGAGGACTCCAGGTAAAGGGCACTAAAGCTAATGAAAAATGAGATGGAGAGTCATTCTTAAGGCTTTAGTTTTATTAGAAATACATGGTAATGGCACCAAAACCTTAGTCAACATAATGTTCGCTGCCATCTATACGATACCAATGCCTATGGGGCACTATTCATCCACAGAGAAATAAAGGGAGATGTGTAAAAAATACATGCAATGCTTACACCTCATTCAGTTCCTCTAAAGGATTACCACCACAAATCACTTTTTCTCAATTCATTACAAGCCTGCAGAGAGGGGGCAGATGTCTGATGGATGGTTGTCTGCAAATGGACTTGTCGGTAACAGAAAAATGCACACGCTTTAATGAAAGAGGGCTGGACAAGTGGATCCTGAGTGGATTTGGGTGTCTTTCCACATCTGTACAGGCAGGGTCATGTATCAGAGGACTGTCGAGGCATAGGGCAGTAAGCTGTGCATGCTCGTTCTGAGGACTTGTATATGGAAAGAAAATATTTATCATGCTATGGTCCAGTAATCACAGAGACAAGGAAGTAAACCAGACTGATACGGTATATGACAAGACTGGAATGCTCAAACAATGAAATGGCCAATAACGTGACGATTCGGTTATATTGGAGTTGTGGTCGTTGTATCGTCTTGTCTGTTTTTGTCACCTTTTAAAAACCTTTTTGGATTTTGTCAAATTGCTCAGTTGGCCATAATTTAAAATCTGGCAGTTCTGTGGTGTATTTTTCACATTTTACAATAAATTTGTACTTTACCCCGTAGAGTTATTGACCACGAGTATTACCATGAAGTGATGTTTTTATGAACCTCCTATGACTTTGGATGCATATGTACATGCATGAGCACACAGGCATGGGATACACAAGCTGAAGGTCTTTGTACAGCCTACTGATGCAGGGTTTTTGAGTCTGAATCCATGTTGCAGGGGGACACATTTTTTGGTCAAATATTATCCAAGTTTATGGATCTTATTTTGCCTTGTTTTTGTGTCTAAGTGACGAATGGGGACAACAATTTTTGAAATTGGTCCAGTATTGAGTGAGAGCGCTGCAGCCCGCAGCCATTACATGGGCTGCAGTGTAATGGCATTTGTGCACTGTCAGTGTACATCCAGTGAAAGTGTTTTTGTCACTGACAGGCTCAGATTGCTATTCTGTGTCTGACAACATTACGGAAAGGGTCCCTACAGAGATGGACCTTTTCTTAGAGATTGAGATCCCTTTTGTTGAACCACAAATGGCAAAAACAGTGTGTTTTTGAGAAACACTGAATTTAATCAGAACTCATATTTCTGAGCATTTGTTTGCAGAAACCTCAGCATATGCTTTAGTTCAGTTAAAGAAATGTGTTAATACTGTAACTGACTACACGTTCACAAACTTAACTTCATAGTGTGTTTTATTTTTGTATTTGGAGTTAAAATCTAAAAACCAAATCCCGTCATGTTCTCACCATGTCCCTCCTCTTCCTCCATCATTCACTACACTCCTTTGTATTTTACTCCAATGACACAAATCCTGTGCAGCTACTTTTGTTTAAAGCAGGCCATTAATGAAGAGCTCTTCAGCTAAATACATCTTTATTCTGCGATTAACCGTGGTGCTTGAAGTAAGCACTGGTGTGAAAGGAGGCTGAGGCCCTTCAGCGTCCAAGCCTTTACAGCCTCTCTGCCATCAATCAGGCCTTGTGTCCAGTAAGTGCTGCTAACATTTATGAAATATTCATCAGCCATTCACTTTTGCTTTCCACTCACCCTAATCATTGCGTTTAGGCAGCATTGTGTCACCTCTCTCAAGAAAAAAAAAAAGGCTACAATCATCTTGCTGAGGGGAGGTAAATTAGGGAATGCGTTCTTGCTTTTACGGCAGGCGTGCCACGGGTGGACGTTTTCTTTCTGGTATAAAAGCGTCAGTCAGAGTTCCTCCTATAATGTTGCCTTATGTGTTCAGGGACCAATCAGCTGTGTTCGCAAATGTATACTTTTTATGTTTAAATCCACTGCTTTTGTGAAAATAGAAGTTGTGTGTGGTTACGAATCGCAACATAAATTAAAATTAATGCATGTTGCAGTTCACACAGTGTTCCATAAAGCTGTGGCACTTATTTGTGTGGTTGAAATAAACAGCACAGATGTGAACGTGTGACTTATTGCTAACACTTGGCTCAGCACATGCACACTGCGAGCATTACATTCTGTAAAAAGTTGCACTCAGCGGGAACTAACTGAAATATCCACTTTGACTCTTCTGCCTCTTTAATCAGTTTCTAATATGACCCACTAACACAAACTAATTTCGAATTTTGCTGTTAACCTCTGTCTCTTTTTCTTTCTATCTCTGTGGCTCACTTACCTACGACTGTGATTAATGTCATTATAATACAATGAGTGTGATATTCCCATCACTCATGTTCAAGCGATCCAAGAGCCAGCCGATGAAAGGTTGTGATATTCATCACCATCCACTGACTGCAGTCAAACACACGTCTCGGCTCACAATAGCAAAGGGAAATTCCACCTTATTCTTCACCCATTTGCAATTCTTATTGCAGCGAGAAAGTTAATCTATCCCCAGCAATAACTCATTGGATGTTACAGCTTAAGCAAAGATGTCCTCAGTTGCCCGTCTTGCATTTTAAACAGGGGGCAAAGAGCCTTGGTACAATTTTCCAAACACAACTGAGCTAACACTGATTTATTGCTCCAGTTTATATAACTCATATTAGGAATTCATGGACCTGGCAAAAGGGATTAGAGCGTTTATTTCAGGCAGGGAGATGATCCTGTCATTAATGGTCGATACTTTCATCATCGTTTAAACCAGAGGAATTTGCCCGGTGACGAATCGTGGCGGACATAGCTATCAGAGTTGTGCAGCTGTACTCGTTATCTGCCGACGACCCGCTCTGCTCGGTGAACGTGGACCTGCGCCCATCAAACTTGGATTAGGCTGTCAATCAAGCGTCGGCCTCGTATATTGTGTTACAATTTCTCCCAAATGTCACCAAGATCAGAGTAATTTCTTGGCTAATTGCATTTCGTCTCCCTTTAATGCTGCACGTTTAATGGTTTTGTTACATTGCGTGACAAGATGGTGTTTCTCTCACACTGGCACGGTGATGAGCATAAAGAGGGCCACGCTTTTGTTTAGAGAAGGAAATGAAAGAATAAATGACTGTTAAAGTTCAGAGGGCGTATTTCTGAAATGGCAGCAAATAAAGAGAAGAAACTGAGAAATGATCCCAATCTTGCCGTAGCATGACATCAATTACACAAAATTCTCATTAGAAAGGGTTCCTCCGTAAGTCTGCCAGCTTTGCCTGGCTTGTTTTATTCTGGAAGTGGCAGCATGTTATGCTGAAGATCTGTGTCAGACGGCTCAGAGGCAATACTGAGGATTTTCTCCCCTCTGACACCTACTTTTTTACATGCCGCTGACTTCGTTTAAACATGACAAATACAATTTCAAGCATTTTACTGTGTCCATGTGCTTTGCCACAGCTTACAATAGTAGCCACAATACGCCCATTAATTTCCTCCTCTCAGAAGCCTCTGCTAGGGGAATTACTATTAACCACGTTAAATAAAATACTGAAACACTAATTCCACCGCACATCGTCAGCAGGATTACGTTTACAATATGTGTCAAGTTATACTGGAGGGAGCCGCACAAATAATTACAGAAATTCTGTTTCTCAAATTCCTCAAAGGCCAAACATGCACGAGGGGGGTTGATCCATTTCTGTACCATTATGATGGTGGCTCTGTGTTGCAGTGTATGCAATATGAAGGTGCCATGTACAAAATAAAGTCCTTTCAAAAGGTCTGTCTTAGTTCTGGCATACCTAATACAAGCCAGTTTGCACAGGAACCATAGTTGCATTATGATTTCAGATATTTACTACAGTGCTGTTATACTTTCTCCTGTATAAATTTAACTGGGTGTCACGTTGGATATGATGTACCGTGTACCTGTGCCATCGAAACACTACTTAAATGCGTTGCCATCGGTGTAATAGCACAAAACCAAAGCAAGGACAAGATAGTTGACGAGACAATGAAGTGCACTTAACGCTAACACTGCAGCACCATTTATTATTGGACGCATGAATTAAAGAATTTCCATTAAAACATTCCAAAAAATTTACATCTGCGAATACAAACTATAAATATAGAAGAGAAAAGAAATAACGGAGCAACAATAACAAACACTTAACTGCTTTCCATTAGTGCACTTAACCTCCTCTTCATGGTGAGCAATCCCACTTTACATTTCCTGTGGCTAAATGCGTGTCTCTAATTCACAAATGAGGGGACGTTTTGAGTGGCCCTCTGTCTCCCCAATGAGCAAATGCTGCAATTAACTTTTCCTCCTCTGTTTCTAGGGGGAGAAGGTGTTTTAAAGACATTAGCCCACAGTCAACAGCATCTTCTGGCTACTGCTAAATTTAAGCAGACTTCTTTTCTCCTATTTTTCGGTGGTACTTAATATTACAGTTGAAGATAATAGCCCATTCATGCTGTATTATTCAAGGATGATTTAATGGAAAAATTCAAAGGAAGATAGTCATTAGACATTATTACGCTCTTCAGATGAAATGCATATACAACTTTCAACAAGTTTCTATCCAAAACAATTTCATGCTTTCTCATGCACCATTACTTTTAATAGACAGCTGTTTTGATACAACTAGAATATACAAAGAGTTGTTATTAATCACTGTGCGAATGGTGAAACTAATCTGAGGCGTACACAAGGTTTATAGGGGAGGACCTTGATGGGGATTAGTGGTCAAAATACCAATAATAAGCAACATCATATTATCTTGGTGTTACTGCTGACATGACACTCCAGTAAATAATAAGCATATGTCAGGATTAAACCTGATTTAGTCCTGTAATGATCTCATTCCATCCACATGTGCATCATTTGTATGTGAGTCTCTACTCTGTATGTTTGTGTGTGTGTGTGTGTGTGTGTGTGTATGCACTTGGCTATGCGTGCCCATGGATGTGTATGTGTGTGTCATTACAACAAGAGCTGGTCGCATCCATGAGCAAAATGGCTGCATAATTGGCAACGTCCATGACACTGTGCTCTCTGTAGGTGTTTTTTCTGCATGTTGCCCAGACTCTAATTACTGGGGTTTCAGCGGGGAGGTAAGGCGCCTGTACCGCCTTACCGCCTGATTCTGTCAACTGACGGGTTGTTCTGTCTGCGGCACAGCCAGGCAGCCCAGAATCCCTGGAGTGCGTTTGGGAGAGACCCAGGGACTGGTCATATCAACAAATCTTAATCAAAAGCCTGAAATTGTCAGCTGTCATACACTTTTTGTGATCTTTGATACCTTGCCCCTCCTCTGACCCAGACCGCCAAATAATACCCACCTACACACACACACACACACGGACATAGACACACACATGCACATAAACAGAGCACATATTCACATGCTGCTTACACAGTGCGCTCGCTTTCTTTCTCTCTCACATGCACACAAAGACACACAGTGCATGTGTGCTCTCACAGTGATGGTATATATGCAAGCTTGTGCACACACACACACACACACACACACACACACACACACACACACACACACACACACACACACACACACAAGCAACAACCTGCAGTGTCCTCTTTAGAGAAATACAGACAGGCAGTCAGGTTCTACATATTAATATGTTATTTATAATAGCACTCATGGCTCAATTTATAGCTTTGTATGTCTTACTGTAATCCTGGTTAAAATACAAAATATGTTCTCCGCTTAAGGAGACACATATGAGCTTTTCTAATTGTACTTCCATTAAGGTGGCAGAGTGCACACCAGCGTTTAGTTCACTCCAGTGTGTTTTCAATACAACACAATTATACTGCAGAATTTTGGATGAAGTCCAACACCTTCAAAACCAAACCTTTCAGCGTAATGAATGAAACCAGCACTTCTAAGTTCCAACGTGATGTGCTTCAGCTTAAGAATGGCACATTTTGGTTTACTGAATCAGGTCAGTGGCAAACAATGCCATTTTATTTTGCCCCAAGTCCCCTTTCAGACAATCTTAAACTTGTGCTTCAGTTCAGGAGAGGATGGAAAGGCTGTGGTGGCTTTGATCGACCGACTGTTACTAAGAAGCTTTGAGGGGGTTTAAAGGACCTAAAATGTATAAAATGGACGGATCAAGAGCAAGCAGAAATTTGACGGTTCAGAGGCAGGTTAAAAAAGTAAGAGCATTCCCATACAATGTATATCCAGTTAGTGCATATTAGGGGACGGGAGATGACAAAAGTGGGATCTAAGAGCCGATTAGCACCGTGGTTAAATCTTCACATGAGCAGGGGGCAAATACAGCTCCATACTGAGCACTTCTGTCTTTGAAGGGCAACGCAGAGGCCTGTTTTTTAGTGGAGTCAAAATAAAAGGTACAAAATAAAAGCATCTCGCAGATTGTCACTTTTAACTAGGAGAGGTAGAAAGACAAGTTTTGTGTGCGATGCTTATTTGCGCCCTAAATCCTTAACTAAACCACCAGCCAGCGTGCAATGAAGGAAGGAAGCAAGTGTGAATGTGTGAAAGAGAATCCAGTGTGATAAGTGCAACACGCAAAGCAAACACAACATGCTTTACAGGCTAATGCTGTGCTGAGTAAGTGCACTGACTAAGATATTAATTGACAGGTTGTTGTTTTTTTTTTTTTTTAGATCTGCCATGCCATGCCATGATTAGAAAAAATAAATTATTTCTACATTATTATGCATGCATGATTGAGTAATTGTTAAATTAAAACAACAAATATAAAAGACAGAACGTTATTAGTGTTGTCAAAAGTACTATCATCACTTAATTGGCAATTCACTGATAAAGAATTACAGAAAAACATTTCTCTTTTGTTAATAAGGACACATCAATGGAGGCCCTGCCCTCAGTAATGAAACAGCCTTGGACTGCTAATGATAACTGTTATTTATTCCACTGCTACCCAGGTTTATTTGGGCCACTGTGGCACCATGAACCTCTCTCACTTTGGTAATTAAGCCTGTTGATACTGCAGGATGCTTACCTGCAATTATGCCATTTTAATGAGCAGCAGCGGATGGAATAAGGGTAAGGCGAGGTCAGCAAAGCATTGGTGTTTTAATAGATACTTAAATGCTGTTAATTTAGCTCCCGGTAATGGAGAAGCGTGCTTGTAGAACATATCTACAGTTCCTGGTGTGGTAAGTCACAGGAAAGAGGCTGAAGATCCTGAAACTATTCAGAGCCTTCTGTTACTGCCCAGAAGAGGATCTCCACGTGTTCGGCTTGTTATCGGAGGCAGCCTTGGCATGTTTTCAGCTCTCAAGACTGTTGATGGGTTTAGGCAAAGGTTTGGCAGGCCCTCACCTGTTCTCGCCTGTAAAATGTGTCAGTGTCAGGCTGAGCGCTGGATTTTTCTAGAGCAGAGCCAATGTCTAAGAAAAGAAGAGAGAGCCAAGTTAATAATGTACAATACAGTAGTATAAGGTGTGTGTGAATAAGAAAAAAACTAAGCAAGAAAGGAATCAATGTGTGTATTTCTCTGTGGATGTTTAAAGGCAGCGCAAAAATTAGTTAATCTGAATCTGATGGACATTATGTTTTTCATGGCTCCTCCCCCGGTTCAACATGTGGATCTGCTGGTTTTCCCCTCACTCCTTGCATGGGTCATGTATCACCTGTGTGACTGTGTAAGCGCACACACACACACACACAGACACAGACACAGCGGTGCTACAGTATGCAGGTTATTATAACTCCTGCGCTGGTTTCTGTGAAGGTGGTGTGATAACAGTCATTAGGGTAGCCGTGGGAGGAAACTGAGTCTTATTAGAGGAGCATGGAGATTCATTGGAAAAACAAGCACTTTCATTAACAGGTGTGAAGCAATGCAAATACATAAACACACCCTGGTAGCCCACGGTCCTCACACCTGCATTTGAAAAACGACTGCTTATTAGTGCAACAACCCAGCAATTAGTTTAGAAGAATCATATTCAATTAAACTGGAGCAGAATGAATGTGTCCAGATGCATGTGCACATGGATGGATGCCATATTGAAAATAAACACTGATAGATGAATTGATCGGGTGTAAAAAAAAAAAAAAGAAAAAAAAGAAAGAAAAAGCTGCATGGTAATGCTGACTTGTCTGTTTGGAACTTTTCCCATTAATATTCCTCCTTTTTTAGGAGTGAGACATACCTGAACGACAATGGTAGCAACAACAGAACACTTGGTCTAATATTGTGGTGACGACTGAATGAATATGTTGCAATCACATTCATCTTTGATGGCTAAGATATGACACAGAAAGATGCTTTAAAACTTGTAATGACCCGAACAATTAACACAATAAGCAGTGAATAGTTAATTCTATGAGTTCTAGCTCTTTGTTCTAATGCTGCCACTTTCGCGTCTTTTGTTTACGCTACTGTTTGTTCTCCCGCTCATCTTTTTTAATGAAACCAGAACAAGTACATGGCAGCAGCAGCAGCCGTGAGGTTTGGAATCAGATGGATCAGAAGACACTTCCCTGTGTGACACATTTAATGCATAACATGCTTCCAGTGAGAGCTCTTGAATGGGTAGATTTTTGAAATGTGCCAGAGTGGCTCCCCACTGAGCAGTAAGCTAGGTCTTTGATGTATCGCGCTGTAATGTGGTTGTTATCCATAATCGGCTTGAATTCAGGAGGGCCACGGCTGAAAGAGAGGTACAACTGTAACATGTTCTTGCGGTACATTAAAAAAAAAAAAAAAACAGGACTGTCTTCCCATTACAAATCCTCCACACTTGCCCACTGCAACCAGAACTACACACCCTGAAAACCCAAACAATGTGCATCCACAAAAGATTTAGTAAAAGCGAAAATACTTTGTCGTTTCTACAGTTTCCGACAGAATAAAGTATATCAGTAACAAGGCGTTGTATATCATTTGAATCCTGCAAACCCGTAAGATGATGCTTAAATGGAGTTTCTTGATGCTTATGCAAATGTGCTGTTTCTGCAGGTTTGTGATACCATAAGTTTAAACAAGAAGTAATCCCGACGCTATCACATTAAGCTGCGATGTGAAAGGTTGGAGGCAGACAAGAGTTTGTGATACACATCAATGTAGGGCTGGCAAGGAATATGGAGACGATATTTTGCATTGCATGAATAACAATCAACAGTTGAGGGAACAAAGAAGTGTTTTGAAATATGAACCCTATTACGCACTAAAATGAGGCCCCCTAGTAATGGAGTTTTAATGATGCACCGCGAAGCTGTGAATTTTCTGGAAAACAAAGATGACTTGGACCATAGAAATCCGAACATGCAATAATCCAAGAAAATCATTGTTGTGCTGTCGTGCCAAATAATACGGGTGCTCTCCAAAATCAAAAGCCATAACACTGCGCCGCGTTTGTGCTCATCCATACGCTTCATCAGACCCTAATCTACATTACCTGTAATATGTATGCTGTAATAAAGACGTTTTGATGATGCCGTTAGAGCTCCTAAAACAGTCTGATAGCCTGCCTAGTAAAAAATAAATAAAGTTAAGCACCCAGTTTGTGATTGTTGCTCCAGAGATCTACAATATTATTACCATCTAGCTTGTGCTTAGGGTTTTAATTTAGCAGTGATAATTTGCTTATGCAGTCCTCCGCTGATTAGAGTTCTTTGTTGCACCAACTGTTTTTAATATCGTGTGAATTACCCACTGTGCTTGTTTATACCACCCGAACAGGACTGGAAATCAGCAGCGAGCCTATTTGAAATTAAAGATGGTGGAGAAACCACAGAGAGAGAGTGAGAGAGAGTGAGAGAGAGTGAGAGAGAGTGAGAGAGGGGTCTGGTGGAGACAGACAGCCAGACAGAGGGAAATGGATGAGATTGTGGGCGTGGTTGATGGGGGTTGAGTGTTTGTAAAGGAGAGTAATCAAACTGCAAAAAAGACCAAAATATAATATTGGATGCAGCTGACTCTCTGACATTAGCTAGACTATAATAGTTAGGTTTGAGAGGCCATCCTCATTGAGGCTCGCGAGAGTGAATGGAAGTGTACTAGTTATGCATCATTACAGGGGGAAGAGCTGTCCACTTCCTGCTGGGAAGAGATGCCCTCTGCTTTCACACTAAGCGGAGTAGTTCACAAAATAACAGCATACCAAGTGTCTGTCCCCCTCTCTTTGATGGAGGGCTCATATGAAGAGCCCGTGGAAAAGGATACGCCTCCATTTAAACTTAAAAGCAGGCATCTACTTCACTGCTTACAAGCGACAAGTCATAATAGCACACAGTTAAAAGATGGCAGAGGAGGAAAGGTGTCAACAGTACATAAAAATGCACAATTACAATGGTAAAACATGCAATTTGATGTTTTTTTGCAGCTGAAAAATGGCACATATGCAAGATTTTAAACACACGGATTGTAAAAAAAAAGAAAAGAAAAGAAGAAGAACTCGGTTCCCTTTTGACTCCGTGCGAGCAGGCGCAAGGTTGCCCTACGCATCATCAATCTGTATTGTGAAGAGCTCCTGAGGTTTTTTTCATCAAGGTCTTATCCACTTCAGAGGTTCAACAGATTAGCGATCCACTGGGGTGCAATGGCTTTTCAGTGCCATGCTTTACGTCCAATTTGAAGTGTCTAAGAGCATTCTTGTCATTAGTGTTTACTCAAGACTGTTTTTTAGAGAGCCCAGACTGAGTGTGACATTAAAGACAAATAAAACCACATCAGCCGTGTTGATCTTTTTCGACGGCTCTGGAGAAGCAGGCCCAACATTTTATCTTGGCAGACAGCAGTTTCAGAGGTTATAGATAGGCCAGCTTGCCGACGCTATTATTTACCAATGGAGCAGAATGTCAGCCCTCCTATATACCTCTTTGCTTTTCTCTCTGTATTGTTTGCTCCCTGCCTTTGTGAAAGGGGGCACTTTATGGAGGTGAGCAGTGAGAGAAAATATTTCTATCTTGCCATCAATGGATCAATGGAGATGTGTTTACCTGTCTAGGGGCACAATGTTCACTCCATAATAATGGATATTAAACAGCTTGTTGACTGAGTGCTTTTGTCCTGGTCACTTGTCAATCCTTCAAACACTGCTGGCCAGCGGAGGAACACACACCACCGCTGTGGGGTTACGACTCACACCTCCAGCAGCAGTAGGCTGTCCATGGACGCCCCTCCCTCCCCTTGCTGGACAAAAAAGGGACATGTCGGGTCAATGAGATTCTCAGTAATTAAACTGAAAGGGGTCGTTTTCAGTGCAAACTGTGAAGCCCTATAGGTTTAAACGGTAGGTTGCGAGGCGCCGGCCTCTGCACGCACTCAGTCTGAGTAAGCAGACTTGCTCAAGTTTCTGAAAGGAGAGATTGATCAGCAAAGAACGTTCCTATATTTAAAACAATATATAATCTTCACTACCAAAGACGGCTCATCTCTTTGGATTAGAACTTTTGATTTATGCTGCTCAAACGGTGATCGAACCATTAAGATTTCAGTAGCCACCAATTATACCTCACATAAACGCAACCTTAGGAATGTTAAGCTGTAGGGAAAGTATTAATATGTTGCCAGAATCATGATCAATGACAGATACCTGCTGAATATTAGCGCAGTCAGCTAAATCCTCGACCCCCCTCCAGTTAGACAGAGCTCAGAATGAACCATCCTTTTGTTTTTAATCTTGACTCCTCGCCTTCTTCATAATCCAAACTGTTCTTCACTCTGTAATAACTGTCTCTCATGTGGAGCGAACTTTTAGCTCATGCCTCAATAAAACAGAAACCCATGGTCATTTTGTGGCTGTTGGGCTACTTTGGGGAATGCAGAGTCTGGTTTTCTAGCCGCTGCAAAGTGGTGCAATGGGAGCAGCCGAATGAAAAGGCTGGGTTTGTTTTACATAAAGGCTGCAGCCATCAGGACTCAGCAGGACAGGCGGAGAGTGGCTCGCTGGGCCCGATAAATCATGACCTGCATTCATTCATTCAGCACATTCAGACCCAGACACACATTTCTCTCCCAGCCAGCTCTGCTGACTCCTCATTTCTGCTCCTGCTTAATATGTGACCTTATGCTAGGATTTTAGTTTCACCGCTCAGGGGGAGAAAAAGTGAGATGGCTGACAATAGAGCTGTTTTGGATTCGCAATACTTGGAGAAAGTAAACGGAGAGAAGCTCTTTTATTTCGAAAAAAGACAAAATGCGCATTTAAAGTTATGGCGTGTCACAAACGCTCATCAACTATTGGTGTATATTTTCCCTTTCTTTCAGGTGAATGCACGGCGCCCTTTAGGTTTAATGGAATTCATAGTAGTGAGTGACAGGGTTTGAATAGGCTGGAGAAAATGGGGAGGTAAAAGGGGCATTAGGAGCAGCTAAAGAGGTGGGGGTTGGCTAAAGAGTGACACCATCTTCTGCCTGTGACACGAGCACACAAACACACACGCACACCCAGATATTCAATAAAGGGTCAAGGTACGATCATTTGAATGCGCTTGTGTGTGCGTGCTTGCGCGTGTATGTATATGCATGTAACGCACAAAAAAAAAACCCTTTTCACTCTTTGTTTCAGTGGCTGAAAAGATCTGCAAGACTGAAGATGCAAAGCTATTTTAGCTCCTGGTTAGTCACGCACAAAACATCAACACAATTTGGTGTGACTACCGAAAAAGAAAGGAAAAAAAAACACGAAAAAACAGTGCACTTGGAAACACCACAGTCTGAGAAGTTGGAGTAACAGCTTTAGCACTCGCTACTTTTCTATCCCGGTGCTGATGGAACATGGGTAAAGAGGTCAGGGCAGAGGTTGGTGATGGTAATTGTTTGTTGGTTTAATGCTCAGTGAGCTGTGTTTACTTCCCATACAACGCCGGTTAATTATGTCCTCCGACTGAAAGCGGAGCTGATTACCACATGACAACCAGACTTATGCTTCCTCACTTGTCATTAGTACGGTGCGATGGCAGAGAACATGCGAATGCACCGGCCTTTGTCTGACTTTGGCCAGCGATAATTGCATCTTGTGCCACAGGATTTACCTCAGCAGCACTCTTGGCAAATTAATGATGCCAGTGAGACAAACAGAGGGAGAAATGAGAAAAATGCTGCAGTAAATAACTCCTGACAGATGTTACTTTTAAAAATGCTTGACAGAAACAAACATTTCCTTGGATGGAGCTAGTAACCATGGCTGGGTCTTAAATAAACATGTTCGACTGTACGTGCAAGTGTTCAGGACTGGCAGCCGTCTGGATTCCTCACACTAAACAGACAGCAGTCTGTGATAAGCAAAGGCCACCATTGTTATTAATTTGTTATTTCTCCTCTGTTTGGTTCCTGGCTGGATTATCATGTTGAACACACAGTCCAAATTCCACAGTAAACATTAGCAATTAATCTTCTCACCGGGCTCTCCCCCCTCAATTGACTGTTTTACATAAAGCTGATCAAATTAAGTTGTTTGCAGTGGCCAAAGTCTGTTGTCACTTTGTCTGGAAATGTTACAGCATTCATTTACTTATGGACGGTGGTGCATTTCTTTGTTACAGTAACTATCATCAGAAGTGGGTTTTTTCCCCTGCTCTTCCATGTCCATGTGCAGTTGACATTCTCGGTTGGAGCTTTGAACCAGAATGGGTGTGCACAACAGAAAACAGCCAGTGTGATTTATATTCGAGTAATCCTTTAATTGCTTCATGGCAAAATGTCTATACCATATTAAGTAATTCAATACAGCCAGTTAATGGAAAGGCAGGGAGAGATATCATGTTTTGCATAAAACCTTTAAAGCCACTGCTTCACAACGTGGTCTGCCTCTCTCATTTTGATCACAGTGACATATTCACATCCGAGGTAATCCTCAATCTATTTTGGGGCCAGGACTGAAGATGATCAGAGAAGGCTAGTGCGTGTTACCATACAAAACCGCTGTTACTATCACATCATGTTTTAAAAAAAATACCACTTTTGTTAGACCGGGCAGATCAACATAAATGAGACAATAATTCCTTGTAAGAGACGTATTTCTCGTATTTTATCTCGGTAAAGTCAGACAAATCGTTCAAACGATTGTGTTGAATTTTTGCTGATCAGTCAATTTTGCGTCTTGATTCGTGATCTCGCATCTTTGACATGGATGAGGTCAGAATGCATATGTAAATAAATGCAATCACAGTTTCACATATGATTCATTAAGTAAACATGTTGCAGCTAGATGTTTGTGGCACAATTGGGATTATTGTGACAGGTCACGGGTTAAAGAACAGTCAAAATTAGATATCTTCAATTTTCTAATATGTTTTGAAAAATCTGTCAGACAGTCATGTGCAGGCCCCTTGTGATGGCCTGAGGGACATGAAGACATCGGGAACCCTATTGACTAATGTCTGGAGTAGTATCTTTATCTAGCAGCTGTTTTCTGAGGATGACTGACAAAAACAAAGAAACTGTGGGCGGAGCGTCTTAAAAAGCGTCTGACCTGCATCTGCATAGCAAACCCTGTCATGTCATAATGAAAGTTTTGACAACATTCAAAGAGGACATGATGGAAAGCAGTAAACCATGAATGCTGTTTGAAGATGTGTAACGCTCTCCTGGGAGAAGGCTGTCTTCGTGGTGGACCTTTCTTTGCTAACACGGTTCAGAGGGACTGGTGGGCCTGAATGATTCGCAGTGATCAGCTTTTCAAATATATGCGTGTATGGTGCATAATGAGCTCCAATTAAATTGTTCTTTCTTCACTGAGAAAGCTCAGTTTCTCTTATGTCGTGGGAGTGCGAATTAAGTGTTGTGGAACATCTATGAAGCATAGAGTAAAATTTTAAATGTGTGCCTGTGTTTATGTGCTGAAGTTTATGTATATAGAACTCAAATTCCAGCAGAAAGATGGTTGCTGGATTTAGAAGTGATCGTTCAAACACAAGACAATGGCATGTTTGATCAAGACTTTAAACAAAAGTAAAACAGAAAAGGCCGACAGCGGTCACTGGGAGAGCAATGGCTTGTTGACACCATTTGACTGTCCCAGCGTCCATTGTCAAGGCCAACAGGCAACCATTGGCTGCACTGATCACCATGTGAAACAAGCTTAGAGCAAAGGTCCAGCCAAGCTTTCTCATCAATGGAACTCCTCTGGTCCCTGCAAGACTCGGGGTCTTAGGGGGTCACAGCTACGGGTACCGCGGTCCAAAGGTCAGCAGGCCTGTACTCAGGTTTATACTCAAACAAAAGGGTGGGGACGCAGAGAGTGAGGCTTATGGGTCAGATGGATTACTAAAGAGAGTGCCGTCCATTTGTTGTTGGCTGTCTAATCCTCTGGGAGCAGAAAACGGTCAGTGTTGCCCTCATAGAGAACAGAAACAAATAAGTATGCCGTGCAACTGAGTTGGAAGTGCTTCAAACATGTCAACCTGTCTGTAGGAGTTAAGATACTTAAAGGTCCGGTGTGTGGGATTTAAGGGGATCTGTTGGTAGAAATAGATATATAGAATATATATAGATGATATATAAAATTATTATGATATATAGAATTAAGTTTTCATTAATGGGTGACACTTTATATCAAGGTACACATTTTCACCATTAACTAGTTAGCATACATATTAGTTGGGGTTGTTAGGATTATGTTATTAAGATTGTAATTCATGTACAACAACACATCTGTAAGCAGTAATTAGGAGTTTATTGAGGGAAAACTCTGAGTTAATGGCCTGGAATTTGTAGCATATGGTCATGCAGAATAAGACATTAATAGGTGTTTCATAATGACTAACAAAGACCCAGTATGCTACTTGGTTGCAATCTGCAACCTCACCGCTAGATGCCACTAAATCGTACACACTGGTACTTCAGCGTAAGGGGTTAACCACCGTGGATTTATAGCTGAGGGTTGGATTGATGAACCGTTGAGAACACTGCTGCAACACTACACAGATGTACTGTTTAGACTCTTCATTTACTTTATGATATAGAGCGAATTTGGGTTACATGCCTATAGAAGTGGAGTTACATCCAATTAAGTTCCAATGTGGTTCCTTTTCTCATCACTGAATGCGACACTACTGCCGTGCCATTGCCATGTTTATGTTGTGTCATTTGTGGCGAGCAGAAGGTTTGTTGTGGGGATGGCTTTCAATTGTCTGACTCCTCAGATCAATCATCAGAAACTTGATTGGGAACATGCAAACAGCAGTTTTTGTGGTCTCCATAGCTGCTACAGCCTCAGCATAGTTACATTTTTAAGGCGGTGCACATTGTTTTCTGCCAGCTACGTGTGAAGCTCCCAAGCTAGCCTCATAGATTGCATAAATCCCCCTTTGCACCCTGTAATTATGTAGGTTTCTTGATGCAAAGGCAACATATTTAAGGAGTGCAAAAGTACAAGAGTTTCCCGTCGCAGCAACAATACTGTATGCTTACCCAAGAGCTTTTGAATGTACTGATTTTTCTGGCTTGCACAATTTTCATAGCTTAAAGGTAAAGATCTCAATCCACAGTGGATGAGTAAGGACAGGGAAGGCCAAGAAGACAATGGATACAGGCCAGGGGACAGGGATCTCATATTTAGCTCGTGATTGCACTCAGGCTAGACAATAAGTAAGATTCATTAGGTCATTTTTTACTTGCGTCTGCCAAGATCTGGAATGAAATGTTAAATGTTTCATGGGCTAAGAAAAGGGCAGAATTTGTCTTTGTGTTTGCCATCAGAGAGAAAGGGAGAGAGAGAGAGAGGAGGGAGAAGCGGAGACAGGGAATCTGATGTACAGAAAGATATAAAACAATGAAAATAAGGAACGATGGGATGAGAGAGTGTGAGGGGAATACTGTGAGAGGGAGTCTGGGAAGGAAGGAAATTTGAGGGAGGGCAAAAGAAAGGATGGCGTGAGGAGGGAGAGTAGGTGGGTAAGGGAGTCAGGGGGAGTAAGGAAAGGAGGGAGCATGGCTGGGTGTTTTGGGCTGTCTGATGGATGAGGGTGTAGTGGGGTTGGTGGGGGCGGTGTCTCCTGAATGATGATGGCCTAATATCATCATCCCCCTGTCAGGCCTAATAGGCTTTCCTTGGTAGAAATCACTCACACAGAGCCGCCATAATGCCCAGGCCCCTGACAGCATCATCCATCCACTCAAGCCAAGCGAACGTCTCCAAACTAATAAGGAAATATATGGTTCAAGGAGATCTGAAAAATTAAACAGGTAGCTTATGAACAATTTGTTTCACAGGGATGTTTATTATATTTATCAAATGTTGCGGCGGTTGGGGTGTCTCTCTTGCTTTGGCTTCATGTTTGAGACATTGGCTCCGGAGCATGATATGCTGACAAGGCAGGTCTGCAAAGTAGGAAATAAACACACTCTCCTGCACCTCCTCTCCCTCAGGGCTGGCCTTGTCCTCCAGTGTTGCCTGGCCTTGCTTTTGTCATTCCTAAGCACGACAGAGCAGCTCCTTCATCTTAGTAAAGCTATATTTTCCACCATTGTTGAATTAACAATATGCACAAACAAGGAGGGTCATTATCAGTTGGAGTAAAAATACTTTTTTGAATCCTTAATCCCCTGATCTAAGAGTCCGTTGTTCACATCTTCTGAAATATTCTAATTTTAGCGGCAGCGCTGAGGAGGAGTCACCCATTCCTGTTTTCCTCGCAGCAAGCCTATCTACAGTACACCTGTCATTGCTTTCCCTCATGCAATGGCTGATCACAGCACACTTTAAACATGGTTACTCTCCTCTTATCTCTCCCCATACCCTACCGATCCTGCTATCTCCAATCGGCGCTTTAATCATGTGACACCTTCTCAACACCCACCCCCTCCTTGTGCATCCACAAGAGAAAACTGCCGCCATCAATAACGGCGAGAACTTTTTCAAAGTGTGCTCTTAAAAGACCCCGTCCCATCAAAATGGTCAGATTTCATTATCGATTGCGCACTATGAAGAAGAGGCTCTCTCGCGCATTAGGCAATCATTGTTTTGGCTTTACTTTGAGAAGCTATACATACATCCCCAACATGGCGATAATATATTTACATCACAAGTCCTCCACTGTCTTTCTTATGCATATAAACTAATTACTTGAATAGTCTTCACTCTTTCTGACAGTCAGTATTTGAAGTTGGGGGTTGGGGGAGGGGTGTGGATTGGTCCTTATACACATTCACAAACATATTCTTTGAGTTATACTTTGCCTGTAAGGACGTTCTGTATTGCTGCCAGAGGTTTTGTCATCAAGGCTATCTTTATTATGTGATACTATAATTCTTGTTTTTCTTCTTATTTTTGGAAATCTGTTACTATATGTTGTTTTTGTGGTCAAATATGGCGACTGATGCTCCTACAAAGATATGGCCGTCGAGTCATAAGTTGCTAACTCCCTGCTTTTTTGGTTAACATCTTATTTTAAATGCATATTCAGCTGCATTTCAATTGGGGTCAGCCTTACTGCTGACACACTCATCTGCAGCCATGTTATCATTGTGCACGTGGCACACAGTCCACCCATACGCCCCTCTCCAGTTGTAGGTTGAACCTGCAGCACGAAGGGTGTGTGTTAATAAGGGAGGGCTTGGTGAGGTGCGTTGTGAGGCCATTGTGGTCTCCACGCTGGCTGGTTTTCTTTGTGCCGTGAAAGCCCGGCGATACAGTAACAGCCAGAGGCAGAAAAGAGCTGTCTGTCGTCGAGACGGCTGGTAACACTTGTTTCACCCACCCTTCCAGGGGGCCATGGAGAATAGAGGAGAGGCAGCTGGTAGGCTTAACAGGAAATGCAATGGTAACAGTGTCAACAGCTGCCCCCATGGCCACGCAAGCCAAACGGCCGGCAACAACAGGCCGTATGAAAAGCTACATGTTTGGATAGCTGGGGGGATTTGGTTCATACTGTATCTCTGTGTAACGCTGTGATGCCAAATAAGCTCCTTTGTGTGTTTTCTCATTAGAGCTTTATACTCACAGCTTAGTCATTTCACAGGTGATGACAACATGGACGCCGGTGAATGTTGAGTAAACAAGACAAACACAACAGCTGAAGGGGAGCAGAGCTCTGCTGAGGTGAGAGGGACGGCTGCTTTGTGACCTTTCAAACACAAGAATATCAGTTCAGTGCATTGTCTGCTCATGCAGGCCTGAAACATCCTATTTTCAGTTTCCTTTTAATGAGTTTGAGATAATAGCATAACATTTCTTTTTTAGGATGTAAAGCATAGATTACGAGATGTATTTGCATAATGCATGCTGCACAGTTTGTGTAAAGTGAAAATAAGGGCACAAAAATTCCCATTATCCGTGGATGTTACAGTGACCTCAAACTCAGGTCAAGATGACCCCACCCCCCCGAGGAGTCAATAAATCACAATGTCACCTCTGCTGCCCAATCCCCTCCTGCTATCACTAACTTTGAGTGTCCTCAGCATTCTTTCACTTCCCCTGCTCCTTGCTTGACCCCCCCCGTCCAAACAAACCGCCTGTCAGCACCGCAGCGACAGGTACGACAGCTCCAGCTCAACGTGAGGAGTGATCTCCCCCCAGAAAGTAACACTCTCCGTGTCCTCGACTTTCTGTCTCCAGCGCTGTCTCCTCCCTCTGCCTCCTCTGTCTCACTCAAGCCTCACTTTTGATGTCTTCTGCTTTCTCTAAATCATAGTTGAGCTGTGAAAATATGCAATTATCACATGTACACTAAGCTGTTTGAAGATGGAATTTGTTTTTAGTCTATATCCAAATTCCACGTGAGAGTTTTCAAATAAGTTAGATGGAGGACAGCAGTATAAATTTCAGCCTACAATATCAGAGTCTTTATTTAAGTCTTAGTTACATTCAATTTGCCATGAGCTTTAATTCACCCTTACAGGATCATTGTTAGACATACATCTTTGAATCTTGTGGTATTATCTACCATTTGCTAACTTTAATACCTTGCCTGGATTGCTCTGCGTTAGAGCTTATTCTATGTCTGACTTGAAGATTTGGAGCTCCTTTTATGTACAATTCATTACTTTAATATGGGAGACCCATTGGGGTCATCTTGGAATGAATGCAGCCATCAGTTTACATTCTTAGTCATCATTAGATGAATAAATATCAATGAGATTACCTCATAAGCCCTGGGACGTCCCCCCCCCCCCGCAACTCCTCTGCTGCCAAGTCTTTTCAGACATGCAGGAAGTATTAAAGGGCTATTTCAGTTAGCATGTAAAATCTTAGCTGTGAAATAGCCTCCGTGTTTGAGCCTGGCTGAATTATCCAAGATCTTTTTCATGTTGCATGAGAGACCAAGGCGCTCTCTCGTTTGGAGGGAGACATGGCTCTGATAATGGTACAGAAGGAGGCTAACAGACAGTGGAATCTGCTTTCAGTGACCTTAAATACCTTATCTGCACCTTTGAAGCCAGGGTAAGGTGATTGGCAGGTCAATTTGTGATAGTATCGGTCGATGTACTTCCCGCTCTTAATGCTCTTTGCCACAGATAAGTCTGCTTAATATGAAAACTGTCATAATTCATCCGCCTTTTCAGCAATATACATTTTCTTGTGGAATCATCAATCCGGTCACCTGTCAGAAAAGACGTGTCAGGATTCCCCCTCCACCATCCGCCCTTGTGTGATTTCACTTTGTGGAGCTTATCCCACACTATGAAGCAGTTGGGATTATTCCTCTGGTATGTTGAATCAAAGTTAGTTCTTCCCTCCCCGAACACTGCGTGCAACAGAGATATGGAGAAGCAAGCGAGGTGCCTGCCCCACGCAGGGTGGATGTTTTCACTGTGTCCGCTCTTTGTCCATTCCCCTGTCAAACCCATCACGGGCCCGTCCCCTCTCAGTCGGTAGTTTCCTGTGTAAATTAACAGACTCAGTGGTGAAGTAGATTCCAATTTTGAAGCAAAGTAGAGTGTGCAAATTAGCCATGTTTTTTAATTAAGCCCAGTGCACAGTGCGAAGGCAGAGGACCATTGTTCCGGATGGGCCAGGTGCAAATTTATTCTCGGGGGAAGTGCCGCGATGTCCGTCCTCCAGCCGAGAACCATCCTCGGCCTAATCAGTCCCCAGCTTGAAAAATGTCCATGTTTTGGCACCCTCTTGCTGAGAGACACTGCTGTGAGTGGTCAGAAATTATTCATTATTTGAGGGCCTCATTTGTAACATTTCCATTACAAGTTGCCACCACGCAGACAGATTCAATGTTTGATTTTTGGTAATTATAGTAGCTGGACAAATGTATCACTCAGTCTTTTCAAGTCAATTTTCTTTCTGTGCGTTTCTCTGTGGAGGCCCTTTAGGTGTTGCATCTTTTTAGGAGTCCTCTGTCCAGTTTCTGTCAGTCCTCTCAGGTGTGCTGTCCAAAGACGCTGTCAGGGTCTCCCAGTGGGGCGCTATGCTGGAAATGGAAAACATGTTGTCAGTTTTGGGGGTTTTTTGAGTTGGCTATATTAACAGTACAGAAGAAATGATTGGTTGAATAATCTGTCAATCAATAGAAAAGCAGTTGCTTTTGCAAACTGTACCAGTCATTTTCTAAGCAAAAATATCAAAAAATCTTTAGGTTTCTGACTCTTGGTCAAACAAAACAAGGCCTGTGAAGACATCATCTTGAGCTCTGGGGAGTGTTGAAGATTTTTGTTATTTTTAGACATTTCATAAACTAAAGGATTCATCAGTGGTTAGTTTCTGCAGTAATTATTTGAAATAAGCATTTGTTGTGGTCTTCCATTGGAAACAAACCTCCTCCCTGTGAAGAATTAATGATTGAATTTATGATTTAACGATGTTTAAGCTAAGATGAGCAATGAAATGGTACATCCATTTCTGGAGTGGGTGGGACCTGAAACATGAAAAAGGCAGATCCTCTTTTGGGTGACAATTGTGTCTTCTCTTTGGGTTGCACACGTTGCTCTGTGGGGGCTTGAATCAGACAGAGAATAGCCGCAGATAATGAGCTGTCTTTAATCATGGGAGACAGTACTTTGAGATGCTTTGCATCGCATTTGCAGAGGCGAGGAAGGGGGGGTCTAATTACTGTACTGCAGAAAAATCACACAGCTTCCTGTCCGTCGGAACTGATGCTGAGTCTTAACCAACCTTGACAGGAAGTGACAACAAAGACTGTCTCTGTTCTGAACAAACCAAAAACAAAGAAAAGTAAAAGACAACAAAACTGAAGACATTTATGATTGGAGGATGTAGATTAATGAATCCTTTTCTATTTCAGAGTCGACGCACAGTGATTCTCAATTGGGCTTTTCTTTGGAAATATAGATGCTGATAAGATAGAATGTGCTGCTTCCAGTTGACAGCGTATACCATATACTTTATTGATGTTTTAAAAATGCAATTCTTGACAGCTTTGCGTGGACATTTCCAATGCATATCAATGATAGCTCCTTCCTGCTGACAGGATCAAGATGAAACGGCGTACATCAAAATAGAAATGTATCGCAATGTGAGCTGAAGTTGACTTTGACTCAAACCAGGTTCTGACTGAAATTGGCAGGAGTGGATTCTCGTCAAAAACGCTCAGACGCGGCGAAGAAGCAGTGAATACATTTCTGGATTGGTGACATAAAAACAAAGCACGCATCCGGTCCTCCCTCACTGTCTCAAACGCTAATTGCGAGCGACACCTTAAGATGTTTCAAAAAATGAAATGTGACTCATATCAGTCCTGTGAGGTTTTTAAACTGGGTTAGTTCATGAGATCCAAATTTAAATCAGGCCACACCGATATACACATTTGTATAATAAAATAATCTTGATGGTGGAATCCCTCTTTCTTCCTCACCGCCGTGTACAGTACATTCCCTTAAACCAAAATAGCTGCCTGAGATAAGTCTTCAAATCCCTCCACTATTTCATCCATGTCCATATCCATAAGCAGCAAAAAAAGATTTGTCCTGCAACCCTGTGTGATCATTTGCATCTAAAACGATATTCGACATTTGTTATTCCATCAATCAATACCATCTCTTCCATTCTCTGTGTGCATAATCTTAGAGCCGGCATGCAAAACACTTAACAATAACATGTATGTTATACAAAAAGCCATATATCATCCCTGGACGCATTTACATCCTGTTAACAATTTCTCAGGGCAGATTAGAGGGCGCTGAGACAGCAGCCCAGATCCCATGAGAGGTGGGCTTTGGGAGCTGATAAGGCCAGCCATAGGAAGGCAGGATTAATACATATGACCAGGACACATGGAGGCCCTCTGATTATTCCAGCAGAAAAACGGCCCTATCCCATCGGCCCCCGCGTGATTAAATACAGCCCGAGTGCGGACAGGGAGGCAAAGGGATGGGGAGATAACCGATTTTATTTATGCAAGCCGGTTAGCCTGGCAGATCACGTCTGAGGATTGTTCACGCTACAGGGGTGAGGGATCGCACCAGGGGAGCTCACCCCTGATCACACACAGGGCTGCTTTAGCTGTCACTTCTCCACCTTGCCTTCTTCCCTCTGTAGAATAAAGATCAAGCATTCTCAAAACATTCCCTGGCAAGGATTTCCAAATAGAAATGTGTAATACCACCATTTGATTTTTTTTATTTATTTATTTATTTTTTTTTGCTGCTCGGGAAGCAAACTGGACAAGATGTGTTGCCATGAAGTGTTGTTTATAGTGGGAGAATTAGCATTGGAATTAGCATTAGAATTAGCATTAGAACAATGAATGGACATTTCATGGAAACACAGAAATTTGATATTTACTGGGAGCCCCTTTACTTGCGGTTAGCTTTGCTTGCCTTTCTGCCATTAGGAGAGCACTGGTTTCATTAGATTAGTTTAGCCTGGCTCGTAGCAAGTTAACAGCGGAGCAGAGTGGTGCGCGTTCATAAACAGGATGTTTGATACTTTCTAAATTGCACATGCTCGGAAAAGCTTAAAGCTGAAAAAGCTGATGGTTGTGCGAATCATAATAATATTTAGTTATTTGTTTCAGTAATTGCTTGATTACTTCAAATAGTCCTTAATGGCAGCCGTAATTATCACTTTTGTTAAACCCAAACAAATCGGAACAGGTCGTGTAGTTCATGAGCAGCTGAACGTGAGTGGAAAAACCCCTTCAAACTTATTTAACGTGTTCATACACACATTATTTTCACATTAAGAACCATTCAGGCTACCTCCTTGACAAGAACTTCAGCAAGTTTTAGCAGTAATTGTAGTTCACATTAGGTTCTGTACACAAGACTTTGTGGGAGCGGGGATTACCTAATTAACTTCTTCAAAAACATGTACTCATTATAGATTGAATTCCTTTTGGTAGTTAGAGGGTGCTTAATTAATTAATTGTGTTAATGACCCATTAATGGTGGTGCACAAGAAATTCTAATGAGCCACCTTAATTAAATATTATCTCACTGTTTAATCAATGCGTTTAATTATTCACATGATATTTTCCGTGGAATCAATTTGGTCCTGGGTCGCAGGAGCCAAATGCTGATTGTGTGTTACCTCACTGATTCATCACTGAATTGGTCATTCGGTTCAAAATCCTCTTTTAATCAGTGGGAATAGAGGCCATTTGGCTCAGATCCATACATTCTTGTGTAAGAGAGTAATTCTGATCATTTTGATATCAATTTTAATTGACCCCGGGTCACATTTTACATCTGTTTGAGAGACATGTTTTAATTAGAGATATGAGATGTCGCAATTACATTGCCATAGTTGCCGTGTGTTGCTAGCCATTAGGGAGGATAAATGGTCGAATTCCATATATTTTCATATATTAATGGACAATCTACCTGTAATTTTCTCATTGTGCAGGCTGCAATGTTATGTTAATGACAGCCTATTAGAAGACTTTTCGTATTTAGCACAGTGTAGCTCCACAATGGGAAGTCTCTAGGCTCCTTCACACGTGAGCCAAGGACAAATTGTGTTCTCCCAGAAACATCTGTATGCATATTCACAACACTGTGTCATTTTTAGGTGGAAACACATCTTTGAAAGAGAATGCATGTTCTCTGAAATTGATTCAATGTCATGTCATCACCAAGTTTCTCTCAATCTCGAGTCCATGAACCTCTGCTCTTCCTCTCTCTTCCCCCCCTCTCCCCCCCCCCCCCCCCCCGCTTCTCCAGAGCAAACTGGAAGACCTCAGTCATCATCCTCGTTTTAGCTCAAATTTGGTGGGATCAAAGGTGGCCAGCTGGGTGTGGGCGGGGAGCAGATGGCTGCATGCTCAGGGGGACCAGGCAAAGGCCCTTCAGGTTTTAACACCTCCTCTCCCCTGGGTGCCCGGGCGGGGGGGATCCGGCTCGGGGAGCCTACCTGAGCTCAGTGGCATGACCAGCAGGCTTCCACTGCACCACCCCCTGCTTCGCTCACATATGGCACCAGCCATGGGGGCCTTGAGCTGGAGTTCTGACCTGAGGAAAATAAACTGTGGAAGGGCAGGGAGGGCAAGCCTCACTCATTAGGATGAGTACATGAAAATGAATCCATTCATTAACAAACCAACAATGAACTTTGAGCTGTGGACTTTGATATAAAGAAGTATGTTGTTGATGAATAACTATTGTAGGCCTTTCATTTACATTAAACAAAACAGATAACAAGTGTGAAATTTTCAGAAAGTATTTGAGAGGAATTAGACGACTTTTTTTTTTTTTTTTTTTTTTTTTTTTAAGTTTTCAGTAGTTTTTACTTCTGTACCTTTGGTGACCCGCTGCTGTGGGGTCTCTATGGGGCCGAGCAATGGCTGGTTACAGAGACTGCAGGTGCTCGGGCAGATTAATCCCTTGCCAAATCAGCTCCGCCTCAGCAATCTCAAAGTTCCAGGAAAGGAGCCTGCTGGGAACGCGAAGTGGTACTTGTGGTCTGGGATTATGACTTTCAGACTTGTTGGCCTTGAGAACACAAATGTAGCCTCTTGAATTGAATTTGCAGGGGGAATAGCTGGGTCTGTGGGGAGGTGGGGGTGGGGGTTCGGATTCATCCACCCACCAATGTTTTTTTGGGGATAACTATTTTTCCATAAATCCATCTTAAGTAGTCACATTCTCCCTGTGGCTAATAGGATCATGATGGGAATAATCTTTACAAATCTGACAGAAAAAAAGAATGTCCTGGCCTTCAACTTCTTCCTCTCGGTAAATGAACAATTTCAAGAGTCTTTCCTGTGGGACACAGAGGGGGGTGGGGGGTGGGGACTTACACTGGCAACGAGACAAAAAAGTGAAGAGAAAAACAACATAATTTCTCAGGAGAAGGTTTGGCCACCATCACTGAAGCTACATAGCGATATAAAAGCTACGTAATACGTAATTTAAAATTAAAAGAGAAATAAATGACTTACTGTAGAGGTATGCTTGAGCAGTAAACTTTCTTTCTGACTGCTTGTGAAAACTATGAATACAGATGTTGTATTTTATAGATTCATAGAAAATTAGTCAAAAGAAAAACACAAGTGACCTACAGCTGCCCGCTGAAGACTCCTTCTCAGATAGAACCGGCATCCTGTTCAGACTGGATTGAAATTGAAATGGGGCCCGATTCAGACATTCTCACCTTGTCACTCACACCCGCTCCTCCATAGCCCCACAATAGCCCTGGACGCACACAATATGACCAAGCAAACCTCTCATTGTCATATCAAACTCTGACAGCGCTGGAGATACGGAGCTGCTCTGTGTTTACCCACCTGCTCCAACATACAAACACGCATCATCTTTAGCCTTCGCAATTTCAAACAGCAAAAATGGCACCAGAGAAAAACCTGCGATGTTCCTGAAATGTATGATTTTTTTTCCCTGACACGGCTGGCCTCTTGAAGCAGGTGATACTATCGCATTTCATGTTAAAAATCCATTTTTCTTCAACATCAAACAGTTGCAAAAGAAACTCGGCCTTGCTAGAGCTCAAACATTTAATCAAATAATTGATCAACAGAAAAATATTTGAATCATTTTTAAGCAAAAGTGTCAAACGTTTTCTGGTTTCAGCCTCTTAAATGTGATGTGCTGTTTTTCTCAGTCTAATGGAAATTAACAGCTAACAGCTATTTGATAAATCCATGAAATATGAACAAATTGTGAGGAAAGTTCCTCAGAGCACAATGTACCATCTTCAAAAGTCTTGTACTGTCCACAATCCAAAGAAGTTCAGTTTAGATGAATATAAAACCAAAGGAAGCTGCACATCCTCACATCTGAGAAGCTGGAATCAGAGCATATTTGGCATTTTCGCTTGAAAGATCACTCTAACAGATTAATAGATTATCAGAGCAGTATCTATAGTTAATGAATAGTTGTTAAAACTCGTTGCTGATATGAAAGTGAATATCTCTGTGTTTGCTTTCTCTGAACTTTTATTCTTGATAAGATGGCTCTTCTGTTATTTTGTCAAATTATATCCTGAACAGTGAATACTCTCTGTACTGCATACTAAAACAGCTCGTATATACTCGACAACAGAGCTATTAATGACCGAATGATTAATTAATAAAAGTAAAGAAATCCCAGTGTTTACAGTGAAGCTGCCAGCTGTGTTGTAACTGACATCCACAACGTAACAAAGAGCTTCATGCTGCTCGCCCTATTGCATTCTGGGACAAAGGTACCATCCAGCACCCATCTATCTCGCAGGATCTCGATGAAAGCAAGGAGTTGATTTAGCTGGCGTGTATGTTTTCTCTCTGCGCCTTTTGTGTGTGTGTGCGTGTGTGCACTTGTGTATGTGTATATCTGTGAGTGACCCATTGTGGCCAGACACCTGCCCACAGGCTCCTTGTCTGACTGATGAATCAGTGTCTTCAAGGTGTCTTTGAAGAAGTCTATTGTATGCCTTTGTTCTACAGTCTTAAGCATCCTGTCCTGCGTCTCCCTCTGCACACTAAAGAGAAAATAAATCCACTGCTGACACCGCCACAATGAATGGCCCGGGCCACCGTCCCATCAGCCACCTCTTCCAGCTCCAAACAGAAGGAGAGAAGGATAATGGATGTTGGGTCAGAGCGAGGAGAAATAAAAAAAAAAAACCAAGAGTGAAGCTGACAATAGACTTCCATCCCCTTCCCATCTCCCAATCATTTCTACGAAAGAATAAATAATTAAAAAAGAAAACTCCCCCAAAACTTTTTCCTCATTTTTATTCTGTTTTCTCTTTATTCACTTCATTTGATTTCTCTCTTATTTGTGATGTCACACCTGCTATCATTCATGTGCTGCATGGTCTGTCAGGGCAGATTAGAAGCAGGGGCTTGTGCCTCGACAGCCATCGTACAGTATCAATATTGTGACGGCTGAGGAGCCGCCCGTCCTCACATCTCCTCGGAGTGCAAAGACAATTGAAAAGAGGAAGCGTCACAAACCTGACACCCGAGTCACTTCAAGGAATCCCTTTCAAGAAGAAATAAAACCTCACCTGACAAAGCAAAGCTAGCCCAGGACAAGAGTAAATAGCATCAAACAGCAAGGGTATTTCCACTTTTAACAAAAGGAAATGCACCCGCTGGAATCAATTAAGATTCAGGAGGAGAAATTGACTATGCTCTTAAAAGTTTCATTTTCCTAGAGGAATTTTGATTAAGTTGCATGTGCTCCATTGTGCATTTTTTTTTAATAACTGAAAATAGACAAAAGGAATTCTGACTTGGCTCCAAACAGATGCAGAAAGGAGGCACTCTCATTGAAAAGTGGAGGTGATTTCAAAGTCAAACACCATCTCATTGAAACTGAAAGCGTTTTCCTACACGGGCTAATGCATGTCGGTCCGATTTTTCAAATCTCGTATCATTAGGCACAGTCGCTTTGGATTTTTTTGTGTAATGTCTGCCGCTGAAAATTTTCATAGTTTGACCAAATGTAATAATTTCCTCTAGTACAGTACCACTCATTAACCCCAATTATTCTTGCAGGAGGCTACTAAAATTACTCTTTCTTTTTTCCAGTTTCTCCAGCTGCTCTCCTCATCAACCAGTTTAATCTGGGTAAGTTAGACTGGGATGTAAGCCAAATGAAAAAACCTAACATGAGGTTAATCACCCCGAATACATTCTCCAAGAAGTGTAATTTGTCAATTTTCTGCCTTTTCTCTTAGTTTGCGCACACTCCCACCCTGCTGGAAGTGTCATTAAAAGTTGGCCATTGCTTTTGCTGAAGCAGATTAGGAGAGTTTGTGACCCGGTGACTTCTGGGAGTTACATTTGCGGTGCTAATAATGCAGAGTGGAGGAGAACTGTCACTGATTTTTAGGCTTTTGTTAAGCTTTCAGCATGCAACCAGCCTGCTTTAACCAAATTCCCTCTCCTCCAAAAGATGTTTAATTAACATTTAGTTTAGTTCCACTGTTTAGTTCTGACCCAGCGTCTGCAGAGCCTGGTGAAGGGATGCAAGCAAAGGAGCACTGTTAATGCATCCCACTTAAGATCTCTGCAGAAAGCAACAAAGGTCCAGAAAAATGAAACAAGATGGAACAAATAGAGATGGGACAAGACAGAGAAAATAGAGGAAAAAAAAAGATACCAAGAAAAAAAAAATCCAGGGTGATTACAAGATCAGCATGCCACGGTACAATTACCATCGCTTTGAATTTGAAATGGCCATTTAAAGGGCAGTAGAGCATCCTGGAAAATTAAACTGGAGCCTAATTAGCACACTCCAACCTGACAACAGAGCAGCTTTCAGCCTGGCTGAGCAGAGCAGTCAAGCAAGAGGAAGTGACTGACTGAAGGACCAAGGAGGCCCTGCCGCTCCTGCTCTGAACCCATCACACACCCAACTGTGAGACACACTTACGCAAAGACGCGCATGTGCAAACACACACAGGCACACTGCACCGGCATACACACAAGGTTCCTCTCTTCCAGCACAGCCATCTCCATAGACATACGAAACTTATCAACTCATCTGCTGCATATCAGAAAGGTTTCATCTGAGGTGAATTCGCGATCTAATAATCTGATATTTGAGGATTTTATGCGAGCCAACGATTTCTTTTAGTGTACTTTATTTTTCTAACAGTGGTGGCGCTCAAGCATGTCTTACATCTCTCAGCGTGCCAGCAGTGGTTGGGTCAGGCCCGTGACCCCTGACCCCACACTGTTAAATTAACTCTGCCCCCAGTTGGGTGTTGTGCCAAATGTCAGGAGCAGCCTCTAATCCTGTCTCGCTGTCTGCTTGGCCACTCAGCACCGGACTACCTTTCCTGTCCAGACCAATGTACCTACATACCAAGCTCAGCTCAGCTCAGCTCAGCTGCGGGCTCTCCTGCACGGAGAGAGGACCACCTACGTACTCCACCTCAGTACTTCATCGTCCAACTGAGGTTTTTATTTTTTATCGCAGCAACAAAATGCTGCAGCGGAGGAGCAGTAGTTTTGAGCTGAAACTTTTCACCGTCAAAGTGGGTGAAAAGTGGAATTGCAAAATCCTGCCGGAGGGTTGGAAAAGTGCTGAGGGGAGGTGAAACTAGACGCTGTCAAGACAGCTCTGTCTCTGTGCGTGTGTGTGTGTGTGTGTGTGTGTGTGTGTGTTTCACCTCTGTCTTTCCTGGGCCCTGGGGTCTTTACTGAGGTCTGGTCAAAGAGAAGGAGAGCCCCATGGCTATATCTGTCACAGAGCACAACAGGTTGACTTTAACTCCTCCTGAAAACTTTGCACAGTGAAACAGAGTTTGATAGTTAGGTGTTACCTCGCTAAAGTTTGAAACTCGATGCGAAATAATTTAGAAATACAAAGAATGTGATTCACCAGGAACGCCATGGGTAGAATGTCATGTCCTGTATGTTGCTGTTGTGATTTACCTTTTGCCATATTGACTGTGGTTTGAGCAGGAGATAGTTTCCTGTGGACGGATCAATCCAAACCTGTTCTGGGGACCTATGCGACCTCTCCATACCACAGTCATGGAGCAACGACATTGCCTGAAGGCACAGCTAATTTGATTTGAGTCAAATGTGGGGCTCAATCACTGCCTATTAGCTAAGATTTAATTAACCCAAATCGTGTTATTGTGTTTGATGACAAAGAGGTTTCTGTGCGGGAACCTCATTGTCAGATCATTGTTCTGTTGTCTCATTCAGCTCACTCAAAGGTTGACAAAGAAAGACCAGCTGCCAATGTGGACTGTAGAGGGGAAACAAAGGTCTTACGTTATTTTTAATGGAGGGTGGATACTGCATACCTGCACAGAGGAACTGAGCGTTAACCAGGCACAAAATAAAGAGCCTGGTTGTATTTTAGAGTTATAATTAATGAAACTGACAAATAAGGCATGGCATCCTGAATTTAAGGTAAATGTATGAAACAGTCTCCTTGATGTCACCCACAGGTTTGTGATGAGCCATTGTGAAGCTTAGCGGTTCCAGCCGTCTCCATCTCAGCAGTGCCAGACTTTGGGAAACTCCCTGCTAATCCAAAATTGGGGGCAAAAAGGTGGAGCTGAGGTGGCCTGAATGAAGGCTGGTTGATGAAACCTAGTGGCTCGCTGTCACTCAAAGTGGCCGTGCCCATAATTATGCGTAATTTTAAGCCTTCGTGACTGGGGAACTCAGCTGTCGACATCAAAACAAGTTTTTGTACCAGGCTGTAAACATTTAATTCTGCTGGAAAGTCGGGCATTTCAATATGGACGTCTATGGGGATTTACTCGCTTTGGGAGCCAGCTTAAGTGGCCATTCGATGGAGTTGCTGTAATAGTTATGATGGGAGCAAATGAGGATGTCAGGTGATGTAGTATAAAGAGCAAGAACGTCTGCATATGAGGAACGGTGAGATGGATGGATGTGCATGTAGTGTGCAACTAACTGTGTGTGATAACTAAAGTACATTTCTTCTTCTTCTTCTTTCTTCTTCTATTTTAACTTTCATAATGTACTTAAGTTATCACATATAGTAAAAATAATGCACTTATTTTAACTCAAATCATGATCTATGAGGGTGTGTCAGTGGTGTCCCATCAGTGTGGGAAGCATGGAATAAGAAAACACTGTATTGCCTCACATCATGTCACTTGACTTCACTCTTACTAATGATGCTGTAGTAAGGAGTAGGACAATGTGTATATATATACCATTTAGGCAGTTTTAACAGGTCTTGCTGGCTTGTCACAGAAGCGTCCTGTATTTGAAATCAAGTTTGTGTCAAAGTCAAATTAATAGGCAAAAAAATCCCGACACGTGAAGAATGAAAAGTGCAAATCAATCACCTTCAAACAAAATGACATAAATACCATTAAATCCCATAAGATCTTACTTTACCTCACTCCGCTCTTAATGCCTTTCTCTCATCTGGAGTGACATGATATTTTTTCCCTGTGACACACGCTGTAATTGACAAAGCCTGGCTGCACTTTGCCAAAGCGTATTGAGCTGCTATCTGGTTGAAGAATACAAATTCATCCTGAGTTGGAGGTGCTCAACAAAACTGCTGCCAATTATCCGAAGCCCTGTAAATGATAACTCTGCGGCCACTCGAGCATAAAACAAGGAGATGAAGATGAATCTTACTCTTCCCCATCATTTCATCCCATTTAATTGACAAGCTCTCACTCACTGTTAAATTTAGAAGATTACAAATATGAGCTGAATCTCGAGCACCCAATCCACCCGCTCTAATCACATGCAGAACCAGTCGCAAATTAATCTACATATTTTAATAAGGTGCCAGTAGCAGGGAAGGTGTGTGCAGACATTTAACGGATTATCATCCGCCATCCCCCGAGTTCAGAAATTGAATAAATATCTTTCATATACATGCATGGGAACCTCGCCTGATAGTGAGGAGCTTTTCTCTTTCCAACTTGCTCATATTCTCGTCTCTCTTCGCCTTTTTCACTCTCTCACAGATGAACATGTGGACAAGGCTTTCAGAGGCTTCACTTCACTTGTGGTCCATAGTCTTATACTTGGGCCGATTAACAGTCCAAGCACTTATTGAACAAAGAAGATGTAATTTCCCAGCCCTGCTAATACCAACAGCTTCTGGGTTTCTTACTTCCACTGTAATCTTTCTGAGCACAGGAGTGAAATATGCTTCCTCCAAGAATTAAACCTGCTTTTGGAGATGAAGAAGTCTTTGAGTATAAAAATGGACATCTGTAGAACACCACTATAACTTGCAGTTTTAAAAGTTAATAGGCAAACTAAAAGCTTATTGAGGTTGACTCATGCGGCATCAGTAGTGAGCAATGGCCTGATTAAGCTGAATCCAATGATCTCCTTCCCTTTTCTTTACACCAAACTTTTATTTTATCCTGACAGTTCTGAATATATTTCCACACATTAGCTGCATATATATTTTGTAATTCCTCACTATAGTGCAAGCATGTCCACAAAAGCATTTTCTTAATGGATAAAGGTTGGTATGCATCTCTGGAAAATTTCCAGCTTTTCTACCTCTCAAACCTCAATTCCATTGGTTCTCCAAGTTGGATGTGAAGATATTCCAGCTGTTTTCACTCTGCTGATGACCGACCTTCCTCTTGCTGCTCTTCCAGCCGGCTGCATGTCCTGGGAGTTGTGTTCGAAGCCCTTATAAATTGCTGTTTTCCTCCCATGTTCACTGGGAGGCTGCTGATCCTGGTTCTGTTGCCCACCAACAATCCCCTGATGCTCCAAGCTCTCAGTTTGGCCAAACTTCAGTCCCTAGTTGCACTGCTAACTGAGCTAACTAGCTAACAGCAGCTAGTAGCTACAGCCAAAGAGTATAGTGAGCAGCAGGTAGCGGTTACTCTGCTCCCTATTTGTTTGGAGCAACCTTCACAGTTGGCCAGTTCTTACACATTATACCTTTAAACTGCCATTCACCCTCTTAAACATACCTTTTTTCATTGAGCAACATTGAAAATTACAAGAGTCCTCATTCACCACAAATAAACTGGTGATGAGAGTGTTTAAGTGGCAGCGCAAAGAGTTATAAATCGTTTCTTTTTTTTTCCACCTTCTCACAATGCCAGGAGGAATATAGCCCCATTACACTCTTGAGGGTCACTTTTAGTGTCTGAAGGTAGTGCTTACACAGACTTTACAACGTGTGTCATTATAGCTCTCCATATAAGGTAGTGGATGAGACATGAGAGGGAAAGAAAGAGGAGGTCACCAAGGCTGTCAGTTTCAGAGGGAAAGGAGGACCAAAGATCAGCACTCAATTATCACCACTTAACTGAAGTGAATCTTCCCTCTTAATCATGACACCTGTTTGTGAAGTCCGCTTTTTGAACCTCGTACAGTAGCCTAATACGTTTTCTGTCAGCCAACTTGTGGAGACATTTCAAACCCAACTATCAGACAAATGCTGCAAATATCACTCCGAACCAAACACATATTTATCCTCAGTCAGTGATAGACATATCTCAGTACCAAGACAAAACAGTGATAAACCACCTCCACGGCAGTGATTTGTCATTTAGAAGTGATTCGTCTGGTGCTGTCCCATCTCCTGGCTGAGTAAGACATCACATGTCAGCGGTGATTGACAGTTCCCAGTTCTGTCAGGTAGCTGCGGGGGAGCTGCAGGGAAAGATAAGGACATCTATCTGTGTAGTCCCTAATGGGAGGCTGGGGTCACGTGAAGGTCCCCTCCAACCATGATGATATCTGTATCTAGTAGGCCTGGGTTTCCTCCTACTATAACACCTGTCCTCAGCTGACCTTTGAACCCTACCTGAACCCTACCACTTATCTGGATCAATCTGTGTGATGTTTTTTTTGTTAAATACACTATGTGAATAGTAGAAAGATCCCAAAGTAAAGTAGAAGTGAAATTGCTGATTGTTGAGTTTTTAATTGAATTTAGGACACAGTAAACATGTGTTTACCTGCATGTGTCCAGCCCACAGCGTGACATCCCTTTGAATTCACTCGGTTATTGTAATAAGAACGGTAATTTATAACCACACAAGTGGAAGTGCGATACTACACTGTTGGCATGGCCGTTTACATTGTGAGATTATCCTAATTTAGACTTGGCTCTGTCTGCGGGACCAAGCAGCAGCTTCACTCAAAAGAAAGGAGGCACAGTACACTATAAAAGATGTACGTCAGGTCGAACAAAGCTACATATTATCATGATTTCTCTGTTCCTTCCATCCTCTCATCTGCCTCTTTTTACAGTGGATGAATACAAATATGAATACGCATTTCAAAACAAAGAAACTGTCACTAAGGCACTTAGTTCTAAAGTATTTAACCTTTGCCCTTATAGCCATCTATGAACCCAGATTATCTCCCCTATGCGACACTGAGACACAAAAGTAGAAGTTGAAGTATAAGCATAAGTTTTTCTGACCCTCTATGTGGAGAAACTGTCAAATTCTCCTTTTTAAATCTTTTCAAACAGCATGTAGCTGAGCGAGACGAAGCACTCGATCCACTGGACTGTACCAGACTGCACGACACTGTAAGTGTGTTAGCAGATTTAAGTGTCCTTTACTTTTATCTTCTCAAATCTCCTTATTTGTCTTTGTACAAAAGCAAATGGGGAATCAGGAATTGCAGGGGGTATTGGGGAGGGGGGAGGGGCAAGCCGTGCACCACTTAACCTTAAAGTACCTTGTATTTAAATCCCTCAACATATGTAGTCTGGACTTAAGATCTGTGTCAGAGTTTGTTTAAATGTATTTAACGAGCTCTTTTGTAATGTTATTAGCTCAGCATTACCGTGTTGACTGTTACAGTAAAGAGGTTTGGGTGCCCTGCTGTGCCTGGGCACTGCAGTATATGCTACGCAGGTCCTCGTGGAGCCATCTGAGGTCGAGCGACTGAGGAGATGGAAAAACAGGACAAACGCTTGAACAGGAACACATTTTAATTACAGTATAGATTTAACTGCGCGTCTGTCACAACAACATGAAGAAAGCCCTCTCTGATGAGCTAATGGAGGCAGTGCGTGCATGTGTGCGTCTGTAGACGTGTGTTGGCATGTTTGACTGTGTTTTTTTCTGAACAGGAAAGCTCTCTGAGGTCAAGCAGGGACTTACCCTGTCCCTGCTCTTACGTTTCACCGCCACACTACAGCCTCACCGTGGGCTTATAGGATAAAGTGTCATTTAAAGATGATGCATTTCCAGGATAGAAATTAAGATTAAATTTACAGATGGGATTCTCATATTGACCCATAGCAAAAAGTATAAAATCGGACTGGTATGGATTGATGCGGAAAACTAAAAGCAGCACCTCCGAATCTATAAATGACCTTGTCTGTGAAAGAAGAGAAGGAAAAATGCAAATAGCAACGGGAAATGACAGAGTGGAACAACAGGACATTTTAAGGAGAAACGAGACAGAAAGAGTCGGGGCGGGGGGTGTAAAGGGTAAGAGAGAAAGCCTTGCTTATTATCTCAATCATCGAGCGGAATAATAGGACAACAAAAAGCCTGTGTGCCCAAACCTACCGGCCGGCCTGCCTGCCAGTCGGCCCTGATGTGGTTAAAAAGAGTTTGGCTAATCGACTAAGCTCTCGCCGTCCCCACCCCAGTGACCCAGAACAGCCATCTTCCTCTCCCCCGTGAGACCCCTACAGAGCAAACACTGCAGGGACATTAAACACTCATACACATTTTTAACCATTAACCTAAATGGCAAGGACTGTTCTTTTCTCCTTCCATAAGGTTTGAGCCATTGAATAAACTCAAATGATAATCCATCAATTTATTTCTACTTAGGTTGGTGAATAATGGCGCAATATCACTCCTGGAAGGCGCGTTGGGGAGTACAGATAAGTTCATGAAAAATTGACATCATTTGTTTCAGTAGGGATCTGGATTTTCCTTTTTAAACCTGGACAAAAAAAAACTACATATCCTCTATCAGCCACTTCTGCACCCTGCTCGTCCATTATACTCCTGCTGCCCCTTTTCACCCTCCTGCTAAACACTCACACATGGCCATGTGGCAGTAACATGGGCACTATGCCAGACCCATTGTTACTGTAAATACTCAAGGGCTAGTGTTTCCCCAGAGGAGTATCCTTTGAATTGTAGCTATATCTTAACCACCTGTAACAGTTGAACTAAGTTTGATCCCTCGAACGTTTCCCGTCCCAGCAGAGAACATAAGGCTCTGTGGTGAAAGGAGGGTAAAATCCCCGTGTGTGGATTTCCTTTAATTACAATAACATTTGCAGTTAATTATGTGCAAAGTATTTTAACAGCACAGGTTTCCTGACCTTTTGCATCACAAGCTGTTAAAGGAAAAGCAACAAGATAAAAAAGAAATGAATCAATTATAATATTACAAAAAATAAATGTAAATATATGTCAAATAAGAGGGCAACAACTTTATTACTACACCAAAGGTTTAAATAAAATAAGACCGAATTCCACTTTGAAGACTTTTGGTTTTACTGTACTGCACTGTGTACTGTACTTGTGTATTTTTATGCTAATAATCCACTCCAGAGGGAATTACTGTACTTTTAGTACACCACTACTACAATTACGTATTGATATCTAACATATATGTCTTTCAACTAGTAATTAGCTTAGCAAAATTAGCAACACTAAAATGCTGCTGAGACATTAAAGTGACAGGAAAATGATATTTTATCCATCCTTCCATTTTCTATACGGCGTATCCCTTTCGGGGTTGCAGGGGGTGCTGGAGCCTATCCCAGCCGTCAACGGGCGAGAGGCGGGGTACACCCTGGACCGGTCGCAGGGCACAAACAACCATTCACACACACACTCACACCTAGTGGCAATTTTAGAGTCACCATTTAACCTAATGAGCATGTTTTTGGTCTGTGGGAGGAAGCCGGAGTACCCGGAGAGAACCCACGCATGCATGGGAAGAACATGCAAACTTCACACAGAAAGGCCCGACCTGGGAATCGAACCGGCAACCTTGTTGCTGTGAGGCACGCGCGCTACCTGCTGCGCCACCGTGCTGCCCGTGATATTTTATATATAATAATATTTTTCTGTCGTATTTTTGACATTGTGGTAACGCTGTTCTACTTAAAGGTACCCTGAGTGGAGTTTTTGACCACTAGTAGCGCTGTGGAGCAACGTTTGTTCAAGTGGATCCCTGCTTTGTTCGTATCGCACATGTGCATCATGTGGCCGACGCTGTTCACTGTTTGATGGCTGGAGGCAAAGAAGCATAGCAGGGTACCAACAGAGGCAAGAAGACTGCAAGCTAGCAAACATGCATGTCAACGGATCACAGTCACAATTTAAAATGTTCGGTAAAAGATGCGAATACTTCCTCCATCGTTACTTCACAATGGATGAGCTGCTTCCCCAGTTGTGCTTCTGAAAGGGTGCCTGAGAGGAAAAGTTTGTGAACCACAGGCTTAAGCAGCTCCTTCCAAGTGGCGCTGTCTTAAAAGGTCTACCAGGCAGCTAAGAAAACAATGGCCCACTTTTGTCAGATGCTCCTCTAATTCCCTATTGGCTCGATGGAGGGAGCGTGTTGGCGTGCTGATTTCCTGTGTGTGGGCGTGTGAGAGTGTGCGTGCATTCAAGTTTGTAACAGCGAGGTGATTGTTAATTTACATCCGTTCATTGCCATCCCCTGTTTTTAATTCTGCCATTAGAGCATTTAAGGTGCTGCTGGCAGAGGCCCCATTACTCTGTTACTGGGGGATGTTGGAATGAAACAGTGTTATTATATAAATACCATTGCACTTTTGACTCCAGGAAGCTACTTCCTGAGGTGTAACCCTTAGTCATTCAGGGACTTGATTTACAGTAACTAGCCAGGGGTGGACGTGCTTCTCTAACACTTTATTTCGCCCCTCTGCGCTCCTTCCCTCCTCTCTCTCCTTCTCCTTCCCACCCTTCACACACACCCAGGTTTCTCATCTAATTTTAGGACTGGAAATCTCACTCTTTGACATGTCCTGGGGTTGATTTTCACCTCGACCACCGGCACAGCTGTCCGTCCATGTGACGTCCAGAGGCGAGATGTTCTGCTTTATTAAAAAGTGTGAATATATATAAAAAAAGAGAGAGCGAGATAGAGAGAGAGAGAGAGAGAGAGGGGGAAAGGGAGTGAGACATGCACACACAAAAACGAGCCACAATGGCAGAGACTGTTAACATACATCTGTCCAATTTGTACATGCATAGATGCAGCCCTGCACTAGCTGGGGCCGAGGTGTGTTTGAATTATAACTGGCCGTCCTGCATCTTGTGTAGCGTACAAATCCATAGAAGAAAGGGTGCTGCTGCAGATCCATTCATCTGACAAACTTCTCAGGCAATTTGAGGTAAAAGACAATAACAATTTACATGACAGAGAGAGAGGGGGGGAGCAAAAAAAAAGAGATGCAAACTCCCTGCCAATCAAACTTGCTTTTGTGTACACCACAGCAGATAAAAAAGAACCTGACTTTGGAATCAAAAGATTAAAACAAAAGCTCCCTCGTCGAGTGTCTGTAATAGCACCAACTCTCCGGCTACTGATTATATACTGTAGAAAACAACTGCAATTACATTTCTGAGCTCACAAGAGAGAGGCGAAGAGGCAAAACCAGGCCCAGGAGAGACGATTAATAATTTAATTTTTATTCAGACGCAGCCAATGCGCTGACAGCCACACCGTCTCGCTGCTTCCCTCATCAGCCGAGTGCAAAGCGTGGCCACCAGGAGAAAGGGGAAAATGAACCGGCTGTGTTTTCCTGGCACAGAATCTCAACGCGCACTCCGTCCCCACTGCTTTTCTTCTGCTCTCACATTTGATGAGAGAGCAACAGTGGCGTTTTAATTTAAACGTGAAAATCCCAGTTCTCCGAAAGAGAATGATGCTATTTCCCCCCTAGTGAGTCTTTGGAGAAATCCTCAGCTCCCCTGTGCCTCCGTAACTCCTAATTTATTTCAAGAGTGTGTGTGATTAGAAAAACCCTCCTAAATTACTGTATCGCACAAAACGGTATAATTAAATTAATATTGGATGTAATAATTACTTTGTGGATTCTCATTTTTCATACACACAGCTGCTTTGTTGCCTGAACCATTAGCATTTGTCTGCTGCAATTAACAAAGGCTCTAATGAGATTTCTGCCTATGTACGTGTGTGTGCGTGAGCGTGACTTTGTGAGGCCTCGTTCGAGCGTGCGTGCGTGTGCGCGTGTGCGAGAGTGCTTATGCATGCAGATTTGACTGTATAGTGGGTTAGCAGGCGCACAGCTCACCCTTACAAATATATAACAGCTCTGCGTTTCGTGACACGTTAAAAGGGTTTTGTCATCGCGGGGTTTTTTACGAGTACCTTTGGACAGAGTAATTTAGCTTCAATGAGAACGTGAACTTTAAGGAAAAGGTGGAAAAGTTCCCACTTCTTAATGACTAAAGGTTGAAGAATCTCTGTGGTGCCAAGAAAGGTACATTACTCTCAATCTCAACTGTAATGTATTCCCCTACTTGTGAAAAATAGCTACATTTGTCTAATGCATGTCATGGAACTGACTTAATTCTGAATGATGATCCCATCCGCCGATTTCATTCACATTCTCACGCTCACCAAGGACATGAGTCATTTTCTTTCAACTTCCATAGCATGAATTTGATGGAGTTTAACGCAGATATTGAGGCTCGGTTAGGGGAATCCGATTCAGGCGCGCTCCCTGAGTTTCAAGTCGGCAAACAAATAAATTCCATTACATTAATAACGTGGCTACATATGTCAGGCAGTCAATAGCTGTCACATGCTGTTGGCAGGTTTGGGACCTGCTCAGCCTCCTCCAGCGGACTTTGAGATAACCCTGTCCGTTTGTAATGACTGCAGTGTGTGTCACAGTTGCCTCTGCGTGTTCTGACTGGCAGGTGAGCCTCTCTTTTCTTCAAACAGGACAACAGTCTCCTTCTCTCTGTCGGTCTCTCTCTCTTCTTCTGTCTACAACAGACACACTTGTGTGCCAGTACTGTCACTGCGGATGAAAATGTCCCCTAGTTATCTGCCTGTGTAATTGCTGTCTTGTTTGGTTAGGAGATTAGAGGGCTGAAACTCTTTGTGTGGTCTTGCAGATTGAACAAACAGGCACCAGTAGGAACCCCTGTCCAAAAACCACAAGACAGCCTCTCGTCTGTGTGACGATAGCGAGCCAGATGGACTGGCGCAGGTGATAATTGTGGTGGTTGGCGTGTTGATGGGCCATGTTAGGATCTGACGACGGAGCCTCATTTGAAAGCCATTCCGCTCCGTGCCGTTGCGTTTCCAGATATGAGAGCTGAAGTTTTCCCGCCGAGCGAAGACGGACGACTCTTCTCATGAGTACGTTACACCTGGCGATTATTGTAAGCGGTGCAGAAGAAAGGATTGTGTGGTTGAATTTGTCAGGACTCTTGAGTTCTCATTCTGTCCCCGCTAACCGGCCCGCTCTCTCTTGGGTACTGTATACAACTGCTGCACCTCTCCGAGTGGTGAAGTCTGGTTTGGTCCTCTGTGTGCTGTCGCTAGTCAGAAGTGACAGCCTTTATTTCAGCAGCCTGCACTTTTCCTCCCTGTCTCTGAGGGTGGTATCCCATCAACAACACAGCCTCAGCCTCAGCCCTGTACAATGCTACACCAAGGTCCTCACTATTAAGGCAAATTTCCATCCCAAGCCCTCCAATCTCCTTTGGCCTGCATGCTTTTATTTCCCTCTTCTTGCTCCTTTTTTTGGGTTTTTTTTTTCTTTCTGCTGTCCTCCCTCCTGTGAAAAGCGTAGAGAACGTCAGGCTCCTCTTGTCACGGCGGTTCCAATCAGTGGGGCAGAGCTCAGGGATCATGTTTGATACTGTCAGATGGCCTGGAAAATTAAAAACCCAATTAAAGTGGCAGTCCAGAGGTCAGCTCTTCTGCATATCAAAAGCTCTCCTCTGGCTATTCTACACAAATTATATCCGTTAACAGCTCACTTTGCTTAGGCTGCACCAGCGCAGCACTTAGGGAGTAATAAGTGCTTTCCCCTCTCTCTGTTCCATTTCAAATGTAAACCTCTGTGCCTGCTCAGCCAGAGGAAACAGAGACGAACAAATCATTACCAAATAATTTTTCGTTGTTTCTCTCGTTGAGCAAGACACAAAGCTCTGTCGCTGTATTATTAATGTGGCGCAAGGAAGAGAAATACAACCAGGAGTTTATTTTTAGATATGTTTCCACCTAACTCTTTTTCTCCTCTTTCTCCTTTGTCCACACATGACATGCTACATTTCTGCCCATATTTATCTTCTGCTTTTTGAGGAATAGCCACCAACCAAGCCCCCCATTTCTCTCGCACTTTCTCTATCGCTCTTGTTCTTTTGTGTTCCCTGTTTTACCCACGATTCATTAATTCCTGTACAGTGGTAGGGGAAAGGACAGAGAGAAATGGCCGACCAAGCTTAATGGCATGCGTCTCGGGCCAGGCCATTAATATTCAGCTTAATGTTTCTGATAACAGGGCTGGGGGCCATGAGGAGCCGCTGGCCCAGACAGCCTTATTAAGCAGCTGAAGTGGAATGATGCTCGCTCACGTCAGGGATCAAATGCAAGAGTAAACACACATGCACGCACGCACACACACACCCACTCACAGTCAAGACAATTGTCTTCGGGACTTCAGACAGCATCAGGATCTTCCTACTAAATCGCTCCCACCATCCGCCCTCTCTTTATCTGTGTGCCAGTAGCAGCCTCAAAGGTTTGGTAAGTTGCAGTAGCTGTTTGGAGACGTTTCACACCACCGATGTTCCGGTTCGTCGTCATACGTAGGTTGGTCAGCTTATCAAATGTTTATGTTCCCGCAAATGAACATAGCCTTGATCGCCTTGACGTTTCTCTTTATTTTTTTTTAGCTCAGATTTTCTCTCCCCCCCCCCTTCCCTTTCTTTTTCTGCAGCAAGCCACAAGTCCTCTGCGTTGGGTCTTTTAGCTCCATCTCATTTACATTTAATGACATGATAATACACATTAGCAGACTATTTCAAATAATTACAGCCTTTCAGTCGCTTTTTACCCTCACTTCTCTCCCCCAAATGTTCGTCTACATCCTACATGCTCCGTTCTTTTTTTCCTAAACTTTCATATTTCTAATGGCAATAATAGAAAATGCTTTTCCTCAGAAACAATGTATAATAATATGTCACAGGGACAGGGGAAAAGAAAAGATTGAGCAATTTCCGAGGGGTGAATAGGACATTAAGTTCTTTTCTGTGGTAGATGTGGTGGGTATGTTTTTTTCCTGTCACGCTGACGGGGTCTCGCGTTAAAGCTAACAGCAGCCGGGCAAATGGGAAGGTGACAGCTCTCCTGTCAGGTCAGCCATGGCCAATGCTGAATGAGAGCTGCTGTAATTCTCCCTTAAGTTCAAAGAATCCTTTCAGAAAACAGGCTGGGAATCCATTGTATCACGCTCTCTCATACTTTTCCTTGTTACGTGTGTAAAGTCTGACATGCTGTGGACCGTTTTAGATAGAAAGAGAGGAGTTGAGAGATGTATCTGATAAGATGTTGAGGTAAAATAAACATCATTCAACAGATTCTATGAATAAACAAAAGAACAATAGATAAAGGGATTGGCAAAAAATATACACACAATCAAAGAATCACTGCAGTATATTGCAAATGTGGTCATATTTTTATAGTTCTGACCAACATTTCTATTAATTATAAGGACGTTTAACTCTTCACAGTAATCGCGTAGTTGTGGGAGCATGGCAACATGGCTTCACAACAAAGTGTGGCAGACAAAGAAAGGAGCGCTCAGATGATCGAGACGGTGTGAACATGGCAACGGTTCAGCACGAAACGCTTTATTTTGATGTGAAACTGGAAGTGAGCACGCTGGTGCTGGTGATTATCCGTTATTGCACGGAAAAACTGTGTGAGCACACGACGTAGTCACTGCAGAAAACTTGAGCCATGAAGTTGGTGTGCAAACTTCATGGGGACCTGTCAGGAACTTACTGCTGGTGGACATGTTTTTCTGTTTCAGCTCATATGAAGACCACATTACTTTTTCTTTAGTGACCTAAAATGATCAGAAAAAGACAATTCAATCATTAATCACAATTATTTGCACCACAGTTCACTAAAATTTCATCATCATGGCGGCCCTAATGGTCACAAAAAGTCAAAATAAAACCCAAATTGTAATGATCCTGGGTTTAATCCGTCATGTTTTATCTTCATCTTCAGTTTTTTTTTTCAGGATAAAGGCTAAAATATCATCATTCTTGGCCCAAGAAGTTTGCCATCATGGCACTAATGAAACCACAGTTGGATCCATTTAGCCATGTGGACGAGGGCCTTATCAATTTTGGAAACACAATGAGAGAACAGTGTTGGCACCCACTGGTCCCTCAAGTCCAGTAAAACGGCTTCAAATCCCTTTTTATGGTACCCTGAAGAGTGATCATTGGACCTAATGACTGTGAAAAGTTGGCTGACCGTACCGCTCCAGTCCTACACCTTGTTTAACAGATGTCAACAGACACTGTGGGCTGAGCTTAAACCCATTTGAATTTAGGCAAAGGTGTGAAAGATGACGCATCATCGAGCCATAATGCTTTTTCTATCGCTCCAGGTGTTTATGTGCCAATGCACGTAATATACTGGCTAATGGCTTTAGATGCAGGTGGTTTCAGGCCATGCCATTTGTTTCTGTTTAGCATACACTGTCAGGATTTGTGAGGCTGCTGCTCCCGTCACAGTCAAGTCATTTTTCAGCTTTACTAACTGACGCATCAGCAGTTCAGGCATCGACTGGTTTTCAGCCTGGTGTTGCTTTGAAAACTTGCATATCAAAGTGATGATTGTCAGCCGTCCTCTGCTGCTGACACATCAGTCACTGACATTTCACTTGATACGGGCCACCTGTGAAGCTGCTTTTTGTGATTGAGCCCTCACTGTACCACCTTTAAGTTATGGATTGCCTTCTCCTTCAGCAGCATCTTTTTTTTAATTGTCTGGAATGATTTTGTTTTTCTTTTGCGCCAGCTCTGTAAATGTTCATACTCCAGCTCAATGACCCGTGTGTCGCTGTGACCTCAAGTGTTTTTGAGGTCTGCACATGAAGCACATGAGCTCCAGATTTTTTTTGTATTTGAATGCATGTCAAAATTGATAGAGGACTTTCATGTGTCGCTAAAGTCCTGCCAACATGCTGTCTGCCTGACAAGCCATTGTAGACTTAATATCTGGAGCCTTTATTCATACCTTGAATCCATCACTTTGCCCACTTCCTCCTCTCAGAATGATCTTGACACTCCTGCAAGTATGAAACCATTCAATCAGTGAAGGATTTCTTAACTATGAAAGGCCAACAAAGGCAAAACTAGAACCTGAAACATTATAATTCTCCATTATGTACTGAAATAGCTTAATATGTACATTGTCTTATTAGCATATGCCAAACACACAGAGTATTATCTTTGCATTTGCACGTGCTTTTGTATGAATACATTTGCATGTGTGCACACGCATGCCTGTGCATGCATTCTTGTCTTAGTGGGTCTCGGCCGAGGAAACGGGGCTTGCAAATGAAATCAAGGCTTCTATAGTGTCTATTTTTTTCCATAATATTGTATGAAAGAATTAGCCATGTGGAAGAGTAAGCAGAGCTCCCTTGTGGTTCGTGCGTGAGTCTATTCCTCGCAGTTGCCCTGAACTGGTCAAACAAATTAAATTACTACACCAGTATGTAAGTAATTTTATGTAAATTATGGTGTTAATGTTCTGCGTCGTGCTGTTGATGATGGGCTGGTGTGTTCCTCCTCTGGTGGCTCTCGTCTGGGGCCCGGCAGTCACCGACTGGAAATGAACATGTGCATTTGCCAAGAACAGTCGACAGTCTGCCCTAATTTCATCTCTCTACTGTCTGTACATTCAAAAGGATTTAACATATCTTAGTTGGCTTCGGGCTGAAACAGTAGTGGGACTTTGTAAGAACAGTGGAGAGGGTGGTTAAGATGAACAGGGCTGTTGCTGTCAGTACAGATAAATCTACATTTGGGGATATTTTTGGCCAAGAGGAACTCTTGCGTGGAGGCTTATAGCGGGATAACATCCATTATATTATGGATGTTATTGGACAATAATTACTACATATGATGCATTATAATGTAAAGAAATATATCTTCATTTTGCATGTTTCCAAGGCATTGTTTAGTACAACTTTCAAGGCAGAAATGTCTCAATTACAAACCACATTTATGGGCTTTCAGGCTAAGTTGCACCGAAGCACATCAACCTCCATCTTTTTTCCTCCTCACCAAAAGCCTCCGCTGGCATCCTCCCTCCCTCACGTCTCTTCCTCTGGCGGGTACAATTTATACAGCCACAGAGGAGTGCAGGATTTACGCTGGATTTTTGTTTCAGCCATCTATGGAATTAAGAAGTCTCTCCTTGCATTTCATTAAATCCTGCCTAATGAGATGACTGTCTCTCCCCAAAGAGCAGATGATAAAGTACCCTATGCCATGGTGCATAAATTAGTATGGTGAGGTTAAATGCTGGAACTGACTCATGTTTCACAAGAGGACCCTATCCGGCAGTTAAATCAACTAGCATAAATACTGTCAACTGCAGGCTGAATTCACCTGCCTGCTTAGAGCTTGCATCCAAACTAACGGATCATCTGCTGGATCATAAGGAAATCGAAAGGCAAAAGAATTAAGAAGAAATTTGCATCTTTGTGCACAGACCCGCGCACAGATTCACACTCAGCATCAAGATTATAAAGTTACCATGAAACGAACACAGAGTGCAGTTTCCTTCTGCATATTCATGTGTTTCCCTATAAAAACGGGCAGCTAGGGCTTGTATTGTATTGATTGCCGTTCGCAACACTGCGTGTCTGCGTGTTATATCCACCCGCCATGCAGCTAGCAGTGCTATTAGCTGGTTCTGCACGATTGGAGGTCTCCAAGTGAACACAATCAGACCATGACTACAGTTGATAAATACAATACTACAATACAGTACAGGTGGTTTTCTTGCCCGCTTTACCTCCTGCCACGCCGCGGCTGATTCAGCTAATAGGACTGCTAACGATAGGTGGACAGCTCTCTGAGCTAACTAGCTATAACTGTAGCTACAATAAGTAAAGCTATGTGACCATCAGGAACCCCTTTAAAGCGTCTTGGTAGTGTTACTGTCAAACTGGGCTAGCATTGGCAGCAGTAGTATTGTAAATATATAAATACTCAAGTAAAGTACAATAATCCGAAAATTGTACTTGTACTTCCACCACTGAAAACCATGTAACCCTCTCATTGTGTTGACCCTCACGTGTTTCTTGAATTGTAGCTTAAAACAGTGAGAAAGTCTTTTCATTGCATTTTTTTAATTGTTATATCCCTGCTGCTGAGTCTGTGGCCGTGGTTTTGAGAACACACAACGAGTGGTGATAATCAGTTTGATATATATTTCAGCGAAAACTATATTACTGCAATGATGCGCCCCGCATGGCTCATGCACTTTGAAGGAGGCATTTCCGACGTATTAGTATAATTACCAGTGATGAGAAAACGAACCAAATTTTCTTCCATGAGTTCATCTGAGCTGCGGTTACAGCACACGCAGACACACACACACACACACACACACACACACACACACACACACGCACACACACACACACACACACACACACGCACACACACACACACACACACACACACACACACACACACACACACACAGAGTGAGAGGACTGAGAGAGAGAAAGAGAAATCATCAAGAACTCAAGTGTGGGGCTCATGGCTGATTTGATCATCACTTCTAATTGGAAGATCATTTTCATGAAGCCTTTCAAATAACTGACAGCTTCTCTCCTCCGTTTCTGTCTATCTCTAACAACTCTTTCACCATATTTTTCCGTGGTTTAAAAGATGCCCTCGGCGAAAGGGGAGCAATTGGAGGGGATGCTGGGAGTTTGCTGATATTCCAGGTATTTTAAGCTTTTGGGTCCACATGGGTGTAATGGACTTATTCTCAAGCAGTTCTTGTCTCTCTAATTAGTGGTCCCCCCTCGAGCCGTAACAAGGGCACTGACGAGAGAGGCTTTTTCCCAATGATAATGTGAATGGATACCTGCAGGGGGAGATTTCTGCACTGTTCCTCATCCTGTCAGCCACTCTGGGTAACACTGGGGCTTAATGAACCTGAAAACAAGACACTGTGTGTGGTGAGGAGAGAGTGTGTGAGTGTGTGTGTATGTGTGTGCGAGTAAATCCAGATGGGTACTGTACAGCACCTCAGAGCTGGCTGTGGTATATTCTTTTAAAAATACAACGCATCTCTGGTGAGAAATAGGCACCGTTATGATGATGAAGTCAATTATTGGTCTGTGTGTTTTGGATTTCACCGGAGCTCGTCGGCTGTAAAGGTGAAGCAGGCGTCGGCCCCTTGCCACATTCACACTGGCGCAGTTTACCTTGTGTGAGGGCGCAGGAATCCGAGTCAAAGTGCACGCGGAGCACAAGAGCGACTGAACATGTAATGTGATATGTATGTCCTGCCTGCGAGATGGCTGGACTGATAAGTTGACACCGTGGAGATGCATATCTAGGATGCATGCAATGTCACAAATGTCACATATGATCGATCGAACGCCGCACTGTCTGAGTGAGAGGTCATTGCTCTTCATATACAGCCGGGGGGGGGACAGAACGCCTGGTCAGCACATGGCCACATTTTGGACGCAACATTTCCCCCTCCCCCTCCTCTCCCGGGTGGGTAATGAGCTGAGTTGTTGTTGGTGGAGCACACGTCACTCCATGTGACATTACACTCACTCAGTGCTGCCAGAGCCTAGCCTGTGCTTTATCTTGGACACTTGGCCCTTCCAGTGAGCGGCTGCAACTACCTTCTCAAGCTTGCTGACACTGAATGATGTGTTTGTTTATCATGGCTGATAGGTGTCATGTTAGACATGCATTAAGTCCTTGCAAAGTGAGCCATGCAATTTTTCTTTCTCCGGTAATAGTGCTGTGGAGCAAAGCAGGAAGTTGTTTGAGGACGAGGCAATGGGGACAGTCTGTGACGGACTAAACAAAGGGGAAAAAAATGGATGGAATAAGGAATAAGCAGGAGAAATATGGAGAGCTCGTGTGTGAGAGATGCAGAAATTCAGAAAAAAAGACAGAAAGAGGGAAAGACTGAGAGACAGAGATGGAGGAAGGGAGCCACAGATGTGGCGGGGCCTCGGGCGATACAAGTCATTATGGTGTAAACTGCTCCAGCGGTGATGTTGTGGGGAGAGCAGAGAGGTCACCAGCTCGGGGTGTGTCAAGCAATACATGCACGCATACACATAAGCACACACACATACACAGAGGAAATTGAGAGAACATCTGGATATGTGCCACCTGCCTAGAGGAAGTCATCTAGTTTACACGCAGTACAGGAGGGGGTTTGTCCCTTCCTGGATGTGCAACCTTCATGCTAGCGTGCACCACTGGGAGAGGATGGAGGACGAAGTGGAGAGTGAAGAGCGTGCAAACCAAATGACACACTTTACAGGGATTAGGTGTTAAAGTAAACACGGATATCGTGAGTTAGGACAGGAAATGGGGAGAAATGCACACCCTGCAAACCCCTGTCATGCCACCACAGTTGCTTGTTTTACTCAGCTGCAGGGCCCTGGTCCAAGGTGCCGGATGGATGCTCACTGACAGCAAACAAATTCACGGGTGTTAAACTGAAAAAATGAAGACAATTTAGAATTGAAAAGGAAATATCAAAAGTAACTAAATAAAATAGATATTTTTTAAAGCTTTTTATTTCTTTATGCCTTCTTGAGCAGGAAAGAAACTCAGGAGCCACAAAACTCAGCACTAAGTATTGACCATCTGGCTCCAGCCCAAGCTAGCGTGCCACAAAACAATTGCATTCATTAGGTTAATTTATCATGGTGGTAAGCTCAATTTACTTTTGCTTGTGCGAGCGTGGCTCATTAAGATTCAGCCTGCCGTTTCCTCAGGCCGTCTTGTGATCATTCACACAGGGCTGACGCATTTTGGACCAGATAGGAAGCACTCCGGGGTTATCTGCCAGACCTAAACTGTTTAAATAAAGGCAGCAAAAGAAGAGGTGGAGAGAGGGATTACGGTGGCAAATGAGAGAATGAGAAAGGGATGGGGTGGCGAGGGGGGGGGGGGGGGAGTGTCAGCGGAGGAGTGATCTGAAGAAGAATGCCGGTGAAGAGAAGTGGGGAGAAAGAAAAGGCTCAGCTCTCGGTTGACAGAATGGATGTTGCGGGGCCGCGGTGGAAGAGGAATGGAGAAAGAGCGAGGGAAGGGAGGCACGTGACTAAATGTATTCTGATAACTGAACAGCAGATGTCTCGCATGGAGCTCCTTTGTTGCCTGAACAGCAGGACCCTGCACTTCAGTGGGCTCACTTCACACCGCATTCATTTGCCTGCCAGCTGCCAATTTAGGGTAGAGAGAGTGAAAAAGAAGGAGAAAGAGAGAGAGGGAGACGGCGAAGGGAGGGTAGCTCACACCAGTCCGTCCCTCCCCTCCCTCGGCATGTCTTGCAGAGAGGCTGCCATTCCCCTCTCTCTTCCCCCGGTGGCCTGTACAATTAGTGATCTGCATAACCACCCACACCTCCACGCACTGCTCTCGCAGAGCGGAGGGGGAGCTGCCTTTGTCTTTTGGCTGCTGTACAATGAGTCGCTTTAGACTTGGCTGGAAGCCAGGAGCCGTGGCACAAAACTGCGTGTTCTTGATGGATGACGAATACTCCCGGAGTCTTGTTTCCTCACGCCGCTGATTTGGCAGGTCAGAGATGAAGTGCAGCAGCAGCAGCAGCAGCGATCAACAGCCCCTTTTTTTGTTAAAACATTTCCTAAACTGCTGAAAGGGAGACGCTCCTCAATCGCGAGCTCTTATTATCCTCCCAGGTACCTTTCCTCAATAGAAGCGCGCTCTCATTAAGCCCACAAAGCCCACAGTTCATTAACGCCTGGGTGAAAACAAATTCACACCCCTCTGCTAAGTGATGCGGGGCCAGGCGTGATGGCATCGAGGATTCGTCAAGGCTGGCCACGTGAGGCGAGACTCAGGTGACTGTGACCACAACTTCACAGCTCACCTGATGCTTGTGACCTCGCTGAGAACCAAATCACATCTCACTTGGTGCTACACATCCTCCACCTTACGAGCAAGGGAAAAAAGAAGTGTTAAGCTCTTATTTGGTTGATATAATTGGTCTATGAGCACAGTTCTTGTGCAATATTTGACGTAAACCTGCAGCAAAAGCCTTTATTTTTAAGTCCTTCCTCATTGCACGGCAGCACCGTGAACTTCTGCTCTGTTTGACTTCCACCGTGTTATTATCTTAATTGTGAAGGCCGTTCAGTGACGTGGGTGCTGTGAAGGTTTGCAGGGATTGCTAACCCCATTATTAAGGCTTGTGTGGTGCATCGTACAGGACATAATACACGTATTGATCGACGACCACCGGCTCATCTAAATTGTGCTCCCTTGTTACAGTACAAAAGGCAGCAAGAGCAGATCCCTCTCATCACCCTCCCCAATGTCAATTCACAGGACGAGCAATGGAACGAGCATTATCCCCACTTCCTGAGTTGGAGAGGGGGGGAGATGATAAAAACTTTTTGATTAAGGGAAGGGAATGTTCTATTTCATTCTGATTCGGGAAGCAGGAGAAAGAGCGGAGGATTAATCTTAAGGCCGTCGTTTTACTGCCTATCCCCACTCCTGTCTCAGAGCTGAAGAAGCGCGAGTGAATAATGGGGTGTCCATCAGCCGTGGGCTCAAGCCCAGATTGGGATTTTCTCTGGGGATAATACAAAGCAGGGCGACAATTGATGATTCATAATGTACAGTTTTAGCCAGGCGATAGCGCCAGCTATTGTGGCGGTGTTGGCATTAGTATTACAGTGTCTCCCAATGAGGTGTTCCCGCCTGACAGCAGTCTTTAGAAGTGCTCTTCTGCTGAGGATGGGAGAATCATGAGTTTATAAATATGGATACAGAGAATCATATATTCTGTAATTCAGATATGTGACAAATTGCACTTTTAAGGCGTCTGAAGAAACATCCTCATTCAGTCATACATGCACAATATTTAAGACTCCTGTGAAAGGAAGGGAGGTTCCAGCTATGGCAGGAAACAGGGAGGAATAATGGCGCCTTGTTGCGTTCACTTACCCGACTCGCTCATTTTGTACGCCGCAGTTTTACACTGAACCGAGAACAATCCCGCTAACAAAGTTGTCTGGCTCTCCAGTCATGTGAGCAGCACCTGTCGTGTCAGAGAGTGGAGGCAGAGGCGGCGCTGGGGATCCATGGAAGGGACGCTATCCATCAGTGGTTCCATTTGATATTTAATTTAGACTTTTATGAGCCTTAGAGGATGGGCCGTGTCATTTTTCTCTCCCAGGCTCTCTCTATAGGGAATGAGGATAAATTCCTTCCATCCGTGCAGCAGGCTAACCAAGGCTCCCTCAGATTTATAACTGTGTGTGATAGTGGTGATGCTGACTGGCCCACATACAGGACATGGGTCTCTGTCCGGGCCGTACCCGCTCCAGCTCGGAGAAAACCTGCTCTAAACTTGCTCAAACTCAGAAAAAAGTAAAGGACGCGCTGATTTATTGCAGATTTTAGTAGCAGCCATAAAAGTTGACCATGGACATTATTACATTGGCATTAAACTGTTATGATGATGTCATATCTGGCATCTTTGGAAGAACAATATCCTCATTAAAAGCAGCAGAACAAAATCAATTAATTTAGCATTAATCAACAGAATGTGATATTGTGCATACATGTTTTTTATTTCCATGAATTATGGATGGAGTAAAATAGGCGATATTCTGAGAGGGTAATTTTAAGGAGCAGCTACGAGTTTTATAAACTAATCCTCTCCTAATGGTCTGTTTTAGCATAATTTATGGCCTCATTCATTACCCCTTTTGTATCAGTAATTATTTCTAAAATACCAAAGAGCCATCTTTTCTTTCCTGGTTCTTCTCAGGCTCTGATTTATCACCCCGGCTCTGGCCTGATGCTGTCTTCCCAAGGTGTGACATTTCAAAATATTTATAGCTCTGGCACATTAAAGGCCTTCCTTTGAAGGTGACCGACCGCTCTTCCACGCCGGTGTAATTAATGGAATCTCAGCTTGTTCGCCGTGTCTTATTTATCCACTGCATTCTGTCGAAACACTATAGAAAACAGCAAGGTGTTGGCTTACCTCAGCTCATAAACAGGCTTTTTATACCCGCCGGTCCCAGGATGCATTGCACCGGGGGCGACAGGGAGACCATTCCACATCAAAGCCCCAAAAGTTAAATATTTTATTGATTGGATCTAAACCCTCTGTCCAAAGTGGCAATTAAAATTCAATTAAACTGACGGAAAGCATCATATTAAATTTCATCTCTTTATGAGCTCCAAGATAATGCTGGAGGACAAGACTTGAATATAATCACACCCTTTTTAGATTATATTATCCTGTTCGTTCACTATAAAACTGACACTTTTAGGTATACTTTCAATATTTCTTAACTATAACCTTCTAATGAACACATTTTATTGCCATTAAATCAACTATTATTGGGCATTGTAATAAAGAGCCTGCTTTTTGTTCTGCACTCCACATCGGAAAAGAATTCGTCGCGCCCGATTTTTTTCTCACAGGTAAATGAAACGTCAGCCAACCAGTAAAATCTAAACAAACTGATTTAGCATATTTATTCAAACCTCCATAATGCTGACTAACATTACCCACAGTGGTGATGAAATATTTTAGTCTTCCAGTGTTGGATGACTAATTAGGTTTCATTAAACATTTGTTTTATTGAAATGCACACATCGGTGTCATAAATAATGTAATGTGTGAAAAATGGGTGAAAACAAGGAGCTAAACTACATTTTACTGCCATGGTGGTGGCTCTGTGAGGCTGCAAGTAGGCACAGCGATGCTTTGAACATCAACAAGCTTAAAACACAAAGAAGGCTACAGCTGAGGGTAATTAGTTAGTATTACGAGTGGATGAAATGCATTTTTTTCCTCATGGTGGTTCTAGATGAAAAGTCAGAGTTTTACAGTTCACCCTGAGGAGGACATGAATGTGTGTGGTTGTTGAGAAATTTCTCTCTGAACCCAAAAATGTCAACCTCTGGGGATCATCAGTGTCATTAGGGTTCATCCTCTGGGAACCATGAATGACTGTGCAAACTCTTGTGCCAATCTGTCTGCTAGACGTTCAGATATTTCAAAGAAAAAGTGAGAAGTTGTTGAACTATTTCACTATAAAAGTTCAAGTCAAAGGGGTCAGCCAAGTCAACAGATGTTATCCTATAGGGAAGAGGAGGGTGTGTACAAAATTGCATAACAATCCATCCTATAGCTGTTGAGATATTTCAGTCTGGACCACAGGGGGAGGCAGGCCCACCATCCCTGGAGCTATGCTGCTAGCATGGCTAAAAATGTGGCCAACATGTCTCAATTCTACCAAAAACACTCACACTTGTGTTTTGTAAGTTGATCAGAAATGTCAGGACAGTCGGAATGCAGCTGTAGCCTTTCATTTTTTTCCTATAGTCTTATGAAAGGTCAAAGGTCAGCACTAAGCCACAGCGAGGCCATTGATCCTGCAGCATCCGCTGCAGTAAGCAGGCTATTTAGATGTACACAGAGAGCAATGTGGGAGGCTGAGAGAGGTTGTTATTACTGAGTGCCTCTCTGTTGCCCCAAGACTGTTTGCTCTGTGTGATTATTCTCTCCAACTCCCCGAGCATCCCGGCTCCTGCCTCTGTGATAAAGATATTCATTTACCTGATATGAAAATCTTGTTCAGTGCCGATCCCAAATGGCTCTAGATGGAGGAGGAAGAAAGCGGGGAGGTGAGAGGCGGCGAAGGGGGATAGAGGAGGTGATGGCATGGAAGTGCATGAGAGGAGGGAGAGAAAGTGGCTGGAGTGAATGACATGAAATATTAATACGACCGGAGCCAGCGTGACACCTGAACTTTGCATGATAACAAAATAAGGCTTTGTATCAAATGTGGGTCCAGGATTTTTATTGATTTGCGGAGAAACCGCTGCCAAGACATACAAGTCAGTTGGAGTGGAGAGTATGAATTTCCCATAGCTGTGAGTGTGTCTGTCTGGTAGCGTTCTTGTCTGTTGTCAGGGAGTGTCCCACAGTACACATCCTCCCCTCCCTGCTAATGATGAGATTCATTTCATTTTAACTGCTTCAGAATGAGGCTTTGCATGCAGCGCTGGCATCCATCCACTAACTCTTCCACAGTTATGAAGTAGAAAGAGATAGATATTATGGCGGCAAGGGGGGTGAAAAAAAAAACGAAATGTGTCCTCTCAAATGCGTCCTCATGGTTAAAAGGGTAAAATGAGATGCAGGGACAGTCACTCCCCCTCATCACAGAGCCAGCCCATCTTCTCTTCCTTTATTTTGTTTGAGTATATGGCTCACTCATCTCAGGTTTTATTGTCTCTATCTCGGGGAGCGCTGCTTTTCCCTATAACACGGTCACCATGCGCAGCACATCAGGCAAGTTCTTGATTCTGTACTCAGTAATTTAAAGCCTTTATGGAATTGCAATTTCAGGGCTCAGTGCTTGTTTTTCTAAAATGTACTCAAGGAATTAGCTACTCCAGCCACAAATCAGTTGAATTTATGCACAGTTGTAATACACTTTATGGGCTCATGGTACATTGCTTCAAAAACAGCAGATGTGAAATTATGATAAATATAATGAGGGTTTTTTTTTCTCCTCCTCGCTCGCCTCTTTCTGTCCCGCACCCTCCTTCCCTCACTCCCTCTCTCTTGACTGTGAGAGAGAGGGATGTGAAGCGTGTTTACTTACCCCATACAATACATTTAATGTCTTAGTAAGGGCCGCCAACAAAACCTGATTAATGTCCTCATCTCTTTTATTAAAGATAAGAGTGGCACTGCAGTCAGGAGATAGAGAGAGTGCCATAAATCTCAGGCAAAATGAGCAGTCAAATAATCACTCATCAGAAATGAAATCTACATACATTAACACTCGCAGACATTCTGCTGAGAATATAAACACAGGGCTGCGGGCGATGAAGCCAGCTCCATTTATCCACATATTCACGGTTAGGGGGAGGTAAAGGTGTCTGGTGAGGGTAAGCTCTCAGCTGGTGATGATGTTTAAGGGAGTCCTGTCCTGCTAAGCTACAGTCCACCAGACTAACCATGTGTCCAAGGGAGCAGACGCACAATCATTAGGGCAATGGATGAGTTGGATGGCGGAGGCAATTAAGCATCACCCTGAATAGGACATAATGTTGATCCATCCCTGCGATTAATCAAGACATGCATTAGACAGTGATGGGCGACCCTGCGCCTTTGTGACAAAATGATTCTTCATCCCGTGTTTGGGGATAGGGTTCCCGAGGTCCCTAATGCGCCTTAGAGGCGCCCCAATGAAACCCTGTCATTTATTCTGTTTCTGTCCCTGACAGCTATCAACCTGTCTTCTGCCAACCAAGGAACATTATCTGAACTCCCATGGCGGCTAGCGACGGGGACGGAGCTCATGAGCGGTGGTAGCAGACAGGCAGATATGTAAAGCAATGATAGTGCTACCTCTCCTCTGTACGATCACAATCACTGTCAAGCCAGGTGCATGTGCGCTCAGTCGCCAGTTTATTAGGTACGCCTTGTTCAAAGTAATGCAGTCTAAGGCAGCAGTGGTGCAAGAAGTCCTGCCTTCACGGCTTTTGTGGGAGCTGTTTCAGAGAGGTGTTGAATTTATTAAAGGACTGCTGTCAGACTGCAGCAGCTTTAACGAATAAACTGGCAGCTGAGTGCCTGTATGTTGTTAAATTTACCATAGACACGACAATAAAACATATATAGAAGCGTTTATGTACACAAACAGTACACATGTGCAAGCAGTCATGTATGCACACATGCATGAAGCCACATATAAACACACCGTTACGCACACGCCGCAAATGGAGCCACATGTGCTTTTTCCATCCTGCTCGCATCCGAGGCCTCCCAGCAACAGATGTCATGTGTTGTGATTAAAAACTTGTGGAAAATTAAAAATGAATGCGCTGTGACTGCGCTTTGTTTTGGTGTCAGTCATATCTTAATAATCGAAACGATTATTCTTTTTTCAGTCATTTGCCACCCCTGTAGCATCTGGCGGGGACAAGCTGATGAGGTGTCTTTACAATGGAAATGACAAGAACTGGATTTTCCGTGCTCGAAAATGAGTGACAATGCGCTTCATATAGAGTTGTGCAAAGTACTGCTGCGCCACTCAAAATATTGACGGGGATGCTTTGCAGCATCAGTGGTCTCACTGTGATAATGACTTGCTTGCAAGCTGATAACGTACATGTGCCTCATAGACACGGTGCCAAAGCATATTTATGGTTGTTAATCTCTCACCATTAGTCACTCCTGATCAAAATATCATGTGTTTTGTTAAACTTTACAGTCAACAGAGAATATCATATAAAGATCGTTCATCATGTACTGTGATTTAGGATTATATTAGCCCCATTTTTTCTTATCACAGGGTAATTTCACACATTATTTAAACGTATAAGATGTCCAGTTGTTCTGCTGCGCAGCTTCCTGCCTCTCTCCAGTCTCCTCTGTCCATATGGTTGCCTATTCACCTGTAATGCTGGATCATGAGAATGTCATTACCTCCATCATTGAGCCCAGGCATCTGAGAGCCTGTTAACCTGGAACAGGCCTGGCTGTGCAGCCCTGTGCTGATGGTACAATATGCTCCTTGTTATTCCAGGATCATTGACGCTAAAGCCCTGGCAATCAAGCCAGTTTTGTTGAAGCTCATTGGCTCAGTGGGGTCTCATCTCATCTGCTTGGAATGAGGAAAGGAGTGTTCGGGTTAGTTGGGTCGTTAGGTAGAAATTCTTTGATAATGGTGCATGTTACATTAGAGCCTTACAAACCAAGGATAAGTGTTTCAGAGTCTGTGTAATGTAATTTACAGAATGGTTATGGTAGATCAGAAATTCTCCTGAGGTGTGAAGTATGGAGATGAATCGTTCCTTATTAATCCAGACTCGTCACATGCTGTACAGCCAACGCACTGGTTACAACGTGAACAGATTCAGACGTATGCAGGATACTTTCATGGCAAATAATATATGGATAAATGCATCTTTTCAAACTGCAGACCCCACTCGGTCAGTAGAGGGGTGTGACTGTTGCTGCTATCATCTTACATGTTAAAAACAATTGTCCAGACAACAGCTAATTTCATGTAGCATTAATAAGACGTTCATGAATGTCCATTAGTTGTGAGCAATCTCTCAGCATTAGCGGGAGCCTGGTGAAATGTACACCCATGATGAAATGGAAACAGCTGGACAGCTGAGGCCAGAGGTGAACTGCGGCCACCACTTCTCCCTCATATGAAGTACTTTGTGGTGGGACACTCACAGCCACTGCTGAAAAATGTTCGGTCGATGTATTGTTGAATGAATACAACAGGATCTGTTTATGTTGATGCAAAGCAAATACCTGAAAGATTAAAGGACACTCTTCTACACTACACTCTTCTTGTTCTTGCAACAGCCAATCAAAATGGCATGTCATGCCAGCCAATCATGTCACATGATCACTTCCCGCCATAGAGTGGGAGGAGCTACTGGTTCCAGATGTGTTTTTTCCCCTTTCTGTATTCCCATTTCAAATGATTATTTTCATGAAGTTACTTGACATAGAAACACAGGACTCTCCTGGACGATGCAACGATCCTATGGATTTGTGTTTAATATTTTTATTTAGTGTCTGAGAATGTTTATCTCACTAACATTTGCATGCTAGCACCCTGGTAGCGATGTGTTTCACGTCAACCAGCATTGATTGGTTTTGCAGAACGACCACAGGGACGGAGTCTACAGCCGCTAGGAGCACGGAGTCATAATCCTGTCGACAGTGTTTGTATAATTGCTCCCACTGCCAGAAGGGGGGGACAAAAGTTCGCACTTGAGGTTTAAATAACAAATTCCATCTTTCTGAAACTGGTGTAACAGTAAAATTGCACAAACTTTATGACCCATGCAGCTCATCTTCACAATCAGGCTGTGCAGGTACAGTAGTTTTATCTCATCTCAGCTTAACCTAGAAAGCAACCTTTACATATTTCATGCCAGCATATCACAACTCTAAAGAGCACATTCTACCATTACGATGGTATTCGGTGGGGAGCTGTGGTGTATAATGTCCTCAGTAGATCCTCGGCAGCATCTCCAGTTTATCCCTCTCCCTGTGGGATGTCAGCCTCTCAGAGGAAGAGGGGGCATCTTTGAGGAGGTGGCGTCACACAGCTGCCATGGCCCAGCAAAGCTCCTCGAGGAAAGACACGTTGTCAGTGCGCATTAATCATCGGGCCCACCATCGGAAACAGATTCCCCTCATAAGCAATTTCACTCATTAGAGTTACGGTGCTGATTTGCTGATTGGAGTTGCGCTGAGGCTACTCTGCTGTGAGGAAAGAGAGGGGAGCAGGAGTGAGAGGAGGGGAGGAGGGAGGAGAAGGGGGGAGAGAGAGGGCCTGACACATTTACAGTGATGTGAAAGCTGAGATGTTGATTAATGTGCATTGTTCCTGTCACATAAACTGAATAAATAAATATCAAACAAAAGCAGAGGGAGAGACTCGTTTGCAAACCAGGAAATGAAAGTTCCATTTAGTTAGAGAGTAAGACAGACCGGGATGACAGTCTGCAGACATGACTGTAAACAAGAAATCACCACGGTGGAAGTGGAGGCCGCGTGCCCACGTGCACGAAGCACCTGGTGTGGCTGATTCAAGCGTTCCTGAAAGTGACTCAGTTCGGTTCTTGCGGCGTAGACAAAACATCGAGCCCCGCCAGCTCGTCTGAAGCCCACCACTGTGACAAGTGGCCTTCCTGGTTCGCATGACATCTCGCGATCAGCTCTGGAAAGCCTTCGGGGGCTGTGATTGGTTTCAAAACAAGCTCACAATTCAAGCAGAGTATATAATACACACTTTTTTTTTAACAGAATTTAAAGCATATCTTACATGCTTAACATGATGCACGGCGATATCAGCATAGGCTGTTTATACTGTGCTTCATATCCCATTCACAAACACTCTTGTTTACATAAATAAACAATATTGCATTTGTGCCATGGAAACAGAGTTGACACAGGCCACAAAAATCACCATTTAATGGACTAAGATGTTTACATGCCTGAGAATTCAGGCTAATAATGGCGTATCTCAGTTGTCATATTCTCATAACTGGGATGTGTGTCGGCTATTTGGGAGTGGAAGTTGGTGTTTACAAACTGTGACGCGTAACACTTGTTTATACAAAGTGATTTCTGAATATTAATGTGAAAGGTGCTCCTGTGATCATCCTCAGAACATTAATAGATATAGATTTTTAAAAAGCGACGTTTCTTGATCACAATTGTAGATTAAATTTCAATTTATTTCTACCCTTTCTGACATGGCATCCATGTGGTGATGCTCCCGCAGACTGAATCCATTCTTTAACAGTGGCAACTCCAGGCATGTTATGGTTTGATCCTATCCATTACATCCTCTCAGCCGGGTCCCAGCGCGACCCCCTCCCACCGGTCATTAGCTCATTACTCCGTTTTAGGGAGCAGCAAACATCCGAGGCCAACTGAACTTTTCCTGTGGAGTGGAGCCAACAACCACATGGCTTAATAAATGGTGACAAACATGAGCCAGCGCTCGCATCAGCTACGTTACACGGCAGCAAAGACACGGAGCAAGTTCAGACAAATAAGTGGTCAGTGCAGGTTTTGTGTGTTTACATGTGTGTGCGCTCTCCTCATCTGCCTTGCCGGCATCATTTCCATACTTTGATCATTTTCAGACGATCCTCAGCATGTGATTCGTCTATGTGCTGATACGCAGCGTGCACTAATTAGGCGTTATTTTATCGGGTGAACGATGGCTACCCATACACCCCTCTGTCATTTTCTTCAAGAGAAAATGCACTCGTGCAGGAATTCCACCTTCTGCTTCCCTCAGCTCCTTTTTTTCCTCCCTGGTTTCGCAGATTCCTCCGTCCGCCCCGGCAGCCCGGGAGAAGTCGTTTTACAGTTCAATCAGGAATTCTAATAAACTGACCTGTGCTTTAATGACTAATTCATTGTCTCCTTTACTACCTTCATGGGTATAAAGCGGATTAATGACTTGAGCAAGGTTAAAAACAGTACCACTGTGCTTTTCCTTCATCTATTATCAATCATCCTTTAGATTCTTAGGAGAGCTACGGAAACTGAAGGAAAATTAGTAATCCTTTTGATGGATGATAGCATAGGCAGGAGTGTGCGGAAGATGTGAGTGTGGCTGTAGCATTAAACGGAAATCGCCTGATAAGTAACGTCACACGAGGAGCTTGCATAGGAAGACAGAACAAACTATAATGCTGCATGACAGGAGAATTATCTGTGGCAACAAAGCCGCGACAGTTTCAGACAAGCCGAGTGAGGAAAAGAAGTCGTATTTTTGATCAACAGTGGACCCATAGATACCTGTTATCGAAATAGCCCAGAGGCGTAATCTCATATATTGCGCAGCGCAGTTCTTTACAGCCTGTTTACAACAAAGAGCTTTTAGGAGAAACTCCAAGGAAAAAGGAGAAACTCCGCAGCAGTTAAGAGAACAGAGGTAGAGAATTTCGCAAGAGTTGTTAAACTTCTTTGACAGTTTCTTTACTTTTCCTCGCGCTGCGCCTCTTTCTTGTTGTTCCGAAATCCCATGGAGGAGGAGAGAAATAAAAAAAAAAGAAAACCAAAGGGGAGGCAAAGGGGAATGGCGGGGAAAAGGGAAGCGCGGGTATAAGGCTGCGTCTCTTTGTTTACCATTCCATATTCCCATCATACATACGTACGCCTGTGCTGCATCTCTGGGCTCTTCCCATTCTTGGCCCAGTCACTTCTGACAATGTTAATGATTTAGTGGAGAGCCCTCCACAGCCGATGATTTGTGACATGTAGGAAGGCTCGAAACGGGGGAGGACGAGGCAGGTTTCTGTGGGGAGTGTTTGGGATCCAGGGATGCCTTGAAGATGGTGATTCATTATATTTAAGACAAGTGTGACATCCTACTTCAAGGAAGCAGCACACATAAGTATGGAGGGGGAGATTTTTTTCGGGTGGCCAAAGTGGGGAGGGGTAGGTAAGTACAAAGGAATGCCTCAGTGTTTTTTGAGATGACATAGGAATAGGAGGCAGGCATATGGAGACGGCAGGCTGGAAAATAATGGGTAATGGAGGAATTTAGCCTCGGGCTATATGCCTGCTTTGCCTACTTCTGTATAACTAGTATATTTATAATTCAAATACATACCTTTAATAATTAACAACCAGTGAATATTAAAGGAGAATGCAGGATATCTTTTCTACAGATGGAGCCAGGTGGAAAATAGTATTAAATTTCAAATTTGACAACAACGCAGAACAAAGGAGCCGAGGAGCGACAACAACAAAAAAAAAAAAGTTGGCTGCCATTTTGGGCCGGTTTCTTATCACGGGCTCATCGCAGTGAACAAAAAGCGGCCTTGTATGAGCGCGACATTTATTTTTAACACATGGTAGTGTCTTTGCAATAAAGGAAATATCTTCACGTCAGCGGATTTCAAAGCTGCTCAGATCTCTGTGTTTGTCATGCTTAAGTTTGAATCGAATGACATTCGATCACTGGCTGCTTTTACAGTAGGCTTATTGTTTCCCGCTTTCCGTTCGCGAATCACGCTGCAAGTCAGTCGAGGGCGACTCCCTGGAAACTCGAGCGTGTGCAGTCACACAGGCAAACATCTCCCTGATTTTCCTGGAGTGTTTCATTCAGTATTTCACTGCTGTCTGGAGTCGTTGTGAACTTCTGCTGCTCTGCTACAGCATCAATTTTGGTCAAGCGCCGACACCCTTTTGTCTGCAGCGATCGCGCTCACGTGTGACTTGAGTGATAACGATCAGCTCGCATCAAACGCCCCCTCCTCCGCGTCAAATTATTATGTAATTTCAGACACATTTAGGCTGCGGCAATTTGGAAAATAAGAGCCGTGTTGCCAAATGCATTGAAATTCAGTGTGTTTATGCAGAGCTGCGAGTGTGCCTTTTTAAAATAAAATATCCCAGAGGACAGTGTGTTTTGTACTCTGTGCGCAAGTGGCACAGAAAAGCTCTCGTAGACTGTGTCAAGCGAAGTTATGCAAACACCAGAGTTCAACAAAAACCAACACATTTGCATACTGTGGATCTGAAATGTGTTCCCGCTTTTGTGCAGGCCTCATTTCTGTCTCTAGGCTTTGATGTAGCTCATACATATTGACGACCCGCTGAAGGAACCGACCACGTTAACTAAAGCGCAAGCTCAATTTGTGCATCCCCTTTAAAAAGCGGCGCATTAGTTTGTCCCATTTATATTTCCAGGGTTAATTAGCAAGTGAGAGATTGGACAATTAGCTCATCCATGCTAATTGATTATAATATTACAACTTGGTGATGATAGGATGAACATAGACTCCTCGTTCCATATTCCTCTAAGGGATCCCATAATATATACAATGCTTCTGTGTAATGAGGGTTTTAAAAAGACCAAATCAGCTGGGGAGATTGTTAATTCAATTCCACTCAGATGATGCCGAGTTTTCCAGGGCACAAATGAACTGAATTGGATTGCGGGGATCTTCCAGGATGGCGGTGTCCTTTTTGATTTTGCCTCGTGTCAGCACAGATGATGGAGATCGCTGGCTCCTTTCTGTCAGTGGCACAACAGGATGTGAACTCTCAAAGACCTGATGCTATCCAGGTCATTTTTTTTCCTCCTGCTCGCAATTGAAAAGCCTGTTCTGTTTCATATCTGCAGCTTTTCAGAGACGCAGCCAACGTGGAGGAAGACGAACACATGTGCATCCAAATAATGGTGCCAAAGGCGGCGTCTTTAAACACGCTCCCCTCTGTCAGAATCCATATTATACCACAAGTGTAGCATAGCACTGTTTGCCGCTTCTCCCCTTATCTGGCTCTCCAGTCGCACAGGACCGCTTCTGTCCTCAGTTGTCAAATGTCTGGAGTGTGAAGCTCAGGTATGGACCTCTAACCGCCTCTCACTGGTGGCCCCACTCCAGCTCCATCACACTGTGACAGTCTGTCAGGCCGCGAGGAAAAGAGCTGCAGGAATGAGCGCCGATGCACTTCACCTGGAAAGTTCCACACGAGGCGCTCAAAGTTCCACTTGGTATGTGAGAAATCAAAGGCTAACACTTAACGTTTTACAGTGGTCATGCCACCGCTTTTGATTTAAAGATTACATCAAAAATATACTCGAAGAGACGAATGCGTTTGTGCTCTGCTGCGATCACTTTAACTGACTTTGCCTTTTCGCCCAGATGTTCATCGCGTACATCCCCGCGCTCTATTTCAGAATCATGACTTCTTATTTCTCTGAAGTCGTAATTATTAAGCACACACTTACGTTTTCAGCCGCACGGCAAGAACCATTTCGTGAAAAATGTCTCGTTTCACCTCCAAATGTTCATCCTCGGGTGCAGCAAATAAGAAATAAGATTTGCGTGTTAAATGCTGAAGTATTACACTTCTTTACTGTGCTTAATAATTAATAGCCCATCCCATCGCCCTATGAATATTTACATGCAAAGTGTCCCTGGGAGCCTTCCATATGCCAGAGGGAGGGAAGTCTGTGTGTTTATAGCATTAAACACTCAAACATCATCACCAACCCTATTTCGCCTCCAACCATGAAAAACAGCCGCTAAAGCATTGTGAGCATTTTATTTGTTGTTGCACAATGTAACCTATTCAACTTCCATTTAGACGTGGCAAGTCAAATTACAGGTACTCTCTCTGTGCTCAACTGAAATCCCAGGACGCCGCTTGTCTAGTTCGAACGTGAAGGGAGCCGAAATGAGGTTTTCGTGGGGGCTGTTTCCAGAGCGGTGACATTGTTCATTGAGATCACCTTCCACTTACTGTGTCAAAGTGTCAAAGGTCTTGTTGTCAGCCCTTCTCGAATCAAGGCCCCATTACGCAGCGGGAGAAATTACACAGAATATTAGATTATATGTTGTAAATGTAGAATCGTGCGGCGCGTTGAAAAAGTTCATTTGAGCTCACACAACTTTCGGTAAAAGGAAAATAAAATACAAACTCCGCAAATTATAAATGATTGCTGCGGTTATCGGAGCTAATTAGAGCTGAGGACTTTGGACTTTCGCTGTGCCAGACGTTAATGCGCTACTCAGTTCTAATCTCGGCGACTGGCTTCTCTTTCTTCCTCCCTCTGTATCTGATCCAAAAATATAGAATAAACGCCACGTGACAGAAGATAGGAAACACTGCGTGACCGCTCCGCTTGCGGCAGCCTCGGAGCGCAGTCGGATTGGCGAATTTTCAGCCTTTGACCTTTTGAGGGAGACTCGGCAGGACGCACATCAGGAAGATCTGGGAGTAAAGCAAGAATCCCTCTTGTTCATGTTGCACCGTGGCCGCCGTAAAGGAGACCACGAGCTATTAATGGACATGTAGGACATGTAATACAAATAAATACGCTGTTACTTGTGAACCTGGGCATGTTTGGCTCTGTTACCTCCATTGGTGATATTTATCCAGGAAGGGAAGGCTGAGTGTTGTTGTTGCCTCCCTGCAGGTCCCCGAGCTCTCAGATCTCCTCTCTGTCTCCTGTGTGGATAAGTAGTGGCTGCAAAGGCAACGCTGGTCTTTGATATTTCACTCCTCATTTGAATCAGTGGCCGCTTTATTTGACAATGCCAGGTAATTACCTGGGTACCATGCTTGATCATGTGAACTCCTGCAGAACCAGAGTTGAGGGAGGGAGGAGAGGAGGGAGTGAAGGGGGAGGAGGGGGGCTGGGCTGTGGGTATCGGAGAGGAGATGGAAACGGGAACACGTAAACAAGGGAAAAAACAAAACACGCAAACACAAACAAACCGTCTGCATTTGTTTACCTGCATTGTTTTCTGCAAGCATCTCAAACAAATGGGAGTCGCGAGGAAGAGTGTGTTGTGTTAAGAAAGTTGTGCGTGTTTTTAAACGTTCGCCCGTGGTTTTTCTGCCGGGTCTGTCCCACGCTGCGAGGGGAGCGAGCATGAGGTCAGGCACCGAGGGTTACCTCAGAGGGAAGATACACTAAGTGCAAGTTTATTAGAACTCAAATGAATAGCTTTAGTCTCCTGGGTTCAGTCATTCGACTAGCTTATAGCCTCTGTGGTGTGTGTGTGTGTGTGTGTGTGTGTGTGTGTTGCATGTGTGCTGAAGCAGAAAACACCACATTTTGCAAAAAAAAAAGAAAAGATAGAAAGATATGCTTCAAAATATTTTAATGGCGTTACATTAAAACATCAAATTTACAATATGTACAGTAGATTTTCAGCAGGATTTGTTACAACAAGCACGAGATGCAGACTAAAAAGACAAGGGGGGAATAAAAATAACTTTCACTTACAAATAAAAACAAATGCTGATGCTCGGTGGGGTTAAGCTCTGTTTCAGATAGCTGGATATGGAACCTTGTCAATGATGTTTATTGAATAGGAGAGCAGCGTTTACTCTGTTGTGTGACTAGAATATCAAAACCCGTCACTCCATGTGAATGCAGCTGCGTTCAGGCTGACTGACTGAGCTCTCCTTGGAGGAAAGCAGCACACAACTCAGGCTTGGCCCTGAAGTTTCACTGAAACACTGTGCCAGCATTTCTTCTTCTTGAAGAAAAAAAAAAAAAAAAGCACTCCTGTATCCAAACATGAAATAAAAAACAAAAAACAAACGAATTTTAGCTGTGAAAAAATAACTTTAAAGTCTATTTTTAAATCTCTAAAATAAACCTTTAGGTTAAATGTGCACTGAGGTAAAGCTATACAGCCTATAAAGGAAATTCATTAAGGCTATAAATAAAGGTGGATGACGGAAGTCACAGAAGAAAGGATAAATTTAGCCCAACTTCTCACTAAGACGTTTTGTCCTTTTCTCACCTTTTAATTAATTGCATGAATAAAGCAGCTCCCATTCGTGCAGGTACTTTTGCTTCACATCTCCGGCGTGAGTTTGGGATAAAACATGCACATCTCTTTTCCGTACAGCCTTGTTAAACGTCCCTGATCCCCCCTCCCTGAGTTTCCGCGCTCCGTGCCTTATTTCTGATCCGGACAAGTTTGCAGACACTCGAAGGCAGCACGCTTTCAACTCCAACTGCAATTTTATTCACTTTCTAATCATATTGGAACCGTGAAAACATCCGCACTTGCGTTCCCCCGCTCCCGCACTGGACAAACAACGCGAGAGGGGAATTTGTATTCATTTCAAAGCGGAGAGGGGAATTAAGACAATTTAATAAAGGCTTAAAGCGGCGGGGTTGTCTCTGCAGCGCCTAAAGCCATATTTCCTCTGATCAGCGGAGGAGGGCGACTTTATTGGACATGTTTCTATTTCCAAATCCGCATAACAGGCAACGATGCATGTATTTCCTATAATGTAGATAAGGCAGAGAGGGTTTGATATGTAATAAAAGGTGGGTCTGTGCTGCCTGTTTAAGCCCCTTAAGCCTGATAAATGATGAGCGACAGAGGCACAGCAAGAGGGTCACCGCTATTAACTCCTCGGTTTCCCGGCCTCCACTTAAACTTCTCTCAATTACATCTGGTAATGTGGCTGGATACGGGCCTTATAGGCTTCGACCTGCTCAATCTAACTGGGGAAAAAAAAGAAATCATACTCAAATCTGCACAGGCGCCTTTGAGGATGTTTAAGGTTGTCCCTAAAGCCACGTGTTAAGGGGCAAACACAGGGATTACAGTCTGCCGCGTTACTAACACATGCACACCAGGTATTCTAGGACAAACACCCAACGCAAGCTCATTAAATCAGCATTTGGTGTATCGGCACAGGCGTTAACGACGGGCTCTAATCTCGGCGGTGACCTGCTCGAAGTGTGTCAGGCGAGCCGAGCGGAGGCTGCGCGCAGAGGCTGCAGACGCGGCGCAGACGCGGCACACAGGCTGCAGCCTGGACAGGGAGACGTTTCTTTTTGCACACGTTGGAAAAATGCACTTTGATTTGAAATTCGTTTGGGAGCAAAAACGCCATTTTTTTTTATATTTTACGCGTGAAAGAATTTAATGGACGTGAAGAATTTTGAAGAGTTTCAAACGTGGATATTTTCTGATCATAATGATGATCAATATGAATCGACTGAATGTTTATTTTTTCCATTTTTGGGCTCATCTTGAGTGATAGTTGAGCTCTCACTGCTTTCGTTTGTTCATTTCTTATTTTAACATGCGTATAAAGGCAGATCATTAAAAAAAACGTCCAGATTATATTTGATATTAAAATGTTAATAAAAGCATCTTTTTCCCGGGTTCCAATGAGTGTTGACGTGCGTTCAAAATAAACAGAATAAATGTCACGAATTCGCATATTCACAGTAATTTTCGCACACGTAATTAAAGGCAAACCAGGACTAATAAAGGCCACGTTTTTCTGGTTTGTGTGACACAAATCCCACTCGTGTAACAGCATCACATGTGAAGGGTGTGAACAGTTCAACCGGATTTATGGCCACAGCATTGCCAGCGAATAAATTAAATATGATCAGAAACAAATGCACGCGGCGCTCGATTTAGACAAACTGCCCAAAACAAAATCCGCTTTTTACAAGATATTTTACACGAAGGCTGCGTTTACATGTTGTGGGAAAATAATGACTGGATTTTAATCTCTTTAATTGTAATTTAAAAACACGCTTTTGTTGACACGTGCTTGCAGATTTGGTGATATTTGAGCCAGTTTTTCTTTTTCTTTTTTTTTTTCTTTTATTTTGTAGGCCTCCTCTCATTTGTTGCAAAGCTCTCGACTGCTCGGCCTCCGCTGCGGCCGCCAGGTGTCGCTACACGGCCGCCGGTGAGACTGCAGAGGGAGAAGCCACAGTTACATTTACTGCTGGCCTCCTCTATCTCTCTCCCTCTCACTCCCTCCTCCCTGTACTAACCCTCTGACACCAGACTCTGAGAATCGGTGGAGGGGAAAATGAGGCTTTGGAGCTGAAGAATTTACAGTTAGTCGCGAAACTTTTACAAGTATTTGACTTGCTCACTCCACTTTCTGAAACCCTATAGTCACATTTCACTCCGGGGTCAAAAAGAGTTCAGATTTAGACGGCTGAGGTAATGCTTTCTGCACGAGCAAAACACCGAGGAGCCGGATTATTATAAACAAATCAGAAATTAAATAATCTAGAAAATATGTCAAAGGTGAAGGAGGAAAATGAAATGCGGTTTGTGGAGATTAATTGGATTTATTCCGTTGCCTTCTTCACACTTGGGAACCACGAGACAACGCCTTACTTCTAATTAGTGCAAATATAAAAACTTTTAATTTAAATTACGCATCAGCAGACGCATTTCTTTATTTTTTCCCCCCTTTTTTAATGGACGGGCTGCAAGGTTTGTACCCCCCGAACCTCTCCAGTAGCCAGTCTATGATCCAGTCTTATCTCGGCGCCTCTATACATTAGCTTAGCTGATTTACATAATCTCAAATACTGAAGAGGGCCAAAGAAGAACAAAGTTACAAACAAGATTAGGGCGATTTTATTTGTTCCTGCGGTTGAGCGCCAATTGTTTCTCCAGGAGTGTTTAAGGTCACTAAGAGGATTTGAAGCCCGTTTCATATCAGTGATCTTTTTGAGGGAATTAAATCAACAATGCATTTCTCTCCATATTTAGCAACAGGCTTGTGTGTGTGTGTGTGTGTGTGTGTGTGTGTGTGTGTGTGTGTGTGTGTGTGTGTGTGTGTGTGTGTGTGTGTGTGTGTGTGTGTGAACAGCCGAACCCTGCAGGGCGAGGGAGGGGTGCAGAGGGATTGTAAGTCCTGCAAAAAGAGTAAACACAGAGGAGTGAGTGGAAGTTCAGTGCCGGTGCTCGCTCGCATGCAGGCGGTCCTGGTGCACCTTTTAGGATGTGACATGCAGTGGATCTTTAGCCTGGTGATCGTCCCAGTAGTGTTTTCCTTGAAATGGATCCCTCCCCTCCCTCCCCTCCCTTACTAATGAATCCAAACGCAGCTGGCCATGTCCCACACGGACACCGAGAGCTTTAACCCTAAACTGACCTCAATTTGACACCACCAGATGAAATTTTACCGCCTGTTAATGCCATCCACTGATTTTTCTTTCTCTTACGCGCACTAGTTGTGTGCGCACCTGAAAAGGGTCGCGACGTGAAAGCCACTTGTGAGAAATAAAAAACTACTTGAAGAGTGTGATTGTCTGTGATAGTGGCTGATCCTCTTGGTGCTGTCTGGCTTGTGAGCGCGGCCAGGTTAGAGGCAGGGGAGTCGAAGTTGGCACAGGTCTTGTTTACGAGGAAAATTAATTTTAATTACCTATTGAGTGAATGATGATTAAAATAAAATTGGAAAATGAAACGCCGACTCGTATCGTGTCGCGTCAGCCGCCGTTATTACGCGAAATTAAGCCGTTTCACAACTCCAAATGCTGTTAATGGTGATGTCTTGCGTTTATAGCTTCCATTAATTACTCAAATAAATAGTTCACAAAAGAAGGAGTTGGAAATTTCACGTCGTTGTAGGAGTCGTCGCTGGAAGTTTTATAGGGAAGGATGTGTTTCTGCGGAGCCGTGCATTGGACACGCATAATTAGCCTCTGCTATTTTCACACGCTCTTCGGGTGTTTACATCACTCTCCTCGGGGGCAAATCACATATTTCCACTATAAATGTGGTAAAAATTGCAAGATCTAGAAGTATTTAAGAAAGCGCTCCAGCGTTTGGATTTTTAGGAGACGGTGTGCGCTCTGACGGCGGATCCGACGCGTACAGGAAAACATATTCTGCATTATTTTATAGTCCAGCCTCAAAACTTTCCCTTTACTGCGCCGCGAAGGGACGCGCGTTCACAACAAAGCGGTAGATACAGTATAAGGTTTCTGCTACTTACCGTGGTTGTCCAAAGGAGGAGGATGGGAAAAAAAAGTCAAGCGTTAGTGCACAAATCAATGTGAACGATAGTATTTAGCTTATGAAAATATCAGTCTTCAATAGCAGAGTCTGCCGGGCTGGTTGTGTTTACAGAGTGCAGGAGAGACTTGGAGACGGTGAATGCCTTGGCTCTCTGCGCACCGCTCTGCAGCTCCTTCCCGGGGTATTGCACGTTGAAATGTCCACACAGCCGTTTGTCAAACCCTGCAGTCCTACACTTCCCACCCCCCTTTATGCCAACAAACATAACTGTTGTCACGGCTTCATTTATTAAATCTTTTTCCTTTTTTTCTTAGGAAAAAAAAAAGCTGGCTATTTCTGCAATCGACCCAGAGCAACTCTGCACGGTGTTTTGTTTGTTGGGAGAGTTTATTGACCCTCCAACAGTAGCCACAGCCCATCTCCCTGAGCGTGTGTCCACCTTAATCCTAACCTGTGAATAATTAATTCCCACCATCAAAAATGTCACGGAGCCACAAATGGAGCCTTTATATGAGAACCTGTCAATACAGCCATGATGCCATATTAGCACTGATGGAGCTAAATATTAAAGGGGATAGATGGCCTGCTTCTGTTTTGTGCGTAAAAGTGCCCAGACTCCAAAAAAGGGGCTCCTCTGCAATCGATGGCCGGAGCGTTGCTCCTCCTCTAAACTTCAATCTCCTCACATGATTGATGATCTTGGGGAGCTTTGATAATTGACTACTCTGAGGTAAGGCACGGATTTCTATCAAGAGAGGGGATTGGACGAAAGAAACATACAAAAATTACTTTCTCCTCAAAAGCTTTTTTCCCCTCCTTTTTGGAAAAGTTCATTCTGGGCTTAGAGGGGTGCTGCGTGTCGTTTAATTTGCTAAAAACGACCAGAGCAATAATTAGCTGTGAGATTAGGAGGTATTACTGAGATATTAGGCACACCGGCTTATAGCCACAAAACAGATAACAAGTAAGCGTCATGCTCATATGTCAAACTCAGCATTCATAAGATGTCCTGATAATTCTCGCTGAAGATGCTTTATAATCCTTTGTTTAACTTCTGTCACTTAACGTCAGGCTGGATGGCGGTTGAAATATTTATGGTTTATCTGTGCGTAAATGTTTGGGTGCGTCATGCGTAATTCTGCCTTAAAATGAACTTTTTCTTCCTCTAAATCACGATTCATGTAATATAATTCAGTCAGCGGTGTGTTTAATTTAACTGAGGAGTTGCAGCCGAAGTGTCCGCGCCGGTAAACCTTCCTCATTCAGCCTTTTCTGCTTCTTTTTTTTTTTTTTTTCTTTAGGACTCTCCTCTGCGAAAAGGAATTGGGTGGGAGTTGGAGCTGTGTTGGTTTGGCTTTTACCCCCAGTGTGGAGTTGAAGCCGTCCCTGCGCCTCGCATATACTCTGCATATCACAAGATTTGGTCTCTCCTCTCTCTTTTCTGGAGCTGCTGTAGGACTGGCTATGGCCACCACTACTTCCGGGATCCGTCATTTCATTCGCCCACCGCTCAGCGCTGCGAACTGACTCTGTTTCTATAAGCAAGCTAGCAGCCAACCTGCCAACACTCGCTGACACTCACTCATCTCAGTTTCGCCAGATAGACGAAATACCTACGGGGGAAAGAAAGGAAAGATCTGAATCGCAATCTCTTAATTTCTACTGCTTTTTTTCTCCTTTTTTACGGCGATAATAAAACAAGATAGCGATCTGGAGGCATTAAAGGAGACGCGGACTTGCGGGATGAAAACGGACTAAAAAGATTCGTCCTTCTCTTGAACATCATCACCAACCGTCATTCATTCATTACCTTGACAACCTCTGGCTTTGATTGACAGCTGGAGTGGCAAAAAGCCATGAGACACGACAGTTTAGTTACATGCAGGTTGTTGATGGGCCGATTGTAACCTTCACTTTGGCGCATTTTTTCTTTTTTTTTCGAGGAAAGAGGGAAAACGAGAAAAATTGCAAAACTCCCCGATGCTACGATTTCAACTGAGCCGCACTGGCGAATAGGAGAAGTCGCAAAGTTGGTTGAAAAAGGAATCTTGCCTCTAAATCACTTTCTAACCGGGACTGGGATATTAAATATACGACAGATTCAGGAGTTTATTGGAGCGCAGCCTGATGGCGCAAAGGGTAGGTTTTAAATCTCCTACACTTACCTGTTCAAATCCACTGTAGGGAGGCCCTCGTATCGATAACCTCTTGTCGGGTGGTGGCAAATTTACAAAGTATTCATATCAAAGCCGCTATATCTGACATTTTTTGCAGCGCCCCTGCTCTTCAAGCAAAGTGACAGCCTCTGCTTTTGCCGTCAGACTCCACGACAGTCGTGGAGCAGTTTCGCAGGAGACTCCAAACTAATTCGCTCTTTTCACCCACCAAACTCTCTTCGGCGGAGCACCTAAGTTAGAATGTTTTTGGTAATGACAAACCGCTTAGCACATAGAATATATTGCACTTTTTCTGCCCTGGCTGCGGCGCATTTTCAGCAGCTTTCTCCTCTGCGTGTGTTCGCAACGAGGCGGCATGCTTTTTGTACTTTCCACGTTTGTTTTAAAAAAAAAAGTAACCGGGCAGCGCGCTGACTTTTGCTCTGATTTTGTTCCCAGTACGATGAGCTGGCCCATTACGGTGGGATGGACGGAGTCACGGCGTCGATGTACGGGGACCCGCATGCTCCCCGGCCGCTTCCTCAGGTCCACCATCTGAACCACGGACCGCCGCTGCACGCCAGCCAGCACTACGGAACCCACGCTCCCCATCCAAACGTTATGCCCACCAGCATGGGCTCCGCTGTCAACGACGTTTTAAAGAGGGATAAAGATCAAATTTATGGGTAAGGTTTGCATGAACCAAACACGCCTACAATTATTATTTTCCCCTCTAAGTTTTCAGCTTTTCTAGAAGTTAGTTTTGTTGGAGTTTCTCTCCCACCACTACATTTAAATAGTGTTTTGTGCAGGATTGACCGCAATTTTGGAGCTCTATTGTCGGTCAGGGGACTTTTGTTGACGTGTAATTTTAGACGCATTGTAGAAGGCATCGTGAAGCCTGCAGTAAGTACGAGTAAGCCTTGAGCTTGAAATACAAGCTATAAAATAATATGGAAGCTCCCTGCGCGCAGCCCAAGCTCGACACAGCCTGCGTGGAAATACAGTGAATAAAAAAAAAAAAAAAAAAATTTTCAAAATCACAACAATTGTTCCATGTTAGAAAGTTTGATCTGATATTACTTCCCACTATTATTTGTCCCTTTTTTGAAATTAGCCTCCACTCATTTCAGCGTTCACGTTGCTGCTTGCAAATAAAAACTTCTCAGATGTTTTCAGACGCTGTTTGCAGGGACCCAGACGCACAGAGCGCGTTACAACGCACCGTGTGCCTCCACAATTCCCCTTTCACCTGATTATTCTCTTACAATGACACAGAACGCCTTTGGACGCCCTCGCTGACGATTGCAAAACTTTGGAAATGTTCTCAGGAAAAATTACTCACCGGCACACGTGCGCAGAAAGTGCCGTAATCCGCGGTGTATCATTCTAATCTGGGATGGAGTGCAGAGAAAATCCTCCTCATCTCTTTCACACACGCGGAATATTCGTTTCTGTGTCGACACAAATCTAAACGACATAAATTGAGAAAGGGATGGCAGTTTTGTGAAGGGAACGTTTGCTCTGGAAAGAGCGTTTTATTCTCAAATTATCATTTAGTCTCTAAAAATTATTTTGGTGCCTGTTTGTCTCATGATGCAGATCGCATGGAAGTTAGACTTTAGCCATTTTACACTCGCTTTTAAAAACGCTCTAGTTCTAAAAGTAAAATCCTCGGTGCGTCTTCGTGTAACTGCAAAATTATTATTTCATCGCAACTTTTATTTTTGCATAATTTCTCTAAAATCCCAGTGTCCACTCCAGTGTGTGCCAGCCCTGCTTTTTTGTTTTGTGCATTTTCTTTGACTTCTCAGCCGTTTTTAGTTTGCACTGCAAGAAATGTCACCCTCAACAAGTCGATGCATATCAACACTGAGTCTAAAATCCTCAAATGCCCCGAAACCAGGAGTAAAATATTCCAGATGCGTATTTACCCATGACTCCAACTCAAAGCAGCTTCTGACAACAAGCGTCTTGATTCCAGATATATTGTTTTGTATTTTCTAAAAGCGGCCACTCGTTTAGAGAAAAGTGTTTGAAAACTACCCAGCAGGGGAAAAAAAAAAAAGAAAAATAAAATGCTCTTCATCCGACTGTGTTAGATTTCAGCTGCTGGAGGAGAAGTCAGAATTGTCGGTGCATGGAGCCGACAGATATGCAGGTTGATTGGACATTTTTTGCAGTGGGCATGGTGGAGCCGGTGTGCCGCTTGTACTCAGGCTGTGTTTCCCCTCTTGCAGTCACCCTTTATTCCCACTGCTCGCACTGGTTTTTGAGAAGTGCGAGTTGGCGACGTGTACTCCGAGGGAGCCCGGCGTAGCAGGCGGCGATGTCTGCTCCTCAGACTCCTTCAATGAGGACATTGCAGTCTTTGCCAAACAGGTCAATTTCGAAATATTAAAAATATGTCTCTTGTGTTGTTGTGGCTGCATAGTTTTCTGCCTGCTTCATATTTTTATAGCAGTAAAAAACTTTCTCCTGATGTGATTAAAGAATAGTGTCTCTGCAGGATTTCCACTGAAGTTGTATTATCAGGCTACATTGCAGGGTAGAAACAGACGCGCACTCTGCACATTTCATGCCAAACTAACTTTGACATTTGGTGTGTTATTTTAGGTCCGAGCAGAAAAACCTTTATTTTCATCAAATCCAGAGTTGGACAATTTGGTAAGCGCACACTTTGACCTCTCTGTCTCTCAATAATTGCCTCTTCGGTGCGGTTATACCCTGCCGTGTTTTTGGGATACTCTGGACTGTCCGCAGCATCACACGGTCACTATGTGAACGTATGATTAAAACTTCCGCGCAGATGTCAGATCAGTTTGGAAGTGAGGCTGTGTGACCACAGTCGCCGCTGTCATTGTTCAGTCTTCCCATCTAACCGGCCCAGCTGACCAGTGTGTGTGATGACCAATTAGATTGTGAAATGCAGCTTTTCCTTTTGCAGTTAAAAAAATATTTCGCCCTCTTTGGCTGCCAGTGCGCCACATAGTGTTAAGATGGGCGGATGATCATATGATAAGTCCGCACTAGTGTAAAAAAAAAAAAAGGGGGGGGGGGGGTGTAAATGTTATAAGTCTTATAAAAATAGTGTGAATTTTGTGATGTGGATTGTGTTTATTTTGCTCTTTTTTCAGATGATACAAGCCATACAAGTATTACGGTTTCACCTCTTGGAATTAGAAAAGGTAAATATTATAAATCTATATATTCTAGACCACCTGCCCAAACAGCCCGCATTTTAATGCAGCTGATATTATTAAAGGTGCAGCTCTGCAGCCGTGTTTTAGAAATAACCCGGCGTGCAGTGGGAGAAAAGTTTCAGGTGTTCAATTTTTATTTAGCCAACTCTTCATGTGACTATTGCTAAAATCCGCTGGACCCTCTGTGCTCACGTTGCACGCTGTTATCGATCCGCAGATTTAGTTTCATCTCATCATTTCCCCCAGCTTACGGCGTGCTGTTTATTTTGTTGTCGTTCAACTTGTTGCTCCAGTCTCAGGAGAATAATAAGCACTGCAACAATTTCACTATTGTTTCCTCGCCGCCGATAATGCCCCTTAATTGGAGTTATTGTTGGACTGGCTGAAGCGTTTCCCCATCCTGAAAAAAAGGTGTTTTCCTCTTTTATTTTTTTCCCCTCTAGGTGCACGAGCTCTGCGACAATTTTTGCCACCGGTACATCAGTTGTTTGAAAGGAAAAATGCCAATAGATCTAGTTATTGACGAGCGGGATGGCAGCTCAAAATCAGATCACGAAGAACTCTCGGGATCGTCGACTAACCTTGCAGATCACGTAAGTCACAGAGCTTTTATTACGTTCATAATGCGGTGTGCTGGTTTTCTGCATGCGCCTCTGCTGCTGGTGGAAAACACCCGAGCTCTCATGGCATTTTTAAGACTTTTGCATATGAACAATCGGCTGTTTTCAGATGATCAGATCCGTCTGACGCGTCTCATAATGCCAACATTTGTGCTGCTTAGCCTCTGCTCAGTGTGTGACCCCGCTGTGCCATCAGCAAATAGAGCATGCTCTGTTCTGCAAGGAAAATCTGCCGATCGATGTTCTAAGGTCAAAAGCTAGATGCGATACAATAGACTGAGTTATTGTTTTAGTCTTTTGATTAGGGGCAGTCATGTGTGCATAATGCGTCCGAGCTTGCTTGCGTTGCTGGAGATTGAAGTGTGTGTGTGTGTGCATTAGGAGGGTGCGCGTGCGTAAATCGCTGCCGTGCATTATGGAGAGTTGCACGCTGAAAAAAAAAAAAAAACGTGAGGCAATTATCTGTTACGCAGGTTTAACGTTAAAGCAGGGTATCAGCGGTAAGCTGTAGCTTTAGGCCAATATTTAAAAAGAAAAGGGCTTTATATTTGGGGGCTGTGGGAGCTGGATATGGCCTGTGCGCAAAGCTGTGGATTTTTGCTGCAGAGGTGGAGAAAGTGGTAGCCTATTGAAATAGATCTCAGAGCTAAAGGCTTATAGCATCAATGTCAAGTTCACAAGGCATATGATGGTTCGTCTGGAGGCCTTCCATTGCTGTTGATGTTAATGTGTTTAATTGTTTCGTATTGATTGCCGTGTGGTTTGCTCTGCAGTGGCTTTCTCCTCTGCTCCCCGTTTTATGGCTGCAGGCTCCATAATGCTGAATTCAATTATATGCACCTGAAGTACAGTAGCTTTAAATTTGGAGATCGATTCCCTGCTTTAAATCGTGCATTTTCGGTGTAATAAACACCCCCCCCCCCCCCCCCCCCACACACACACACACACACACCCCTCCCCCCACCCCCGCGATATGGATTGAGCTGGCAGTGTATTATTGAGTTGATATCTGTGAATTATTGCGTCTTGCATGCCTGTGATAAAGCTAATGTTTTGGTGAGGGGGTGAAAAAATGATCGGGCTCTTGCAACAAAGTGACTAGTTAATATCTGTGCAGCACAAGGCCAAGCCTATTAGGAATTAAAGCAGATTTAAGTGTTATGCAAAGTCACTGCGCTGCATCTGTTGGGTCTGGCTATAGGCCTAATAGCGGTGGATTCCCTTTGAAAGCCCGTCGCCTTCACGGGGCCACGCAGCGCACCGCAGCGCACCGCACAAGGTGACTTAAAGCATAATTAGACCGAAGATACCGATGTTGGTTTTGAGAAACGGTCAAAACGGCAATATTGTGGTCCTCCAGCACAAGTGTAGAAATGAGGCATGCTGTTGTTTATATTGTAGAGATTAGATAAACTAGCCTGTTTAGTTTCATGGCAGATGGTTGATACTCAAGCCAATTTCCAATGGTGCCTCCAGTGCTCAGACACCAGCTTTGTCATCGGTCCACTTGTGAGAAATATTTTGATAATTAGAAATTTAGATATGCCAATAAAGCAAATCAGGAGCAGCAATAAACAAAGAGGGTTGCAGGACAAGTCATTTATCTTGGACTCATTTGGACTGACCACCTCATTAGGTATTTAAGTTTTGAGGGATTTATTTCTCTTTTGTGGCACCAATGAACTTTTTATTATTGCTAACTGCTGGGCTCAATTTGACAAAAGCAGAAGTTTTTTTTTTCTTCCCCCTTGTTTGCTTTTAGAGCTCTGTCTGAGCTGAGTGCTACATGTTATGGAAATACACACACTCCAGTTTATAGGTGTTTTTTTTTTTTCTTTTTCATAAATGAAAATGCATTTTGTGCAGCGCCTGAGAGCGTGTGTGCACCTCTTTTTTTCCTCTAAATAATATTTGGAGAAAGTGAAACTGTTGAGGTGGCAGTGTGCGCAGAGCAGATCTAAAAGCCTTGAAGTAAATAGTTAACTTCTTCAGCAGTAATTTCTATGTCTAATTGAAAGGAGTCCAGCTTTTCATGCCCAAAATGTGCTTTGAATACTGGAAACAATGGACAAAAAAGGGAAAAAAAAATGCATTTGGCTGCAAAACTGTGCCGCTGGAGGGAAAGCAATTTCTGCCCTACTTGTCTTGATTTATTTATTTTATTCATTCATTTGTATTTGGCTTTATTTTATTATTCATTTCGGTCCTCGCTTCCCATTGAGGAGAGGAAGGCGGTTTGATAGTTAGAGATGCTAATTTATTTAGTTAGAATCTCTCACGTCCATTTTTCTTTGCTTTGATATGCATTTTTAATATATAGCCCTGGGCTACATCTCATTTGGTGAAAGTTGGTTTTTCTGGAGATGATGAGGCTCTTCACTGTGAAGGAGGCGCATGTTGAGCTTGTTTTTCACGTATGTGTGTGTGTACATTACGTGTTTGCGTGTGTGCGCTTCCTTCCGTTTCTCCCTCATTCTGTTTCCCTCCTCTCCCCTCTTCATACCTGAAAGAGGAGCATAATAAGCGCAGTTTTATTTACACTTGAATGCAGCGTTGTCTCAGAGATGATTGGATTATGGTATAGTGAGTGCAGGATGGGTCCTTGCTGACACTGTTGATTTCCCCTTATTCGCTTGCGGTGACTATCACAACCACGTAGCCCACCCAAGGCTTCCTAACCCATCGCCCCTCCTCAGATCAACCCCATCCCAATTAAAAGGAAGAAAAAAAAGATGTTGTATCACACATGAAGGGTGATGGGGAGAAAGAAAAAACAGAGCGGTGCACATTTGTAAACGGTTGGTAGAGTATGTGTGTGCGCTTGTCAATGGTTTGCTCTCTTGTCTTTTAATTAATGAATAAAATTTCTGTCTCTTCTGTGCTACATCCAATTAGGGAGGCAAATAGAATTAACAGTGTCTGAATATTATCTGTTCTAATGAATTAGCCTTTGTGTCTTCTCCTGCCATTGTGCCGCTTCTTCAGTCAAGCTTACATATTAGCAGAAGGCTTTTCATTTCCTCCATGCATATGCATTACGCTTTTAAAACTGTCTTTGAATTTCTGCATAGTTTCAGATTTGTTATACAGAAAGTCTGTAGGATTTGCAGGTCCCGGCGCTTTGTTTTGGAGAGCTTTCCTCAGGGAGTGATAGTAGTTCCCATAGAGGTTATGGCGGAGCTTATCTTGACTGTGCATGGCTGGAAAGGGAAAAGGGGAAAAAAGCTTTCTCTGTTTACATTTGATTCTCTGGTGCAGGCTCTGAGCACTGCAGGCCATTGGTCAGACGCGGTGATGTCAGTGCAATAGTTCACCTTGTGCCCGTGCATTGATTTACTGTGTGTATCGGTGGAGATGGGTGCTCAGTAATGTCCTGCTTCTGTGTGTCACTGTGCACGGCGCAGCGCACGCACAGCGCTCCGTCTCCCCTCTCCGCCTGTGGACAGCGAGCCCTCGGGCCGAGCCGACCTGCTGAACCGTGGAATTTCTCAGTTTTGGAGGTGTTCTAATTCAACTAGCTTTGTTCTCCTCGGGGACCGACCGCGTTGGGATCCCTCCCCTCTCCCCTCCTCGTGAAAACAGCGCATCGTTGACTTGGACCGCTCTCTCTGTTCCACACAATTGTTTTGTGATGGTGGGATGTCTGGCCTAACATTTCCTATTTGATTAGTGTTCAGAGGCAGGGCCCTGTTGGCAGGCATATCTAATCACCGCTACCGTGGCTGGAGAGAGGCTAGGCTCACTTGTTGCATCTCCCACACTCTGCCTCTTTTAGCTGCATGTATGCTCCAAATGACTGCAATAAAAAACAGTTGCTGCTCAGTCATCTAAGGATCATGACATGCATGTATGTTGACTTGTATCCAAATAACATGCAGTTAAAGTTAGTCCAGACATGCGCTCAGTAGCCACTTTATTAGTTACACCTGTACAATCTTTAGCAAATTCACAGCAACAGCTCTGCCATAAATTCCACCTTTATGAGGTTTATGATATAGTTTCAGTTAACATTATCAGAAATATGTAAATTCAATGATACCTTTATGGCTGAGGTCATAGTTAAAGATGGTGTGCTGGGCTACGTTGTATTGAGGGGTGTTTTTGTCCTTCCTATTTACATCCATGCACATATGAGAAACACCACTTTAACAACACACCTTTAACTATGACAGTGTTCACAAACGTGAACATTAAAGGCATCATAAGAGCAGCCTTGATGGCAGAACAGTTGTTTTGGAGTGCATTACTTTGCACAGGTGTGTGAGTAAAGTGGCCTCTGAGTCCATATTTACAGACTCATTTGAAAGCCCGTATTTTCTGTTTATTTGCTACAAGGAATAACTGGAAGCAGAATTACATATAATGTCTTATATTTATGTCATTTTGTATTTTGGAAAAGCTCTGTCATTTTCAAGAGCACCAAAGCCATGAATCAGCCTAGAAATCCTGTTTTTTTGTTTAATCTCCTCTTTCTCAAGTCATACTTGTACATGCAATCTGTCATTCACTACAGTGAAAAGGGTTGTTTTTGCCCCAGAGAAAGTTTCGAAACATAAATACAATCAGTCAATCCCGTGTGTCTGTTAAAACATGCTCTTGTGAATTATTAGCTGCTAAATTAAGGACTCTTTATATTCGGGGTAATTGAGGGTGTTGTAAATACTCAGTTGTTCAATAGAGGTGCACCTACACTTTTCTAAAGTGACTGTGTATAATTACGCGCTCAGCCCTACAAAAATGTGCGAGGAGTTTTTCTCTGTTTATACCGTGTGGCAAGATGTGTCTTGAAGTGTCAGCTGGCTTTGTGATTTACGGTCCTGTATGTTTCTGGTGTGTCAGCGATTCTGTACATGTTCAGCACAGGACCCCTGAAGCTGCTCGTGCAACACACACACACACACACACACACACACACACACACACACACACACACACATACACACACAGGAGTAGTTGTTCTCAGCCTACTTTACACCGCTACTACACCAACAGATTTCTTCCCTTTCCTCCTGCTTCCAGGGGAATTTGAGGGAAATTCAATGATGCCGCTAAATCAATTTTATTTGAAATTCCTAGGGATGTAGGCAGAGTGCGGGGAGGGAAGTGAGATTGTGCCAGGCAGGTGTTTGTAAATGAGAAACAGGGGACAGGAGCAGAGGAGACGGCAGCATTCTCCTGCTCTCCCGTGGCCCGGCTCCACTGCAAGCCTTCCTCCCCATATTGTCTCCTGCTTTTATATTAATTACAACTTGTATTATCAGCTGCCAGTTGCTAACCCCAGCAAATAGAAAAGGCTGCCCCCAGAGACCACGCTTCTTTTGTATCTTATTCTCCATCTAGTCCTATTGTGTTTGTGTGTGCGTGTGCATTCCCGCCTGCACATGTATGTGTGTTAGCTTTCTGGCGCTCTCCTCCTCCTCCTCCTCCTCCTCCTCCTGGTAACACTGCTCTTTAACACAATTAGTGAAGAGCATGGAGTGAACCATGTTTGACTCCTAATTATGCCCAGCTTTAGGGAATAGTCACATGGGCTAGAGGGCTTTTTTCTCCTCTTTTGCTTCTTCCTCTATTTCTTGTGTAGGTTGAAGAAGACTGTTTGGGTGACATGATTTTTTTTCCCCCCAACTTGTTTGAACTTTATCAGACCCACGAGGATTGTGACAAAATGGTTGTGTGTGTTTGTGTTGTGCGGTGCGGTGTCTGTTGATGCACCCTCCGTAGCTCAGAGAGGCGCACTAAATTATTCATGGGGAGGAAAGGCTGTTGCTTTTGTCGCCTTGTTGAGCTTGGAAAGTTAACGCTTTTGTTGTGGTATTTGTTGTCTTGTTTTGCAGACAGGGTTATGAATGAGAGGTGACTTACAGGTACTAAAAGAGGGGACTGTGCCTCATCAAAGGTATCTACTGCATATTCACAGGGCCCAGTATGCACTGTGTTATTATTATTAGGTCATCTAAAGTGCTGCAGTCTGCTTTTTTTTGCCCTATGAGAAACAAACTAACGAAGCCTTATCTATATCCCTGCATACAGGCCCATTAAACCCACAGGGTAGCAAATCACAGCAAAATATCATTCCCTTTAACACCATTAGCTGAGGTGTCTTTGAATTTAATTTAGTGCCAGCCCCATTAAAAATGACACATTACTCTGCAATGATAGCTAAATTAAGTCCTATCGATTCAGCTGTTGCATTAAAACCATGCTGTGGCCATAGCTGGCAAGTGTTAGAGAGAGAGAGGGAGAGAACAAGAGAGCGAGACTGTGTGAGAGCAGCGAGCATAGTTTTTCAGGTCTGTCTTGCATCTTGCCGGCAGTGGGTGTCTCATTGTGAGGAAGTAGAACCCAGTCATTTTCTTCTCTGGGAACAACAACAGCCCGTTCGGAGAGCACCGAGCCCAGCTCTGCCTAAATACATTATGCGCTCTGGGAGTCTGGAATTTTTACCTCTCTTTCTTCCTTCCCTCCTTGTGCCACATGACACAGACAGAATTAGACTGTTTTCGGAGAGCTGATTGCCACATTAGTGATTTTACTCGGCGTACGCTGCGTTGAGAATAACAGAAAATTGCTGTAACTACAGACCTTGTTCCCATGAAGTGTACCATGTGTTGATCAGTGGCCCAGAGAGCGAGCACATCACAATCATCCTTCCCTCTCAGAGCAGGGACACTTCTCCCACCGCTCACTGTGGAGGGCTACAACCCACGCATGGGCTATTGTTCACCCTGTCTTCTTACCCCTCTTCTGGGTAATTCTCCGAGCTCTTTATCTGATTGCCATCCGGTGAACAGCTGACGCTGAGAGGGCCTTGAGTGGAGCGGAGGGTCTGAAGGGCCTTGTGTGTTTCTGTCTGCTGTTTTCAGCTCCGAGCTGTTTGAGAAAACAGCCCTCCTTCCCCAAAAAACTTAGCAGATAAAAGGGCCTCGCTCACAGGCATAGCAGCAGCCTCGCCTCCGCAGCCGAACAAGCAGCAGCACATCAGGACTGCGCACCCAGGGGAGCTCGGCAGCCGCTTGTCTTATAGCCTCTGTTCCCCTGCAAACCTCCACTAGTCTCCAGGCTCTATCCCGTCTGTCCTCCACCAGTACAGCTCACTCTGACTGGGGCACCAGAGCAGGCAGGCAGGCTCCTCTCTGGCGGGAGCTGAGGGAAAAGAAGTTCTTCAGGAACTCCACTGAAATTAGACAAAATGGTAAAAACGGTCTCTTTCTTGGAATATTCTGCGGCGTGCACATTTTCCTTCTGCTCTCCTATGTATATGTATATGTGTTTATGTATGTCTGAGGGAGAAAAAAAAACCCATAGCGGGAACTGAGAAGTGGGTTGAGGTTTGTGGGAAGCCTTGGTGCAGGCCTGTGTTTGTTTGGCTTGGGCTCTGCTCAAGGGGCTGCTTCTCTCGGGGGCCCCAGACAACGTTGGGCTTACGTTCGCCAGCGTTTTGTCACCGCGCTCAGGTGACAGGTTCGATCGGGAAAGACCAGCTCGGGTCGTGTGAGCCACGAAGCTGCATCAACTCTGCGTGAGGCGATGTTTGGAGGGTGTATTTGATCGAGGCTGTGTGTTTGCAGGCGCGAGTGTAGTAAATGACGTGATCGGTCTGTTGCTGTATTGCCTGAATGGCAGAGGAAATTCCACCTCTAGCCTGCCTTCATGTGGCACTGATAAAGCCTTTCCTGTACAGTAGAAAATCCTGTTTCCCTGTGTGCGGCGACAGGGCAGGGAATGACCAGGAAGGAGAGGAGCAGAAGGAGAGAAAATGAGCTGCAGGGAGGGAGGGAAGGAAAAAAGAAAGACGTCTTAAAAGCTATGAATTTGTTTATGGACATTTCTTTGAAGTTAGCCAGCAGAGATTTAACACTTTTTTTTCAGCGTGTGTTTGTATATATAAAAGTGAGTGTGTGTGCATGTGTGTTTATACTTCTTGCTCTATTATGTCATTAGCATGTGTGCGTAAGTGTATTTCTGCGAGCCTCTGTGGGCGTGTGTGTATGTCAGAGTGGGCGTGGACACATTTTTGGCAGATTAGCAGGAGAATCACTGTCATATCTTATTTTCATTTCTGACAGTGGTAATGATTAATGGCGGCTGTGGTGTGTTTGGACTTTTTACCTCTATATTTCTCACTTGACACGGAAGTCTCAATTGGTTATGGTATAAACGAACTCCGCTGGGCTCTGCCATATGTGTTTAGACAATTACTCACAAGTGCTCCACTCGCAACGTTCAAAATCAAACGCCACATTAACAGTGCTGCGTTTTGCTCTCATGCATTAATGAAGCACTTTGATTACAGTGTTTTGACTTATTGCCAGCTGCTTTAGTGCATTAGTTTCTTTCTTTTCATCTGTGATTTTAGTGGCATGCTTGATTGTCTGCTAGCTAGGAAACAGTCAGTGGGGCTCTTCGCCTTGCCAGGAGAATGTAAGCAGGCCAAGGACCCTCACAGTGCCTGTAGACTCTTACAGATGTCACTCTCACTTTTCCAGCATACTCATATGGTCTCTCTCTTTCTGTATCTCCCCCCTCTCTGCCTCCCTCTCCTCCCCTGCTCCCCCCCCCCCCCCCCCCCCCCCGCTCTCTCTGCTCCTGGTTTGCGGTTTGGACGGGGGAATGTGGATGGATGCACGGATGGATGGATGGATCCCACGCTCGCTTTCTCTCTTTTCAAACCTCAGAACCCAGCTTCCTGGAGAGACCATGATGACGCCACCTCCACACATTCAGCCGGCACACCGGGGCCCTCCAGCGGGGGACACGCTTCGCAGAGCGGTGACAACAGCAGTGAGCAAGGTGAGCCAGCACAGAAATGGGCATGCACATGCATATGCACACACGCACACACATATGCATGCACTTGTGCACTCAAGCAGTAACACATAAACATACATAGATACAGGCACAGATCCATGCGGGACATATTAATCATCATGCATGGGTAGAGTTGCCAACACTTCACTTTAACCCTGTCTAATGTGAGATCTACTGTCAATAGATGGCACATCTCTCTTCACACATGCATCCCAGTCCTTCCTCTTGCACATTGGATTATCCCGCTTTTTGACTGGCATCCATGTAAACACATAGTCACACCTAAAAATGAACCCGCTTATCCACTATTACAAGCAAATACAAGCAACAGCCACTGTAATACACCAACCAAAGGGCTTTCCAAAATGTTGCTATTTAGAGAGCTGAACAAAAGCTGGTGATTAATAGTATATTTCTGCCAGTTCTTGTTTGCATTTAAACCATATTAACTTTGCTCGCACAACAGCCCCTAATTATGTCTCAGTGAGCCTTGTGTTATCTGGTACGTGACCTGCCAAACAGCAATAATGCATTTCAAAACAAACGTATTTGAATTTATTACAGACAGCGTGGGCAAATCACAGCTATCTGCCTTGTGTTTTTGTCACGGTCCGCATCAAATTTGACATGTAAATTATCAAAAGCGTGTGCTGTTGGTTGAATTTAGAGGTGAGGCGCAGCATCGACACATTGTGAGGTTAAAATTGTTTATTAAATGCAACTGTTGCCAGTGCTGAGAGAACAGATGATGAGCTCTTGGCCTTTCCTTTCTCGTCTTCCCCTCGTTTTGAATGTATCAAGATCTCCTTTCACTCGCGGCAGAGTGTGTGTGTGTGTATGTGTGTGTGTGTGTGGATCTCTGTCTGTATCTGTGTGTGCCCTCTGGCAGTGTCCATGGTTTTGCATGAAATTTCATCACACCGTCTACACACACAAACCCTCAGATACGCACTTTACAGCAGCTCGCTCGCAGAGTGAAGCCACTTGCTGTGTCCGTTCGAGGCTATCGTTTTGCCGATAAGCGATCAAATGTATCGATGGGACGCTTGTCTGTGGTGGGGCCGTTTAAATCGTCTTTTCCTCTTCAGACAGTAGCTGCAGCAGTTTTCGCCTCTGAAACATCACTGACCACAGACCGAGGGCCGCAGCAGACCTCTGTGGTTGGCCGTGTCAGGACGAGTTGGATCACAGGCTGTTGTCAGGCTAGTTGATGATAGCTAGGCCTTGGCTAAGCAACAGGATATGTCTGTTTGACATTATGAACATAATGAAGGAATGGGCTGCAATAATATGACACTTAAGTGAACTTGATAGGGATAATTCCCCTTTTGCTTGCCCCCTCCATGGTGAGCAGAGCAAAGGGACAGTTATAGAATGGTCTCTTGCTCAAGGACACCCCAGCAGGGTCACTGTCACCAGACTTACCCTCATACAATACAGGACATTGTCACCATAGGATGGGCTTTTAGAGCCAATAAACCTCTATTTTTTAGCAAAAATAAGAGAGAAATTGCTGTAAATTAGCTGGTGGATTTTCTGGTATGGAAGTTAATAATATTCTTTAAAAACACTGTATGATTGCAGGTCAGAGCACAAAGCATAGTATTTACACTCCTCTTTGCAATGCAAGTAGCATGGGAGATGGAGACTGGAGAAGCAGCAGAGAGAGGAGGGGGGATGAGAGAAAGAAATGCACTGCCTATTGATTATCTTACACACATAAGTACAAGTGACCTGTAATCCACAGAGCACTTATCGACTCCTCTCCCCACCGTATCCAGTAACAGCGGATCAATACAGGCCAAAGACAGTTACGGTACAGCACCGTGCGCTGGGCCAAGATGGACCCGGGCTAGACCGGGGCCAGAGCCTGACCTGCTCTGAGGAGTGCTAAATGCTGGATCCAGCAGCTCAAAACCTCTGATGGCAACAAACGGTGAGAGCAGAGGCAGATATTCGAAAGAAGGCGAAGGAAGGGCCGTTGAAGCACAGAGGTGAAAGAGTGGCGAGGGTGAAAAAGTAGGCAGAGTGTGGAAAAAAAGAGACGAGAGAAAGAGGGCAGCTGATTTAATGGTCTAATGAGGCCGTCCTCCAGCCAGTTGTTTTGTGTGAGGCATGCTCTGACCTTTCGCTCCGCTCGGGAGCCCCGCCGCCTCATTTTTCACATTCTTGCAATTACGTTAACGCTTGAAGCGCTCGCTGACTCCCGACTCTGGCCCTTCCATTCTGACAGACCCTTCCCTCCCCAACCTCTCCACCTTCCCCTCCTCTCCACCACTCCACTCCACTCCACTCCACGCATGAACTCGCCTCCTATCTCAATGCATTTCCACATAAAATTTGTAGTCCACACTTTCAAGTCCACAGAGAAAATGTGAAATGTGTGCTTCACTTCAGTAATGGGGTCTTTAACAGCTTGGCCCCTGTTAAAAGGGGTGACGATGTGGATCAGTTGAGGAAGACAGAATGGATGGGAGAGAGTGAGAGAGAGGAGTGAGACCCACAGTGCTTTTTGGTTTCAGCTGCCAAGAAAAACACCAACTTTCTTCCGCCGTCGTCCATCTCGAAAGGTGCGTTGCATCCCTGTGTTGAATATGTGACTCCACTCCGTTTCTCCCAAACATGGTGAAGCGTATCTGACAGTGACCATCTGTTTTGAAGGCTAAAAAGTTTTTCCCCTTTGGCTGATGTTAGGGGGATGTGCAGCAGAATCGCTCACGCATCTTATTTTCAAAAAGCAGTGTTTGCACGGCGCATACAGGACTCAAGACGGTCGCTGTGAGCAAAATTCACTTCCTCAATCTCCGGGCTGTATCTCAGCATCGAGCATCGCTCTGAACCTGTGCCAAAAAACAATTTAACAAGTGCGCAAATATGTACTGCCCCTCTTGTGGAATAATTTATTGTCAAGCAGTAAACCAAGGTGAAGCATGCTCATAGCTGTCAGTAAAGATTGCCAGTTAAGGTTCCGACACATGTGAGAAAGGTTTCAGCACAATGCTCAGATCTGCATCCTCTCCCTTCCCCCTGTTCCTAACAGGCTTCTTCTTGCTTCTCATTTTCTCACAATTTCCCTCCAGAAAAAGAAAATATGAATTATCACTCGCAGGGCAAATTCTGCACTCTCACTTACTGACTCTCAGAGAGCGACTCCCCATGTTCTGGCTAGATAAACAAATATCAGCAGTTAGCAGAGATGGTTCAGAAGGTAACACACAATAACTTCAGTGGCTCTGCTTGCACATCATTTTGATTAACAGTCCTCTGGAAGTCCTCCAAGCTTATCTAGAAACATCAGAGACATCAGTTGCAGGGAGTTAAACTTGATGAATGAGCGTGCCTTAAGATAGCACTCGTTTCCAAGCTGCTGTCTATATAATACGTTAAACACCCAAGGTGTGATGGAGCAGCGTGATGAAATACTCTGCACATTTGCCCACACCAAACACAGTAGAGTCGAATGCACTCAGTCATGAACTGTAAATCCCCACACTGATTCAGCACGGTAGGTACCGTTTTTCCCCTCTTGCTGCATATGTGTGCGTCTGACTGAGTGTGTGTGCATGCCTAAGCTCCAGTCCACACTTGTAATTATTAGCTATGCATGAAGACCAAATCCACGTTGACATCTTGAGTGGCGAGCAAAGGGGCTTTCTGTGCAATTCCCCGATTCTACGGTAGATGGAAAAGGCTCAACAGAAGAGAGGAGAAAGCATTTTGTACATTTTCTCAGCAATTGAACAATCCCCACGCTCTGCGGATAGACAGACTCCCCAGAGAGCCCCAGAGAGGCAGAGATGGAGAGAAAGGGAGGAAGAGAGGCAGAGCTTGAGTGTTCGGCTCCAAGGGAGCATGCTGCGCTTGATGGTATTGTGGTACATTTGTGTGTGTGTGTGTCTGTGTGTGCGCATGGAGAGTGTGGTGAGCTCCCTTGGCCCAGGCCAGGGGCCCCACTCAGCAAGGTCTTTGTGGTTGAGCTCACTGGAGGGGGGTCAATCCTGGTGGGGACACGACGGCCTGTGTCCGCCCAGACAGTCCCAGCATGAACAAGGCCTGTTGAATCTGGCATTTTCCGGACCTTTGGCTTTGGGGTTTTTTTTCTTCTGTACAGCCACACTTAGTGCTCAAGAAGACAGAAGGCCGAGGCAGAAAAAAGGCCGAAAATGTAACCACAACAGAGAGAAAAGCAGAGTCGGTGCTAAACGCAAGATGGAAGCCTTGTTGCGTTTTAGTAGCCAATACTCCAGCTCTGGAGTGATCAGCGAGGTGTGTCTGTGTATATAAAATATACAGTGTGTGTGTGTGTGTGTGTGTGTGTGTGTGTGAGGGCATGCATGTGCGTGTGTTAGCTGGTTCCCTCTAAGTGCCTGTTAGAGTTTAATTTAGTGTAGTAATTAAAGCTGAACACTGGCCCATAAACAACAGATAAACAATAAAGCAGGCCCAAGCCCTGCTGTTTCATGGCTCTCACTCCCAGCTGTTGGAGCACTGATAATTTCCACACAGTGCCCCCACCTCACCACAACACAATGCTGAAGCAACAAGGGTGTGTATGTGTTGCAAATGCATGCTCGGGTGTATTTTAGTGCGTGATGGCAGAGGCTGAACACACACACACACACACACAAAAAAGGCCAAAGAAGCATAAATACACAGGATATGTCCACTTCCCCTTCTCGAAAGAAAACACGGAGAGCCACAGTGAAGCAATCAGAAAGCGTAAGAGGAGCAGCCTGCCTCAGCCGCCGCTTACTTACAAAACCAGCTCAACGGCGATCACATAAACGTTAAACAAAGTGCAGCCATAATGAATCGTGCATCAGCCTGTAACTTGCAATATGTCGCCATCAGCGAGTGGACCGCGCTCCGCTAAAGATGCTTAATGAGGATGACAGTGCTGCAGTGTTTCTCAATAAGCTTCTGTGTGCAACTCTGGCCTTGTCGCTACATGTCAGCCCCATGTTAGTCAGGTGTCTGTTGTGAAAACAGCGCAGTGTGTCTGTCTGATGGTTTGTTGGGAAGGGGCAGGGCCATTGTTGAAAGCTGAGAGGAGTTGCTGTGGAGGGGGAGAAAACACGGTACGGAGGGGATACTTTCATGATCCCATTAGCATAAGAGAGGCTAAATTATTCATGCGGAGTGCTTAATCTATGGGGAAAAGTATAGTTAATGCACATAGTTTTAAAATGGATCTCTCCCTGCCTCTTGCCGCTAACACCAGATTCTTGCTGGATTCAGCATTCGCGGGCATTTACGGGAACGGCTGTCACTCTCCCTCACACACACACACACATGCAAGAACACACACGTAGACATAGCATGTGTGGACATATGTGCACTCTTGCTTCTGCACTTCAAGCTGTTTCAAGGGGCTCTGCTCTCAGGCTCATCCCTGCTCTCCCCCTCTCCATAAGTCCCTTTCTCATCCTCTCTCTCTCTCTCCCTCTCTTTCCATTTCTTCCTCCACCTCTCTCTCTACCTCTCTCTCTCCCACCCACCCACCCACCCCTCCCTCCCTCTTTTACTGTCTCCCTCACACTCCTCTCCGCACTCACCCCTCTCTGTCTCGCTCTCAGTACCGCAGACTACCTGGCCCTCATCCAAAATGTGATTAAAGAGAATGATCAGCTCCCTCAGCTCCCTCCTTCCTTCCTCCCTTCCGCTCTCTCTCTCTCTCTTCCTTTTTTAGGTCTCTCTGTCTTTCTTCTGACCCTGTGTTAGGTTCTTGGAGTCTATAGATCATGAGAGAGAGAAAAAAAAACACAAAAACAGCAAAAGCAAAGGAACTGCAAAAGGATGAGGACTGCCAGTAGAGTCAGCTCCACTTCCAGTAACGTACTCCTCTACCCACAACATCACCACCACTCCATGCCCTTCCATCCACGCTGCAGTTCTCCTCTTTCCCGCTCCTCCTCTCATCGTCTCCTCCTCTCATTCTTCCTCTGCCTCAGCTCTGGCTGGGGCCTGGTCCCTCTGGTCCGTAATCATGAACAGGCCCCCGGCGCGACCCGGCCCAGCCCAGCCTGGCCCAGCATGGCCAGGAACTGGGTCCTACACAGCAGGAAAGGCACATTAACTGGGTCAGCCTAATGTGCAAACTAATGTTTGGAGAACATAGGGAAAAAATTACCCAGATTATTCTGACAGCAGCTGAGGAGAATGTCTGTTTTGCGCCATTAAGGGAAAGCTTGAGGGAGATGGGTTTTTTTTCTTTCTTTCTTTTCTTCTCTTTCTGTCTTTCTCTGAGAAGTAGATGAAGACCAGCTTATCTGGAAGGGAGTTAAGCATAATTAAGAAGCAGAGAGGAAAAGGTGTTGCAGGGAAGTAATCATGATTGAAGTACAGTAAAGGGAGGGGAGCGTCTTTTTTTCTTTTTTTTAACCAAAGGATTGGGCCGAAAACAAGGGCAGAGTGCAGTGCTGTTGTATCGGTTCATTATACTGTGGGTTTACACACCCATGTTCCATTGCTGATTATGCCAACGCATGTGGCGATGATGAGGAGTGCACAGGGGTCTGATGTAATATGGCTAAAAGGGATTTGAGCGCGTGCCCCAAAGGACATCCCCGCGTCCATTAATGCCGCCGCTGCCGTATTTTCACAAGGATGACAGTGCTTCGATTCTTTAAAGGGCGAGTGTTTTCCCAGGAAATTTTCTGTCTTGTTTCAGCAGGCTAGCCTGAAGGGGGTCAGCCAAGAAGTCACCCTTAAGAGGTGATAATCCAATTGCTCTAGTCCTCACCAGATTTGTTTTCCCCTTGTCTGGCACTGTGTTTGTGTGTGTGTATGTGTGTGTGTTTACAGAGAGTGCAAGCATGCGTGTGAATGTAATAGACATAGAATGGGAGGCAGAGGCAGCAAGATGCCACCGGTTTCTTCTGTGTCCAACCCCGGGCCCCATTCTAGATCAGAGAGAGGTTATGGAGGCCAAGTCTGTCAAAGGCACACCTGCAGGGAAACTCCAAAAACCCTGACTGCCAGCTCACACAGGCCCGTTTAAGGTGTGCTTATTTGGAGTTTAACCCTGACTTCAAATGTCCTTTCCCTCTCTCCTCCTTTGTGTTTGACCAATGGGCCTTGTGCTCTTTTACTCTCCTTCCTTTCTTCTGCCTCCCCTTGGCTCTTTAATCTCTTCCACCACCCCCACCCTCCCAATTCTCCTCCCCCTAATATCCGAACCCCACATCACAGCGAAGGTCCCTCCCAAAAGACAGCGAGCGGTTTGAGGAGAGTGGCTCAGCAAGGCCAGCTATAGCTTGTTCACTTGCTGTGTGGTTTTCTCTTGTGTAAACCGGGGTTTACACGCTGAAGCATATGTGAAACTGAGCAGAGCAGCTATACCCTACAGGTAGTGCTTTAACCATGCTGCCACCGTCCAAGAGAGTGGGAGGATGATAAAGGAAGTGTGTTACAATCCGAGTTCTTCCTCTCTGCTGCTGATTTTCACGCGCACATCTTTCACGTTTATGCAAAGCTTTTGAGGGCATTATGCAAGATAAGCTCATTTTCTAGTCTGATTCCCACTCTAGTACATGCTTTAATGACTCTTAAAGCCAGGGGCTGCTTTTTTAGGCATAATAGCAGTCCCGCGGTCTCTCAGTTTCCATGTAGTCAGAGTGCTTTTTCCACACCTGATCACTTTTGTTCACCCATTTTATGGCTATTGGGGAGCAGGCGGAGGTGAGCGATTTGACAGTGGTTAGTGCCATGAGCCCTAATGTTTATTGGAAGCAAGCGTCTAATAATTTTTGATTACCCCAGAGGAGGTATTAGCCATGTTAGTCAGCAAGGATAATTTCTTATTTACATGCCCCAAGCAGTGAGCACTCTGAAGGAACACTGGGGCTAAATGCGCAACAAAACGAATCAAACATGCCAAACGAGATGCTCCATCCTGGCTGGCTGCAGGGCTGAGGCTGAGAAAACCTTCATTATGCATTTACCATAATTCATTTAGAGGGTTATCAATTTGCAGAATACAGAGGAGATGTTTGGAGGGGGAAGTAAGAACACCATATCAAACGAAGGAAGAGAAAAAGGAACAAGGGAAGGCGAGATGAAAAGGAGTAAGATATTCAAGGATAGCTCAGTGCCTGGATTTTTTAAAATGTTGTTCCAATTACACACTTTTCCATGTTCTGAGGCAGAACTTGCATGTTAAATGCTGCAATCTCTTCCCTTTTACCACTGTCACGCTCCGCCCCCTAAAAAAGCAGAAGCTGATTTCCCTTTAATGAAAGCCATTTGGCCCAGGAATTCTCTTCTACACATTTTTTGTTGAGATTGAGGCTACACGGAGATGTTCTAGTTCAAATATTGTCTTTCTGTTCATTTAGGGTCGCTCTTTGTTTGGCTGCTGCCCTGCTTACTCAAGGGTTTCTTGTATCTGTCTCTCAGTGTGGATTTCAGGACAGTTACTACATGTTTTCATTTTTCTCTCCTGGCAACACATGCTGAGAGAAGAAAAAGACCTTTTAAAGCATCTTTCCCTCTGCCATCAGGCAAGGATGACTAAGGCCCCATTAGAACAATTGGAGGAAACTTAGGGAGACGGGGAGTGTTTAAAAGAATGAAAGCAGCCAGAAAACACCACTATCTTGTGATAACCAGTGCTTTCTTTTATTATCTAAACACAAAAACCTCCACCTTGGAAAAATTGTAGTCACACTATAGCTTCATTCAAAAATAAAACAATGAAAAGAGAGAGGGAGGAAAAAAAGCGAGACAAACACAGAAAAAACATTTAACATTTTCCAAAGTGGGGGGGGGGGGGGCTGCATTGTTTAGTACGAATGCTTACTCCCAGGGATGCAGTCCTTAGACAACTGAGTGTCTGCAGGAGACATCTGTGAAGCCTGACCTTGTGACCCCGGAAAGAATGCTCTTAAGGTGGGGGGAAAACTGCCTTTACCACTGCATCATGGCCTACAGGATAGCCCAGCAGCCGCACAACAAACACAGACACTGCAGAAAATAACAACACAACGGACCAACAGTGGGTTTAAAAAAAAAGAAAGAGAGGGAATGAGGTGAAAAAAATGTGGAAAAGTGTGGAGAAAAAGCAATAGAGATAGGGAAAAAGAGGGAGAGACGGGCAGATAACGTGCAGAAAACACAGACGGACTTGATGTGAACTGTGCCTCACAGACCTGGCTCCTTTGCCCCCCCCTCCTCCCCCATGAGATCATTTTCATCCTTTATGAGTCAAAAGGAAGCCCGGTTGAAAATGAAAGGTTACACAAGCCAGAGCCCGAGCCCTCGGAGTGAGAGAGGAGAAGATCCCTGCTGCAAGGGCCCTGCTGCTATTCAAAGCACCTGCCATTGTGTGGGCGCCCATCCAGGCCTATTGTTGTGCAGAAATTAGTCGTGCTCCCTTTGGCTCCCTTCGGCTCCAGAGGCATGCGGCAGACCCCCTTGTTGTTTTGGGTTCAGATACGTGGCTGGATAGATGCGTGGCCCCGGCTACCATCACCACTGGCTGTGGCCCTTTGCCCTCTCTCCCAAAGCACAGTATCATTCTGCTTTTTTCTCATCCACTGTCTGCTGTTCACGTCCCAAGAAGACTTTCAGGCCAACATTCCTATAGTTTTCTGTCTTTCTTTTGTACTCCTACTCTCCTTTCTCCTTTGGTGTATATGCTTATTGTTCTTTGGAGCACCCTCATTATACCCATGGTTATATTTTAAGGGCCTCTCTCTTTGATTTTGGTCTCGTGGGGAGCGAGTGGTGGGCTGGTGGGAGCTGTAGGGCTGGCCCAGCTCTCCGGGCTCCCCAGCCAGCGTCTCGGAGAGTGGGCTTGGGGGTATTGTTGGGCTGGGCACCGCCGCAGAAGCGCTGGTGCTACTGTTAGTGCAGGGGGTGGATGTGAGGGGAAAATTGAAAAGTCAATAACGAAGGCCGCACGGAAAAAAAAAAAAAGAAAAGAGAGGGTGAAACAAAAGGAGATGGAGGGCTTCAAAAAGCTGAGAGCTATAGAGCACTGCTAATTAATAGCATCAGAGGAAGACCTTTTTTTTCCTTCCTTCTGGAACTTTAATGCTGCATATTAACTTGCAAGGCGAGGCGATTAAGAGCTCGCATTGTGAGTCAGGTCCATCTCGCTGCCAGACCAACCCACAGTAGCCATGTTATATGAAGGAGGACGAGTAACGTCTCATTTAGAAGATAACAAAGCAAACAAGCGAACCTGCATCGAGTGTTGATTCATGTCTGTGGTCATTTTGAGGCTTTCTGATGTTTTTTTTCTCCCATATGAAAGCGGGATGTGTAAAATAATGCAGTGCAATACAAGATCAGCATGAAGTACAGCTTCAGTGCAGCATACAACTGAATAAAACCCAAATAAGTAAAAAACAGAGCTTTATAAGTAAGGACATATTTATTGCAAAGCTATTGCAATGCATTTTATGACAATATAGAGGTGTTCAGTGTAGAGTTACAGTACATGTGGGCATGCATATATACACACGCATTAGTTTCTCTGCATTCGTCAGATTGTACCCTTATTTTGAAATAGATTGCTGCGCGTTCTTCCTCCCTCTTTTCATGCGGTTAATCAAAAAGTGCGGCCCGGGAACGTGACGAAACATTTGGTGGCGCAGACTGGCAGTAATTTGAACCAAGGCTTTGCACTTTGTATTTTTCTCAGCAGTAATAGGCTTCTCTCTCACTGTTCCTGCCACAGCAATTTCCACCAGCCAACAGCTGTCAAGCCCCTAAAATCAAAATTAGTGCCGTGGAATTGGGCCTTAATGAAATGACCTGCTGGATGTACCTTAAGGAGCAGGGCGGACAGTCAATACTAGCCACGTCAAAACCCTCTCACTGCATGCTGCGGTCCCATTAACGAAAGGAAATAGTCTCAAGTAAATGTATTAAGCACTACTTCCACCTTCTAATTATATTTTTCCCTTCTCCCTTCATAATTCATTCACTCTTTCATTAGTTCTTAATATTGAAAAAGGCTTTTAACTGGTTCTTACGGCCTCATGGGGTCACCAGTTATTTGTCACTATGTATTACCGGAATGTCAGAGGAGTCCGTGTTGTATATTGGGGATGAATGTAGCGTCCAGTCGAAATGTACTGCCTTATCTGTTGGGAACAAAGCAGAAATACAATGTTATTTCCATGATATCATATAGAATAATGTAGCATTAAGGGTTGCCCCATGGAATACATAACTGTGGGCTCCCCCCACCTCTGCTGCCTATAGAAAGAGGTGAATGTGTGCCAAGGCCCAGCGGAGGACACTGGGCCCTGGTTATTGACTTGTAAAGGAGCCGGTAGGTGAGGGGTCTTGACAAGACATGAGCGGCTGACTCTCTTGTAAAGCTGTATCTGATTTCTCTGCTAGTTGGCTCCCCGGAGAGAGCCGCTCTACCCTCTGTTGATCAGACTCTCACTCACAGCTGTATAGAAAAACGCAGCGATAAAAGGAATGAAAGAATGGTTTTGTGAAAGACGACGCTCAGGTTGTGAATGCCGTGATTCCCTCTTAAGGTGAGAATGATGGAGAAGGAGGCGAAGGAATCAGCTGTAGTATCTCAGTATGCCAGAAGAAAAAAGAATGTTTTGGTGAGTTGTGTAACATGGACTCCTCAGCGAGGGCATCATTGTGTAGGTGTGATTATTTAGAAATAACAGAATTGCTTCAGCAAGAGGGCAGACAAAGCAAGTATCAACCAAGCGAGAGCCTCGCTCCTCACTGATCTGACTAATTTATGAGGGTAAACTGCGCTGACAGAGAGAGAGAGAGATGCAGGTGGAGGGAGGAAGTTTTCATTGACTCTCCAGAGCAGGCCAAGCCAAAGCCCTGGGGGGATCTCTCTCAGTTTGAACTTTATCAGGGGCTACGCTTAATCAATACGCTATCGGAAAAAGAATTAATTACTAAAGCAGAATAAAACAGCTGCATTTTAAACCAAGGATTCATCAATTCTGTAATCTCTTGGTTACAGCTCAGGTGTCAGGAGGATCATTTCAGCTCCATGTAATGAGGAACTGTGGGAGTTTACCCCAACCCTCTGCCGTCCTCCGCCTCCACCTCTCTGTTCCTGACCCCCCCTTCCAACCAACACCCAGTTCCTATCCTACACCACCTCGTCAAGATATTTTCCTCCCCTTCACCTTCTTTTTCATCCCATTCCCTGCCCTCTCAGCTGTTTGTCATCCACTTACAATATTCTCTCTTCTTTTTACACTCCCCCTCTTCCCTTGCCCCATCCTTAATAGACCAACTGTATTCCACTCTCTCGCCCCCCCCCATCCCGCTACATTCCCTTCCCACCAAATTCCTGTCTTTGCGGGGATGGGACGAAGGGGTATTAAACTTGAAATCTCTGGTGCGAATGCTGACTGGAATGGGACATTCCCGCTGCTGCAGCCATCAAGCCGGACATTCCTCCGCTCAGGCTGGGACACCGCTGGTGTTGCGAAAGGGGGGGGGGGGATTGGAGGAGGTTGGTGTAGGCTGCTAAAAACAACCCACCATGCTCAAATAGTCCAAATAAATCTTTTTTTTTTTTCTTTAAATCAATGGAGTGTGACAATCAAAGGAGAGGATTGGCTGGAATTAAATGCATGCCGTATGGTGAACACATTTAGATCCAGACCGCATAGGAAGTACCCCTTGTGTCAAAATAACCTTGGCCGCGCTGTTGCCACGACCGCTGCCATCCAACCCACACAGCCCTTGACCCCAGCCCAGAGCCTGCAAACGGACTGTCCTTGACTCCTCATAATGGGGGATTTCAAGGCAGGTTGAGAAGGGGTTATGGGTGATGAATTGGGTTTTTAGTGAGCTCATTAGGAAGCCAAACAGAGTTTAGACTGGCGGAGCGGGGCAGCAGCGCAGTAATCAGTTCTGCTCGCTTTGTTCCCTGCCTCCAGGACATTTGTGTGAAAAAAAAAGAGAGCGAGGAGGAAAGAAAAAAAAAAAACTTCATGGCATTTGGCTGATGAGAGGGCTGCTGAGCAGAGGCTACAATCTGATGGTTGACTTGTTGATTTATAAACCTTTTAATCCATTTACTCTACGAGCTCTCCCCCTCAGCTCTATGTAGAAACCTCTGATGCCACTGTCCATCAGGTGTGGCAAAGATGTCTGCAACAAATCCAAGTCCTCTCTCAGCATAAAAACAGTGTTTATTTGTTTGGCTTTAAGTTGTAATTGAGGGTAGAGAGAGAGGGAGTCGCTGCTGATGCTGTTATCATACGTTGCCTCAAACGGTGTAAGCTGTTCTGAATCACCAAACCACACTCTGTTAAAACTGGCGAACTGCATACAGCTGCTCTTTCTGGTGGTTTAGGTAGAAGACTTTGATATCCAATAGTTCCTAGCGGGGATTGTAAAGCCATTTCTCCACGAGCAGATGGATGACGCGTTTGCGTGCGCTCCGTCTCTTTGTTTTCTTTTGCCCTGTCTCGTCTTTTTATTCCCCGCTTTCGCTCCTGATCTTTCCAAAGTAGAGCAACTTGTGGAAGCAGCTTGTTTTACTAATGATCGTGCTTGTTTCAATTCAACATAGCCCCACTTGCTTTTGGGAAATACCTATTCTTTAATATTTAATGCAGCATCAAACCTCAGGATTTAGGTGTGCTTCTCTGTGGGCACCCGGCCCTGTTTTTCTGTGGCAGTAATTATAAATTATAGACGGAGCAGTGGCAATATACTCAATTTTGACCGCTCAGATCAAGAATAGCTCCGTTGCATCATATTTGGTGAGGGAATAAAGAAGGACAAAGTGTGGGTAGACAGAAGCAGGTTTGGACAGGTGCATTGGCAGGTTTGTAAAGTTGTTTATTAAGAAACAAGGGGTGAACCGAGATTACCTGTGAGACCAATTAGCCCCGTTCGATTTGGAATCTAAGGGAAGAGCGGCGGCAGTGTTGGAGTGCAGGAGGAGCAGGGTGGAGTTGTCAGGGAGGCAGAGAGTGTGAAATGTCTGGTGGAGACCCAAAGCCCTTCATTAGCCACTGATCCCTGTCTGCTGAGTGAGGAGCAGTCATGGGCATCACAGCTCCCTTTTAGTTCCCCCAAAAAAGAGTGGGGTGGGGGGGTGGGGGGGTAGCTCCCCCATCCCCTGCAATTTAGCCCTTTGCCATTCATGCAAATTGGGTCCTGACATCTGCAACAGCCTGCCTCCTTTCTTTTATACATCTTTATTCCATCTCTTTTCTTCGGGTCTTTTTTCCTCCTCAAATAAAGCCCCCTTTAGGCGGCGGAGTCTTGTCTCAGCTGACATTATACACACTCCACATCTGTGTAAAAGTAGCACTGTTCTGTGTGTTCATATACATATATATATGCACAGAGGAAAGTTTAAGAAAAATCAAGATGTCAGGAGGCTTAAACAGGCATTTTGCAATCCCCAAAGTCCCAGTTTATGATGCAGTAAGAAAATAAGAAGTAATAAGTAGAAGGTTATTTGCACCGATAGTTAGTTTATTCCAAAGCCTTGAACAATTTCCATACTTTGTGCACCCAATGCTAAATTTTAGGTTTTTGGCAAAACATGATCTAATGAAAAGATCAAGAGAATTGTAGGCAGTGACTCTGGAGAAAAGGCAGTAACCAGGAAGCCTTGCCCCCCCCCTTCTTCCTCCCTCTCCCTTCTGGACGAACTACTCTTCTTTGGCTCCAGGGGAGAAGCTGAAAGGGGAGGGTGGCTTTGCTCCAGCCCTTATTTTGGGTTAAAAGGTAAAATAGCCTAACTGGCTGTTAAAAACAAGTTTTACCTCCAACCCTCCACCCTCACCCCTCCCCTGTCTTTCTCTCCGCTCTCTCCACTTCAACCTCACCCTCTATGGTAGGGATGTGCACAGCGGGGTCAGCACTGTGACTGTGAGAGGAGAGAGGCCTTGTATCGGTGAAGAGGCGATAGTTATCTCCAGCATTCCAGGGATGACAGAGAGATATCTGCCTGATGGCAGGGTTAGGGGGCTTAGAGAAGGGGCGGAGAAGGGAGGGAGGAGAGGAGGTACAGGAGTTGTTGAGCAACTACCCCTCTCCCCCACTTCGCCTCCCTCCTTCCTTCCCTCCCTGCCTTTCTTACTGCCTGACTGCCTCGCTTCCCCACACGTAGAAAAAAACCATCTAATTAGAAGCTCTTATTCCACTTCATTTAAGGGAACACTTAATGATGTGTTTTTGGGGGGAGACAACTACACATTACTTCTCATGCAAAAGGAACCACTCAGTCGTAGCGCTCAGGATGCAGATACAGCTGTGTTTGAGATGGGTGTTTGTCCTCATTTCTCTGGGGTGTCACGGCCAGCGGAGGGGAGAGGAAAATGTGGTCGTCTTCCTTCACCTTCAGCCAGTGTCCTGGTGGTGAGAGGGGGCGGTTAGGAGGAGGCGGGTAGTGACATCTGAGTTTGGCAGGCAGACTTGCTGAAGGAGAGAGTTTGTTGTAATTGCTCTGACAGGTTTTAGGGCTGTTAATGACTCCGGCCTGAGCGCTACCAATTTGTCAGCATGCTTGCTGTTTACTAAGCTGTTGTTTTATGGTCCAGTGCAAGGGGCTGCTGCTTGTTTAAGCACAGATCAGGAAATAATCAGCGTAAAACACTGGCTGCAGTGGTGCAGCCACACTAAAACTGTTCGGTTTAGAGCCCTCATCTACTGTATGGATCTGAATGAGCGCAGTAAACCATATGGTGAGGCCACACGAAGACACACGAACGCACTGATGGGTTACTCGCTGTTAGAAATTGGACACTCAAGTGTGTGTTTTATCATTAAAGGGATTATGTTCTACTCGTTAGTGCTCGTCTGTGTTGTGTGTTACGTGAGTGCGAAGCATATTGCTAGCATGCGGTTATAGCCAGAAGACCTGTAATCCCCCGTCAGCACAGAGCAACAGAGGGCCGGCCATTCCGCTAGTGTGAATAGAGCCAGTACGTGTTTGTGTATGTGTGTATGGGAGAGAGATTGTGTGTGCGTCGAGAGCATGTGGTCCCAGAGCCGGCAAAGACCCCTTCGTAAATCCAGAGTAAATAAAAGGGGTAACCAGACGGACAAAAGAGGAGCCCCCACTGCTTCTCTCATTCGCTGCCATTTGGGGGACTGAATGTGCTAAACGCCGCTTATGTTGGCTGAAAAGTTGAGGAGAAAAAGAGGGAAAAGGGAGGCTCTAAATCCCCCTCTTCTTTTCTCTTCATTCTCTGCGGCCAAGCCTGCAGGGCTAGAGGTGGTGTAATAGGAGGGTGTTGGAGGGAGGGTTGGAGGGCCTGGTCACTATGGTGTGCTAAGGTAGAGGAGGCCAAAGGAGCTCCTGGTACAACAAACCTCTTAGCTTCTGTTCCCCCGTCTCCTCCTCTTTCCTTCTCGCCTTCCTCAGGAGTTTCCCCTCTCCTCTCCTCATTTGGGTGAGCTTGGGTGAACATGCCTGACTAGTTTGGGCTGACAGGGGGCTTGGGGGGTCTGTTGTAATTAGTCACTTTAACCACAGCTTCCATAAGCCACTGCCTCTACACTCTTGCTTCATTACCCTGAAACAAACGCCGGGGCCTCCCAGTGCAAAATCACTGCACAGCCTTTAGAATAATACACACACAACATCTAAAGCTCGTCTGGGGGCTTTTCTGTAGGTGTATTAATAGTATAGGGACCAATAAGTCTGGAGTGTTATTTGATAACTAACCATGACTGGGTTTAAATGTTTTCCAACTATTGACAAGTCATTATTCATTCATGCATGGGTATATTGGAATGGTAGAGCAGCAGAGGGAGGGCATACGCGGTGTACTGATAGATGTGTTACTCATGGTCATATCCATAATGCTTCCAGGGCTTACTAGACCTTAGTGGCTCCCTGAGGGGCTGGGTGCGTCCTAGGCATGAAGTGTCATTAGGACTCCCTTTACTTTCTGCAGAGACTGCAGGACACTTTGTGCTAAACCATTTCTTTGTGCCCAAAATCCTGAAGCGGCCGTGAATGTGCCAACGTTAGATAAGCAGAGTTGCAGCGTGTTTACAGTCCTTTCCCAACCCGTTAATGAGCTCAGCCCTGAGACCAATTTACTCACAGGGAGATATATCTGAATGCATTTTTAATAACCACCCACTGGTGATGAGAGGGGGAATGTATGTGAGCGTAATGCGCTCTTGGACTTGTGCTTGTTTGTTTGCTTGTGTTTTCATTCGCTCTCTCGCCCTCATTGCATCTGGTCATTGTCTTCCATCTTGCCTGATTACACCGTCTGGGTTCCTGTGCATATATAAAAATATGCACAAACTTTCATTGCAAGCACTTTAAGTCAAGATATTGATAGAGTGGGTGAGGGAGAAGGAGAGAGGAGCAAAGAGTGAGGGAAGACAGAAAGGGAGTGGGGAGAGTTGGGGGCGGGGGGGGCATGTCTTTTTTTCTGTCTCCAAGGGCGCTGCTTTTCCAAAAGTGCCTGGGGCTACACTCCAGCACCTCGGCTCCCCTAGGCCTTTCGGCTGCCTCCTAATAGCCAACCCCCATCTGTGTCACATGGCCAGATGATGGGACGCTTCCCCCTGCTCTGCCCTGCACTTTTTTTTTCCTTTCCCCATTTTTTTCAGAGTGCACATCCACGCAGGTTAGAATGGCAGAGTTGCCAGGGAACAGTCAGAAGCCATTAGCGTTTGGGACAATTTGCCCTGCAGCGTTCCTTCTCTCGCTCATAAGAAAGGAGTGGGGGTGGATGCAAAGCACCAGCTCTCCTTTAGATGTAATGAGGTTGTGCAAGTTGGGTCGTCTTTATTCTTTTCTCCACTCCTTCTTTTCTTCCTCCCGCTTCTTCTTCTTCCTCTTCCTCCTTTGTTTCTGTCTTTTCGCCTTCTGTCCACACTTGATTTTCCTTTGTCCTCCCTTTAGAGTGCACATATGTCTGCATGTCGATAGTAAGTAAAAAAAAACAACTATTAGTACTGCCACACGCCTGATCTGTGTACACATGACAGTATCCATGTGCACGTGAGAGAAAGACAGAGGGAGAGAGGAGCTGAAAGCCTCGGAGTCTGGTTTCACCCTTGCGGGCTAGGGCAGGAGGCAGCGAGCATGCTGGGTAATGAAGTGACAGGTCAGTCTGTAAATACGCATGGGTCGCTCTGGCCCTGGCCAGGGGGGAGGCTATCGCATTGCAGTGAAAATGGAAACGTCAATAAAATTAATCTGCCAGCCTTTTGGCCACTGTGTGATTCTATTGGATGAGCCTGACTGCTCACAGCAGGAGAGGGATTTGGAGACTAGCTCGAAAATCAACACAAAACCTAGCGGCACACAAACAAACAAGCAAAGTGTGTATCAACATTATTCAGTGAAGCTCAAAAGCGGAGAAACAAGGGGAGGGTGGTTAAAATTCACAGCTCACTAGTTGTGTTGTTATTGAAGTTTGGAAGCAAACTGAGGGAGTTAGACTTGACTTCCGTCTGGGTCGCATTTCTCAGGAAACCCCTCACAGTCAGGGTAGGGCTACGGCCAGACTAAAGTTTATTGTTTTAGGCTTTCCTGAACAAGGATTCGTACTTAGCCTGGGATTTACGGCATTTGCCACTAATGAATGCCCATTCTAAGATTACAACACCCCTAGTCTGTGTCCTCGTTCCCATATGTCCTTCAGAAGGGCTGTTGCTTCTCCAACTTCACACAGGGAGCGCAAAGTCGGCACTTCTCTGTTTTCCTCTTTCGTGTGGCTCCGCACTAATGATGTGGAAGGAAAACACTGTGCACAGAATGAAAAGAAAGACAGAGAGAGAACAAAAAAGAGAGGGAAAAACACGGGGGGAGGAAAAAGAAGAAGAAAGCGGGGGGAAAAGTTAGAAGAGAGGGCCCCTGCTGTCCTTGTATTCTTCATTTATTTTGCATTTGATTACGCCACCAGTCGGATCCTTTTTCTTTCCCCCTTTTTAATGTTATTAGTTCAAATATTTATGCGAGATTAAGGCTTGTATAGGTGGCTGTGATTGACGCCTCCCCAAAAACAGGAGGACATGTGAGTCTGAATTTTGAGAACGTCAGGGTCCTTCTATGCCTTAGTGGAGGAGTTTTTCAGATACATAATTTAGATGCCCTCAAGGAAGGCTTTCAAGGCATTTGTGCCCGGGGGCAAGAAAAAATAACTATGACTGTTAAAAGTAAATCATTTTTGCTAATGCACAATTAATGCCGGGGAAGAGGAACAAGAAAAAGGCAAGGGACAAAGATGGAAACTTCGATTTAAAGGAGAATTCATGCCGGGGTATGTGCATGTTTTCCTCTTGAAAATCAAACGCTGACGGACATTAATGCAGGCGAAGCCGCCGCTGGCCTGTCATGCTAATCTTGTGGCGGAATGGGGAGGGGTCGCTGGGAGGGAAGGGAGCGGGAGAGGAGGACTAAGAGAGAGTCGGAGTTTGGGGTGGGGCGGGGGGGGGGGGGGGGGGGAGCAGACGAGTCCATTATGTGCATCGAACTGCAACAATGAACCACCCCAAATCACATCCCTGCTTTAATACTCATGCGTCTCAACTGGATGCCGTGAATTATCCACGCCTTTGAGTTTTGTTTGTGTGTGAGCATGTGTCTGTGCACGCAGCGCGAATGCACGAATGTCGGGAGTGTTGCTGTGTGTGTCCGCGTAACTCCTTCCTGTCCCCTTTGGCTCTCTTCAAAAGATGAAAAAAAAATGCTCTACATTATGTCAGGCATGCAAATGTAATTGAATTAATGACATGAGTCCAAGCCTCTACTGTACGTGAAGGCTCCTTGTCCTTTTTTATTGTCATCTCTCTCCATTTTTTTCTTGCCTCCTCCTCCTCCTCCTCCTCCTACTGTAGAACTGGAATGAGGAACCTAGCGTTTCAGCGTCCAACCATAACATTAGAGTCATTAACCTCTATTCCCCTCTCCCGTGCTCTGGGGTATAGAACAACGCTGCTAGGCCTCTGTGTAAACCCCTCACTCTCTGTACAGGCCTTCGTCTAAGGCCATCTAAATCCCCCTTCCTCCATATCTCCACTACACAACGCTGGCTTTGCAGCAGTGATTTTCTAGGCCTCAGTGCACTTTTGAATTCCTTCGTAGGTATCTGTGGTATTTGTCCATTTATCCATCTTTCATGAGCCTTAAACTCAGCTTTGACTGCTCCTGACTTCTGTTTCGGCTTTGAGAATTTTGAGATCGGGATTTATTTTTCCAGTGTTTTCTGAGTCAGTGGTGTGGTCCGGGGATGTTATTTAACCCCGGGTTTGGTTTCTGTCCAGGAGATGGCTTAGACAACAGCGTTGCATCGCCTGGCACAGGGGACGACGATGATCCGGACAAAGACAAGAAGAGGCAGAAAAAGCGTGGCATTTTCCCCAAGGTGGCCACTAACATCATGCGGGCGTGGCTGTTCCAGCATCTCACGGTAAGCACGGCCATTACTTTTTTGGAGATACACATGTATGACAACACGCACACACACCGGGAAAAATCCCACTCAAGCACACACACCTGTCACACAGTCGTTACTGAGGGAGTGAGTGACGGCAGTGCTGTGATGCTCACCTGTCAGCCACCTGTCAGAGGGACACGGTGACCAGGTCAATCTAATCAGTTTGGACTGTTTGCTGTGCTCAGCGCACTCTGAGTAAGAAGGAGATGGCCCAGCATTTACTCTAATATGAGCTGCACTGTTTGTTTGGCCTGGAGAGAAATGTTTTTCTGGGGCAGATTAAGAGTGGTGGTTACTGGAGAAGCATTGTGAGCATAAGTGTGTGTAACGATTTAGTAACTTCCGTGTAGGTGCATCGATGGTTGTGGTGCAAATATGTAAGCCTGCAGCCATGTCTTTAAAAAGTTTTTTTTTTTTTTATTGGAGCGAGCATGACCTCTTGATCAGCATCACATTTTGAAATCCGTCTGACTTTGTGATATTCTCTCTTATGTTTAAGGCTGAGGTGGTGCAAGCTGCCAAACAGTTCAGTCAGTCAGTTCACACAGCAATGCACTATGGCTTGGATTCAATATTCAAATGCCACAGAGGCTCAGACACACTCTTTGCTTAGCTGTTTTCTCTATGTGTCAGTCTGCTGTTACGTCTGTGTGTGTCAAGTATAAGGGGATGGACCACATGTCCGCCCCCCCACCCTCGCTGATGTCAGGACATTATCAGAACATCAGGCTGTATTGATTTTGCAAGGCAGGTCAGATTTCAGGAGGAGGTGGCCACGCCAGGACACATAAGCTGCTGAGCACGTGGCTCCCCGTCCCAGAGATGGAGGGACAATGTAAGGGGGGGGGACTTAAAAGAATAGAGAGAGAGAAAGTAGAAGAGACTCAAGTTTAGAGCTTCAGCCTTATGGATCATCTGCTCATTTAAGAGGTCAGGTGCCCCTCTGGTGCACCCTGTGCCCCCACCCCCTTCACTAGTGCCCTCCTCTGCCCAAAGCCCCTGTACCCTGATTACCTAACCAAAAGCCCAAGTAATGTGTGGCCAGCAAATACGGCCTAATTGAAAGGGCTGTAAATCCATTACATATTGGTCAGGGATAATCAGGAGTGCTTTAATCACTTTTATCTATTCAGGAGCAGTGAAGCTGCAACAGCAAAGCCCTGAGCCTCGCAGGCCTTAGCGGCTCCACCACGCCAGTCTGCATGCTTATTATTCTCATCATTATCAAAATGACTTCACAGCTGTTCACGGCTCCATCGCTCCCTGACTGGAGACCTCTCACCAAACCGTGCAGACCGGGCTTCATTCAGAGGCTGAAGGCGGGAGGGAAGCTAAACTTTTTTTATTATTAGAATAACAGAGGAATTTTCTGCCTTTTTCCTTTCCTGGGCTTAGAGTGTAATGCATTGTTTGCACGTGAAGGCGACAAACAAAAAAAAGAATGTTTCACTGAAATTTCATTTACTGTATGTTTATTCACGCGTGCACAAAATACAGGAACCGTTATGTGAGTTCAGGCTAAAAATCGTAATGTGGCGTCTTTCAGCTGCAGCACTCCATTGTATAAAAGATGCAGAAAGAAATACAGCATGATGGCATAGAGAGCTTTTAGAGGAGTCGCCAACAATTTTCTTTAGAATTGTTTTAAAATTGAGTTGAAAGAGTGGAAAGGAAAGGGGGGGGGGCTCAATGTTGTGCACAGGCGCATTTTTCAGAGAGCTGGTTAATTCAGACAGAGCAGAGCTTTCAAGGCCCTCTTTTTCTCTGTCCCTCTCTCCTTTATCACATCCCCTGCTTGTAGATGTTCTCTCCAATCTTTATTTGTTTCTTTTGTGCGCGGCCCTGGCCAGTCTTGTACAAATAATAATCCCTCCCTTTTAACCTGCCTTCATTTCTCCACTGAGGAAGAGGACTAATTGAATTATCCCCCTTTTCTTCTCACCATCCAATTCTCCCACCCATAAACTCTCACTCTCTCTCTCTCACACACACACACACACACACTCACACCCATTAGCCATTCTCCTTTCTTTTAATTTGTTAAGCAAATGTATTTGCTATTGCTGGATGCGTTTGTGCAAGGGTGAATTCTTGGGGACTTTGGCCCCTGAATGGCCTATAGCGGCATTCTGCCATTCATGCATTCATTAACTGAGGGGTGAGGAGTGAAAGGAGCGGCCTTGTATTTTCTCAAACTGCGGGGCCAGCATGGAGCTCCTCTTCCATGAGCCGCAGGGGTCTCTCTACATATGTTCTCAACATCCAGCCATTGTCACATCTTCTGAAAGGCTCAAAAGGACAGGACCCCCCTTCACACACAGAAAAACAACACAGGCCAATAGTAACAACTGTTGGCTTTTGGATTCAGTATAAGAAAATTGCCCTCTCCCTCTCCCCTCCCACCCTCCCTTGCTTTTGCTCTGACCTCACACTCTCTTGGGAGAAATCGCAAGATGGTTTTCTTCACGACAGTCTCACATAGAGCGTAACCACATTCTCAACTCTTATTTACCATCAATCATACCGTGCCAACATTCCAGCTGAGGGGAAAAATACGGTTTTTGGCGCCATAAATATCTCACAAAATATGCAAAAGATTCCACAGTTACTCAATGGAGAAGCTGCGATCACCCCGACCTCTGCTGAACCCGTGCACACATGTACCGAGGAGCACGTGAGCTGGCAACCTTAAATGCCCCATATGTAATTGGCAAATGGCTGGACAGATCAGCTGGTGTTAGCTGGCAGAAGAGGGTCAGACATGCTCTCCACTCCCTCCTTCTATCCTCCCTCCCACTCTCTCTCTAATACCCCTCCACCCCCACCCCAAGAGTTTCTGGATGTCTTCCAGCCACATTAGGGGAAGGAAAATCCCAGACTGTTGGTATAAGCTTTTCAATACTACAGGGAGATTATGTTATCAGAAAGGTAAACTTCACTGTTAGGGGTAAAATGTTCTACTGCACTTCAAAAGCATGGACTACAAACTCCGGGAGAGGAAACGGGAGTCTCACGGAAGGATAGGTAGAGGGAGAGAAGAGGGGGAAGAGGAAAGAGAGGATGGCAGACAGAGAAACACACACAGAGATAGGAGCTTGTGCTTATTGTTGCACGAGGTGATGCCCTTTTGTTTGGCAAAAGCAAACTCTAAAATCTACAATTAGCCCCTCGGTGCCCCTGGCCTTCCTTCCCTCTTACCCCCTGCTAGCCCCCTGCTAGCCCTCACTCACCCCCATAAAGACAAGGGTCGGCCTTGCAATGAAAACAGGAAGCACTCAACTCCAAAGATACCACTCTGGGCTCTGGTCTTGTCTTTTGACTAGTGCAAACCCTCAAACACCTATGAAAATAAATAAGGGACCTCAGGAGCAAACCAGGCCCGTTTAGAGTTTGCACACGTGTGTATGTGTTGGCTAGAAGGTGGGAGGCAGGGAGGGAGGGAGGGAGGGAGGGAGGGAGGGAGAGTGGTCAGTCAGATGAGTAAGTAGGTAGCCCTCTCAAGCATCAAGCGTCTCAGGTTTTGCGCCGGGCCACCCTTTGGCCTGGGTGTTTGGGGGAAATTCTGTTAAGCTGCTAAGCCAGGTGTATTGGTCCCCTGGGCTCCTTGAAAGGGAAGCGATATATCCCTTGGTCATCTGGAAAGTCCTTGGACTGTGAGTGGTAGAGTTGTGTGTTCAGATGAGAGACGTTTACGTAAGATTCGATGGTATTTAAATATAATGATTGGATACATTAGAGTCTTTCATCCTCTTAAACGTAACAACGGTGTGAGTTGTTGTTTGACTGAACTGATAAGATGAAAATGATTGTGCAGAGCTCAAAAGACGCTCCCCTAATACAGGCGATAATCAGAGTGAGGACGTATCACACTTTGTGAGGAGATGAGTGAATTGCGCTGCAAACATCATTAGACGCTAGTGACAGTGGCTGCCACCCCACCAACCCCCTGCCAATCCCAGCCCAACGTAGCATTAGTCTCCATGACAACAGGGTGTCATCGCCAGGTCGAGCCCTCCTCGCCGCTCTCGACCGCCCTTTATAGACGCGCATAAAAGAGCCAGCTCGGGTCACTCGCAAGACATAGGCGCAGGCGAGGCCCAACCCTGGCAACGGATGTTTGTCCCATGCGATAAACAAGTGTACGAGTCCATACCTCAAAAAGAGAGGGCACGTTGTTTGAGCAGACTAAACAGCTCTGTAGTATCCCCCCGTTTTGTTTAAGCTCCTCTAGTCCTTCTAATCCTTGTGTGTTGTTCCAGTACAAGCAGCATTTAACTGGTGGAGACACACATCTGCAAACAGTTTGAAATACCCAAGCCCTTTCTCCTTTTACATTAAAGTGCTGAAAGCTGTTTATTCCATATTTGCTGCTGCCCGTTTATCTTCCCAGTACACATGGCACAATGTGTTTTCTGTCCATAGTTACTGAGTTAGTTCACCCACTTATCATTACGACTACATTTTTGCTTCATTTGAATTTTACATGTTTGGCAATGGCATCGAATATAGTAGAAATGAACTTTTTAAAGCATGAAATAGAGTAGCTTTACGCCATGTGTCAGTGATGTACATTGAAAATCTGTTTACTTTCCACCTCCTTAGGTTGTTGCGTGAGTTTGGATGAAGAGAGGGTGGAGACAAAGGAGGAGGGGGTTTAGGGATAAGAGCAAGGGTGAGGAGGGGGTAAAGAGGGGGCTCCTAAGGGTCACAGAGGTGGAAGCCTGGAGGAGGCCCACACACTAATCTGTCATGTGCTCGTTTGCCTCGGAGCCCAAAAGTCAGCTCTCCACTCACCCGTAGCAACCCAGGCGACAGTTTGGTTCACTGCCACTGTCCAAATGTGTGACTATCAGTGGGAGACGCGGGGAAAAAGAGTCATCACTTTACTTTTGGGACAATACCCATTGCTTTGTGTGTTTACGAAACAGACCTAAGTGACAATATGACAGCATAGTTTGGCGATGTTTAGCATCGGAGTCATTGAAAGTCACTGATAATGACTGTGGAGAGATCTGTAGGGGGGTCGAGGTTTGGTGCCTGGCTATTGTCTGGTCGCTGTGTTCTAATGCTGGCTGCTCAGCGACCCTGGAAAACGGAGACACAAGCCACCTCAGTCTGCCATCTGTTCTTCCACCACAGCATGGGCAGACCTCACAGGGAAACACCGCCACCGCGACACTGCAGTGAAATGAAACTCTTTATTTCACACAGGAAGCTTGTCTTCCTTGTGAGAGCTCATCAACAAACAACAACATGCTTTTTTTTTTGTAGCAGCAGAAAACAGCGAAAGTTTAGAAGGGGGATCCAGTGACTTCCCATTTTCACAGGCTGTATAATTATACGACAGGCCGCATCAACTTTGCCTTTTCACTGCACAGCGGCTTTGTGGTATTTTCCAAGTGTTAGTGTGTGACAGCTCTGTTTACAGTGTGCTTTGGCATAGCTGGTCGCCGTTCCAGAGGTTTAGTGCTGCATTAGAATGTAATAAGCCCTAATTTGTTTCATGCTCCGACATCAGACCTTTACACTTTGCCCCCTAATCCAGATCTGGTGTAGTTCCACTTCAAAGCCAAATAACCCCACGTGGAATCCACTGACATAAAGCAAAGCACATTAACCTTGCATACACTATGCAGTGTGTGTGTGTGTGTGCCTGTAAAAAGAGCAGCCATGTTTTCTTGTCTGTCTTGTTTTGTTTTTTCTTTTCATTTCCGTAGGCTCGCTTATCCTCAAGATGAACATTATGTTATTGTGCACGTGGAAGTGCAGCGATTCCTGCATAATCCCAACACTTCTCCTCCCTCTACCTCCTCTTTCCTCCCTTTCCCCTCCCTCCCTGTTAATTTTCATTCCTGCTGTTTGCATCTTAATGCAGGTTGTTTAATGAAGTAGCAGAAATGAGTGCTTTCGCTAAGGGACTGTTTACGGCACGTTCCCACTGCATGGAGGTGATTAAGCTGTGTGAAACTCCAGTGTTTGCCAAAGGAAAAAAAAAAAGCAACCCGCAACATATCCTCCAGTCAGACAACAGCAAGGGAAAAACAAAAGAGGAGAGTGTTCCCTGAAATGTGATGCAACGCGCGTTTCTTTAAATGAGGTTTTACAACAGGGGTGTCCTCATGGAAGACCAAGAGCACAGCATGAGTTTGACCGGCCCCTGCAGAGGTGACTGCACATGCTCTGACCGCAGCAGAATGCAGACAGGGCTAGGCCTGTGGAGGGCAGTCAGATTTATAAACTCACAGCTCTAAACAGTGAGGGACTCCTCCGAGAACACGGGCTGAGGAGACTTCTTTAAGGCCCTGCGCTCCCCTCAGAATAGTCCCCAGCCTGGGAACGTCCCCCTGCCGTTAGCATAGCAGCCTGATCCACCGCTGCTGTAGTCATAACACTGATCCGCTGGCTGAGCTGACTCTGTAAGAAACAGGGCTGAATGACGTCATGTGCACTAAGGGACCCCGCAAGGTAGTCTGTGATAGCACACATGCCCCTGGTGGAAAAGCAGGGTTATTAAGATGGTGGTAGCTGATTCTGCACCGTTTTCCCTTTTCTACACTTTTGGGGTTATCTTACTCATAACAAAATGTATAAGAGGATTTTGGTTTCACATCTTAGAGCTAGTTTCCTTAAATTACCCCTTACCCTTCCAGGGGTACCGCCCTGCAGGCTAGCCTCACCCCCCCACGGTTGATTGCGGGGTTGTGGCAAGAGCTGCTAGAACGGTGGCTGCTGCATGCCGGGGACCATGGAGGCCAATGAGATTCTGCTGCAGGCCTCCAAGCTGCCCCAGCAGTGCTTTGATATTCATCTCACACCAAGAGAAGAAAATGCAAAAGGGAAAAGGAGCAGCACAGGCATGGAAACAGCAAACCAGGCTAAAGAAGGGAGGGAGGCGAAGAAAGAGAAAAGGTTGAGGGATGGAGGCACTGAGTAGAAATCAAAAACAGACCTTGTGTTTCACTGTTTGGTTTGTCATGGGACCCTGGCTGCACCAAATCCCACTCCTGCCATTTTGTGTGATTTTTCTCCCCTCCCTTCCTACTCCTCTCAAATGCATGCTTTTGTTTTGCCCGGCGCGCAGTCCAGGGGCAGGCAGTGGGATTCCTGCACAGTGGGGTCCTTATAACTGGGAGCCATGTCTCTTGTTCTCACCTCTTCCCCCCACTTCCTCACCTTTTCATTTTTTTCCCCACTGATATCCTCTCTCTTTCCCCCTCTGAACATATGGACTGGTTTTTAAGAGAGAGCCCAGTCCACATCAAAGACTGAGGCTGAGCGGGTCAATTTGTTGCTCCTTTCCCCAACTCTTCCCCTCCACTAGCCTCAGCGGACCCTCCCTGCACCGCAGCCATTTACCCAGAATGCTCCATTGCTCAAGCAGTTATGCCTAGCATATATATCGAGCCATGTGTTGCTGGTGTCTGTTCTCCACATAGAGCAGAGCTTCTTCGAGCCTCTGAATTTCGCTGCAGCCACATCCCTCAAAGATCGTGTAAGGTTACACAAATGAGCACGTGTGATAGATAGCAACCCCTGTATCAAAAAATAGCTGTACTGCACACTGATAAGAGAAAACAGATAGACAGAGGAAGAAGAGAACAAAAGAGAAAAAAATCAAATAAAAAGAAAAAATAAATATATATAAATCCAAATCCAGGCAGAGCAGGCCTTGGCTCCAGATGTGAATCTCTCTGAATATTGATCATGGGGAAAGCTAGTCCCCCATATCCCCAGGGCTGCAGCGAATGACACACAAAGCACCTCTCTAAAGCCCATAAACCAGCTTGTACAATTATTTAGATAAAGAGGGCGACAACAGCGATGTATGCCTCCCAACCCAGAACCTCCTCCTTGGCTCTCATCCTCCTACTACCGCTCCTGCTCCTCCTTTTCCTGTTTCTCATCCAGCATGAAGACGAAGAAATTAAAAAGGGGGGCAAATGTGTAATTAGCCACACGTTTCTGAATCCTCCTTAATGTTCATTACTGAAACCAGGGGCAATTACAAGTTCAAAGGGGTTTAGGGCACCAGCAGCCCCGCATAATCACTCGCAAATTAAGCACAGCTCATTTGTCACAGCACAGCACGCACGCCTGTATGTGCACACAGAAACACACACACACACGCATGCATGCTGTCAGAGTTGAGTCATAGACAGGCTGACAGGCATCAATTTCCATACAGGCACAAATCTCAGCTACCCCAAGGCACTGGGTTAGGTCGTCCAATCCTCTTATGCTGTGGTGCTTTGTTTTCACTCGACAACAGCAAACACCAGTGACACCTTCCCCTTAGCTTGCTTGATATTATACTGTATCCTACTTGCAGTCATCCTCTTATAGGTGTCCAGTTTGCTCTTACAATCCCTGCCACCACCTGTCCCGTCCTGTCTCCATTTTATAGCCTCTTTTAAGCCCTCTATCTTCCCCTGTGTCTGTCTGCTACCACCTGGCTGTGGCTCTGCAACACGTGACAGTGTGTGTTTCACGTCTGTCCCCGGAGGTGTATCTCGGTTACCTCTGGGGCCAGGTCACAATGGCTAATCCTGTCTTCAGGTGGCTGTTTAGCACACTGAGAGGAGAGCTCGCAGAACCGGAGGTGAGCTCCTGTTACAGGACTCCCTGACCGGGGGTCACCTCTGACACTGTCAGAATGCGCTCACATGCGCGCACAGAAGCATGTCCTGGCAGAATGCTTGCACATGCATGCACACACAGACCAGAGTTTTCGCACGCAAACGCTGTCGCTCAAACACATTGAGCCTGCTTATCGATCCCAGGTGGCTCAGCCTTCATCTCTCTCCTCCCTTGTTCTTCTTTATCTGTCTACTGTACTACTCCTCTTCCAGCCTTTCTCTGTCCTCTCTCATTCCCAGATCAGTCAGACTCTTGTTCACATTAGGATTCCCTGATATGATCTCCATGAAGATTTGCTCCAGTGGCCATGCGTTGCCTGTCCTGCCCGGCACCCTCATTGTTTAAGCTGCTCTCACACAGGGGACGCAGTCAGGTCTCCGGTGAATTGAATGGAGCCCTATCATGTGTGGCTCGGCGTACAGGGAGAGAGAACTCATTTTTCACTGGGGGAACGACATCCATCTCAGCAGCCAAACGCTGGCTGTTTCATTAAGTAGCCCATCCAGGCAGACAGATGTGTTCACCACACAGCCATGTTTGCCTATGCAAGAGCGTGTATTAACCCACAATCCTTTGGGGGAGATTAATAGGCTACCGGTCCCTTTCCATTGATTATCTCCATGCCATTTTCCCCTCCTTTCCTTGGCTAGATATTAAAAACTAATGAAGCCTATTGAAAACGGGAACCGTGAGGCTCTTCACGGATCATTTTAGGTTATTTGGACTCAAACAGAGAGGGATCTCTTTAAGGCACAGTTTGAGTCGAATTAAGAAAATAAATGTGGAAAGCAGTGTTGAAGAAACAGGAGGAAAAAAGAGGAGACAGAGTGTGACTGTAAAAAGATGTGTGTTTAAGAAAAGATAACTCTACTCTGACACATGGAGCGGAGACGCGGCAGATGTTAGCAATTCCAGAGCAGGGCAAAACATTCCTAGTGTTGGAACCACGTCCTAATTGCCATAATGGAGGTGGTAAGCGCTGACAGTAATGGAGTCGTGGGGATCCATCCCCGGCAACCTGAATTAGAGGCCACTTGGCAGATCCACTTCAAGATGGCTTGTGTTTTTTGTCAAGATCGCCTTGTTTTCGCTGTTCTACAGACTTTTAAGCTTTCATTTTCTGACAGATTCATTCTGTAACTTTTTCTCTGCTGTGTCAGCAGTAGGGGGCTCATGGAGTTGGTTGGCACAGGGTGCAGCGGGCAGGGAGGGGGGGGCGGCGTGTGAGATAGATGAGTCAGAGAGACCTGGGCGGAGAGTGAGCAAAGAGTTAAAAGTGTCCATGTGATGGGCTCACCTCTGCGCCAGGCCTGGTGAAAGGCGGCAGGGTGCTGTCGGGGAAAATGACTTCCTGAGACATTACCATCAATCACCAGACAGGTCAGGCCCCCCAATCCCGCCATCAGGACGGAGGAGAAGAGAGGGGGATGGGGCAGGAGGATTAGACTAGAGGGGACGAAAACAGAGAGAGGAAGACTGAGCTAAGGCTGATTGAGGAACAGACTATTAACAATCCCTTTTTCTCACTGTCTGACCGTTTTATGTCTCTCTCTTCCTCTGCCTATCTGTCTCCCCCTGTCTTTCTCTCTTTCTATTTTCCGGTCTTCCATAAAACGGCTACGCGGGCATTCAGGACCGGCCCCTGCTGGTCAGAGTCCTCTCCTCGGCTCAATTGCATCATTAATTATTCCGCAGGCAGTGGGCTAGGAGCAAATCTAAAGAGAGGAAGAGAAATAGAGAGGGAGCAAGAGTTAGATGGGGAGATGGGGGACAGCTGTCTAACACCCCCAGTTGGTCTTGCTTTCACTCTTTCTCCCTCTCTGTCTCTTTCTCTTTCTGTAAATGAAGGATGGGAGAGGGGAGGGGCTTGGGTTACCTCAGTGAGCGGTTGTGTTACATTCCTGAGAAGGGAAGGGGTGGAGGGGGGAGCGGTTCAACGAGTTGTTGAAAAGAACACAGACGCTTGTCAACAGCCTCCGAGCTGGGGAGCCATCATGCCTTGCTTTAGGCCCAGAGGTCAATGACCCTCTGTTGCACCCAGATAGAGAGAGGTAGTAAGAAACAGGGAGAGAGAGAGAGAGCGAAAACCACCAAAAGCTACAACAAATCGCCATACGGTACGTGTCACTGCTTGTCTGTGGCAGGGGTCAATCAAAAGCCTCAAAAATCTGCAAATCCCTCTCTTTCTCCCTTCACCCATAAAACACTGTACGTGAGCGGTGGCTGAGCGAGTGTGCTTTCTCTAAAGCACCAGTGGAGTCGAGGGAAGAGGAGAGATAGACAGAGAGAGACAGAAAACGGCAAGCGCTGGCAGTCATGGCAAAATGGCCCATTAGATTTAAGGAGTAAAAGTTCATCAGCTTTATTAATGGGAAGGTATATAAATGAAGTATGAATTACCTGACTTTTATGGAGTGGCGAGAGTGAAACTGGAGTGTCTCATGATATAATGTTTTAGTGAGCTGTTCTGAGCGCTCTGATGAACAGACTGCGGAGAGGAGGAGGAAAGAAAGAGTGGAGAGAGAGAGAGAGAGAGAGAGAGAGAGACCGAAGTGTGCTGGGGTCCCCTGAGTCCAGTGGCTGGAAGGTTGCCTGATTGTTGCTAACATGCGTAGCTGATCGGGTTAGCTCGGAGACAGGGACGTTTGTTGCTTCCAGGCTTATTCTTTGCGTGTCATTAGCCAGCATTGTAAAAATTGCCGGCACGAAAAGAGAGAGGTCAGCCACATTTCTGATTCTGTCGCTCCTCTACACATGTGCACACAAACAGGAGCATGCAGCGACGGTCCGACGTGCCTGCAATTCCACGTGCACAAGTGCATTTATAAACAAGCATGCATGCACACATATATTGCAGCGCACATGCGAGCGCAAGGGCACACACACGCCGGTGCACAGACAGACACACACACACACACACACACACACACACACATGCTCCCCACCATCCTGTAATAAGCGGTAAGCTGAGCTAGCTGATGGTCATCCTCCCATGGGGCTGCTGGGTGGCTGCCAACTTCCTGCCTGCTTTGTCAGTGGATAAAGCCCCTAACAAACGAGAGGGCTGTAGCTGGGCAGGCCAGCCAGGTCAAAGGTCACCTCGGCCCCCGGGCAGGATTGAGCCTAAGAGCACTACAAGGAGAGAGAGGGAGAGGATGGAAGAATGCACTTAAAGACTGGCTGCTATTAACCAGGCCTAAAAGCTATATCCCTGCCTTACCACGTCTCTTCTCTTCTCTTCTCTTCTCTTCTCTTCTCTTCTCTTCTCTTCTCTTCTCTTCTCTTCTCTTCTCTTCCCTTCTCCTTCTTCTTCTTCTTCTTCTTGACAAAGGCATTTTAACTCCTGTCACATGTTGACTCTTTGAGGAACATTAAGAAAGCGAAAAAGATCCTGAGGGCATTTGTCAGTCCACACAGCCCCATGCAGCCAGCCGCCCCTGGGTGTTGAGCAATGACAGGAGATATCTCCTTGACTCATACACCCTGAGATGAAAGGAGAGCTCAGAAGACGTGCATTTCTGAAAGGCATAAAAACCGGCATTCAGTAAAGGAGAACAGACACAACAGGTAGGGACGAGGTGGTGACTGATCAGGGCTTGGCTGGCTTTGTTCCATGGAAGTACTTGTGATCTCAGATGAATGCACCTATGGTTACCATCAGCTACACTCCTGTGTCTCACTGACAGAGACATGATCTGAAGTGTCTGTCTGTCATGGGCCTAAGAGCTTCTCTCGCTGGCAGAGGACAGAGAAAAGGCGAGACAGTGGAGGAGAGGAGAGAAAATCTTTCTTTCCACCCCAGCTGTCCATTCAGAGGGTTGAGAAAATTTGACATGGTTGACTTGAACACATTTAGCATCATTAGCAAACAGGAAGTGTCCCCTGCAGCTGTTTTTCAGCCGGGGAGGGGGTGTTCCTGCCCGCACTGTGATGGACAAATGTTACCCACCATGTTTGCCTTTGATTTTTGACCTGAAAAACAAAAATTGACATTACAAATGTCCTGTGATATCTTCCAAATTGGCTTGACATTCCATAGCTGGCCCCGGGGGTTTCTTGTTTGTCCTCTGTAAGTGGTTGTGCTCTTGTTGTTGTGTCCTCAGGCTCGCTATTAGAATGTACTGGCCTTTCTCTCGAGAACGTGGAGCCTTAAAGAGACAGAGAGAGAGACTAGAAAGAGAGAGGGAGAGAGCTAAAAGAGGTTGCGGTTGTGTATTTGAATGCTTATGCTCATTAAGTTAATGCACAATGAAAGGGAGAACCGTCAAGTGGAAACTCTCAGAAGCTTCTATTTGAAGAGGGAACACACCCGCTTTTCTCTCCCTCAGTCTGTCCATCTCTCCACAAATTAATCTGTTTCTGTTTCAATTGAAGATCAGCCCCACTTTACTCTGACTCGAGAAGTTAAACAAAGTCTAGAGAACACAATGGAGAGAGAGGATAAACTTAAAGGGACCCTGTATGTTAATATTAAGTCCTTTTCCCAACAGACTTTATCAACAGGTTGTAAGTGCTTTACTGCCTTGTCATCGGCCCCCTGTGTGTTCAAGCTTACGAGAGCGGCTTGTAAGCCTCAGTATGCCAGAATAGCGTCTAATAACGCAGACCTGTTTGATGCAGAACATTTATGCCTAAGTAGGTAGTTGTGATAGTATTGTTTCATCAATTAATTTTGGAATCACTAGAAGAATTTTCCCCATTGGAATTTAATATGAACTGAGTTATATACATCATTCTTAGGGGGATTTGCAGATAAATCCACCCTCAAAACCCACCCTAGGGGTTTCCTTGGGACATGTCTCTCACTCCGTCAGTTTAGAAAATCATTGCGTTTTTACAATGTGTACATACGTCATTAAACCAGTGCCGGTGTTTATTCAGAGGCTTAGTTCGTTCAGTACACTTTAGCCATAGCGTGTGCTCGCAATGACTTTATGGCCGGCAACAGTGACAAGTGGTGTGGACGTGAGGTTTTCCGACGCATTCAAAGTGGGTGGGTCTTCTGCTTTGACAGGCCCACCAGGTTTCTAATGATGTGCTTATAGGCCCTAAAAGTCCCTCGCAAAGGCAGGAGACCAAATACCTCACAGCCCCAGCAAGCAGCATCGCGGAGGATAAAAGAACAGGTGATTCTTTTTTAGAGAATGATTTTAACTCGCTGAAATTTAAAAGGAACAAAAGGCAGGAGGAGGCTGTTTTGGCTCAGCTGCAGCCGTTGCAATAAGATGTTTTAAAGACTTCTTGAGAGCGAGTAGCGAGCGTGGCTGTGTGTTGACATCAGGCGAGGCGGAGAGCGGAGCAGAACAGAGCTGGGTGCCCCTGAGCAGGCAGTTACCACAACAAAGCCCACAGACTGGTCTGCAAAACCAGGCCAAATTCCTGCCCTCTAGGACCTGGCTTAAAGCTTGAGCGGAAACTCTGAAAGAAGGGGACGAGATGAGAGGAGAGGAGAGGAGGTGGAGTGAAGAGGAGAGGAGAGGAGGTGGAGTGAAGAGGATACGAGACGAGGCCAGACGGGTTAGCGTGGAGCGGGGAAGGGATAGCTGCTGGGGCCCGGAGTACGGCAGGAGAAGGAGAGATCAACAGAAATGAGGGAGAGACTGAGAGGAGACCAGGCCCCCACTGTAAAGATGGAGGGATGGTATTCCTCCTCTTGAAAGCAGCGGGGCAGCCGTGTGGTGGAAAAAGAAGCCATGAACCCGATCTGACGATTAAATAGGCACATCTCTATGGCTGCAGGCCACAAACGAGACCAGGTCCACAGCACAGCACAGCACAGCACAGCACAGCACAGCACACACAGTCTGTGTATATAACTGTTGGCAAACTCCAATAGATCTATGGGTTGCGTTCAGTCGATCCTTGTTTGGAAGTCTTGTGGATTTCTGTGTAGATAATGAACACTGTTTTTTTTCCTTTTTTATTTTCTTTATTGGATAGAAGTGATACCTTATTATCATTATGCATGATAGCATGTGGAAAAGCATCTTTCTCTCTTCTCTGGTCGATCTGCTAAGTCTGGAGGTGCATTGGGATTGTGTGGGAGTGATTGCTATTTAGCCTCATGGAGCTTGGTACAATCAGATGCCTATATCTCACATATCCTCCAGGGCTCCTTCCTCACCCTCTCCCTCCATTCATTCCTCGCTCCTTCCAACTCCCCTCACCCACTTTACTGTTACTGTAGCTTGGCAGGCGAGCAGGGCAGTTATGCCGTAGAGCTTCTCTACAACCTTGCACCATCTCCAGTGAACATAAATTAATGGTGTAGAGCAAACAGGCTGTTGGCTGAGGGCCAAGAGCTGGCTTCAGGAGCCCAGCCAGCGATTGTTGTGGCGGGCCATGGCAGCAACAGCAGTAGTAGTACTGATGCACTGCCAACCAACCAGCCAGCCAGCCAGTCAGAGGGGCAGGCAGACAGACAGACTCGGGGCCCTTTTGCTCTATTATAGATGCCGGGGGCCACGCCAGTCTGCCTTGTATTTGCAATCATCACCGTTTTACTGTCAGAGGGCAGTCTGCTGAGAGCCCTCATGCTTATTGTGGAAGCTCTGGAGTCTGGAGCGAGAGAGACAGAAGTGTAGAGGTATGTTCTGAATGCAGATCGTGTGAGGTGTAGATATGGATGTACTTTTATTTGCTGTTATCAGAGGTTGGCATGCAGTGTGTGCGGTTTGTAGGTTGGCATCATGTGAGTTCTGTTTATAAGTTGGCTGTATCTGTGTGTGTGTGTGTGTGTGTGTGTGTGTGTGTGTGTGTGTGTGTGTGTGTGTGTGTGTGTGTGTGTGTGTGTGTGTCTGTGTGTGTGTGATCAAAGGAGAGAGAGGGTGAGAGAGAGAGAGGAAGAGTAGCAGGGTTGGATCATTAAGCCATGTGGCATTCTTGCCTGTTTTCAGACTGTTGTCAGGAAGCAGTGTAGTTCCCAGTAAAATAAAACAAACACCCAAAACTCCCTCCCGCCTCCACCCGCCCATCAACACACAATGAGAGGGAGAGAAAGAGAGAGCAATGGAGATAGAGAAGTTAGCACAGAGATGGCATCAGGATGGTGATGGAAAATAAAAACAACTTCTTTTTAGTGTAACTTACGAACACTGTTCAGTCTTTTAGTCATTTCAACTAATCATTGCCCATGATACATATAATTCTTTGTAGTTCATACTGGTACATTTGAAAAATCGATTCTGTCATTGTCATAAAAATACGAAGCTCCTCTTTTTATTAATTGTCAATTGTCAGTCTATTTGATGTGCACAGATGGAAGTAATTAACTGTATCCTTCGATTTAAACCACAAAATCTACCAGGCCGCAGCTAAAATACTGACAGATATTGCTCTGTGCATAGTAAACACTCAAAATGGATTCAAAAACTCCAACGGGGTTTATTTGTCATATCTGTTGGATCTCCCAGTAATGCCGATATGCATTCAATCTCATTGTCATTTGTCAAAGAAGCCAATTGTAACGTTAATAAGAGCGGCAACTTGATATTTAAAATGTGCCAATCTTACCCCAGCTCGATGCAGAATCCATATTAAAATGTCATTCCTATATTTGATTGCGTTTATTTCTGACAGTGAATATTATTATAGTCCTCCAGTCACTTTGATTAAAGACAAATAAGATTCCAATCAATGCCAAGAAGGCATATATGAAAGAGAACAACGAGATACAATATTGCTGTAAAACTAGACACAAACTCACAATAAAACCCATCAAAACATGCAAAAACATTATTTTTGTTTATGTCTGTTTAGCACTTTTTATTGAAGAAAAAATATGGCTTTATAGTATAAAGAAAAATATATATGTACATTGTCTAATAACCCTGTCCCAGAGACAAAATAGCTGGGGCTAAATCACACCAATCATCATCAGCTAATCCTTTGTGTTGCCATGGCAGCGGGGTAAACAGCCAATGGCCTGTGATTTCCTGGGAGTCATTAGCATGGAATAGGTTTGCAAGCCACTGCAACCTTGTGACCTGGCTCTATAACTCATGTCACACGCTGATGATGTCATTCATCAATGGGGTCCACCAGTTTCTCATTCAAGGGGGCTGCAGGTTCTGTGAGTGGAGGGGAAGGGGCAGCCGGGTAAGCGGTGGGGGTTGAATGGAACGGCCGGGATAATGATCAGGCTGTGGGTTTGACGAGGGCAGCAAATAGGTGTCAGGAGAGTATGAATCTGATATATAGCGACCTGGATGTTGAAAGAGTAGACAGGAGTCAGCGTGAGCGAGAGGTGTGGTGTGAAGTAAGAGTGGTCCTGCCGTAGATGTGGTCGTTGTATGTGGGGAAACGCCAAGCTGGGCTCAGGGGGGGTTTAAGGACCGTACGCAGCAGATGATGGAGCTACCTCAGCTTGTAATGTTCAGCATCCACAGGGGCCATTACATCCAGCACTATCAGAGAGCACAGAGCACATCACACCCTGTAATTTAGCCAGCAGTCGGTCACACATACACACACGCACACATACACGCTCACGCGGCTCGATTCTCAATGACAGGCAGAATGTGATCCACCTGCGTATGCGCCTGTGTTTGTGTTTATGCGTTCATGTTGATTTGGTTCGCCTGTGCGTTTTCGGGTCAGATTGCAGGAATTGAACAGCGTGTGTTGCAGCAGGATAGTGCACGCCTGTGCACATTAACAGGCTTTAGCGTAATTAACAGAGCCGCTTCGATCGCGGACCAGTGCTGCCCCGGACGACAAATTGAAGCTGCTCATTTCTGGCTTGCTGTTTTGCATTTTGCGGTCAATCCTCTTTTAAGGATATTGGCCTTGGTGTTTGTAACTGAACATATTGAGCGAATCCAAAGCTAGTGGGGAGATTATCAATACCATCTTTGATCTTGCTCTGTGTTTGTGTTTCACCCATTAAATAACCATGTCATACTGTCTCCTGAGGGCAGTGAAGGACATCTCCAGGAAGAAACACATTAGAAGACATTTAGCTCTCTGGCTTTGCGTCTTCTGTTTAATATTTATCCTCAGATTCATTTCACGTGTGCTCTTCATATCACATTTTTTGTGCTCATTGGTTGATTTACTAACATATTTTTTTTTTTACTGAGGCAATTAACATTAAGAGGTTACTCAGAGGTCTAAATAGCCGTTCTCCAATTTCACGGCTGCTGCAGGCTTGCAACCTCTAGGCTCACCACGCCGGCTTGCTTCTCACGTCTGTGTGTGTGCGCGCGTGTGTGTGCCGCCATTGCCACCGCACACCATTTTCTGTAGCTGAGATTTCAGCGCGCCATGCTTTAAGCAAAGCTGCCACAGCGTAAAGTGTGGGTGGCCTGCAGTCGCAGCCATAAAAAGTACGTGTGTGTGTGTCGGGTGGGGGGGGGAGGGGGGTCAGCAAGAAAAGCGAGAGAGAGAGCGTTGAGGACAGATGAGAGGATGAGGAAAGGTTGTATACAGACGTATTCCGTGTGTGTTTGTAAATTTGCTTCGTGTGTGTACGTGTGCTTGGCTGTGCATATGTGCAAGTGCATGCAAGTCTCGGGGTTGCAGGGGGTTACTCTCATCTGACACAGGAAGGCAAGGAGTGGGGGAATGAGCAAGGGCTGGGAGGGGTATGAGCCCAACGAAATAGGATTTTTTTTAGTGTCGTGTCTATGTGGTCAGAGTAAATCTCCTTACTCAGGGGTTTTGTGTGCGACGGGGGCTTTAACGTCCCCACTCTCCTTGATGAGACATCTTTCTTGTTTGTTCAAACCATTCATTACGCGGTGGCTGCTGGACGAGCCATGCTGCTGGCCGGCGTATTTATCACCGAGCTAAAGCGCGCTCTGCCTGACAGTAGGCGATTGATGACCGGGTCTGGGCCTGAGAGGCTGAGGAAGCCTTAATACAATGTAGATGACCCACTCCCATTTCCAATTTAGGCTGCTCTTCTCCCCACACCTCCGTACCGCATCATCTTTAGCTACGTCTCAATTTGTGCGTGCGTCTGTGCATGTGTGTACATGTTTGTGTAGTGCGCATGCATAAAAAGAGTGGGAGGGAGTGTGTGTTCTGTTATATTTGCGAGCGTGTTTTGATGGCGACCGAGGTCAGAGCTAATGTGAAAACGCCGAGGAAGCCCAGGAGTGTAAGGGGGAGGGAACGAGAAGCCGTACTCTTATTACATGTTGTTGTCCAGAGGGGACACACACAAACACACACACGCAGGGATATAGATATGTATATCTGTTCTTTGTGCACACATATGTACTGTATGAGCACACGCACATGCATGCACACACACACACACACACACACACACACACACACACACACACACACACACACACACACACACACACACACACACACACACACACAGGGTAAGCAATAAAAATTGCTCTGTCTTCCCCAGCCAAGAAAATGTCAGCACCTGGCAATCAAACAATGTATTTCTATTCAAGCATTATTATCTTTCCTTTGTTAATGATTTTAGCATATTAAAAGGAACTACGTACACAAGTACAAATCAGATTAATCCCTCTCTGCAGCCAGCACTCATTATTTGTCCAATCTCAGCCTTGTTTGTTATTAATTGAGCACATTCCTCGAACCATTTTTTCATCTCTCCTTTAATTAAAATAAACTGCATTTAGACAGGCAGTGCCACCTGAAAGGAGGAATCCTCTTCTCCGCTGATATGAAACCTTACTTAGATCAATTATTTCAGCAGCAAATGAGAAAGTAGTCCTTGAGCAACTGTTATCGTTGCGTGTTAAAATTGAATTCAATTAGCACAAGCCAGGCAGACATTACCAGCTTTATGGAATTTGCTCCCTCAATGAGTATGGAGGAGGAAGCTGAAGAAATAAGTGGTGAGGCTAAAGGTGTTTTTCCTTAAGGGGGAAGAATGTCTCTTAATGGAGCCTGAAACCACCCGAAAATAGCTGAGGATTTAAGTGTCGCCTTAAAAGGAATTCTTCTGTGTTGTGATTTGCAGGTGTAATGTTTGCAGGTGAATATTTGGTTGTGTCCGGATGCATTTCTGCTTGCGCATGCTTGTGCGTGTGAACGTGCAACTGTGTGTGCATGCGTGCTCTCCGTCTGCAATGGCTGAATGAAACACATAGTGTCTCATTTGTTTCGTTTGCGTGCGCCCCGACTCCTAATCTGGCCCTTAAAGACATCTGTCACCAGCGATCACTGTTGTTTTGTCATGCTTCATAGCAGGCCCAGGGGGAGCAAGGCAGCCCAAGGTCTGCCATTTATATCAGCCCATGTTCTCTAGATTGGACCTGACACAAATAGTATCATTGCAGCCCTGGTCGCAGAATTACATTTTCAGGTAAAAATCTTGGCGAGGCTGCGGAGGAGATTTCACAGCATTCTCTTCTTTTAGCATTCGTCTGCATTCAGCTGCTCTCTATGAAAGAGCCGCCACCAGGATACATGTCAGACATTCAAGGAAAGATAAATGTATTCACTGCAAATCTGCACCCACTCACTCCGTTGCTTGGTATTATAAAAGGATTCCCAGACACCACAGTATCTGCGTAAGGCCCGCTCGAAAGTCTTGTTTGTCTGTTTGTGTGTGTTCGGAGGTGCTTCTTCTTCTTCTTCTTTTTTTTTTTTTGTTCCTGTGCGTGGTGCATATGTTTGGTACATGCGCTATATGTTGTTTGTGTGTGGGCGTGGTGGGGACAAGGAAGGGGGTTATCACAGTTGACAAACTTGTTCGGCCAGCTCCGACAGGTTTAGCACAGAGGTGTGTGTGTGTTGATGTGTGGGTGGATATGTGTATGCTCTGAATGTCTATACTGTGCAAGGGAGGGGCAGGGTTGGGTGGAGGTCACAAGAAGGTGCAGTCTTATGTTACACAATACAACAAACACGAGAACATATTGAATACATACAGTAATAAGCGGCAGCCAGGAACTTGACTCGGAGCATGTGTTGCCTTCCAGCACTTCTCTTTATGAGTGCTTACATGCGTGAATATTTATGTTAATCTGTATGTCAAAGAGGCTGACATGTGTGTTTCTCTCTCTGTTTGCTCCCACAGCACCCGTACCCTTCTGAAGAGCAGAAGAAGCAGCTAGCCCAAGACACAGGCCTCACCATCTTACAAGTAAACAACTGGTGAGTCAAGATTTCCGCTCGCCCTATCTCCACCACCAGCATCGCTCTGCCTTTCATTTTCAAAAGCCTTCGCCTCCCTCTCCCCGCCAAGTGTGAAAACCGTTTATGTACAGCCCTCCCCGTCGCATGTAGACACATACAGAGGTGCGCACGTAGATACACACACTGACAACCTTTGTAACATTATTATACGTAAGCTACCAGGATGTTCCGGTGTTATCGGCGAAGTGTTCTGCGGCTAAGTCAGTGGTCTTTGTGGTTTGATGCACATGTATTCAGAGGGATATTTTTAAGGGAGAGAGGCAGAGATCATAAGCTACCCTTACAGCCCCCACACCAACCCCACCCCTTCATCCAAAACCATACCTAGCACCGCCACTGGTGCCCCCACAAAAGGCAAAACTGCCTTCCACCCCCTCCCCGTTTTACACAAGCTATATGGTGGATTAAGGTTTTGGTGGCCTGGCCAGCAGGGCCTTTGTAGATGGCTTAGCACATAACTGGGGGTGGTGGATTAAATAAAATGATCACAGAAGCAAAGAAATGATACAGGAATTACTTATCAAAATACTAGCCCAGGTTTTATCTGCAGCTTAATTTTGTTCAGTACATTCTCAGGGTGATGTTCAGATTAATTGAACTGACAGCTTCCTTTCAAATTTCCGGCAAGGTATTTGCACGGATTTCAGGTCTTACACAAACTTAATTATATGGAACCCCATTTTATCATTCTAATTCCATGTAGCGGGGGTTCTATTTACAAATGACAAGTCTGTGCCTTTTATTCACAGCTTTCCTTAATATATTTATCAAAGCGGGTTCATTTACAAAGTGCTCTATCTGTTGGGTACAGGCAGGCCGACATTAACGAAGCTTTTAGGTTTATCAGACTCGCAGCCTGACAAGCCACCCGAGGGTCAATTGATTTTTTGGTTCTGTGATACATTTTTTTTCTCATTTTTCTGGATCACAATGAGAAACATGCCTGGAGAATTAGCCTGGTTTGTCGGCCTTATCTATCAGCCCCCTCCCTCGTCCTCCCCCCTTCGTCCTGACGTACTCTCTCTCTCTCTCTCTCTCTCTCTCTCTCTCTCTCTCTCTCTCTCTCTCTCTCTCTCTCCCTCTCTCTCTCTCTCTCTCTCTCTCTCTCTCTCACCCTTTTCTTTATTCCCTTCTAGCCAAAGGAAGTCAAGCTACTTAAATTGGCCACAGGAACCACTGTTATCAGACTTTAATGCACCCTACAGTGTGGATAGCATTTCAATTACACCAGTAACCAAAGATTAGCCCCCGCTTGCCTGTTTCATGCCTCGTGCCACCGTTTCGGGACGCCACGCACCTTACCTACAGGAGCAGAAAATTGAGTTGCCTTGCCTGTGTCATGGTGATTAATGCAGAAATAGTCTGCAAACCTGCAAGGAGAGGGAGAGAGGGAGAAATAGACAGAGACAGAGATAGATATAGGAAGAGTTCCTGCCTTCTCAGAGGCCATGAAATCCAAGCCTGGCGCTGAAATGCCTCAGCTCCATTTATAAAGAGGTCTGAAAGAATCTCGTGCTGGGTAACATCCTCATGAACCGTATTTCCGCACACACACACATACACAGAGGTGGTCACGGAGCTGTGTATTAATGTTACACCAGCTGTGTTAACAAAAACACACCAGGAATCAATTTTCACAAATAAAGTCATTAGAGAGGCTTACCCTCTGCTCGTCTATCTCTGGTACATTCTGGGTGTTTTGAACAGGCGGATGCTGCCACGCTATTGGCTATTTTAGTGGGGGAAAGCTGAGAAAGAGAGAGGATGCTGAAGTTTTCTTTCCCCTGTTGGTGCTTAACCAGGCAGGTCAGCGAGTTACAGTCAAATATCGCTTTGTTTTGGGTTGTGCCCTCGCCTTTTTCTTTTTGGTTTCTGCTTCCAGCGGCTGCTGAGACGGTCCACCCAGGATATGACAGAACTCTGCCGTATGAAATTCCTGTTTCAAAAAAGAAAAAGCTCTTCAAATTCCTGGCTGGCCCCTTGCATTGTTCTGTAGCTCCCTTTGATGCATGGCCGCTGCCATGTTACTGGCCAAAGAGAGGGAGATAGAGACAGAGGGAGGGAGAGACAGGAGCAGAGGATGAGAGGGGGGTGGGGGGGAGGGAGGGAGGGAGGGAATGGCCGCCGTCTTCGGTTTCCAGAGCTCTCCCTCGGGGAAAGGATGTGCTGAATCAGGGCTTTGTCCGCCGGCACAATCGCAGCCTAGCGAGGGCACAAGGGTGCTCTGTGTGATAGTCAATAGACAGTGCATCTCGCTCTCCCAACTTGCCCCATCAAACCTCCCCAAACCATACCCTCCAACCGACACCTCCCTTTACGTTTACCTGCAGCTCACCTGTACACACAGAAAACAAAACCCAGATCAGACCACTTCTAACTGGAAACCTTTTGTCTCTGTACCTCTGGAGACACTCCACCTGGTTCTGTATCTACTATATCATTAGCAGGCAGCCTCACCTGTTTGTAGCCCACACCCCATTAGCTGTCTAATGTTAATAAGGGACAAAGGAACAGGTTAAAGTCCACAATCTCACTGCGCTGGTGTTGAGCGGATGAGGAGCAGGACTTGATTATCCAACTAATAGTGTCCCCTGTGTGCATAAGTGTGTGCATATGTGCACGTTATGCACGTTATTACTAATGGTCAACTGTGCTCTCTCAGTATGTACAGAGATGGTATGTGTGTACAGTTTGTCAGGACGCCATTAGTTGACCATTAGGTAGTGTGTTTGCTCTGCTTACATTTGAGACAACTGGCGTCATGCTAACAGAATGGGGGCGTGGTCTGACATGTAATTGCATTTGTTTAAGATTGCGGGAAAAGGTGAGGGCCATGTCACACATGGCATTCTGGGATAATGAAGTAGGTGAAACAGCAGACTCAGGTGTCTATTCGCTGGAGGAGCGTTTACAGTTTACAGTATCTAGCGGTATATTTGCCTGCCTCAGCAGCTCCTGGTGTCCTGCTATCAGTCTGGGCTAAATGGGGCCTGACCGAATCCTTTCATGTCTCAGCGTCAGACCCAGCACGATGTGCTCTCACTCACTGCCATAAACACACACACCAGCTATCCTGCCGTTATTTACCACTGCGGCAACGCACGCGCACACACTCGACACACATAACATGCAGGATTATTGCATGGGCCTGAGAGATGACGCCGATGACAGATGACTGAGAGAAACAGCATCTAAAAAAAGGAAGGAAATCGTCCCCTCATTATTCCCTCGTCTCACAGGCAGCCAGTTGGTCATTTCCATGGCAGAGACAGCGAGAGAGAGAGAGGCAGAGCAAGTCAGAGAGCGAATCTGTCAGTTCTTGGCATCTATGATGACTGACTGCTGTGCCACTGGAGCACTAATAACAATAAAGAGGGCACTAAGCCACACTCTATTTTTACATCTCTGCCTCCTCTCTACAGCCCAGGGGGGAATACATGCATAGACAGACACACACACACACACACACACGCACGCACACACACAGGGGAGAGGCTCTAATTAGCGGCAGAAAGGAATACAATGAGTGAGTTATTAAGACACAGGGGCGGATCGCAGCCAACCTTTGCCCCCTGTCAGAGCACAGGTCACATGATAAGAGAAGGATATCCGCCAGACGACGGCGCCAAGCGGCCTGTGCCCACTGAGGAGATGAAATAGGCTCAATCTCGCCGGCCATTCAGGGCAGACCATGGTGCACTGATTGTTTTTTTGTTTTTTTTTCTGAGATCTGTCTGCTTAGGAGGACAAACTCCATCTTTAACTACAGCATATGCAACCAATGGTAAAGACATGTCGCTGTCCAGTAATTGGGCAGGTGTGCAGGTGGAATAAATAGAATAAGAGATAAAAAGAGAGGTCGAAAGGACACTACAGTTACAAAAAAAAAGTCATTACACTCACGTGCCTTTACAACTTTTGCCTATCTATGTAGAATCCCAGATTGCTCGCTGCTGTAGCACAGCGTGCAGATAAACTGAGTTCAGCCAGCTCTGAACTGACTGCTCTGTAGCTCTCTTCACAGCATGTTCCCCATTCCCACTCAAATCCTCCTTGTTCCTCTCTCTCTCCCCTCTCCATGGATCCCTCCAGAGTTCTCAGAGTTTAACTCGCCCAACACGTCGATGCTGCACTGCAGGTTCACATGCAAAATGCTATTAACGGTCAAGCACATTTATTTGTAGTATCTGAGAACAAGAAAGAGAAAGACCGAAGCCAAGTTTGTTCCTCCACTTAGCGAAGCATTTTCCACCCCCCCCTTCCCTCAGTCCAATGAGACACTTAGGAACACTGGCTTTTATGATTTTTTTATGATTTTTTATGATCCTCCGGTTTTGGCGGGCGAGCCCATTATGAAATGCAAAATAATAACTAATATTTTCCAAATGTAACGTGCTATGAAACTGGCCCAGCCGCCTGTTTTTTTCCACATTCTTTCTAAGTATTTAAGTCCTATGAATCTCACACAGAGGCTTTTGAGGTCCTTTTTCCCTCTCCTTCCTCTTCTCTATATCACCGCCTATTCCTTACTTACCCGTCCCTTCATTTCTGCCACATCGGTGGGAGAGTTGACTGAAGTTGCTGGTTATCTGTGTAACTTTGACCCAGATGGAAATGTCAGGCCTTTTTTTGGCTGCAACCAGGGACTCCCGGCAGTGGCCATCTTATGCCCCTGGCTTTCTAAATATACAGCTGGAGTGTGGAGAGGTTGCGGCTATGTGTGCGTTTTTTGTGTGTGTCTCTCTTGTGTGTGTGTGTGTGTGTGTGTGTGTGTGTGTGTGTGTGTGTGTGTGTGTGTGTGTGTGTGTGTGTGTGTGTGTGTGTGTGTGTGTGTGTGTGCGTGCATGAGTGTATATGTGAGTCTGACAGAGAGAGAGAGGGAGAGAGGGAGTATCGAGGCGCTGCCAACACAGACATCATGATCCCTCTCATTTAGGGACTGCTAATTGGCAGTTAATTAGCAGAATTGACTCTGTTGTCAGATCCCAAGTGCCAGCCCCCCTACCAACACCCCCTACCCGCTAAGTTCATTTGATCTGGCTGCTTTCTTGATACTGTAATAATAATCCCATTTTATCTGTTTTGGCGGGAGTAGCACATTTGGAAAAACATATTTTCATCATTGGCAGAGTAAAATAGAGCAGACACCCTGTTGCAGTAGGTTTCATTTTGTTTTTCATTTTGTTCAGCAGTTGTTACACATCCAAATATCTGTTCGCGGCGCAATCTAGACACATGCTGCCCTCCCAGGATAAGCCATGGGAGTCTTGAATAGCTGATGCTAATGTGCGCCGCTCTGTTTACGCGTGCGCTCACAGTAAATGTGCCGTTTGCAAGTACACGAGCACCCGCCGCTGCTGAAACGCTTAGTGTGATTAACAGGGCCCACTCCTAGTTTATCAGGCACTGGGGGCACATTGGGTCATAGCATGGCATGGACACCCACCGCGGCCATGGAGCAGCCCAGTGCCCACCTCTGTGTGAGTCCAGATTTATGAAAAACAGGTGGCGCTTTAATAAGATTGGCAGTGTCGGGCAATCATGCACAAAAATGAATGCTTTTTTACTTGTTTTCCCATTACAAGCTCAAGACTCTCCAAGGCTGTGGAATTCTCCCAGCAAAGACGGCATGCAAGGAGAACGAAGCCAGACGAGGCAAGATAGAGAGGCAAAGAGCTGAAAGAGGCATTACAGAGAAAGCATTAGAGAGAGATGGGAGGAGGGAGGTCTTTGTACTTCTCTGCTCCTTTTGGCTCTTTCATTCCTCAACGGCTTGGTTTTATTGGTGGGTCGTTTAATAACAAGGGCTCTGCGTTTGAAATGAAGTCGAGCTGCGTTTGCGTGGGCGAGCCTCCTTTTTTTATTTTAAGATGGTAATTTCTGTACTAGGGGTGAGAACCGGGGAGAGAGAGAGAGAACGAGATAGACAATACAAGAGTGAGAGGAGAGGGAGAGAGGGAGAGCAAGAGGGTGAGAGTGTGGGAGAGGGAGAATTCAAGGAGAATACAAGGGAGGAAAGTAGGTTAATTTATTTCATTTGCAGGAAGGGAAAGAACTTAAAAAGAAAAAAATAAGGTTGGTGATAGTGAGAACGAAAGTGTAGGATGCTGTTTTCATGAACAAGCAGCTTAATGCACACGGGCAGCCACAGTAAGCCTGCCAGAATCTCCCTGTGCCTGAGGCCATCTGTGAGCAGAATAGCAATTTTATTACTTTGTCATTAAACCAATTTCACAGCAGTATTGTTTGTTAATGAGCAGCCTCAAACGAGCGGAGGTGTCACGTACTGGAATAGCAGCAAGATTTGTGACCCCGGCTCTCCTCTGTCTCATCCTGGCAACCTGTACCTCATTCTTATTCTTCTGCTCTTTCTGCCGTCGTCTTCCTCCCGAACACCCTCACTGTCACCCTTACTCTCTCCCCGCCATCCTCCCATCGTGCTCATCCCTCCGATCCTCCCCCTGTTATAAGGCTCCCTGGCTCATAAAAGGGGAAACTGCTGAAAGATAAAATGCAAAGTCTATACAGTCAAGTCTCTGTTTATGAGCTTCCATTTGCCTTTAGAGCTCATTGGGACGAATGGTTTCTCCATGGGCTTTCAGGGCGTGCAGCTGGAAAGCCTGGGATGTTGGCCTGTTATTTAGCTCTAAAGCCTAACATGGGTGCCAGCGGCAAGTGCCAACAGAGGGACTAGGCGTCTGAATAGGTGCATAAGTCCTTTGGATTGTATGCTAGATGATGTCATGCATTTTTTGTGATTTTTCAAAGTTGTTTAGAGTACCAGGCTCGATCGCTGCTTCTTTTTTTTCCCTCCCGGTGGATTTTGATTAGCTCTGTAGTCGCGCATTTGAAGAAAAATCAAACTTCAGGTCGGTGTGGTCGTCGCTCAGAGTGGCCTGTTTTCACAAAGCAAGCCATGTGCTTCAGCTGCTGCGGCGCTATATGTGTCTTTATGGCTCGTCACTCTGTTTGTGTTTTTACTCTGGAGGTCAGTTGGCAGAGATTCTTGGTCTTTTTGTGGCTTATGACCGAGAGAGAGGCAGCGAGACAGAGAGAGAGGGAGGGAGGGAGGGAGGGAGATTTAAACTGAGGCCCCAGAGGATCAGACAACCTGACAGACTAGATTTGGAATAATTAGTTTTATCTGCTGAGGGAGGTAGCCAGAGGAGCTGTGTGTTGGCCACAGGGTGCTGCTGCGCGTATCTCGCCTGCGATGTGTTTCGGCCGGCTGAGTGTTGTGTATGTGTTTAGGTGGATGGTGTATGTGTATGGAAGGAGGGGTGAGGGTGTGGGAGGACTAAAAGGGATAAAGGTGACCAGGTGTAACAGAATGGCCTTGAGGGTGTGTGTGTGTGTGTGTGTTGGAGCCAGAGAGGACAGGAGCTCCTTCTTTGGCTGAGCTCTTTAAACTCTGTGAACCTCCACAAGGTATTTTCTCTCTGTCCAGGCATGCTCGTTCTCTCACTCTTTCTCCCTCTCTCTGTTTCTCTTGACTTTGCATTCCCTCTATCCCTGCGTTTGGATATACAGTAACAGCATGTAAATAAGCACGCTCCTCCGTCTTCGCTTTGTTTGTGTGGTGTCGCGTTCAAAAGCCGCTGACCTCCCTCCCCCGCCTTTAAGACACAATGAAAGTGAGTGTTTTTGGATATGAGAGAGAGAGAGAGGGTTGTAACCACATCCTTAACAATGCTCCAATGTATTATTCTTACCTGTTGTGTGTGTGTGTGTGTGTGTGTGTGTGTGTGTGTGTGTGTGTGTGTGTGTGTGTGTGTGTGTGTGTGTGTGTGTGTTTCTGAAGCTGTGATTCATGGCCCTGTGCCCTCTGTGGCTTTGAGGTGCAGGCCAATAAGCCCATCATAGAAGACCCTATAAATCAATATAGGCTTTTGTTTGTTTAAGCCATGCTCTGCCCCAGTTCAGGCCTGTTATGGATGAGATATCAGTGGAGTCGGTGCCAAGCAGAAAAAAGGGAGGGAGAGGCAGGAGGGAGGGAGTCACAGGGCCTCTCCACAAAAACAAATTAATTCAAATGTGGCCCAAAATCTTGAACATATCAAACGTGGTAATTTGCAATTTGGGAGAGGTGAAAAATAAGCATTGTCTCCGCGCACACACCAACACACACATGTGCGTGTACTTGGATGAAGTTATCACAGGTAGCTGGAGGAATTAGCCACCATTAGCCAACGCTATTACATGCATAACAAGATGCAGAGATACAGAGGAGGAGAGAAAGGAAGGGGGAGAACAATGAGGAGTGTATTACCCTAATCTAGGGTTTCTCACTTCCCAGCCTTATGAATATTTATCCCTCCCATTACCGACGATGATGTTTCAATTGGTAGACGCTGTGAGCATGTGCGCCAAGGAGGGAGGATGGCGGGAATGCGTTCTCCCTAGTGGGGGTGGAGGGCGCCCGCCTGTAAGCCCCCCCAGACATATCTGCTTTATCATCTTCTTGTTATACTGTACGTGAGATTTTCTTCAGCTTTCTCACAGACATAAGGTGAAGAAATAGCAAGTTTCCAAAATGATATATCTGCCATGTGAGAAGTTTTTTTTTTCTGAGGTTACAGCAGATATCGACGTGACAGTCATCTCTGGTTCGGGAAAGCTTAACCTACATAATAGAGCATTTTTGAGAACGGGGTCATCTGTGTTTAAGGGTTACTAGTACACCCTTTATAGGAAGACTCGCTCATGACAGTTCACAGACTCACATTCAAGGACCATATTCTGCAGTGTGGGCTGAATGGAGTTTGGCTTTTGCGAGACCGAGAGATTGTTGTGTTTGTTTCAGGCTGTCACATTTTGAAGGAGGCCAGTCAGGGCTGTACACAGCCAGCGGTAGAGCTGATCTGAGAGGCAGAGGGCTCGCTTCAGGCCACCAGGCACATCAGAGTCCCTGTGGTCCGCTCCACAGTGTCGGTGCTGCCTCTGCCAGCAGTCCCTTCCACAAACAACAGCTATTTATATCACTCGCCTGCTGCTGGGCTTTTTAGCCCTAAACTCTGCTCCTGACCGTGCCTGCGCATGTGCGCCTGTGCGCCTGCGTTTGCGCTTATGTATGTCAAAGCAATTATGTGCAATTGAAACTGGGATTAATAATTCAGCAGGGAAGTCAGAGACGAGCTGACAACATTTGACCGATGACTCTCGTGGTCACTAATATGTGCTAGACGCAAACACACTTACTCAGAGGCATCATGGAAACGTGCTTGGTGGAAACACTCACTGGCACGCCAGAGACACAATGATGAGAAGATGATGACATCCCAGTGGGAGGGAGAATCCCTTTCCAAACACACACACACACACACACACACACACACACACACACACACACACACACACACACACACACACGCAGACTCTGAGTCCTGTGCTCGCCAGTAGTCTGATTCTTAAAGACTCCAAGCGCAACGACACCTAAACCCCGGCATTAGAGAATCTCGACAGTCTATCCTCTAGGTTTAGGTGTCACTTTTTAATTGCTCAAACTGCTGTGCATTTGCACTGCCCCAAATTCATGGTTCATAGTGCAGCAGTGCGAGGAGAGAAAAGAAAGTGGCAGGAGGAGAGAGAGCATGTGCATGTGTATATATGTTTGGGGGTGGGGCGGTGAAATGGGGGCACCTTCCCCTGCACAACCTCCCATTGGCTCTGCTTTCTGACTTCTGCTCAGGCATCTGAGATTCAGGAGCACAAGTTCATGTCTGCAAGTGTGTGTGTACACGTACAGCACACGCATGCTCACAAGTCTACCCAAGCGTGTATGTATGCATGTTGCGTAAGGACGTAACTGTTGAAGCCCCTCTTGGCAGGCCCCCTCTTCTTCTCTTTGAGCTGAACCCATTATAGTCTTATAAAGGAGGGGGGCGAAGAGACGTTTGATATGAAGCAAAGGAAATAGATTGGCCTTATTTCCTTCCTGGCTGCTGCAACGCAGACACTTGTGTTGCCTAGACGATTCAGGCAATTGACACTCAATTTTGTTTGAAATATCACGCCTCTATCATGTCATTATCAGCTTCCCCTGGTAATCCACAAAGCCGCCCTGTTTGATATCTGACAATAAGGGGGAGTCACAGAGTCGCGGAATCTCTCACTCGATTACCAGGCGGAGAGGGAAAAAAGAGTTGAGAATGAAAGGGAGCAGAAGACGATGGAGCGAGAGACAAAGAGAGGGTGAAAGAAATAGAGATGGAAGGATAGTGCAGGAGGGAGACAGAGAGGCTAAAAAAGTCACACATTTGTATGATAGCGGGGAGAAGTGGATGGAAACGGAGATTATACCTGCCCTCCCCACAGAGACGCACAAAGGAGCCCAACAGGCCTGGCATTGTGGGAAAAAGAGAACTCTGGGTAACAGGGGTGGCAGTCTTCACAACTGAGAAAATGGGGCGATCTTGTAAGCACACCCACTCATCTCAGGAGGGCTGATGGGTAGGCCGGGGTAATGATAGTGCTGGATTCACTCCTGCTTTCTGTTCCCCCTCTCTCTGCTCTGTGTGTGTCTGAGTGTGTGTGCCAGCCTGCCAGCATGTCTCTGCTCTATTTCTCGCTGGCCCTGCATGAAAGCACAAAGCCCTCACCCACCCAAAAGGTGAGAAGCTGGCTTATGAGGAATGAGCGCTACCTTCCAGCGCTGACGACCCCTGTCATGCGCTATGTGCCGGAACCTTTGACGGGGGATAATATTGACATATCTCGGATGTTTTCAGATGCTCTTCAAACAACGGGAAACACAGCTGTTGGTCCCTCGGCTTCTGGGCAGGCAGGCGATACCTTTTTTTGTGCACCTATGCGCGTTAATAAGGTGTTGTCATAAGGGAGGGAGCGCGAGAGAAAGAGGGGCCTCGCTAACAAGGGAGATGTGGATCAACTTGTTCCTTAATCCTCATGTCTGGTGGTGATATTCAAGAAAAAAAAATAACAGCGTTAGTAAAAACATTCCAGGGCAGAGGTGCCAGCCTCTGAGGAAAGGGAGGTTAATGACAGGAAATATTAGGGGACTGTCGGAGAGAGGGAGAAAGAAAGAAAAAGAGGAGATAATTCCACCCTCCCTCCTAACATCAGAAAACTGGTAGAGCTAGGGCAGGTTAGCCATGCTGGGTTGCTACAATAAGGTCTCTTTCATACAGGTGTGTTGACGCCTGGGGCAGGCTTGGCCTCGGTCCATTCCATTCACCCTGGCTGATTTGAACAATAACTATCATATCTCTTAAAAGAGAAGGGAGGGTGAAGCGTCAAGAAGGAGATGCCTGAGAGCTGTGTCGGGGCCAAGAAAAACCCCCGCTGCCGTTGTCAGAGCTTGTTGATGTTTTAGTGGAGGAAAGAACGGGCACGTTTTTTTTTTTTTTTTTTTTTTTTTTTTTTTAAAAACCTCTCCCCCTTCATAACCCCCACATTTTTTCCTCATCTCCTCTCTCTCCCTCCACTTCTGCACAGTGTTTTTGTGCCGTAGGACAGAGTGTGGTGAGGAGACAGAGGAACAAAGTGCTGCTGTGTGGAGCAGCAGCTGCTGCTTGCCGGATCAAAGGGGCAACAAGCGTGGTCTTCCTGGCCCAACGCTGCTCTGGAGGTGTTTGACGGACAGTCAGCAGCTGGGGCCGCACAGCCCGCCATGTAGGGGTCAGGCCGCTGGACTGCGAGGCCCAGGGGTGACATGCCCTCACTGGACAGGGGGAAGAGGGGAGAAGGTGTTAGATGGGAGGGTAAACAGAGGGAGAGATGTCTGTGTTTGTTTCCTTTGTTGTTTGTGTTGCTGTTGTAGTTTCGAGAGCCACGTCTGGGATTATTACTGCATATTCCTATCATTCAAATCGACGGGCTGTAAGGTGTTTATTTCTCATGACTTGACCCCCAGTTCTCCCTTATTCATCATAATGCATAGGCGGCAGTATGAGCCTGAGTTTAAGGGTTAAGCCATCACTAGAATAGCATTGCACTCCACACTGCAGTGTTCCCTCTTTGGTGCTGACAGAAAATCAGAGCAAAAAAAAGAGACAGACAGAGAGCGAGCATGCCGCAGTGCTATTGATTTATTTTAATTAGCTGCTCGTTAAATCGTGTCAGTTTGCAACACAAATATATAATTCTTTGTCTGATTTTCCACTTGAGCCTTAATGACTCGTACTCCCCGGGTTTCAGAGAGGAATAACTTCTGCAGCTAGACTGACAGAGCAGTGCAAATGTTACTCATATAGGGCTGGGGGGGTGGGGTGGGGTGGGGGATGCCACAAAAGGGCAATGAGTGGAGTAATAAAAAGGGAAAGAAAAACAGGTCAGTGAAAGTCCATGGAGGAGAGGTGAAACAGTCCCCCTTTGAGAGGCAGACAAAAGAGTGTGGAGGGGGGTATGGAACAGGCACTGTGGATGAGAGAGAGGGAGAGAGAGACAGAGGTAAAACTATGTAAACACAGTGGCTGCCCCAAACGTGGGCCCTCTCTGACGTTCCTAAAAAACGATCCCGCCTCGCTCCGCTTCACATCTGCACTAAATCAAACACGGGGGTGAGGTAATGTTCGCTTATGTCTGTTGACTCCTGTTTTAACTTAAAGAAGGGATCGAAAAAAGGGAAACTCTGCCTCTGATAGGATGAGCTTGAGGAAGCTTCCTCGTTCCTACCCTATCTGCTTGCCCTTTATCTCCATCCTGGAGGAGCAGAGCCTGTGAAAAGCTCCTTTGTGATAGTTTATGATAAATCCACAGATACTGTAGGTTCAGTCTGATGGCAAGCTATGTGTAAACTGTTACAGAGGGCCTGTTCGGGCCATGTGAGCTGATTCAATCAGTGTTGTTGACACTACAGTAGATCAGTGTTGGAGGTTCAGTAGCCCCAGACTGCCCCACTGTCTGACCGGACCATAATTAGTGTTTGCTTATACTAAACACACCCTCGTCATGGGGTTAATTTACATGCACTTCCTGGTCAAAGGACACTCAGTGTTTTGCTCCGTTCTGCCCGTCTTTCTTTTTTTTTTTTTTTGGGGGGGGGGGGGGGGGTCAAACTAAAGCCTTCCTCCTTTGATTCCACTGAGTTGTGACTCAGTCGCTGGAGGTTTGGAATCTTTATTTCTGTCTGAAGCAGAAGTATGGAAGCAATGAGCTTTAATAGGAACCAGAGGACAGTCATGTTTGCGAGCAGCGATCGGGGATTGAGTTCAGCACGTTCTTATTCAGATTGTGTTGCATCTAATCTTCCTGCAAAGACAGACAGGGGCCCGGGGATTTGACTGACAAAACGGAAACTTTCCCCCCTGTCCCTGGCATATGAGCCCTCAAAATGGGCATGTGCAGGTCAGCCATGAAGGCAATAAACTGTCAACAATTTCTGTGTCACAATTTCAAAGCGGCCTCCTCTCTTCGTTCGCTCTCTCGCTCTGCAGGGCTACATTTGGAGCATTCCGCCGCTCGTTTCTCGGAGAAGACATGTTTAGTATTTCTCTGTTTCTCTCTCCGGCTCTGGCTCGGTTTCTTTCTTTCATCACAAACTCGTCAAACAAGTGACCCTACTCCTGATTGGCTGGGTTCCGTCGGATCTCTGCAGCAATTGGCCAGCCAGCCGTCGAGGCTGTCTCCTTCTCTCTCTCTCTCTCTCTCTCTCTCTCTCTGTCTCTCTCTCTTTCTCGTCTTGGCCGCACTCCAGGGTAGGGTGGTTTGGCATGACGATTTCTCAGGGAAGGAATGCTGACAACAGGAGCGAGTTACCAGGTGTGGCTGCAAGTCAGTTAACCAGAAACAAGGCCTTTCTGACAGATTGAGATGAGGAAGCAAGAAAAAAAAAAAGCCTGAATACGAGCACTGAGTCAGACAGACTGGTTTTGCTGTGTTGGTGTTTTGAAGATGGTGTGTTGATCTTCCAACCTCCAGTAACCTTCCATAGTTTCTGTCAACCTATAAGGCCCTTTCTTTTAAGATGATGATGCCAGGGCCTTCCAACCTTTTAAGTTAACCACAGTAACATCTGGCAAGTTTCTGAAATTAGACAAAAGATCATTGCATACCTGTCAGGTTAACTGAAGTCCATGGTCAGTGATTGAACTTTGTGAGTGAGCCCCACTGCCCACACACAGATCCATGAAAAAAGGCAACACGATAAGCATTTGAAAGCCTGTAGTCGTAGAACCTGGGGTCACAGCATGTAACTAACATTAACTTCTTTTAAACTTTATTTTATTTAATTTACCAGAAACTCTTTGACCTTTGCCTGTTTGTGTTGTTGAGATTTGCTGGGACAACCCTGATGTGGGTTGCTGCATTAAAGTGAGGTTGAACGTCTCTACTTCATACACTGGAGACACATTGCATGTTTTAGGATTATGTAAGTTCCCTATTAGACCTATAAGTCTCGTCTGCTGTCTCTGACCACTCCTTCCCCTCAGTCCCCCCACGCTCACACACACTGGGTCTAGCATAACATTGTATGCTTGCCAGGGTATTTAACACCTAAGCAGACACTCTCTGAACCACCCCCCACCCCCCCGTGTGTGTGAGCAGATATTAGTAACCAGGGATGCCGTGTTGATCCAGCCTAGCGGAGACCCTGTGTCAAGTGGACTCCCGCTGTCCTGGCTCCATCATTCATATCTGTCTGTTATTTTCCTGTGCGCCTTGCACAGCAATAACACTCAGAGTGCTCGCAAACCCAGCGCTCTGTCTCTTCAGTCTCGCAGAGGAGACGCATATTGCGCATACACATGTGTTTGTACACACGTGTTGCTCACGCCATTTCAGGGTATGTCAGCGGGAAGTGCTAGTGTTGGCCAATTGGCAGCACTGTGCGAAGAATGCGCTGACATGCACATACACACATATTGGCTGACAAGTGCATACATATTCACATGCACGCTCCAAAGCATTCTTAGCACCGCAAGAGGAGTTTTTGATGTGCGACTTGAAAATGTGTTTAAGGCTTATTGGCCAGGAGAAACCAGTTGGCCACATTAAACAGCAGTGGACCGCTGCCCCCACCGGCCCGCTTTCTCCTGGGGTAATGTACACATTCTGAGCTGTATCCCAAGGAATGACCTCCACACGACCTCCTAACCTTGCCTTTAATTATTTGTTTGAAGACAGCATGGAGTTCCCATGCTGAGCGGTACTCTGTGTACTGTGTGTGTGTGTGTGTGTGTGTGTGTGTGTGTGTGTTGGTGTTTCTGTGCTCTAACATTGAGCAGAGGCAGGCCATAATAAGCTAGACCACCAGATGTAGATAATAAAACATGGGCTTCGGGTTGGTTTTTAGCTAGTGTCCCCTGTGAGCCTCCTGTGTTCTGGTTAGCCTACAGTCACGCTGGCGGTGGTTGTGGTCATGTCCATGGTGTCGATGTGTGGATTTACAGCGTGCATGTATGTTTTAGCGAGTGGTTGGGAATTCTGAGTCCCTGTGGTCAACCTCTCTGTCTCTCTCAGGGCCTTGGGTCCTCAGATCCATCCATCCATCTATCCGTCCATCCCAGTTGACTGGCCCTCATCTCCGGAGGATTCCTAGCTGTGTTGTTCTAAGCACACACCATTAGCAGCTCACGGGTCGAGGGAAAACAGTGTTATCAGGCCTGGGTCTGATAATCTCAATTGGCTTTACTCAGACTGATAAAAGGTGCTCTAAGGCCACCAGAGGGGCCCACTGGTCACCCCCACTCCTTCCAGCGCATTGCATCGCCCCCTGGTTACTGTGGCAACTTGTCAAAAACACAGCCTTTTTGTGTGTGTGGGTGTGTGCGATATGGTTGTGTTTGGCCAATGGGGAATGTTGACAAGAAGCAGGTCATCTCAGAAGCAGCTCGTGGGGAAAATATTTGAATATCCATGTGTTTGTGTACATGGCAATGACCTGTTTTCATACTCAAAAATGTACCTTTTCAATGCAAACACAGTAAAAGCTGAACGTTCTCCTGTACGCTTTATGTAAGAGGCAGGAAAAAAACACCAGAAGAAGACACCTGAAGGAACATTTAGAAGAAAAAGACACTTTGATCGTACAGCATGCTCTCTCTACATAGAGTATTTCCTCTCCTCACTGGAGGCCGCATAGGCAAATTTAGCACCCGGGAAGTACATTCCTACTATTATGTGTTTATGGTTATGTCTCAGAATAGGTAAAAATGCACATGGTTGTGATTTCGAGCTCCTCGGTGCATCTAGAAAGGCAGACAGCAGGATATACATTTTGGCAGGCCTTGCACTGGAGCTAAAAGAGTGAGTGCGCTACCAGGAATGTCTTACTGTTTACTTGCTCAGCTGGTTTTGATGCTGCAAGCGTGTCTCTATCTCAAACACTGCAGGCATTTCTGACAGCATAGCTGTCTAAGAATACTTTGTCCTGTTTGTTCCATCAAAAAATACTTTCACAGTTAATAAACGTTAACCCTGATTCATCTCTTAAACCACAAATCACGCGTTACAATCATATAATTTCCAATCCAGCTCTCTCTTTCGCGCACTCCGCCAAGCGTCCTCTGGCATTCTCTCTCATTCTCATATGGATGTGTTTCATCTTTTTCTCTCGGGGGCCCGCCGCACCCCTGCGTACCTGCACTCTGGATGCCCCCTGGCAAATGAGCACCGCGTCTCTCTTTTCCCAGCCGTGCATTTTGTACGTTTAACCATGTCACTTTGAGCCGGGCAGATTACAGGCGTTTAAGTTCATTGGAGAAGGTAAGGGCAGGTATCAGGGCTTCATGGGGGATTAGGAGCCCAAATTGGTTCCAGCTCTCCCTTCCTTCTAATGACCAGTTCTTTAGCCGTGCTGATGGTGCCGTGGCCCGTACGTTAGAAGAGGGCGGTGGGGCCTTTTTTTTTCTTTCTCCTCTGCTTTTTTGGAACCAGGAAAGGACTCCATGCTGGACAGCTCCAACGTGATTTGAAACCCCTCCTTAATATCAACCACATGGTGGTACCTGTAGCGCTATGTCCATGCTACATTTTTAGTACGTGAAAGTGAATGAGAGAAAGACAGACAGAGAAAACTTGGGTAAAATCTGAAGGAAAGGAGAAAGGTGGAGAGCTCGCTCGACCTGAGCGGCCAGCTTGCGTTTGATACAGCCCAAGGCATCTCATTCCAAGTTAAAAAGGTTGCCCCTGGCTGGCAGTCACCTCCAGATGACCTCCAGCTCTACACTGGAAAAGCCACAGGAGCAGGGCCGGCTGGGGAGGCTTTGTGGAGCTGCACTTATTCGCTGCTGTGGTGGTGATAAAACTTCAGACAGCCTAATTGATGGGCTCGCTGACATAACAATACCTTGTGAAAGCACGGAGTGGCCCATGCCTGGTCCTCATTTCTAGACAGCTGGAAGGGGAGCAGAACCCCCTACAATGCAGCCAGAGTGGGGTCCCACAGAGGGGAAGGGTGGAGGTGGGGGGCGGAATGGAGGGGAGTAATGAAAGGAACCATTTGTACCCTGCACTTTGCTAACTTAAAGCTCACCCCAGAAATAACGTTGTTTTGGAGGAGGAAGTGCAGACGGGACACTGCACCCTGCGTATGAAGCTGCTGTGTGCTGCTGCAGGAGCGACTAAGAGAGACATGGAGAGAGAAGGATGTGCCATGATGACGGTTCTTTTGAGCCCGAGCTGCACTTAATACTTGAGGAATGTCTCCCTGGTGCCCATAGCAACCAAACATAATCAAAAGCTTTATTAAAAGAGGGGGGAATAGATCATAAGGAACATTAAAAGTATCCCTCACTGGGTTCCCAAGTCAGCACACAATTGCCCTTTTGTTTGTTGCTGTTTTGTTGCGAGCGCCTCTCTCAAGGACTCGGCGGCTAATGTTGCCATTAAGTCATGCAAAACTGTTTTGTCTTTGTGGTGGCTTGTGATGAATCTCTCCGAGTGTGAATGCAGGGTGATTTAACGTTTGTTTTTCTCCTCTCTGTTTCTCTCTTTTCTCCTCTCTGCCAGGTTCATTAACGCCAGGAGAAGAATAGTACAGCCCATGATTGACCAGTCAAATCGAGCAGGTAAAGAACTCGGCTGATGTACAGCAGAGCGCTGCTTCTCTCTCCTTCTTTCCCCAGCATGAAGACACCCTTCCCAAATCCTTCACTGGCATGCATATCATGCCTGGAGCCCAGATTCTTTTTTAAAGGGGCACCCTACATCTGCTCCCTCCTCTTCCTCTCCCTCCCTTCATCCCCCCTCTCTATGAGAAGCGTTCGGCAGTGGTGCGGGCCGTTTGCTGATTGACTCTAATTGGAGATTTCCCAGTCTAAGTGGGGAGAGAGGTATATTAGCACTCTCTCTGTGAATTACTAATTGGACACAAGAGGAGTGCCAGAAATGCTAGCAGCATTTTATGAGTTATCTCCTTTTTTTGGGGGCTGTTTTGTTTTTAATTTTTGCTCCAGTCCAAGGTTGGGGTTGGTGGGGGCAGGGAGGGGTTCCCCCAGCTTTTCTGCTGCGTTTTAATTGAATTCCCTCACATTCAGAGCAATCACTGCTCCGAATTTTGATCTTTAGTCGTCGTTCAGCACATTTCAAATATCAAGACCACTGCGTAGCTACTTTCCAGTTTAACACTATCAATGAATGTGTTTTCAGTGATGAAAACTGCCCTGAGGAGGGAGAATGAGTTTAACATGACGCCGTGATCAAATCAGATCTGATGTTTTGCTTTGACGCCAGTGCCGGGAGGGATTTCCATTTTGTTAAAACAGATTATGGAAAGCTTCATATTGTTAATTGATAGCACATCATTTATTTTCCATGTCTATTGTGGTCAGATCCCAAAAAGCACAAACTGAGTAGCAAACGCGCCACCATGTGATCCCGTGGAACGATTCAGCCGCCCTAAGCTTCATTGACTATGGCATTACCAAAAAGAAGCCAATTATTTTGTCTCGGGGAGGGAAAAGCTGTTTTTGTTGATTAGCAAGCTTTCCGCCTTAAAAAGGTCCCCACTCACCGGGCGGCGTTGTTCCAATGAACATCAGCAAAATGAGAAATGTGGGTGACTCTTTCTACAATTACTGCGCTCCTGGAATATTTATCAGCATGCAACAAATGCGTGCCAATCAGCAAACTCGACAGCAGCAGCATGACTAAGAGCTCCCCCTAATCTTTACGAATTACAGATTATCCAAGATAATACTGTTATAGTCCTAGAATACACTGTTTTCTACAGTCTCCAAAGAGCATTAATTCATTAGGGCTAATAAGAGACAAAACAAGATACAACTGAGCAAATTGATTGTTACTGTATCCTCTTTATCATGACAGATAATCACTCGTAATATTGGCCCCTTTGGGATTATCTACATGTTTAGAATTGTGTTTTAAGATCCGAGCTGCCGCTGATGAATGTTTTCACTATCGATTAATCTGCTGATTATCTCCATGATTAATCTGTTAATCATTTAGTCTATGAAATGTCAAAAAAGTTGGGAAAATGCAGCTCCAGTTAAGAGTATATGACGGCTGGTTTGAGCACTGATTGCAGGAATCGCCTGCCATGGCAGAAATTCTACTCATCCTGTCAAACTGCATGCTTTCTTCTCTCAGTTAGAGAACAATGTCTCTCCTGTAAGTGTGGTTTTGAATGACACTGGTGGCGTGTGTGTGTGTGTGTGTGTGTGTGTGAGTGTGAGTGAGAGAGCGCTTGCAAGCATGGGGAACCTACTGTATGCGTGTTTGCATGCCACGTGTCAGTCAATGCTGTCCACAAACATGAGCACAATGTCTTACAGTATGTTTGGGCTCAAGCTGGGACAATTGCTGATTGTCTGGTGTGTTTTCTCTTCTTCTTCCCCCTCCCTTTTTCATGTCCACGTTTTGACTACAATCAGGTTTTCTTCTTGATCCTTCAGTGAGCCAAGGAGCAGCATACAGTCCAGAGGGCCAGCCGATGGGCAGCTTCGTGCTGGATGGTCAGCAACACATGGGGATCCGACCAGCTGGTGAGTCCGTCCGCCTCTCTTCCTCCGTCCCTCTTCCCTCCGTCATGCCTGCTTTGCCAGTTTCACCTTCAGTTACCGCAGAGCTGATCAGCACCGATCCTCTTGTCTGTAGCATGAGATTTAGTGACCTCAGCACGGAGCAGGTCCACAAGTCAGCCACGTAATACTAACAACCGCTGCGATAACGCTTCTCTTTAAAATTCTCACCAGACTGTCTGTTGCCTGTCTTGTTTTTTTCCTCTAATTTGACAAAATCTCTCACAAATGATCATGACAAAGAGATTTCTGGGATGCATTGCAAAATTAAAGCACTTATGCCACCGTCCTTCACTTCCCCCCCGCCCTCCTCATTTTCCACCTGAAGCTAACCATCCTCTCCATCAGTGGGTCTCCTCTGACCTCTCCGTGATTCAAACTCCTGCTGACCCTTTTCTGGCGTTTATCTCCTCTTTCTAGGGCCTATGAGTGGAATGGGGATGAATATGGGCATGGATGGGCAATGGCACTACATGTAACCTCCATCTTGTAAAGCAAAACGCAAAGAAAAGGGGGAAGTAAGTACTGGGCTCTTTTCCTTGTCTTTTACACTCTGGGGCTGTGGGGTTTGTTTTTTTTTCTCCCACAATTCCCTTCCACATCACCAGCACTACCCTGGTTATAATTTGCAGCAAGCTTCAGCCCCCTCCTCCTTAGCATCAGCAGCTAGGAGCTAGCATGCATGGGTGTTGTAGCAAGATGCTTTAAGGGGCAGAGGGAGCCAGTCGCCAAGGATGAATTGAAGACTTGGGAGAAAGGGGGAACCCGTCCTGGGACAGACAGGACCCGGCTTGTGGCGCCAGACAACAGGAACAACAACAGAAGAAGGAGGGGAAGAAACAACCTGGCATGGCGTGCACGAATTTATTTATCACAACAGCCCCATCGCTCTCCCCATCCCGGACAGCCAATGCAAATGTTGGACATTTAGGGAAAAAATAACATCTCCAGGGGAAGGGGCTGACGGGGAGAAATTAAGCAGGCTCCAGTGAAGCGATAAAGAAGGAGAAGTGAAACTGTCCTCCGAGTGACATAAATCTGTCTGGGGAAGGATTGATGCCCAAATTATCTTATATGCAAAGACGGGAACACCGCAGTACATTACGGTCCCTGAGCGAGATATACGGGCCGTGGGTGACATGGCCGATCCTTCACTGGGGGTTTGGTTTGAGCTGTGTAAAGGGAGGAATGAGTGTGTGTGTGTGTGTGTGTTGGGGGGGGGGGGGTGCGCTGTGTGTTTTGATTATTTTTTACTGGAGGGAGACGATTTAAGGGGAGGCGGGGGCCAGTGACTAGCCTGACCTGAGACTCGCAGACAAGAGCAGGGAGACACTGAGATAAATTTATAAGGTTGTAGACACAAGCATGACTGCATCTAAAAGGAGGCGATCGCTTTCACACATACAGATACAGTCTCTGTGTCTCTGGCTCTCTCTCACACACACACACACACGCACAACCCTCATACAGCTAAATGGCGGCAGTCTGATTAAGCTGGCCATTCCACCTCCCGCTAGTGCCACAGTGCTGACATTTGAAAAATCAAGACATATCACATCCCAAAGGCGGCAGGGCAGAAGAGATTTTATTTTAACACCTAAACTCCCTTTGCCCAATGAGGCACAATATAATAACACTTACCTTGATTAAAAGAACCCTTTATATGTAAATGGAGACTGGATTTTCTGAAGGGTCACAGCGGCAATTCTGCCGACAGAGATCATTTCACCCCTCTGGTCTTTGCTTCCTCTCTCTCTCTCCCCCTCTCCCCCTGCTTCTCTCTGTCTCTCGCTCGTTCTCTCTCATCCCTCCTGTCTTTGCTAATGGCAGCAGGAAAAAAAAAAAAAAAAAAAAATCAGGAGCAATGTTCCCTAAAACAGCCACACAGAGACAACATTTGCTCAGGTTGGCTAATTCTTAATATAGGGCTATATAATTTTGAGACTATTTAATTACGTAACATACTTTATGCTTCATGACCAATTACATTAATAGCTTAATACAGAGGAATATTATCCTCTCTTGATTTGATTACACAGCCACACAATATGGTATATTTGGTACTTAATTATGGCCAGCCATTGAGCAGGACTGCTGTGCCATAACAGAAGTGCAGCAAGGGAGGCGAGCATGCAGAGGTGGAGAGAGAGGCCCCGGTCTGTCCTCAGTTATTGTCTTCACATGGTTTTACCACTCTTGTTAATAAAGGAGGGGGGTCTCAGATCTACTTAACGGAATGACTGCAGCTTACAAGACTGGAGATTACCAGCTTACAGTGTCAAAAACATCTGCTGGGCCTTTTAACAGGAGCTGCTGTGGGTTATATGGAGGTGAGGGCACCCATCATACCCCAACACCATGAGTGATTTATTTATTTTATGACCCCAGTAGTGAGGTTTTAAGAGACCTGCTCTGACAAACATGTGCATTTCAAATGAACTGACATGGAAGGAGAGTATTAGAAAATGGCACAGCTTTCAACCAATGAGACTGGTCATTAATCTTGGCCTTTGCTGTCCCTTCTTCCCCTCTCCTTTCTGTCCTCCTCCTCCTCCTCTTCCCCTCACCGGGGCCCTCCAGTGTAATTTCTTAATTGCAGTGTACTAAGGTGGAGGAATGCAGAGAGTGAGCATGCCTAGTGACCTTGCAGCGACCTCTCCCCTCCTATTACAGCTTCTAATCCCCCAGGGGTTCACATTACAAAGCAGGTCGGCCCAGACCCAATCCCAGACCCAGGCCCCCTGGCTCCAGCGGGACCCCCTGCTCTCACTTGTCTCTCCCCAAGGTCCAGGCCTCTAGACCAGCCATGTTCCCATACTCCAGCCCCTGGCTCCAGGAACAACCCCCCCACATCTTACTTTTTTCCTTTCTGATTACAACAAACAGCCATGAGAAAAGCCCAACAGTGGCACTGCTGAGCCAGCTCTTGTGTCCTGGGTCCTGTCACAGTATGAGAGATGCCAGCATGCTGGGGTCTCTACACATATGAAGTGGAGCCCATCTTAAGGGACATCAATACACCCCACCTGCTCTTCCTTTCTTTTATCTCTCTTTACTTCCTTTCATCTTCGCTGCTTTCTTTCTCTACTTCCACAACCCGCTCTCCACGCATCTAAGAGCAGCACTTTGTTTTGCGTGAAAATGCTTTCATTCGGGGGTGGAACCAAGCCTTTAATGCTCGCTGCCTCGGTGACGCAGCTAACCAAGTCCTAAATTATTTAATAACTTCTTTAAGGGATTCTAAATCAAATATGTTCACAGAGGCGCGTTCCCCTGAGAGGACGCCCGTTCGGTTTGTCACTGAAGTCAGCTGGGGAATTGACTGTTCCACTTGTAAAAGTATTAGCACTCCTCCACATCAATACGGCTGGTTGGTTTTCCTCACGTCCTCCAGGACTGCAGTGTCTGTGGATGACTGAGGATCATTTTCCAACCTGAGACCTGACCACAACGCTATTGGGCATTGTAAACCACTCACCATGGCCTAAAATAGCGCGGTGCAGTAATGTCTCTCTTTACTTGTCGGAGCTAAAAGCGCCGTACGCAGTCATAAAATCCGCTAAGCTCTTTTAGAATTGAATGGAGGCCTGCTAATGGCGGGAGAATGCGAAAGCTGCAGTGAGAAAATAGTGTTGTCGACTGCGTGAATTCATTTCTCGCTTTGTCTTTCTTGCAGGTCTGCCAGGCATGCCAGGGGAGTACGTACCTCAGAGTGGTCCTATGGGCATGAGCATGGCCCCGCATACTTACACCAACCCTCATCAGATGACCTCTCACCCCTCCCAGCTCCGACACGGACCCCCCCTCCACGCGTACCTGCCCGACCACCCCCACGGCCACCACCCTCACCACCACCACCCCCACCACGCCATGCTGATGCATGGAGGACCCTCGTCGCACCCAGGAATGACCATGCCTGCACAGAGACCCCCTTTGCTCACTCCCATTGACCCCAGTGCTGGAGGACAAGGCCTGGACATCCACGCCCAATAGAATAAGGGAACTTTGCTACCAAGAAAACAGCAGCTACTACAAGGAAACAGTTTAAAAAAAAAGAAAGCAGCAGCCCACAATAAATCCTATTTTGAGACTATTTTTAAGAATAAAAAGCGAACCCTTTTGACCAGAATTTGACACTAAAGAAACAGAATTCCAGATGAGCTGTGATAATTTTTTCTTTTTTTTTTTTTTTTTTTTTAAAGACTTGTCAATTTTGTTACTTTCATCCAAACGGAGGACCAAGCTGACAAGAACACTTTGTAAAGTCTTGGGCTTTTGGTAAAGATCAGCAGCGGATGTTTTGACGTACACGCGTGCAAAGGACGGACAGATGCACGCACTCAAAAAAACACACACTTTTCGCACACTCACGCACCGTCATAAACATGCTCAGTACACTTTCACGTGACAAACGCTTCTAAAATAAAATCACTCTGGAAGATTTAAAAAAGAAACAACAGAAAGACTCCAAGAGTTATAACTACTGTAGTATAAAAAGTATAGATAAATAAGTTAAAACTTGTGCATTTTTCGTTGATCACATGGTTTATGTTTCCTGAGCTAGTTTTAGAATTAAAGGTTAACCTTTTCTCTCTCACACTGTGTGTGCTCCTTCCTGGAGGAGAAACTGTCTCGCAGCACAGCACTATAAAAGAAAGAAAGAAAAAAAAAAAACAATAAGAAGATGGAACATCTCAAAAAGGCTCCAAACCACAGAGGGCGATCAGGTCCTGTCCCTCACAAGAACAGGGCATGATGGGAAAAGGCTGCTAAATGACACCGGATCTCTCCAGAAGATTCAGTTTGAACATTTGTCATGCCCCTCTTTTTTTGGTTCATGAATGAATGTTGCCCTGTAGGTTTTAAAGGAAAAAAAAGTTCTTTGTTTGAATTGCCCAAGCACTGGATTGTGTTGGTTTTATACATTTTTATTTTAATATTATTTTATTTTTTTGTACCCTGGACTCTCGTCGTTAAGAGCCTATTGAAGGAAGCTTAATAGTGGAAAAGCAACATCCTACGGCGCTTCTTTACCTGCGGATCAACACTCTTGCCATAAGGACAATACTGACACAAACGTTGATTCTGTGGCACTGGAGAAGCATTTGATGGTTGATGCACCAAAAAACCTATAACTGAAAAAAAAAAGAAAAAAAAAAGAAAAAAAACTTAAATTATGAACTCAATGCTTTTGGGGGGGAAAAAGCTGAGAGAATATTGTAACAAACTTCGTACAGAGTTCAGTCTATTAATTGTTTCATGTTAGATATTCTATGTGTTTACCTCAATTGAAAAAGAATGTTTTTGCTAGTTTCAGATCTGCTGTGGCATTGATATTGTATGTCCATGAATTCCTTCCTTTTTCAGCACGTGTTCCTCACTAGATGATAAGATGCCGTCTCCCTTAAGCTTTGTCAAAAATACATTAAATACTTGTATGAGGACTGTGACGTAATGTTTAAAAGGTGTTCAGTCACAAATGCTGTAATAAATATTTCATTTTTGATTTTTGTTAGATTTTTGTGTGATTAACTGTGTTATAAATAGAGCCTTTGCCCACATTTCCATTTTTTAATAGTAAGAAGATTAATTGGTTTTCTCATTATTATTATTTAGAAAACATATTTTGGGTGCGTTGTAACCTGATAGCAAAGTCATATTTTAGTCTTATTTTAATTTTATTTTTGCAAATGTTCAAAAAATATAATAATCCTACAGTTATTTTTCGCCGCATTCAAAAGCTTGTTTTTAGCCAGGCTGCCCACTGGCTTATTGAATGCCCCCTTAAAAATGACAACAACAAATAATCTTTAAAACGTATCTCACCAGGACAATTTATTTAGGCTCACAAATACGTCCTCAAAATTATTAATAACAGTGAAATGCAAATGAAGGGCAAAATACAGAGGGAATTTAACACCAGCCCACCTTAGTTTGAGAGCAAGAGATAAACTGTCAGCAGTGAGGTGGTGGTTAATAAAAAAAAAAAAAAAAAAAGGCCAGCTGTGGCCTCCAGTTCTTAAACATCAGGCATGAAAAAGGCAGAATAAACAGAAATAAATCAGGTTTTCTGAAGAGCTTTTATTTTACGCTTAATTTTCCTGAAAATATCCCAATGTGCAATTCACAGAAATAAATACTAATTCATAAAATGTAGATGAAATAATGTTAAATATTTTAAAATGTATGGTTGCTTTAATTTGGGGGGAAAGTTAATGTAGTTCAGATGGATTTACCCTTCACTCTCTGCCTGGCGTTCAAACAATAGAACAAGGATTTGTCCCCAGTGTAATTGCTCCTGTAGTGAGAGCCATGGCTGGCCCTCTCTGAGCGCGCTCGGCTCATTTCTGCCGTTTTGCAGCGCCGCCTGTCGGCAGAACGCGGCACCGCCGTCCAGGAGCTGCTGCTCAGATGGGCTTTGATAGGCTATCTCCTGTCTTCTCTGTGACTCTTCGCCTGTGTTTGCCCGCGGCCATCCCAGTCATCGCCTTAAACCAGAAACGACAACGTCACTTCGCCTGAAATATTTTTATGTCCATCACGAGGAAGTTTAAGCATTGATGTGTCGGACTGAAGGCCTTAAATATTGCTTTTCTTCGTTTATTTCTTTGAGTTTTTAGTCCGAACTCTGCCTCTCAATGAGTCAGTCCCATGTGTGAATCAACAAATACGTGACACAAACTATAATAATAAGAGCCGAATAATATTGATAATAATAGCAACAATAATAGAATGGATGTATATTTTAATAATTGTATTTAATGCACTGAAACAAACTGGCCTTCTGGATTTACGCTTATAAATTTATTCTGATTATTCTCACGTGGCCCTCTGAAAGTTTTTTCTTCTTCTTTTCAAATAATTAGTTGAAAGAAAATCCAACCTTGGCCTAAATATGACCAGATCCTCTATTTATTAATTCTGTATATTTATTTGAAATCTCAAACAATTTCAAATGAGTATTAATTCTTTAAAAATTCTGCAAACACGCATTTGTTCATCCAGCATTTAAAGGCCTGTTCATGCATTTATGAAACATTTTTATGTTTCTGTTAAAAAAAAAGAAAAGAAAAGAAAAAGCTGAAAATCACAACGACACCTATGAATGATTTAAATCACGTGGACACATTAAACGTCTCCTGGACACTTTCCCGCATCGAAGGCGCCTTTTTAAAACTAACAGAACTTATTTCATGTGTTATCTTGTCACAGCATCGTTTCCCTTCAGGTTATTTTTAGCGTTTGGTTTGAAGGTTGTTTTTATTGAAATTCCGGACATTAAATCTGCACAGTTCATCTTTGTGTAACAGTTTCTCTGCACACACACACACACACACACACACACACACACACACACACGCACGCAGAGGTCAGGCCTCACGCAGGTCGCAGATATTTATCGCTGTTACACCAGACTCTCCTTAATGATGCATCTTCTTCTCTCAACTATTCGAAACCTAAAAGGCCCTTTTTGTTTTTCTGGTGCTCTTTTATTCTGTGGAGAAAACGGAAGGAAGAAGCCCTCCGTTTTGTGCGGAGATTATCAGATGAAAAAGAGAGAAAACGTGAGGATTACTGTGGATGGAGAGGATTTTAATATTAATAGTTTTTTTTTTTTTCTTCCCCCCCCTCCCCGCCCTTCTCCTCCCCCCCTCTTCCCCGATGAGACAGAAGGTAGATTGCCTCTGCTGCTTTCCTTTTGCCGATTCGGTGTGACAGGGATGATGGATGATCCAGCCGAGCTAAACAACTCCTCCCCTTCATCTCCTCCCTGTCAAAGCCAGTCCGGGCTGCTGCTGCAGGAATAAAATAAGGAATATATTCCCTCTGCACTGCTGCACAATGCAGCCCGGTCCTCTGGAAGACACTCACTCCGCCCGTGCAACAATATTAAAAGTCCCCCCACACACACACACACACACACACACGCGCACGCGCGTCACGGAGGCAACATGTTAATAATGCTTATGTTATTGGCTGTGTTTCTCTCTGCAGAGCATCTGGCAAAGTGGGCTGCATGATCTGAGAGAGAGGACCGCAAATGTTTTTATTTTTAGACGCACAAGTGCATCTGCTGGCAGCGAAGAAGAAGAAGAAGAAGAAGAAACGCATTCAGAAAAAAAAAATGAGGAGAAGTTTTGTCTGTGCTTTGTTTTTCTTTCAAAATGCTGATTTGGATAGTGGTCATAAAAGCGGACGCACGCGGGGGCTGAGTGTCCTTCGCTTTGCAGCTGGCTCTCCCCAAAATGGCTTGCTTTGGGGGACAGTTTTTAGGTTTGTGTGTGTGTGTGTGTGTGTGTGTGTGTGTGTGTGTGTGTGTGTGTGTGTGTGTGTGTGTGTGTGTGTGTGTGCTGCCCTCCTTTTTTTTTTTTTAAACATTTCAGCAGTTTTCTCTCCTCTTGCCATAAGGTGTTTCTATGACTACGTTATGTAGGCCTGTGTGAGCGGGTCAGAGGCGGGGGTCCCTGGGAGAAAAGGGCCGCATTTGGCTGATCATTTATCAATGTCAGCCGCATAATGATTCTCCCTGCAGTCCCCCTATTGATGAGGATAATTACATTAGCTCAGAGTGACTGATCAATAAAGCCCAGGGAAAATGGTTTATTATAGCACCACCGAAAAGGCTTTCTTTAGGAGGGGACTGGCTCTTTTTTTTTTTTTTTTTTTTTTTAATAAAAGGCAGGGTTGATCTGCACAATCCAAACTCAGAGAAGATAATCGAGAAAGACGCAAAACTTCATCTGGATGCAGATTTAATGTTTTTCTTCTTTTTCAACGTTGCTTTTTTTCTTGGTTTGCTTTCTCTTTCAGCTGTTTGGTGCTCGATGTGATTTTATTTCTTCAAACAGCAAACAGTTCATTTCCTCGACATAGAAAAATACACATTCCCACTCAGCTAGTAGAGTCAAACAGACTAAAACCCACGCGCATGCACGTCTTCTTTGATTTTTTTTTTTTTAAGCTAAACTGGAAGTCACACAAACCACCAACCACCTTGCAGCTAGTTAATGCGTAACTCGACACACACGTATTCATTCTCTGATTTATTATTGTCTGCATCTCGTTGGCAAAAGCGACGCTCAAATGGCAGCAACACGTCCAGAGATCGAAGAGAAAGCCTCAAAGTGTGGAGTAAACAGAAATAAGTCTTGTTTTGTTGGTCAAGCAGCAAAACTACAACACGGAAATAAACAAAATATCCCCAAAAGGCGGCCAAGTAAACGCACGTCTGACCTCTCGTTCCCTCTGCCTCTCTCTCTCTCTCCCTGTGTGTGTGTGTGTGTGTGTGTGCGTGTGTGTGTGTGTGTGTGTGTGTTCTTTAATTGTCAACAACTTATCCCCTGCAGGAATGTTGCAAACTCTTTCGCCTTAATTCTCCGTGGTGCTCCGCGCCAGCTCCCATTTACCGCTGATGAACGTGTCTGCAGGAGACAGCTCCATTATCTATTTATCATTTCTGATAGTATTTCCTCAGACAATGGAGGAAGAAACGCGCCTGCAGATAGTCCCACTGATGGCTCTTCACTGGCCTTTCGCAAGCGCGCACTTCCTCATTTATTCGATGGCATTTTGGTAAATAGAAAACGGGGATTTTATCTTAAAACAAAATTACGCACTGACATACGGGAATATTTTATAAATATGCGTAATTAGGCTTAAAATGAGACCTGATGTCAGGGCATTTTTAAAATAAGAAAAATGGCATTTCAAAAAGACAAATCATACAAAGAAAAGACGAAATAGGGGAAATACATTATTAGTCCAATTTCAGACCGACCGGAGGACACTGAAGTGGTTTTAAGTAGTGCTGGAATCTGACCGGATGGATGATATTCGGGAGTTTTTGCGCGTACGCGCGACTGCTTGAATTACAGGCCTTTTTTTCTCTCTCTCTCTTCTTCACACTCCAGCGGTGCTTGTCCTCTTAAAAATGAGTGACAGTCCGCCCCCCCCCCACCTCTAAACACACTCACCCCCGCAAAAATAAATCTTAATGATGTGAAAATCATAATTAGTCAAAGCGTGTAGCTGTGGGCTTTTGGAGGGAGCAGAAAGTGGAAAGTGCAGCGGCCAGTGGGCTGAGGCAGCAGAGAAAGAGGGCATGTGAGTGCAGAATAAATAAAGCGCAATAAAAAGGAAAATAGCCGGAGTTTAGTCAAGCCTTGAGCTACTCAAACCTTTATTTCAATCAGTTAAGATTTAATTAGGCAAGCCTCAGGCCTGAGCGCCTCTTTTTTCTCTCATTATGTTGCCTTCCCCAGCGCTGTGTTACAGCGGCCTCAAGGTTGCCAACATTTGCCCGTTTTTTCCAGTGAAATAATCACGCTTTATGGCAGCAGAAGCCATAAGATTCGCAAATAAATCTGGCGTTATTCCATTACGAAGCGGAAGTCCTAACAGTGAGCGGCGAAAATATCGACTGGCGCTCATCTACGGGCTGCTGTCCTGACTTGACTTTTTTTTTTTGTTCTTAATTTCTTTCGCTTATTTTGAGAGCTTAAAAAAAGGTTAGAAATATCTTGCGGGTAGCCGAGGGCAGCAAAGTGAGACATTTCACAAGAACTGTAAATAACAGAGAGAGGGCTGAGAGAGAGAGAGAGAGAGAGAGAGAGAGAGAGAGAGAGAGAGAGAGAGAGAGAGAGAGAGAGAGAGAGAAGGGGAGAAAGAGGGAGGGGAGGGAGAGGGGAGAGAGAGAAAGAGGAGAGAGCGAGGAGAAGAGAGAAAGAGGAGAGAGCGAGGAGAAGAGAGAAAGAAGAGAGGAAGGTGGGGGATTTTCTAAAATATGAATTATGGGTTATTGATCCATGTGCACATTTCTATCGGAACAGTGCGCGTTTCTAAATCAGTCAATATTTAACTTCGATATAATAGATGGTCGTTGGTTTTTGGAGAGAGAGACAGAGATGGAGACCCCCTCCCCACCACACCCTTGGGCGCACTGTTATTACAGGATGGCGACCCCTTCTGGAAGCCAAAGTAAATGTGTTCAAAGAAGAAGAGCAAGAGTGAGGAGGAGGAGGAGGAGGAGGCCCGCTGTGACGCTTCCATTCATACCTCTGCTTTAAAGATGGAGAAGCTTCATCAGCTCCTCCGCTCCTTCATTTTCATTTTTCCACCTCAGTGCAGAAAAGGGACTTCCCTCCCGCCATGTTTTTTTTCCACCCTGTTCCATCCTCTGACACGGTGAGACCCTGACCCGCTGCAGCAAACGTGACCTCCAAACACTCTCATCTCATATTTACTCACAGGTATAAAGCTCCTTATGCATGTATTAGGCGGCCGCGTTGATGGTAAAATCAATAAAGATGGATTGTAGGGTCAATATTACGCTTCTACCTGGGGACTTGTTGCCCAGCTCCCCTTCCTGAGTGTGTGTGTTTGTGCGCGTGTGTGTGTGACACACACAGAGAGAAATGAGCAATTCATAATACGCGACCGCAACATCCCTGCAAGAGCTGTGCACGGCCGAGACTATGTGTGTGTTTAAAGGGGGGAGGGGGGCATCAGGGCTGAAGTCATCCAGCCAGGGGCCTGAAGGACCCCGCGAACACTGACATCATTAATCACGGCCCACTTCAAGATTATGACTGAAAGTATAGAATCGGTAACCATTATCGTCTCGGATGGCAGTTAAAACCTCTCCTTATTTTTCAAAACAATGTAATGGCATAGAGGGGGGGGAGGCCGGTGTCACTGGGATGGAGTTACAGACCAACGTTTCCTCTGGAGGAGACGTGAAGGAGACGCAGAGGTGGTCCACTTCATTCAGACAGAGAAGACTCATCATTCTGTTAAACCTCTGTAAACAACAACAACAACAACAACAACAACAACAGCAGCAGCAATAATAATAATAATAGTTATAATTCTTATAATAATAACAATAATATGTGGGCATTATTATTGCTTGTTTATTAATTAGTATAGAAGTTACAACTTAGAATCATAATATTGTAGACACGATTTGAAAATATGGATAATAAATTCTATCACAATTAAAAACGAATTGCAACAATTTCGTTTGAAAATTAAATTAAACGCGTTTTCTACTGACATTAAAGTGCAAAGAAGGCTGTCGACATCTAGAAATTGGTTTGTTTATTTATCTCTTTTTTTAAAAAAAAAAAGACGGAAACGGTTTTTTGTCAATATTTCGACATATTTTAGGAACAATTTGGAAAGATTATCACTTAAAATTTATTGACGGGAAAGCAGAGAGCAGTGGTCTAAAATTAATCTTTAGAGGAGGGGGGGAAAAAAGGTTACATTCGTGTTTCTTTTGTTTGATTACATTTTTAACTTGTTCTTTTTGGCCAAGACGCAAAAGCGCAAAACAAATTTAGATGAAACGTTCAAGATGCGTAACGACTGTAACTGTAACTGTGTCCCTTCGGATCGTGTCCCAGAACAAAATGTAAACGAGTCCACCAAACGTCTTTATTTATTTATTTATTTATTGGTCAATCTATCCGGTTTAGTTTGCCATTTCAGGTGTTTCATGCACGAAAACACTGACGACCCCTCAGGAACGCATCCTCTCCTGCCGCCCTGCAGCTCTCTGCAATAAACTTTAAGGTGTGCGTCTCTGTCTCTGTGTGAGAGCGTTTCCTGCAGCACGCAGCGTGTGAGGGAGGCAGGAGAAAAGCTAGCATGGCCCCTGTTAGCAGTCGGAAGCTGCGGTGATGAAAAGCAATAGCTGGTGTCAAGAACTTTTTTAGCACATCACTACAGCTGGTGGGAATAAATAGTAGCCAACTGAAGAGGAGCAGCAGCAGGGGGGGGGGGGGGGGGGAAGAGGGGGAGCTGTGACATAAGGCTATTTGGGTGTGTGACCACAGGGAACCTGGGTTTTCATATCTCCCCTGCACAATAAAAGCCCTGTGTGTGACTGTCTCACAAGTCCCACTTTGTTTCTCAACAAGGAGTGTAAACTGTTGTCAATATTCAGATAGCCTTCATCTGCCAATAATGACAGGCAGCCGGCTTCCTATCTTATCTGCGGGCCAGGTAGCGCCGTACCTGGGGGGAATAACTGCTGCGATAAAGAGCGCCTGGGCCAATAGAAAGGCTCTTGTCTGTCTGTGAGGAGTTAATGGAGAACGCCACTGGAGACAGGAAGTCCTCAGAAAGTGAAAAGCACTTTATTGCGCACCTGAATGGCCTGGCATAGGGTTTCTCTCAAACCCAATGGGAAAACCACATTACAGGGCCTTACACAGGGTCATTACAACAGGGCAAAGGAGTTCAAGTGATCCATTGCGTTTGAATGACAACATCACATCGCTCCATTCATTCCTCCCTCTTGTGTGACCTGACGATGATCCCTGCGGGACTGGGATGTTGTCAGCGGAGTGACGTGCTGGAGCTACAGTAGAGAGATTCGGCTCATTCAAGTTTGTCTCAGAGTGCGCGCGGAAAGTTCACACTCGTGGCTGTTGCTTGCTTGCTTGCTTGCTTGCTTGCTTGCTTGCTTGCAGCAACAGGTCCGCTGGACCCATAACCCATGGTGCACTGCAACATGACATCATCAAGCCTCTAAAAAGGAGGTACAGCATCGATCCCTCGCAGGCTGACCTCCCGTAAGTCAAATCCAGACGTTGTGGGACATGTGTTTGGATGGAAGTGTATATTTACCTGTCACCAGGAGCTCAAGGGCACGGCAGCGGTGAGGTTGTATCCAGCCCAAGAGTGGAGTGTTTTGGGGTGAAAATGAGTTGTAAAAGTGATAAATTGCCCCCATTTCTCTAGCTGAGGTGCACTGGAGCTGGCACTGTGCTTTCAGCCAAACAGTTAATTGCTCAGCACTGTGAAGGCCCAACAAAATACTCGTAAAGCATCACAAACACACACACACACACACTCACAAAAGTTCAGTCCACTCTCTCTCTGCTTCTTCCTTTCCTCGGCTCCTCCGGCTGCTCCCATCCCTGCCCGCCGCTATTTCCCAGCACAAAAATATTATGTTTCCAGTGGCAACAATTCAATAAAATAACCAATCACATCTGCTCTTTCAAATATTTCCAAAATTAAGCTGAGTCTGTACATAATGGAGGAGTCGTCTCATCTGCGCGGAAGGATTTCATGCCAGGATTTATTGCGGCGTGATAAATGATCATAAGGCTTGTTTTGACAAATGCAAGGGTACTCGTGAACGAGCCGGCGCAGCGTGCAGCGCCAGATCCGCTGTTATCAACTGGATTACTGGCTCTGATTAGGCCTTGGATTCAAGCTCTGCCCTCAGCACCAATCAAAACCTGTGGTTGGTGCATCCCATAGTAGCTACGCTCATCTCCATGGTCACAGCCACCCCAGCACAGTAGCCCCACCTCCTCCTAAGTGCACTTATTTCATAATAACAAGCTTGCGACAGCTCTCATCATGCTCACAAATAGAGGACAAGGCGGAGGGTGAGCCGGGGTTTGTTTTGGCTGAATCAGAGTTCGTCTCCAGCCTCTTGAAACCAACCCCCCCCACCCCCCACCCCCGGATTACCTCCACAGTCATATTTTCCTACCACACGGCTCTAATCTTTTCGAATGTCACTGGTGCTCATACGTCTGCCGCTGCTGTCTCTTCCTCCTCTACCTCTCCTCTACCCTGCTGTTCTCCTCACCCCCGCCCGTCCCCACGCTGGCCCTGGTACCTGCACCTGTGGATGTTACCAGGCCTCCTCTGGACCCTTGCTGAGAACAGGAGATGACACAGTTTCTGGGTCACTTCTGTCACAGTCCAAATGCCACTCAGGGGGGCTGACCTTTTCCGGTGGCCGATGCTGGAGCAGGCAGCCTCCGTGCATGGCTGTCACCCCTGTGGTTCCAACCACAAACGCTCGCTCCCTCCTTTTCCCTGACAGACCTTTTTTTTTTTTACCCCTGCTCCTCTGTTGCATTCGCCTCCCCCTTTTCATCAGTGGCGATACATGTTAAAACAACGCAGATGAATCAAAGCTGACAGGCCAAAATAGCCACTGTAAAATAAGGTTGATGCATGACATCTTGGCTAAACTCGGGACCGTCACGCAGGCCTCGCCGATGGCCGCAGACACATGCTGTATCAGGTCTCACTGGAAGGAACTCCAAATATGCTTCCTGGATTTATCTGAAGGCGTGGGTTACACGGCGAGCACCACTCACAAATGGGAGCTTGGCTCTAAATTGAATACCTCAATTAGCAAGACGCCCAGTCAACACCTTGCTCTTTAACACAGTACACCATCTAAGATATTTAGGTTTCCACTACCAAGCTGTTCCTTTTCACAGAAAGTGGCTCCAGTTGCTCATTTAGGGCTGTCAGAAATGGAATATTTCAATGGCCGGGCCCTGGGTGCATGTGATCTGATGTCGCATCAGTGTCAGGAGTGATTTTTGCAGGGTGTTCAGAGCTCTGAGTTTTTTGCATTTCGAAGCTCTCGGCCGTGTCTCTGCTTGTCCGGCGCTACCGGTGACTCATACATCTCTAAACTAAACTACCCCCACGTCCACCCCCACCCCTCAGAGTGGATTAATGTGTCATAGCTGTTCAGTTTCCCTCAAACATACCATCTGCCCTCCATCCTGTCAATCAAACATCCACTGCTTTGCCATTTAAAATCCCCCAGACCATTTTTCTCATGATCCATTGTTGTTTTAAAATAACAGCCTCTGATTAGCAGGCAGAGCTTCCTAAAAATAAATATGAAATCTCTTCGTATCTGCCTCAGCTCAGGGCAGAGAGGCTGCTTTTTTCCCAGTGTTGTTACTCAAGCCCTCCAAAAAAAAACCCTTTTTTAATTTCAAACTGGCTGCTCTGACTCTTCCAGGAGAACTTTTATTTATTTCCACCCTGTGATGTCTTGCTGGCTGAGAGGATCCCTACTAAAAGCACTATGCTGCCTGGGGCAGAAACAGGCCAGAGCTCTCTTCACATAAATAACACAGGAGCGTGGAGGAAGTCCGTTTGGTGGTCTGCTGGAGGGATAGAACCTACCCATCAGTCTGTCTCTGGTTCCGTCCTTCTTTCTCATTCTCTGCGTCTCAGTGGTCTATCTAGCAGCTTGGCCGAGGAGGCATAAAACAGCAGGATCTGGAAGAGATCGGGCCAAGATGTACATCTGAGTGGATAGTGGACTTCCAATAGCCTGCGGGCCCAGGCCAGACAGAGTGGATGCTGTGAACTGCATCAAACTAATCTGACACATGGGAGTCACAGATTTAAGAATTGTAACCAATATTACAATAATGAATACAATGTGTAACTAAATCGTTTTGCATGTAGTTTCTTGGCAATAGTGTAAGAGGAAAAACATGATTAATAATATGCTTTCAACTTTTTCTCCTTCACGCAAAATTGATTATCAGTAATCCTCATATATTGCTGCAAGTCCAAACTTCTCTTTGATGAGAGAAATACTGTATGTTGACTCTTGTGCTCGCTGGATGCCTCTCGAGGATCACATTTCTCCAGAACACTGGTGTTCCTGGCCCCAGGAAACGACCTCTCCAAACTGGCCTTATTTGGAGAGCACTCGAGTGCCCCATTGTTGTGACAAACAATGAATCTAAAAAGAGCTGAGAGACAAGGGCAAGGAAAACACAAAATGAAGATGTCTCGCTCTTAAAAGCCATCAGATGGGAGTGTGTTTTTGGTATATTTGCACTCGCATCATGGAAATATTGTCAGCTGATGTCGATGTCAGCCCTCGCCTTTGAAGTAGATTTAAAAAAAGCCGTATTTAGTTTGCATTGTGTGCAGAACCTAATTTATAGGAGTTGACCCTGGCTCCTCTTTTGTGCGACAGCCATCTTGGAAAACAATGGCAGGAAGGCTTGAAACTTGAGAGGAACTGAATCTGCTGTTTTCCATTTTTTCTGTTCTTATTCAACAGAGAATTTTCCCTCCCCGAGTAAAATAGCTCTGTTTTTGTGTCCAACAGGAGCCATAAACTGATGTCTAAGCATTCCACGGCCAGGCAATAGGGCTGAGTTTAACTGGACACATGGGGACAGTTGTTTTGTACCACATGGAGCAGGGGGGCCTGACAGAGGAAGCCATGGCCGCCTGGCGACCTCGTGGTGACCCACTGGCCTCCTCGTGGAGGGATCAAGGCCTAGATGGGAGCCGGCTGAGGGTTAGAGGTTTAAGGGTAACAAATCAAGCAACACTTTAGTGGTATTTAACCCCCACATACCATATCTCTCTAACTGCGTGAGCGGTGCATAACTGTGCAGAACAAACATAGAAACACTTATTTTTATTCTATATGGGGGAGCTCTGTACTCTCTGTACTAGAAGCAGAGCGGGTCAGGTTTGGGAATCATAACACTGCAGTGAATACAGGGAGAAGATCATTTGTGTCTCTACACCTTTCACCTGAGATGCTTTGATTTATGTCTGTGCAGGACAACAGGCAAGTGATCTGCGACATTAGGAGCCAAACTGTCTATTAGTAGTATTGTCTACTATTTTGCATACTGCATCAGTTAGGGGGGAACAACGCATGTAAAATGAGCCCTCTTATTATTAGAAGATGCACTCATTTAGGTGGTGGCAGGTTCTTCACCCTTTAACTTTCTTTCCTCTTGTCGTTTTTTGCTCCATAAAGAAGAGGACACGACGGGGAACTCTATAGGCAGCGCATATCTGCCTCTAAAAGCATCACTCAACTTTATGTTCACTTCTGGTTCCCCTAGCTGGACTGTGTTTCTTCCATTGGTGTCTGCTCATAAAAGGTACTGGGGTTGTAAAGAAGTGCAACAGACAATTGCTGGACAGTTGCACACCTTAACATGGAAATCAAGTGTTTATATATACCTGTCGGCCCTCACGTAACTTCAGCTTAAGAAGTGTGTACTAAGAGTTTAAAGCTTATGCTGTTAATACAAAATCGTGAATCAAAATTTATTAATGAATAACCAACACATGCATAAAATTGCACTGTACAGTAAAAAAACATATATTCTAAATGATCACAGTGACAAGGACTGACATTTTTTTTACAATCCTACAGTGCACTCATTGTGGTGACATATAGGCCAAATTAATTAGTGTTTTATTTGACTGTGATCTCAGCTCTTTGGTTCAACAGATGCCTTAATCACTTGTGTGGAGGACACTGTACCTTCAGGCTGCTGTTAGCAAAAAGCTACAGGATACAACACATAACACTGTAAACAATGATCGTCCATTAACGAATCAGTCCACAGACAGAACAAGCTTCATGTGTGGCAATTTACTTTCTCTGTCTGATTAACGTCACCTGTTGTGTCGCGCTTTAAGTAACTATAATGAATTACTCTAAAGAAGCAGATACAAAGGTTTGATAATAATTCTGACAAAACATATTTGTGGTGTGAACTATTGCTTCCACTCACTGTGGTTACAATGAAAATAAAAAGCTCAAAAGATTTTCTAATGCAAAGTGGAAAAAGGTCACTGAGAGCAGATTTAATCAGAAATGATCCTGTTTACCCCCCTGCAGAGTGACGGAGAGGGCACCGAGTGACGCAGGTGAGAGTCAGGCGTCCACCCAGCCGCCGGACCGCACCTCTCTTATCTGCCGATGGAGCAGAGGAGGAAGGAGTGACAAAGGCCAGGGCTTCGGGTGTGATAAGGAAGGGCCATATGTCCCGCTTTGGCCCCGGCTCTCACGTTGGCCGTCCGCTGCGAGAGGCCATCCAGGGGCCAGGAGCCGAACGCAGCCAGGAAAGCCTCCAAGACGGTGTTTTCACACACAGGTATGAATGTGACCCTGTGCTGTCAGATACACAGAATGCTGGCACGTACTCACATGTGGTAGCTTTGGGGCAGTGAAGGAGAGGGAGGGAGGGCAAAAAGGGAGACAGACAGAAACAGAGGGTCAGGTGGAGTTCAGGGCAGATTTTTGCCAGGAGTCTCACTCTGCAGGAAAGCCAAATTGCTTCCGGATCCAGGCATCCACCCCTCCCCGCCTCCTCGTCTTCCGCTCTCTTTCCTTCCATCTTTAGTTTTTTTTGTTTTTTCTTCGCTCCACTCCTTACTTTTTCCTCGCTCTTTGTCTTTATTCTGGCTCTCGCGGCGCTCGGTCCTGCTGGGCGGCGTGGCACAGTGTGACGATGTCTGTGGGGAAGCAGTCTTTGAGCAGGATGCCTCTGTCTCTCTGGCAGTCCAGCTCTCCTATGAAACCGTACCAGTAGATCACAAGGCCTGGACCAAACCTGCGGTGCGAAACAAAGGAAACAAACCCGTCTTTTACATCACCGCTGTCATCTCAGAGAGTTCTGAAGTGGCTATGAATGAGTTATACCTTTTAAATCGATATCTGCAAAACGCTTACGGCTGTTGGCTTTGGTTTTGGAAGCCAAAAAAAAAAAAGAAAAAAGAAAGAAGCAAAAATAAGCAAGACAAGAGACAGAAAGATAGGACACTGGCGAGACTGATCTACGAGAGATAAGGTCACTTAGGTATTTTTCTTTGATCACCATCCAGGAAACTTGCGCTCAATCAAACAACAACAACAAAAAAAGCCGCCGGGAAGATTAAGATCTTTCTGACAGGGTGATACACACTCGATCACATTACAATGGCAGTGAAATAACAATAATCTGTTAAATAACAAAGCTCTGCACCGAGGCCTCCGCATCCTGTCATCGGAAGCCTTTGGCACATAGCTGAGCACAGAGTTCAACACGGTCTGAGACTTAAGACACACTGCATCTGGTGGTTCACGTTAGCCAATCCAACAGTGTCCAGCTGCTTCATTCACAGTCGCTTTGAAAGCCAGAGCAACTTTGCCTTAGTTGGCGAGCACCGCTGTTACTAAAAGCTATAAATAATGACTTGCCAAACAACTGAGAAGTCAGGTTGAGACTATTTAAACATAAGGTGATTTTTTTCCCCTCACTTCTACCTTTTGTTCTCTTCCCTCTCATCATTTTGTTGCCATTGTGTCTTACAGACGCTGAAGCTACTGTACGTCTGAAAGTCTGCTGAAAGCTGCGGAAACAATTAAAACGGAGCAGTTCTTCACCGGGTACATGCAACGTTATTTCACTACTTCTCTTCACAAAGCCAATAAATCATCTTTCAAGCTATTTATTATGCCCCGAAGAGCCAACGGTGGCCCCGCTCTGCCTCATATAGATCATACCTATTCTTTGAACATTAGCTGCCATGCATAAAGACATGTCACAGTTGAACTCTGAGCAGAGAGCACCTCAGCCCCCACATGCAAGACCAGATTCAGGGGGCTGACAGTGCTCCGGTCCCAGACACTCTATCCTCAGACAGTTAACAGTGTTGTGGGGCCTCTGGAGACCGAGACAGGAAGCTTCCAAAGGGCCACGGAGAGCACCAGAAGTTCAGCTCCAAGGTAAAGTTCATAAAACCTTGAACCTGCAATCAATAACGTCAGATTAAAACACACACTCGCACACCCCATGGTGTCATTTTAATAATAATTATAGAAATCCTCAGTCTTTTGCATGGTCATTATTTATGAGCTTATTAGAAATACCTTGATGGTTGACCTTACAACTTCAACAAGGTATTTGAAACACATAAATTCTAAACGTGAGCTCACAGCTATATGTGTACTATTGACTGGGCCTTGAGGCAGCGCATGTTCTACATACAGTACCTGTATGGAAAGAGACACATGCACAAAGAAATATGTGACTCTACGCCCCTCCCTCGGAGAGAGGCCCTTGCTGCAGTACATGCTTCTGCACCCCATCCCCGCATTCTACATTTTACAGAGTGTGATTTACGGTGCTGTATCTATGAGCAAACAGGCCAAAGCTAACAGCCCTGGAGAAAGCCCACAGATGCACACTGAAAGTTCACTGCAATGTCACACACATAGCTCAGCCTCTCAGCGCCGCACAAAGCTCAAGCCCCCGAACTCTCATCGTTTCCACGGCCCGCCGCTGCACATGGTCGCCAACTCTTAATATGGAAATGTTATGGAAACAAAACCTAAACATTTACATTAGATGCCTTTGGAAAAGGGGTTACGCTCTTCTTTTTCATTCAGCCTCCGCGCTCTATGTATTTCCTGTGCTCTGGATAGTGAGGCTGAAAAGGGGAGAAAAGGGAGAGCGGTGTGCGCGGAGTGGAGAGAGGCAACCTTCTGAAAAGGTTAAAACTGTACATCAACAGATAAGGCGGCGGCGTGCGATACATCATGTCCCAGGTCTGTCTGGGGAGGCCGAGCACAAATTGAAACAAGCAAAATTTTAAACACAGGGGAGCCATGTCACCACGGCCTTTCCATATCGTAAAGAAAATAAATGGACTTTGAATCCTACTCAGAATTAATACGAGTTAATACTACAGGGACCCCGAGCTGAAAACCTGAGACTGGGAATACAAACAATAACACAGAGGGGGAAGGGAGCGGTCAGGGGTCCAAGACTGAGCCTGATGGCTACAGTGTGAGAAGAAAAAGTTCTAAGCACCTTAGCACTGTAAAGAGCAATTAGAAATATAGAGTATATGATGTTAAGGGACTATACAGACCCTCTGGAGTGTGCGTATTTCGAGGTGAAGTGACTGGAAGTTCAGTCTGAATTTGTTGGCAAATTATGGTTTATTATGTGGGCTGGCTCATCTTAACCTGCCGTGTGCTTATTACACACAGCTCCTCTCAAGTGAGAGTCAGCCATCTTCCAATAAACACCTAACTACGTAACGAGTTGGTGAAATTGTTTGTGAAATGAAGCTAATTTCAGCAAGTGGGCCACTTGACGAGCCTGGGCGTGGATGGCGGCTGCCAGCCACGCTTTCGTTAGTGTTAATGAGCGGGCGGCGGCGGTCGCATTTAAAGCAGGTGCCAAGCAGCTCGCTATGGCAGCTTAATGAGAGCAAAGGTGCTCGGGAACACGCACGCACGCACGCACGCACGCACGCACGCACGCACGCACGCACGCACGCACGCACGCACGCACACACACACAGCAAGTCAATAAAGCTGAGCACTAAATTAAATCTGTGCATCTTAAATCCACAGAGCGCCAGTTAAAATATTAACCTTAAAAACTAAAAAAGCACAATAAAATAAAGAATGTGAAAAGTGCAAACGTGCTTCCCTGATTTGATTTATGTCCTTCTCATCTTCTGAGAAGGCTGATGCTGATGAAGGTCAGACCCTTAAGCCCCCACCCAAAAAAAAAAAAACCTTTCCACCGAACGCACAGATCAAGGCTAATTTGATCTGCCACATTCGGTGAGAAAAGGCTTCAGTAAAACTGGAGGCCGAGCACCTCTGCCAAAACCCATTACACAACATGATGAATTATCAATAAAATCAAGACGAATTCACGCTCGACTTTAAAACACCGTCACTTCATTTTACATACTGCGCAGACCCATTTCAAACATACGCCCCAGCAATGATTTAGACAGCATAAGCCTCCACCTGAGGGTGAACTCTGTGTCTCCGAGGTCTCTCCACAAAGACCTCTTTGTTTTCAGCATCCATACATCAGGTCACAAGGTAGGCCCCGTAAAGCGCTGCCAAACATTAGCTTTAGTCAGTCTTTTCTCTGCTCCCTGAAACGCAGGTACGGAACCTGCTCAACGTCTTTTAAGACAGAAAGCGTCGAGAGTGATCGGGGTGAGAGCTACGTGGGAATAAAAGTCTCTGTGTTGGAGACAGAGGAGCTGTGTACATAACGAAAGACAGAGATAAAATGTGTGTGTTAGTGACAAATGGCCTGTTCTTCTGTGGTCAGTCCATACAGTGTGCTCCTGACAAGCAGCGTTGGGAGGAACTAGTTACTTTTAATTGTGTTAAATTACAAAACAAATGCAATCTGTCACAGCTATGTAAGCAAATTACAACAAATTCTGAGAGTTGTTTTTGATTGGTTCTCTTGTTTAAACTTGCATCGCCTCTTGTCTGTCAATCAAATCAATGCTCACTGCTCTAGGCAGCCTGAGTCTGCCACGTCTGCAACCAGGCGGCCACGCGACCACATCAAGGCGGCTGAGTACGTCATTGCCTTTCAGTGCGGGAAATTGGACAATATTTGCCTCATGAAATCTTGTTAAAGCTTGTTTACCAGCTGTGAAAATGCTGAATGTCGAAATACTCAGTGTCAAACCTGAAGAACCATCTCCAGGTGAGTTCACATAACCTCAGATGGTCACATAAAATGAAGCACCTCCTCCAAAATTACAAAAGTAATATTGCTTATTACATTTTGAACAGGGTAGCTAGTCATCTCCAACCTACTACATTTAAAAGTAACCTTCCCAACACTTCCTATAGGAGTTATGCACTGGGTCAGATAATGGCTGTGTGATGTGTGGAGTTTTAGAGGAGGGCAGTGACCCAGAGCCTGCATGCCAGGTGATATGGCCCCGCAGCTCATCACTACAACCAGAGTATTTTAATGGCCTCGCTGTAGCTGTTCATAGCAAATCAACCAGCCTGATGATGAGGACGCCCTTATAACACAAGCTTCTGCGCGCACACAGAGGATATTTAAAGGCTGACTGCCCAGAGGGGCGTCCACGAACAGTGCGGTAAATAATCCCTCGCTGCAAACAATACATCCACCTGTCCATACATAACAGGAAGAGTTAACCTCCCACGAACGAGTTATTAACACAGAGCTAAGAATAGAACACCTTCTCTTCTGTCTCCACCTCCCTGTTTGTTTTTGTGGTGAAGGAAAAGTCCCGGCTCTGCTCAGGTATGTTAAACATAAATACAAGGCGGCCATGGCACACAATCGTATGTTAAATGAGACGCCCAAACCTGCACAAGCATCGTAATTAAGGCGGAATAGAGGGCAATAAAGAGTAAAGCATCTTACGCCAGGTGTAATTCTCCCCGACATTTTTATGTTTTCTGTCAATGGGGTATGGAAATGGAACGTGGCGTGCATGTGGTTCATCTTTGTCGCCGTTGGAGGCGTTTTATGCGTATGCATGTTTGTGTGGTGTAGTGTTAGCTTTAACACAGAGGCGTGGAGGTGTAATGTGTGACTATGAAGGGCGTGGGAGGTCAGGTCGAGTCAGTGTGTTGTGAGCTGCATGTTGCACTCGGAGCTAATTTACGCTCACTGATGCGAGACACCGGAGCGGAGACCGGAGGATTCCGGTGCTTCATGGGGTAACCATAGCAACCACGTTCCGATCCCACCGCATCATCAGTCAACGCTCAACACCGTGTGCCTTTAGCTCAGGAGGCGGGAAGCCATGCCGACTGTAACATCCCCTTCTAAACTCACAACGGTATAAACGACTTCCTGTATTCCTTTAAATCTATAACCTGACAGTATTTTATAAGAAGTCTTTTATTATTATTTGAGAAATAAAAGTGATTTGCATTTGATGACAAAATATGTATTATGTGTCACCTTTGCTTACAATTCATCTAAGCTTTGCACTCTAGTTATTTGACTTTTCTGAATAATTAATAATGAAAATTCATTATAATTATTGTATTAATAACTTTTAGCTCCCAACACACTTACACTTACCCCGTAGATCAGTGGGTACGTTTACATGCAGTCAAGTAACCCTTTCATAACCGGAATGTCAGCAATAACCCGGTTGCGCACGGCCATGTAAACACCAACAACCCTTTTGAAATATGCTCATCTTCCAGTTTTTAAAAACCCGAATATGACCCCTGGGTTACTCCTTTTCAAACCTGAATATTTGGTCATGGATACGCCTATCGGAATATCCCCATCGTACAGAACATTAATTTGTGTTCTGCGCATGTTCTATTCGCAAGGAATCTTGGTCTTTTGAGTGCAGGTAGCATGGATATGGATGCCACAGCTCCGGCTCCATTTCCTATTTCTTCACGTTCTTGCCTTCCATGAATGAAGAAAGTGAGACAGAATAGTGTCAAGTACTGGTGGTGGGTCAGCACCGGCCTCGGGCTGTTCATTATCCGCCGTGCTGCTGTTGTTGTTGCTGTTTTTGGATACAGTAAGAAGAAGCTGAAATGACGCGCATTGCGTCATGACGTTCTCCGTGCGTCGACACGTTGTCCGTGCGAAGCTGTTTTGATCGGGATATCTCAATTTATTACCCCTGTTTGTCACGCATGTAAACAGGTTATTCCAAATGTTTCAGAAACCGGAATATTGACCATAACCCGAATATTGACTGCATGTAAACGCAGTCAGTGTACTATGGAACAGTGCTGTCTTTATCTCCCTCTAACGAATTATCACTTTCTCTGACCTCCGTCTCCCTCGCAGCCTCCTATCACCTCGGCCACCGACTCACATTAACCTAAATCTTATCACCTTGCGCACACACCACACACAGTCTGACAGACTCTATATCAATCAACTGATTGATAACTCGGCGAACACATGATCATGTGAATGAGTGCATGAGCTAATACGAGTCAGCTCTATTTCTATTTTGACAGCGCAAGAGCAAGACATCGAAAGCACGGCCTCGCAGCGCCATTTGGTCCTGCTTAGGAGCCGCTTGTACAATATCGTGCTTCCCAAACATCCTCCAGCCAAAGGGAGGAGTCTTAATCAGTGTTTGGAACTCGTTAAGTCCCCTAACTGAGCACGCCGCCTACCACATTAGCAACACATATCTGAGGGACAAGTGTGTGTTGTGTGTGTAATGTGTGCTGGTCCCCCGTCAGATCTGCGGCGTCACGGTCCAACGCGCTCTGACACACTCCGGTCTGCTTTGGATGTGGAGCGAAACCAAACAAGGTGTGGTCTGGATTTGGCTTTGTCTCCTTGGTGTTCTGACGTGGGTCCAAACAGCATCCGAGACACAGCGTGTGACAAAACAACCAACCAGCGACAGCTCCGTGATGATGCGTATCAAAGTTAAGCTGGAGTCACAGAACGGTTTCAGACAAAACCTCTTTGTGCATCGTTCTCCTACAAACGGAGTCACTTTTAAATCCAGCCTCTGTAATATGAATGCAATGATAAGAGCACTCCCTCTGTGTTATTCTCTGCCTGTGAGAGGGCGAACATTCAGGCGGTCAGAGCTCACCTGATCTTTTCTCAGATATCGACTCCCCATCCTCTATAATGACCCTCTATATCATGGAAATGGCTTGATCTCCTCAGTTATGACACACTGAGTGGGTATTCATTAACACTTGATGCTGATTTTATTAAATTCTATTATGGCGATGGCTGCAAATGGTGTCTCCTCTGCAAGCACTCGACTGAAATCATGAGTAGGCAATAATCTGAGTGTGTAAATACATTTTACACGCAAGCACTGCACGGGATTGAGACGACCTTCATTGTATCTGATACGGGGAGTAAAAATAACAGACAAAACGTCTCCAAGGCTTTCACTGTTTTCAGATGAGGCTTATTAGTCTCCAAAGCCAAACACTGGCCACAGTGCTAATTTGGAGATCTGTCCAGCGAGTCCCTCTGGCCTTTGATGAGTCCCCATGTCTGTGAGTTCTGCTCGGAGACAGGAAGCTCCCCGCGGTGGCAGGCGCGCAGGCTGGGGGCTGGGGGTTTGTGCAGACGGAGAGGACCACAGCGTCAGGGGGATACATGCTCCTTTAACCTGTTATTGTGAACTCCCAGCAGCCCTGGCCGATAATTGCCACCTGTCTCTGGGGAAACACATTCAAAGGCGGGCATAGGGACAGCCATTTTGTGTCTGCCGTGGCTCCTCGCCCCGCGCAGCCCTGGTCCTAGCCCTGCCCTTAACCCTGGCGGCTAATGTGTTTTCAATTTAGGATGATCCCCCACTACAGGCACGGCCCTAATCAACAACAGTTTGTACTGTAACCCTATCTGCCCTTGCGAGGGCAGCGTCAGCCTGACCGGGCGCCTGCAAACCTGGTGCGTCCAGCAGAGGAACAGCGTTATGTGTGTATATATGGATGATATCATGTTTATACGTGAGGTCATAGGATGTGTGCCTGATACTTGGCTGTTTGTCTTCCACATCTTGTTATGCGATTGAAACAAACACAGAAACATCCACACTGCACGCAACAAGCAGACTCTCACACGAGCAAGTTGCGCATAAAGTCATTTCACAAACTAAACACACACATTTCATGATAAATATGTACAAAAGCAATGAGAGTCAGCGCTCTATTTTTAAACACACGTTATTTTGGGAACATCTAACAGTAATGAAGCAAGGAAAAAAAGGAACTTTCATTTCTGAAAAAGCCGCATGATCCACTGGCTAATTAAGTTCAGGAATAAGTCTTAAATCTTAAATTCTGCCACTGCGGTGAGGGCTGAATCAAAAGTTAGGCACGGAGAGGCAGGTGTGAATGTTTGTTGTGTAGGGCCTCCTGGCCTCTGCATCCATGAGCAGAACCCTGCCCCAAAATTAGAGTGTGGCCTCTAATGTCTCCCTGGGAGAAAAAGAGGCCTGGCTTTCGTCCAAGTCAGCACCTTTGGAAGTGCAGTCGTGTTACCACCACTAAATCAACATGTCAGCGCCCGGCCCAGTGAACTTCTTCACCCAGACTCCACCGCTTACAGCTACCCCACACACCTAATGAATTGGTGTGAATGCCCATCTGTCTGCTACAATGAAAAGGGAAAAGGAGATACGAGGAGAAAGAGGACAAATATTTCTTTTTCAGCTGTTGCATAGAGCATGTGCAGCCCACCGGTGTGATGATGACACAGAAACGGTGTATTAATCCTGCTGCTTGAACAGAAGACTGTTGTGACAAAACAGCCGAGGCCAGGTTAAGAAATCCTTGCCATCAACCTTGGCCTCTCAGTCCAAAATGGAACTGTCCCAGTTTGGGGGGTGAGTTTGGAGACGGACGCAGGCGGAGGGCCACAGAAAGCCGTGTGCTTACTCGGCAGTCTGTTTACATTCCTGAGGGTAATTTTAGCCCTTTGAGGGGGGAGCAGAGCAGGGGGGGGCCGTCATGTCGTTGGGGCTTGTCAGTGGTCGACGGGCCAGCCGGCGCAGTGGCGGCACCTGGACATGTGGGTGGCACACAAAAACACACACACACACACACACACACACACACACACACAGGCGCAGACCTCCAGCAGACTAATCACTGGAACTGCTATGTTTGTGCTAATCAATTATTTATCAGGTTTAGTTCTAAGAAATTTTAATGTTCCACATAATATCAATGGCTGCTTTGTCTGTCACTGGACAACTAAAGAGAGACGCAAGCTAACATTGGGGCCTTGCATAAAACCACAGCGGTGAGGGTGTAGTCTCGCTAACAGGCCAACCACAGAGCGCCATTAGCTTTAGCCAACACAGGATATCCCCAGTGTTTTCACTGATGATCTGGGGTGCAAATCTAATTTCATTGTAGTTTTTAAAAATCTGCTATGCAAACAAAACAATAATCCTAGCGCAAGAGTCGCTGAGGGCTTCTGTGTGCGTGTTGGGATTTGTCTTTTTATTACTTCCAGCCCAGAGAGTCCCTTCAAAGGGCAAGGAAGCAAGATGTCCATGTGTGTCTGCGGCGCTTGTGTGTCAGTGCATGTGTAAGAGAGAAGGGGAGAGAGGGAGACTCAGAGCTTATCGAAACTAATTAGGCGAAGGATCAGGGTGGAAGTTAAATACTGAGCTACATGTAATGAAAGAAGCAGAGTGGGGGACATCTAGGGGTCAGGCCCACACCAAACAGTGGTCCTCAGGCAATCTGGTATTGATTTTCACTCGTTTGGGGATGAAGGTGGACGGGGCGGGGGAGGGAGCCATGGGGAGAGAGGTGGAGGGAGAGGCAGTAGAGCAAAGTCTAAGGGTCTTGCGAGTTGTCAACTTGACAGTTTAACCCCTTTTGGAGGAGAACAAACAAACAGAGGGATCTCCTGGGCTGACAGCGTTGATCTGTCATAGCGATGACACTGCAAAGCCCCACACAATGCCCACACGGGAGGAGAGTGAGGAGGAAGGGGAGGGAGGGAAGGAGGGTGGGTTGATAGAGATATGCAGAGGCACATTCCTTAAGCCTAAGAAGATAGGACTGTGCTCTGCTTAAAATCTGGGAAGCTTGAACCATGAATATCCGCACCTTAAAAGAATTCAGAAAATACTTTCATTTTAGAACAAATGCATGATTTTCTCATGAACGGCGTTCTGTAAATGTGTGAGTGCACGCAACCAAAGTGGGCCCATCCCTTACATTTTGGTCTTTCCCCATGTCAAAAAGTTTGGCCGTCTCTGATAAAGCATGGGTGAACGTCCACAACCACACAGACACACAGATGTCAGCGCTCCTCTCTTGTCACTCAGTCGGTGAAGGCCGTCACCCCGAGCGCCTTCCCTCTCATGTCCTTAAACACTTGAAAACCCCTTTCACTTTTCCCCTCAGACTACCTCATCGCTTTGTCACATTGCCAAAGGGGACTCCATTAGCCTGGCCATGCACAGAGCCCCCCAACTCTCACTTATACTTCACCCCCCCCCCCACCCCCCCCCCCCCCCCCCCCACACACACACACACAGAGGCGGACACGCGTAGCTAAGGCTGTCCACATCAAATTAGAGTGGCCCCTATTGTCCCCATTACGGCCTGGGAATGCTCCATCATGACGGATGCTACGGGGTCCCTCACTTGTCAGGAGTTGTCAGACAGATAGGGAGTCTGGATACACACAGCTGACAGGTAATCTTAATGTCTTCAATTAGCCCAATTAGGCCTGTCATAAACAATTCGATAAGTGCTCGACCAACACAAACAGATAAATGCACGCACAGGCACACACAGATGCACACACTCACACGCCGAGGTCTGCGGGGTATTAATGAGAAGGGTAATGGGTATATCAGCGGACGGTTGACTTGTCTTTTGTTTCAGGGAGTGGTGTGTCCCCATCCTTTGCTCTCAGCTGTGCACTGCTGGCTGCTACCTGGTCAGTTCAAATTGTACCATCTCCTTTCATTAGCGCATCGCTGGCTGAGAATCTGAAAGGCTGTGACAAAATTCATTTGAGACGAGTGGGAGCAGATTGCCTGAAGCAGGTGCTATAAGGGAGATAAAACAAAAGCAGCACCTTTGAGAAGCTCTGTGTGTGCGTGCGCGCGTGTGCATGTGTGTGCGTGTGTGTGTGTGCGTGCCAGGCTTTTCCCTGGTCTTCACATTCTGTTCTCTTCCTCGCTATGGTAAATGGGCAATGACACAAAAGTGCTTTTGAAAAAAAGAAAGAAAGAACAGGGACCAGAAAGGAATCGGCCCACAGCGCACTGGGAGCGTTTACAAAGCTGTGGTGAAATCTAAATATTGTTTCTAGCGTGACTAAACAGGCCAACACCTTTCTGTGCAGAAGATGTGTGATTGCTAACATTGTTTGATTTGGTCTCTCCTTTATAATATCTTATCGCAGAGCAACGGCGACACCCACACTACATCCCCGTGCTTTTGTCCCCTAACCGTTTCTTTAAATCCATCTATTTGCATTCACTATCAATTTCTTTCTCTGGAGGTACACAGGACAGGTTTCAGGAACCGTCAAGCATAAGCTCGTGTTTAAAAGAGAGATTCCACAGTTTGCAAACACAAGACCTGAGCAAAGTTAGCATCAATATTTGAACAAGAACTTGACATCAACACTGCCTTGATCTTATGTACAGAGGCCTTGAAATGCCCCACATTAAGCAACAACGCTGACACTCTCAATGCACGGCTTATACTCGACTCTCCGGGCATTCAGGGCAACGTTGCACAAAGGAAAGGAATAAAAAAAGAGGGAGCAAAATGCAATCACCGCTGAAGAATTCAGTCAAAACCAAGGCAATATGTCGAACGGGGAAATCCCAAGACGCATTTTCATTCAGTCCAACTGGGACGAGACAGACAAACCAAGTGCTATCAGCAAGATCTGTGATGGACATCTAACTCTACTTCTGATCTTTACCTCAAGTGACGGCTGGAATGCCATCTGAGGAGAAAAAAAAAAGAAAGAAAGAAAGAGAAAAGCCGTCACCGGGAAGTTGTAATAGGAAATTGCTCTTGGCAACTATTTGTTCAAGCACCAGATTTTTTTCATCTTTATGCCAACCCAGCGAGCCCCCATTGGAAAACAGGGCAGGTCCCCCTAATGAGTAATCTATTTCAAAGCAGTCGTGTCTGGGCATGACAGTTTACTGAGAGGCTTGAAGAACTGGTAATTACCAGTGTTACGGGGCAATTAATGCATATTACACTGCGGCACTCATGGCGGTGACTGTCAGCTCCCCAATAAAAATGAGCACTCTTCAGCTAAAGGGTGACATTAATTGGGCCCTTAATGACTATGCAGAGGAACCAAGCCAAATAGGAACAAAACAGGGGACTCGCTCTGACTCCAGCAGAGGGCTGGAAATTGGACTAAAAATGAGATTAATTGCTGTTTAGAAAAAAAAAGAAGGGAAAAAATGTGGCGAGGGGAAGGGGGAGAAAGAGGTTGGAATTATAGGGTGCAGAGAGCAAGGGCTGCTCATACAAATGACAATTCAATTAATTATTTTATGCTGTATTTTCTATACCTTAAGGAGTGCAGACAGGCTTCGGGTCCGTTTCGAGGGGCTTTGTCTTGATATGTTGATCATTGCATAAACAGCTACACGCACAATGCTCAAAGCACCCACACACAGTGTCATGGTGCATATGCGCAATGTAATGAATACATCTAAAATCTTTATTGAAGTGAAAAGAAGCGTCCCACATCATAAGAGGAAGGCATATATATATATGTGTAAATAAAAAAATTATCTATATATAGCTGTGATGAATGTAAAGGTAGTTAGGTATTCCACAGCACGGCATAGAGGAAAAATCATCTTAAGAGGCAAGTATGGAGAGTTTCTGGGTTACACACTTTCCTCTGAAGCCTAAGGCCTTAAGTATCTTTCCATTAAAAACAGTCCATAAAAAACATTAAGCAAAGCTTAAAAGTAAATCTGCCAAATTGCAGGCCTTCCACCCCCAGAAATGTTTGTTTAGAGGAAGATCAAGGATGTGGTGGAGACATGAAGTAATTCTGATTAATGTTGCTGAAGCTAGGCACGTACTGAACACCACCTGAATATGCAAGCCCCAAATCATAAAAATATCAGCATGCAAAACATGCCATCATTTGCATACATTTTTGATTTTGGATTTCCTTGCTATTTAAATATGCAGTTAGAAATAGTCCAGCACTGCCTCTTGCGCTGTCACGCTGCACACTCACGCTGTCATTGGTCCTGATAGAACTCTTCCGCTTCAAAGGGGGCTTTGCAATGGAGAGGAGAATGAGCAAATATTTGAATTGCAAAAACACATCATCTTGCGAGGAGAGAAAATTCAAGACAACTTTTTAGAGTTAAAGACACCCCCAACCCCCAGCAAGCCAACCCTCTGCACACAGCACAAAAAAGTCAACATATTCATAGCGTAAGCACTCTCCTCGCTAATTTACCATATCCAAATTTGTGTAATGGGATATGACACATTTTAGAAGGGATTGCAGAAAAAAAAACTTTAATTTGAGGAGAGAACCATAAAATGTTTAAGCTGCCCTTGTATTTAACTGAAATCCACCACACAAATCCAGGTTCTCAGACAACCTGACATGGGTTTGATTACAGGCTGAAGTGTAATTAGCTACTTAAGTTATCCTCTGGTAGGTTGCAGTGAGCAGTCCCACCGCCGTAGCTAGCTATTCAAGCATAACTAAAGAGACCTTTAGATACTACAGGAATACCTTTACCCTTAAGATCCAGCACAGCCAGTTTACAGCCATTTGCATGTAATCACTCCTGGAGAATCTCTGACAGCTTCCAACTTTTGCAGAAGTTAGTGGAGTAAAAAGTGCAATAAATAATCTTCATGACAAATCAATAATATGACTCATGGCATATTTGAAAGTACGAGCTCGTCGATCTGATGCCAGGATAAACAGAACATTTAAGCCAAAAGTTACAAGTCTAGCCACGAAGGCCATGAACAACATTAACAGCAATAAATACCCATCTTCAGACATCTGAAAAAATACCCCTGCAATGGGGGAAAACTGTGTTTATGATTGTAAATTTATTTACCACAGGCTGAGAACTACCTTGAATTTTAAATGGGGGAAAATATGAGTGTCTCAAACACATATTCTGAAAAATGCCTGGGACACGTGGGGAATTACTGTGAGATGCAAAATAAACTGTGGAAAGACAGGCAATCAGCTACCGGTGGAAAAAATATCAAGGCTACATTTTTTTTTCTGGAGCATGTCAAAGCCTTAAATGTTAGACAAACAGTTTGTGGATTCCATACAATAATTACAGGATCAAATTAAGTTTACCCTGTTACTGTAATTCCAAATTATATCTAAACATCATTCTCAACCTGTAATCACAGGCTTAAAATGCTTAATTCTTGTCATCTCTTAACACAGTTAGCATTACCCACAGCTCCTCGATGCACCGTCCACATCACGCCTCCCACCACTCCACCCCTCCCGTGGCCTCTACTCCTTGTGACTCGTCTATGTGTAGACAACCTGGAGACAGGCCTGAGCAGAAATCAAACGTGAATGATGGATAGCTTTACTGCACAATGACCTCTGTCACTGGGCTCTTGCCCTAAATCAATGCTGGCGATAAGAGCCCTGCGCCAGCGCTCACCTTGGTATGTTCACCAGCAGACCTTATCTATGGCAGGAGGAAGTGTGAGTAATAACTAAAGACAAGCCACGACAAAACCACTAACCCCACCTTGTCAAACATAATTTACAATGTATATCCCTCTGCCCCCCCACCCCTCCCCCCTCTTCTGGTGCTGTTAAAACAGTAATTATGAGAACCAAAGAGATTTGGGATTGTGTGTTTGGAAGATTAACCTGTTGCAGGACGGTGCGGTGGGAGGGCTTTGCACATATCTTTGGCCCGAGTGGGGTTCACATTTTAAGTCACAGACTGACCCCCCCCTCTTGGTGCACTGGCATGCCCATACACATCCATTCACAAAATTATGAATAAGATCCTTAAATTTCACCGATGGCAGGTCTGTGTTTCAGTGACGCACGCAGGGAGAGGTTGGAAGTTGAGAGGAGGGCTGAGCGAAGACTTTATGAAGATTACAACATTGAGAACTCTGAGACCTTTCAGTAGTTTTTCATTTGAGTGTGTGTATGTATGTGTGCGTGATATATAGAGAGACACGGAGAGCAGTACGAGGGAGCGAGCGTGCTTCCAGGCAGTCGCATCAGAACGAGAGGGAGAGACCAAACATGACATCAAATGTTGCAATTAGCTGACCCCTTTCTCCGAGAGCCCCAGTTTGAAAAGCTCTGCCTTTAAAAGCCTGATTAAAATATGTTTGCTTTCTCATTCAAAATGACATTTGACAAGGTTAGCAATATTTCAGCTAACTGCAAAAACATTCTTGTGGCCGTAATCCTTTTTTTTTTTCTTTCCATCAGTTTGCAGGGGCGCAGGTAACCTCGGAGTGAGTTTCCCACGAACTCAGCGCTACAATTTGAAAACAAAACGGCTAAGGGGGACGGAGGGGGGGAAAGAAGAGCAGTTCAAAGTTTCACTTGAGCGTGTTTTGTTTCACCCGGGCAGCTGAAGCTAAACGTTTTGCGATCATTATTCAGAGAATTTATCCCCTTTCTAATTCAAACCACAGCGAATATTTAAAACAGAGCCAGTAGTCTTTTCTCTAACCGCGAGCTCTATCCTTAGCAGGGACTCAGGGGGGCTGAGGACTGTCAGCAGCTCCGGGGATAGAGTTCCTCAAACTGTTAAACCCCCTCATCACCAAATTAGGAGAGGTGTAGTCTGTAGTCCGATGGCTTCTCCAACGGAAAAGCATTATAAAAAGCAAAGTAAGATGTAATTTAACGTTGCGTGACATTATAATATGTAACAATATTTTTTTTGCAGGGCTATATTGCAGCTCCGGCTTTGTTTTAAAATTGACATTGAGCCCGAGCTTTAAAAACAAGGCCTTCAAGGAGTCAGCAAACTTAAATAAACAAAATGTAAATGGTGTCTGGGACTATCTTTGTCAGAGCGCGTTCCTGACAAAACAGGCTGAAGATAAACAATGAATCGAGCGAAGGGATCAGAACTGGTCAGGCCAAAACTCCGTGTAAAGTTAATAGTTTTCACATCCAGTCCAGTCGCAGGAGAAGAGAATGTGACGTGTCGGGCCGGACAGTGAGCCAGCCCGGGCTTAGCTGCAGCTGTGCTCAAACTGAAGTGGCACTTTCTATCAGAGGCCTTTCGCCAGACAGCTCTATTCTGCCCTTTCACTTGTAACCTCCGTGACACACAGACGCCTTTTACAAAAAATAAGAGCGGTCATTTAAAACACACAGCCGTCATTGAAGAGACAGATTCCGGGTTTAACATGTGTGTGGGGGGGATTCATGGTGCGAACGTGCCAGCCGATAGAGATATCACTCAAAATGAGGAATAGATTGCTCCGACGTCTTCGTGGCGGCCGTACAAAGGGGGCGGCTCAAAGCCCAAAACTCTGCATGGAGTTTATATTTCACTTGTTCAGAAATGTATGCCACTGTTATCTTGCATCAGTCCAAAGGAAAAGGATTGAGTATCGTTTCAACTTCCCGCCTGTGATGAAACGTTACATCGACAGCTGACGGAGTTGGAATTCGGATCATATGATTACCCTGTTCACTCCTTAAGCCCTTGTCACAAAGGTCTGGTTGATGGTGCTCATTTAAAATAGATAACAGAGAGCAAAAAAAAACATATTAGCATTATTAACACAAGCGGGTGGAAAGAATATATTAGCAGTCATATTGAGTGCACATTTATTCTAAGAAGTTTTAATAGGGTTCAGTGACCAAATGCATTTTTTGTCTAATCATTTACAGACCGGACAGAGCATGTGGAGACAAATCTGTTGACCTGATAGATCTTGCACATTAACCCCCAGAATTGATGAGCAAAATCAGAAGGTCAGCACTTGGACACAGGCTGCTCATGTGTCTTTGATTACACACTCCCACTAAGGGATAGGCAGGCAGAGATGTTTAAACTATCAGGCAATCAGACCGCCGCGAGACGTGAAACTCAAACCAGAGACGGGAGAGGGCTGCCTGGGAACAAAGATGGGGGAAGAGGGTCCTGACGAAGCTCTTTAACAAATGCCAGGCCGGTAAGGAAAGACTCAGATGTGCTTGTATCTCTTTCAGCGTTGCTGGCAACGACGCAGTGAAGTGAATTCATACAGAGATATAAAGCAAAGTTCACAAAAACAAATGGCTCTTCATCTGGGATTCAAATTCAGGTATTAATGGTACATCAGTCAAGATGACTGTCATGAGGTACAATCAGATAAAGGTCCTACATCGCAAAGCAAACAATTCAAACCATATATCAGTGCTGTTCTGGGACATGAATGAGGTCAGACGATGAATGGAAAAAATTTTAAATCCCTACTTAGCTAAATGTAGAATGATGGGTGCAAATTGAGAACAGTATTGTTGCTTTTGACGTCATTCGCTGTGGAACGGATACAGGAGCTGATTACCGACGCAGGCTTCTGCAGATTTGTTCAAAATCTTTCTGTCAGAATATCGGGGCTTTGTTATATGTACAGTATGAATCAGAAAAAGCCTTTTTATCAGGATCTTTCTGCAGTCAGTACACGCAGGGGTCAAAGTGAGCCAGGATAGCACTATACTGAACACTGCAGTACCATAAACACAGGAGTATGTACTCCAACTGTATGTGTGTATCTATCTTTTATATGGGATTATATTTCTGCTAGTAATACATTTGTTCCAGATTAACATTATTTACACAGAAACTCATTGAACACATGTCGGGACTTATAAGATGAGGAAAAGATTTGAGTTTACAGAGAGAATCAACGAGAAGGTGAAATCTCTGGAAAGGAAAGAAAATAAGGATGGATGGTAAAAACAACAACAACAAAAAAAACAAGGTTACGTGAGGGACAGAGGGCCTATAAAAAGAAGCCCACTGTCTAGATTATCTATAAGGAACCACTTATCACAAGCGACCAGCTCCACACGGTGACTGATGGGCCTCCACAGACCACGAGTACCAGCACATTATCTGGTACACACAGAGCTGCTCTTTAAACACAAAGGCAGAAATATGAAGCATTGTTTCCGTGGCTGTCATTTGGTAAAAAATATTCTATTTATTCTTGGTCTGAAATAGAACAAGTGTTTACTGTTTTCGTGCACAGAAATAAACAAGACAATGCAGACCAGCATATAAATTAAAGATAAATTGTCTAAAATAAACCTTTAATTTACAGCATGTAAAAGACCACTGATGTAAGGTCCAATTAAATCTTGAAGTATACTGTGAAAGATGAGCACATGTAACCTACACCATGCTATACCGTGCATGGAGCAATGCTGCTCAACCCGATAAAATAAATAAAGCAGATTAAAAAAAAAAAAAAAAAAAAAAATAATCAAGGAAATCATAATCTCCCAAGAAGCTGTTAAACACATGCCATGTCATGAAATCGCGTGTCCAGAACTAAAATATGCACATATGCATTCCTCCTCCATACATGTGAACCATGGTGGAATAAAAGCCCCCTTCCTCTTATCAAACGGCTTAAAACAAAAATACCAGGACCATGATGGTTCGAGAAGAACAAAAGACCAGACGGTTTCCATTCAACTGGGAATTTTACCAGTTAAGAAAATGTTCTTTTTTTTAGCACTTGGTCATATTTATTTCCTCAGAAGTCCACAGGACTCATGGTCCAGTGCTCTCCTCAGGTCGTGGGAGGACGCTGGAGGAATCACGTGACGACCTGCTCTACACTGAGGTTAAGACACAGTTAAGCCGTTTAGTTGGGCAGCCTCAAGATGCTTCTGAAGCAGCTGTGGAGGTGCATGAAATAAAATACTTAAAAGGCCTCATGAACCAAAGGTCTTTGAAAGCATTAAATATTTGTGTTGTAGCTTTATGTCAACAGAGCTTAAATGAGTGTGTGTACGTGGAAAGAATGGGTTTAAGCTACCTTTAGCCTTTACAACAGATTCAGCGAAATACAGGGGAGCAACTGTCGCATGATAACAGACATCCCTATAATTATCTTTGCATTTCTCTTCGTAACTTTCCACAGATGTGAAGATAACCACAGCAAAAGAGACTCTGAAATGTGCACACTGGCCTTTGTGTGGTGCAAAGGAAGCACCATGTATTGTGCGCAAGATCTATTTGTCCAGTGAGAAAATATCGGTGCAGGTTTAACGGCACATTGGATGCAATGTGGACCTGAATGTCTTTTGAGGGTCAGGCAGCCATCGAAATTCTCCTGTTAGATTGAGCTTTAAAAGAGCCATTCAAATCCTTGCCGACTCTCACAGAGCTTTTGACAAATGCTGCTGACTTCTTCCAGGAATGAAAACCGGAAGGTCACTGCAGAGGGGGAAACAAGAAGGGGGAACGAGGCAGCAAGGGGGGGGGGGGGGGGTGTCTCTGGAAGTCTGATAACATAAATTGTGAAAGCTGACAAGAAATGTACGTTAATCTTTTAAAAAAGTTCCATAGCAAAACGGGAATTCACAGAGGAGACATGCTTGCACCTCATTTTACTCGAGGCTTTCTTCTCCATCTCACAGTGTCACGGGCAAGCAGAAAGACAGGAGGAGGGATATGTATCGCTGGGGTGCCGCTTTCTGTCCCGCTCCTCGTTTATACGCACAGCGGCCGTGTCAAAGCTGCTCTCACACTCAATGGTAAATGACAAATTTGGATAATGCACACATACAACCCTACAAAAATAAATAGGAGACATGGAGGCTTAACCAGAGCTAAATCCTGAGGCTGCTGGAGACCTGAGAGTGCGGATTACACCCCAGACGCCTTAAACAATGCACCCAAATGTGCATCCTTAAAAGCATGAAATCCTTGAAGCATCAGAGCCGACTTGTCATTTGCCATTAATATTCCACGTTGCTTGTGCTTTGGGGGCCAGCGTTGCACTTCTGTGTGCTGATGTGCCCTAAAACAAACACTTGTAAAGCCCTAAAGGAACCACCATTGTGGATAGCTATTTTTCTAGCTGTGGAATATTCTACCAGAGGATGTCATAACAAAGGAAACAATAAAAGAGGCCACGTTCCTGCGCTGCATGGGGTATCCATAACTATAAATAGGAGGAAGGCGATGTCAGAGGCGGTTTACCGGGAAAACTGATAATTGTGCTCTCAAAAAAAACTGAGGAAATTAAGCTCTAACTAGAATTTTCCATGCATATTAAGTAAAGAAAAACTCTGCAACCTTTAACACCCTGAAAAGCCAACTCATTATCATCACAATAGAAAGGCTTATATAAGAAAATAAGCAAACTGCTGCTAGGTGAAGTGTTACGTCCCACACTTGGGCTGCCTTATGGGACGAACAACACCCCACCGCTGACCCAAATCAACCAGAGGAAAAACAACCGAAACCATGGCATTCATTAACAGAGGAGTCACATACAACTGTAGATCAAGACTGCCAAAAGGAACAGAGTCAAAACACAACAGCGTCACAAAATGTCAGGCTGAGAGGCAGCAAGACCAGCTGCCCCCCCCCCCACGCCAGAAGCCTCTCTGCTCTGATGCTGGCACAGGAGCTTTTAAGCACTTCATTCCCAGGCCAGGTGCAAATCATTGAGAAATGAGACCTGGACAGAGCTGTAGAAGACGGGAAAGGAAAACGGACAAGCAGCACAGGGAGCACATACAGCTGTAACAGCAGTAATGCTGCTCTTCACATAATCAATCACTGATTCTGGATCAGTTATTCTTTAACGGCCACTGGTGCAGTGGTGATTTTTTTTCTTCCAGTTTTCACCCCTTCTTTGTTGTGCACATCTGTGACGGGGAGGTGGGGGAAAGTATGGCAGGGCACAGGTCTTGGAGGTGTCGCGTTGTCACCCCAGAAGCACCAGCACCTGTCCTCGGGGATGGCCCTGTAATGTCCAGCCTCATTGGATCAGCCATGACCTGTGGGCGCCTTCTCTCAGGTGACATCCCCTATCTGCTCTGGCTCTGTGATGGCCCTGCTGCTGCTGCTGTGGCTTATACTACTCTTATGAGACTATATAGCCTGAGTGTTTGCAAGCAAACACATTTTGGTACACTCTTTATGCACAAGCAAGTATTTCTAAAAATGAGCGAAAGCCTTAATTTTACGATCATATTTTTAAAAGCAAACTGCACATCTAAGGATCTCGGCAGAACATCTTGTTTAAAGATGAAGGTTTATCAGCTGGATTCAATGAGGGATGTCTGCAACACACTGTTCATTACACTCCTCTTATTAAGCATTCCTGTCATTGCTGCTTTGGAAAGTTCCACAAAAAATGATGGACACGTCCATTAAAAAAGGACAGCAACGTACAATATCTTGAATCAAAAAATTAATTTCATGTCGCAGATGGATTGACGTTCTGAGAACGTAACAGAATTAACATGCAATTTCAGCTGTGAAATCCACAGCGTGCAGTTCCAGATATAATTGGAAAAAGTTTGCAAAGACCTCAAGATGTCTAATTGCAGCTGTGTCAACTAATATAAAACATCCCATAAATCAGATTTTTGTCTATTCATTAGCCAAGATGTCAGCAAGCAGATTAGTGATGTAGGAACAGTCTGCTGAGAGTCTTCAGAGTTATGACTTCCTCATTAATTGTAGTTTTGCTTCTATTACGTGCAACAAAAACGTGATACAACAAAGGACAAAGCGCTAATCTCATCGGCCCAAAACAGATTTGAATGGGGATCGATATGCACTTTTGGAGCATGAGAACGTTCTGCTGGTAATTATGGGAAGACATAAATTATCCACATTACAACAGGCCATGACTTTCAAAATTACTAAAACAAAAGAGCCAGATGAAACAGAATGCGTGTGCGTGCACTCGAGTCTCAACACATTTCCAAGTGGTCAAACCAGATGATGTATAATGGCAAACCCAAAAGTCTTAACCCCCATTTCATATGGGGGAGAAATGAGGCATACTGTCCCATTATATTGCTATAAATCATTTTTTGTGGACGGCTGACAGCTTTTTATCAGATCTAACCTTTTCAAGCCTCCATTAAGAGAGCTAACATTTTCAACTCTGACACATTTGCAGTTTACGAATCTCACAGCTGATTTACTTTGGGAGGGGGCGTGCTGGCGTCCATGCTCATTTCCACACAGGCTGTCCATTGTGTTGGATTGGGCGGAAAGGGGGAGGGAAAACAGGCGAAGAGTAGAACGGACTCTGAATCCATTTATTTAACTCTACATTTTCCCCCTTTAATGTGCTACAGCACAGCGGAAAGCTGCTTTGTCGCTGAGAAGCTATTTTGTGGTGAAGAGTATACTCTGATTTACTCTATTGATTCTTTCATGGTACTCAACTGCTGCATGGAGGGCAATTAAGGCCCGCAAAGATCCCTCATAATCTGACAAATTAATAAAGAGTGGACTCAGAGAAGAGATGCAGCGAGACGATGAAACGAGCAAAGACCGGACGAATAAAAATGCAAATCAGTTTAAGAGAAACCCGTTTTTGTCAGATGTTTTCTTTGAGACTGTGCTTTGGTAGGACGTTAATGTTTTGACTGATTTTTGTTTTGTATCTTTTTAGTATGAGACGTGATACACACACTCCTGACAACGAGGACCAATTGCTGATCTATAGATCTATTTGTCCATCCATCAAGTATCAAAACTTCTCTGGTGTCTTTTGTGCTTCACTCCTGATACACAGCGTTTATAAAAGGATTACACAGACTGACAAGAACATATTAAGTAACTAAACCACACAGGGATCACGACAGTAGCATGGTCAAGAATTGCAATAGGCAATGGTAAAAAAAAAAATCAAAATTATTCAAGTACAGAAACATCCAGAAAGCCAACAAATCGAATGCAATCTGAATTAAGTGTTTGATAAGACAAACTAATCAGACAAGAACAAGGGCAGAACTTCAGTTGCTGCTTGGAGAGTTACTGAAGGAACTTTGCCAACCGTAATTGATTTAAGTACGCCATAATCAAGCAGGGGCAGCTAAGGTGGCACCACACAAGGGTCCATATTTCATTACATGCTGTGTTTAACCTTACCCACTTCTCCTAAAACACACAAGAGGCTCATTATGTGTTTAATATTCACCAGCAGGTGAATAATTTTTATGCAACTCTGATAGTTGGGCGAGATGGATAACTCAATTATCTGAACATCCGTCAGAGCAGAGGGCTCGCCGGCTCTGGAACGCCACCAGCTAAGATTGATGGCTGGAAGACACCAATAGCTGCTGCTTCGCCATCTCATCCAGGCACTGGGCCTGAACACGCCGTTTGATTCTGCAGAACACTTTTTTTTCTCTCCATTTTTCCCCCTTTTATCTTTTTTCTTGGGAGCATTGTAGGTGAAGCGTCATTACCCCTCACTCCACTGAAGAGGGGTTCATTATGGGGTTAGTGTGTTGGCAAGACTATTGTTTGGATGATAAATGCAGTTGGTGAGGGCTTTGGAGGGAAAATTAGTTATGTTTTTTCTTTCCATCTACAAAAAACGTGTCCCCATAGCTCACTCCGCAGTGCTTGAGGGCAAACCAAGAACAATTAACACACGCAATGGGTGAAGCAGCTCAGTTAAAGCAAAGAGGGAATTCATGAAAAATAAGCAAATCACTGGAAATGTCAATCAGGGGCAATGAAGTAATTACAAACACTGCTATTCCAAGGGCAGTCGGGAAGAAAACCGAAAGGTTTAGAGTCGAGCGCTGAAGTTTGAGCGTTGAAGGAATGGACACAGACCCTAAACATCAGTCCTTCAGGGCTCGTCTCAAGAGCTGCGACCAACTAATGAAAAGTGAAAGGAGGATGATGTCACCCCATCACTCTGCTGTCCCCCATTCCTCTACCAGTTTATGGGTTTGTGACAACACAGCGCTGACCCCAAATTCACTGCCTTCACTTTCCAGACACACACAAACGTGCACAGTGTGCGCAGATGACAATGCATGGGGTCCAACAATAAGAGAGCGATGAGGCACATTTTCAAAATGTCAGCAGTAAATGTCAATTAAAAATTACAAGGGTGCTGGAAAAGGTAAGGTCTGAAGGGACTGACATTTTTTCTTTTTTGACACAACAATGTTTACGTGACCGGGCTGCTGGCTGACATGATGGAATCTACTTTGTCATCTCCTTAATACACTCGGACAAGGCCGCCCCACTGAATATCAATGAAAGACACCCGTGGGCGAATATGTAAGGCGCAGACGGACCCTAACCGTCCAATCACTCTGTTAGTATTCTGCTATTTTGACCTATTGTAAACCACTGCCACGAGTACCAAAGAGGGAGACCAAAGACAAATTAATAACACTTTCTTCAATCCAAACGAAGAAAGACCATTGACTTACACAGTGAAATATTTATGGAGACATCTGATCTTCGTGTCATGCTGCCCGAGGTGCTAATCAAGAGTGCTCTTTTCGCATTATTTTAACTTTGACCGACTGAAACAGCAATCTTTCCCATCAAACACGGCCTAGGAATTTTCTGGAGCTTGAGCAAAGCCTTTTACTGTCACCAACTATTTTAGCGACATTTAATGGGGCCTAAAAAAAGATGGTAAGCATCAAGGATCGGGCCTTTGTGAATTCACATCTCAGTGACTTTCAGTTCAGATAGTTAAAAAAAAAAAAGAAAGAAAAAAGAGCTTTCTCTTGTGGAAGCAGACCATTTCCAAATAAAACCATGTTACTCTGAGAAAATAAAACACACCATTGATAATGACCTTGACCTCATATCTCACATTTTAACTGCTCAGTGATATTGGATGAGTCATCTTCCCTGAAAATCAAATGATTGTTCTGCTGAAAGCTTCTGAGTGAAATCAGTGGGTCACTCATCTAAAGGCGGGGTCATATGTTCTGAATGTGGAGCCACAATTTCTCTTTCATTTAGTTTTTAAGAAGTCTTTACATATTTTTTTTTTTAAAAAGTTATGTTATTGCTTGAAATACAGATTCATTTTACATCATTTGTAGGAAAGGGAGCCTGTAGAGTATGAGGGAGATATCATTCCAAAATTAACAATTTAGTTTGTTTATTGTCTAATGAACAAATATCAGTTATATGTATCAGGAAAGCCCTCATAAAAATACGTATTTTGCTATCTAATCTCTGACATGAGGACAAGAGAGGGATTGTTTCACGTTGGAGAACAATGCATAAAAACCGTATATGAAAATTCATGCATGATAAACGGCTTCTCTTCCTGTGCTGTGCTCTCGATAGACCCAGAAGTCTGATCCTGATTTGGGACTGTATGTGCACCGAGAAAACAAAAAACAAAGAGAGCCTGGCTGTGCCTGGGGTCTGGAACGTCGTGGCGCTGCAGCACCGTGTCACAACATGTCAGCTGGCCGTCACGGCTGAGGGGGGCCGGGGCTGTAGCGAGGCCAATGGAGGCAGGGTGGGCGCCTTTTCAACTTTGTGTGCCTCAACACAAAAGTCGCTCTACCTGATTGCCTCAGTTTGAAACTGAGTCAATATAACACTGAGAATTGTGCTAAATGATTTGGATAATGGCTGATGACACTTTGTATGACAGCCAATTTTGCTGGGATTTAATAGGGAAAGAGTGACCTGTCTAATTTATTCGCTGGCTGGGACCAGAGTTAGCGTTATTCAGTAATTACCATTCTTTTACGAGGGAAATCTGTTGAAGTCTGACATACTTAAATCTCTCTGGTTACAATGATTCCATAGTTAGGTGTGAAAATACTCTGGCTCTACAGCAGCTTCTCTGATGCCTGCCCTCCCTCTCGCTCCTTTCCTGATATGGTCACATCTCACTTGGTGAATTCAGGGTTTATTTCAACCCAACCAAAGCTGGAGGTGATTGCAGGAACAGTGGAAAACTGAAACAAGAAGGTTTTGGTGAGTTTTATTTTGTCTCTGTCAAGTTTGAATGAAGTGTGTTCTACGATTATAAAATCGCTGTTTCTGTAAATGGAGTCAGGTGGCTTTGGCGAGTGGGATACAGCAGCCAGTTCTGGTTTAACAAAAAGGATCTCACTCTTTAACAAAAAGGCATCTCTTTAGGGATCCTTTCCATATATTGTCAGACACTTAAAAAAGCAATCTGAGCCTGTCAGTGGCAAAAACAAACACTTTTAGTGGACGTAAACTGATGCACACACATCCAGAGCGAAGCACATTGCAGGCCATTTTGCACTGGCTGCTGTAGCACTCTCATTCAAAACAGGACCAACTTTAAAAACTGTTGTACCCATTAGACACAAAAACATGGACAAATAGGGTTCATAAACACAGATGACATTTGACTAGAATTTCATTTGTCCAGGATATTGAAATCTTCCAGCACATGTGGGCTGACACGTTTTGGAACAGAAACTCTGGCTGACATTTTCAAGAGACAATGAGATATGTACTGTATGTATTTTGAGCATCTCATTGACACACACATTCATAAGCATACACATAAACACACCTCTGTACTCCCAGGGTCACACCATGAGGGCCTGTTCCTGTCCTGAGGTTCTCAGGACAACAGATGCAAAGGATTAATCACCCATTTCCGAGCTTCCCTTCCAAAACAATATGTATACTCTGGAACAATCAAGCTCACAGGCTGTGAAAGGCTCCAGTGGCAGAAGTGGATGCGGAAGTGGTGTGATGTACAGATGCACACCATGGAAGTGTGAGGTTAGTGTGGCCTAGGCCAGGGAGGAAGTGGTTAGCGTTGCTGGATGGATATATGAGTAGTTTAAAAAAAAAAAGGGAGTTGCAACATTATATGTTTTTTTAGATGAACCAAATAAAAACAGACTGCAAAGAGAACACTCACCTGTTCCAGTAGCTCCAGAACTGCTCGTTGAGATACGTGCGATGGCTTTGGTCGTCTCCGAATGAGGCTTTGCTTTCAATCCAGTGTACAATGTGCCCCTCCACGGCTTTTCAGAAACAGAAACGCACAGCAACACTCAGAAAACCAGCGACGAGAAAGCCGCCAAATCCAGAAGGGACAGGTGACATTTTCTTATTTTTCCTCCCCCGTCATTCACAAAAATCAAAGAAGATCTGGCATTTACATGATAGTGTTTCGACAACTGCATAATCCTCTAGCTAGAGTTAACAGGCAGTTATTTTAGAGAAAATATTTACATCTGTAAAGTGAATACTAACCAATGGGAACCTCCAGGATGATGTCAGGTGTTTTGTCGTAGCCCATAGCTCTGAGTTGGTTTTCATCTACAGGAGATAAAGTGCAGAATTTGAACACCTGACTCTTACTTTGCAATGATCTTCACTGCAAAAGTTACGTCAATAACAGGCAGGTAACCTTACAGCCTTCGCCAACGTGCTGGTAACAAAACCCCTTAGTGTTAGCAAAGATGGAATAACAGTAGAGGACAGCAAGCACAATAAAAGCTGTCACATATTCGCTGTTGTTGCACAAAAACCTGTAAAGTCCAGTTACAGAGCTGCTCCCCAGTTTGCAGTTCGCCAGAGCATTATAAAATATACAGCAAGAGGACAAGGTTGGCATTATAGCCTCTGTAAGCCTGACCCCTGCCTGCACAGGCCGCAGCCATTGTCCTTGACTTCTGGTGCGCTTCGGCCATTATCCCTACAACACCTGATTTCTCCATTAAATCTCAGGCTGACCAGGTCATTCAGTTCCAAGGGCCTGCCTCTTTGTCTCCAGCCAAGCTCAACTAATGGGGCATGGAAGGGAATTGAGGAGAGATGGCGGGTGGCGGTGTCAGTGGTGAGGAGGTAGCATCAGCCACGGGGGGAGAAAGAGAGCGGAGTGAGGTCAGTGAGGCTGCCAGAGGCCTGTGGTACAGAGGGGCATCCTGGGTGTGGTAATGTGGGTGTAGATGTGTATGCGGTAGGATGGAAGCCTCTATTCATACCTACCAGGCTGTTGACATTGTCATGTGGCTCTGATCGCCTTTTTACATCACCTTTGATTAAAATTAATGGGCCATCCCTGCTGCTGGGTAGCTTATTTCCAATCCATTTATCAGATGGGGTGAGGCTGCCTCAGTGGCCCTCGTGCCGCCCGAACTCTGACAGTTTTAGAACGGTCCTCTGTGCAGCTCTGAGGAAAGGTCAGCACTGCAGGTCCAAATAAATGATACGGTCTTAATGGCAGAGGGAATGACTTTTACCCTTCATCACTCATCTGACCTAGGGGATGGTGATGGGATGGGGGTGATGGTAGGGTTCAAAATTCTGTTTCACAATTTCACACCCGGAGACTCTACCTTGATTTAATATTGTTGGAACAAGTCGATGGTGTTAGGAAAGGGGAAGATATTAAGGAAATATTCTTTCATTGCAAAACATAACTAGTTAAAGATCAGAAACTACAACCACAGAGTATGAGGAGTTTCTTTTTGCTAAACACGAACCCACCAAAAAGTCTTTCCAGTCACAGAGCGGTGCTAACATAATATCTGTGCAAACAGAAACTGGCCTTGTTGATTCATTTTCGGAAAAAAAAAGAAAAAAGAAAACTGAACAGCAACCCGAGTGGACCAAACATTACATCTAATGAAACATTAAAACGGACCTTTGAAGCTTTTATTCTTGAAATATTCATACAGCTGCTGCATAAACAGCCGAGGATATTTGATAACAGCCCCTTGTTGTTAGCAAATCAATAGGAGATAACATCCACTGCATCACTCATGACCAGGTCTTCCTTTCCTCCACAAAAAGGCTACACCGCCATGACCGGACTGGGTTTAGAAATGTGATGACAAGGTCAAGAGATGGCTTACCTAGAAAGGAAAGGTTTCTCTCCTTCAGTTTGTCACGGAGCAGCACCTCATGCTCCTGGCCAATAGCGCTGAGGAGGAAGAGTCAAGGATGCCAACATACAGCAGCAGCAGCAGTATTTTACACGTCTACTGAAACAGCTAAAATGCAATAATGTATAATTAAATAAAACTGTCAAAAATAATGAGAGCACAAATCACAGCAGCCGGGCATGCAGGCATTTCACCTGTAAAATTAGTCAGTACGGAAACCACGAATCTAACTATTTTGCAGTAGTAACAACATGAGCGCGCAGACGTGAGGTGAGGTAAGCTCAAACGTGCATGTTAGCCATCAGTTAAAGTTAAGGATCTGCTCCTCTCCACTATTGGCTTACTATGCAAAGCAGAGGCCACTTCTCTTTCCCGGCGAGGCGAGAGCACCACCCGAGTTTTCAGTTCAACCTTAATCTGCTTTCACAACAAATCTCAAAAATGCATTACCTAAATGAGGAAGACGAAACAAATGCCAATTTGGCAAAATGCACAGAGCGCCCGGACGAGCTGCTCCGCTCATTCCTCTAAAATCCTTGAAGAAAAATGCTTTTAGAATAAATGTCATTTTGCATCAGGATGCAAGCCTCTTGAAGGAATCCTGCATTACAGAGGCCATATGTCATATATGCCAAACTTGCTTTTTGCAAGAGAGAAAGGTTCTTATAACATTACACTTCAACAAACACTAATCACTCAAAACAGATTCTAATTAATTAATACATAGCTCTCAGTAGTGGGCGGCTATCATGAGCTCTGGTGGAGTAACTAACTCTAAGTTGACACTGACAAGAGGACAGCCAAAGAAAGGTTGTGGAAGAGGGGCAGGACGGGACAGGGTTGACTGGCTGCGAACAGAACCACCCAACCCCACCACACACACGAAAGCGTGGACAGACACAAAAACATTGAGACCTTCACATGTATGCTCATTCAAATAAGTGCCCTCCCCCAGGAAATAGTTGCTCTGCTCCCCAGCTGCTTGCCCCTAAACAGCCCAGACTCCAATCCAAACACCAGAAACACAAGGAGTACAAGTGAATCATGAATAAATACAATAAAACGAACGCACAATTGAACTTGAATGTTCAAGTTGGACTGACGTGCCCAGAACTCTCCATGGTGCTGAACCTCATGAGGGTTATCAGCACTAAATGAAAGCCAATTAAAAAGGACTTAAAAATGTTGCAGGTAAGAATAATTAATATTTTCTGTAAGTAACATAAAATAACACATCATCTGGGTGAAATAAAATACCAAACACAAGCACACATTAACCACCATGAAGCCTATGACTGATTTTTTTCTCGTATCATAGAACATTGGGTCTGATCCACTGTGTGCACATGGAGATGCATTCAGATCAGCCGATCCTCTCCTCCTCCTCTTCCCTCCATCACCTTCCAGCCCCTGTATCGGTGGTAGTGGGGTGGCAGGCAGGATGAAACACTTCCTCTGTGAAGCAGAACTTTTATGTCAGGTGAAGCCAGACACATCTCATCCCCTTCAATAGCTCCTCGTCAATTCCAGGCTTAAAATTTTATGGGATAGGATACTGTTTGATGCAGTCTACCAGCGGTCCATAACAGCAGTCATTTATTGTGCACTGAAAAGAGGGGGAAGAAATATTATGGCGTGCGAAAAAGGGTGGGTGGGTGGAAGGGAGGTGAGGGAAGGAAGCCCATACAGTGCCGGGAAAGGAGAAAACACAGGAGATGCTGGCAGATTGGCAGGCATGACCGCCGGCTCTCACGTGACCTCATCAGCAAACATGAGCGGCTGATGCCGTCTGTCAGCCAGGTGGTACAATATCACTTAAAAACTCACTGTACATAAGCAGGAGATGTGTTACAGGGAAGAAAGATAAAGCAACAAAATTTATGACAGCACATGAAACTGAACTGAAATAATTAAAACTCCAAAGAATTTCAACAATTTCCCATAATACTCCAGTTCTGATTGAAAATTGAAAACACTTACCTGGTAGATGTTATTGGCTAAAATTTGGTCTGGAATTAACGATGGCTCCTTAAGCATGCCGTTGAGGACTGTTTTAGAGGCTGAGAATGAGGCAGAAAGGCAGGAGAGGGAGAGAAACAAATACAAAAAAAAAAAAAAAAAAAAATCACATTAATATGCAAAATTGCATCAAGAGCTGCAGCTTGTCAAACGTATAAACGCAAAAAATATATATTGTCATTGCTGCACTGAATTGAGAGCAAATAGTGAAAATACACAGACAAAGACAGGCTTGACAAACTGTAATTCACCCTGCTACTGTTAGTGCAGTATTTCTACACTAGTCCATTAGATGGCTGCTTGGTGTCTATGCAGACTTTCTATAGATAAATGTTTCAGTCCAGAGCACAGGAGCCCCATGTAGTTTATCTATGTTATGAACGCCGACTATTCTGCATCTCTCATCCCCATTCTTGCTCTACTAACATTATAAATCAGAAAGGAAAGCCTGCTGGATTGATTCGCTGGTACTGCAACAGCAAAAAATTCCTTAAATCATTTCTTAAAAAGATTTGGATTAAATGGATTGTATCATTGTGTGACGAAATGGTTGAGGCACACCATTTTAGTGATACATGGTCCTGACAGACTTGCAACATTACAGACAATACAAGGAATGTTTCTATTCACATTTCAGGCATGGATGGTGCCTGTACCAGAGACTCCCAGGCTCATCTAGAAAACTGTGCAAAGTATAGAACTGTTAAAAACCAGAAAGCTTACTTGAAGATTTATTAAAAAAACAAAAAAAAAACCAAACGGATAAAAAGGGAGATTTAAAAACCCCCAAATGAAAAAGGATCAATTGAAAAGGAGTTTTTCAAAAGCTGACTGAATTTTTAAGGGCGTGTAAATGAATTTCATTAATAGAAAGGCATTTAGAGGAACGTTTTAAAACCCTTCTTCTCTGTCCTGTCTTCCCCTTTGCGCTTCTTTCGTAGGCATGACTCTTGAGAAAGCTATCACAGAGGACAAACAGTGCTGTGATCCCTCATCTACCTTATGATGAAATAAAGAGGCAGGAGTGTGGAGAAGAACAAAGCCCATTCAGCACTCCCTCCTCTCGGTTTCTTCTTCTTTGTCTCCATCTTTTCTCTGCCACCTCTTTTTTTTTTTTTTTTTTGCTACCTCCTCTCCATTTCAGCCTCCCCCAGCCACGGTACTCCCCCAGCCCACCCCATAACCCCACACTCCCTCTTAGAGCTGCAAGGCACAGGGCTGTGCTTTATTTCTTTGCTCATTTTTCTCAGAGATTGGTACCTTCACACGCAGATCCATACCATGCTCCTGTGCAGCGCGGGCGGCGGTGAAGAAAGAGGGTTATATTTTCCCCTTGAGTTAGGACACCTCATGACAAATGATAATGGATAATCAATAAAGCGGGAAATATGAGGCAGCAAACTTTATGAAGCCAGGAGACGTATTACTCCCCAACAACACTGGTTTCCCTTAACAAAGTCACTACTCGACTGTGCCTAATAATCTGAAGGAAAATCAAAGGACCCGCAACCACATCAGCAATATTGGCAACTTATTCCACTTTAATGGCATTTTGATTGATTTTTTCCCTCTTCCTAATGGTCGTTTTATAGATTTGACGCTGCTTCTGCAAAACAGTAGTGTGTAATAAACCTCCCTGAAGGCAAACGGTAGCCATTAAAGCTCTTGTCTTACTAGCACTCATAATTGGAGGTTGACCACCACCACATTTTGGTCTCTCACATAACACACACAAACACACACTTCCAGGACTAGGCTTCTCCCTCTTTCTCTCCTTGTTCACCCAGACCTTTGATATTTTTGGTAGATGGCCACAGTAAGTGATAGGATCCCTTTCTCTGCTTCTTTTTTGAGCGATGGGGTTAAAAATAGCCATAAAGAGGTGACCTTGGCGCTGACATTGTGGAATTTCAGCCAAGCACTGACCTGATGAAAATGGAAGGCCAGGCCGATAATAAATCAGGATGCTTTTAAAATGAGTTTACCCTAATGCTCATTCATCACGGGCTGTAATGCCATTTGCAGGCCCAGGATTCGCTGCTGTGCACAAACACAGCAGTAAATAACAACAGAGCCCTTGCATCCCTCGCATCGTTGCAGCCTCCAACATCAGCATACATTTATTAAAGACGCCCCCGCCTCGCACGGCAGCACTCCTCTATGACACCCTGAGCTCCTCTCTGCCACACAAACGCACACGCCGTGCTCTTTAAACACACACATTCATGGCACACACACACATAAAACACATGCAGGAAAATAAAAAGCATAATCTGAAGAACACCAGACGCAGGGAACAAAGCCCTGCAGCACGACTTTGCACCTTGTAAACATTCACCAAATTTACTGTAATTGTCCCATGTTGGTATAAATTCTGACTAAGGCACCATATCACACCTTCAACATCTGAACAGAGAAGAGGAGAATAATAGATGTGAAACGTTACGCCTCCGTTGGGATTTGCTAAAGAAAACAACCAGTGTAAACAAATCACAAGGCTTTTTTCATATGCAACCCCAAAACAAGATAAACTATATAAGGCAAGGTAACAGCGACATAACCTTGGCTTGATTTCTCACTGCTTACTTGTGTCATTTGTAACTCCTCTTCCCTTCTCCACCAGGGCGAAAAAGTCATTATCTCAAACACAAAAAAATGTCGAGAAACCTCATTAGATAGCAACATTTGTTGAGGGAGGACCGTAATAAACAGTAACGGATGACGATTGTTATTGCCCCTGACACTGATGAGCTCCTCTGCAAGTTTGTTTATTAATTAAAAAACCCACTTTTTTCCATGGGTGGGGGGTGGAGGGTGGGGTTGCTTACACATTTCCTCTATATGCCCACACCCCCCCACGCTCCCCATGCACAAGCCATTGAGCTGTGGAGGGACACTCGTTCATCAAACTTCATGGAGCAAGGGAGAGACAGGTCCTGATAATGTGCGCCGCTAAAGCTGATTTTCCATGATGAATCTCGGAGCATATAAATTGGCTAATATCTGAAAACATTTACAGATACTAGAGGAATTGACTACTTGTGGGACATGATGGATGAGGCTCTGCGACGCTGGCCGACAGCCCTGCAAATCTCTGCGGCTGCCTAAAGCCCTCATTTGATTTTCCAATTTACTCCTTTTAAATTTATCCTCCCGTATTGAAAAAAAAAAAAAAAAAAACAGAAGATGGGAGAGAATGAGAGAGAGAGAGAGAGAGTAAGAGAGAGAGTGTGTGTTTTTTTTTTTTTAACTATCTGTGGTGGTGTGTAGGTGCTGGTTGATGATATGAAGTGGTATCTCCTGTGCAGGAGGAGCCCAGTCCCTGAAGAGGTTACTGGGGCAGAACTGATCTGCTTCCACCTGATTCTCCCTGATAGCAGTGAGATGAGACTCTACATTTCTGTGTGTGTGTGGGTGTGCACACGGCTATGTGTGTATAGCAGTGTAGTAATAGTAGGTCTGGGGAGGCTCTGCTATGGAGAGAGGCTTCCTAGGTCAGGCCATTAGACTGTGGCAGAGGCTGACTGGAGCTCCTCTGCTGAAAAGGAGTAATTAGTATACTTGTCAAGTGAAGTGCCACGCTGCTGCTTACCTCCCTTGCACCCACCCCTTGCATGCATACACACACACGCATAGAAACTGCCTTTGCCTCCTTACTCCCTCCCTTCTTGCTAATGAAGTGCCCTTGCTCTCATTATTTGGAAAAAAAAAGGCTGCATATACACACCAGCTCCAACCACAGAAGAGAGGTGAGGGAGAGAAAAGAGGAGCACTTGAAGACAAGAGAGGAGGAACCATAACAATCACAGTGGAAGTTGGGATTTTACTGGATGGGACATAATACAATATTCAGTTATCAACACGTCTGATCTGCAAAACACTGAAGCTATTATGAATTCTGTCAAGGAACCAAAGGATCATAGTAGACGCCAACATTCTCACAGTGTTAACATCAAACGCGGGACATTTATAACCTTGCGTACAAGGCTTCTGTAAAGGAATGTGACAATAAATCTTAAAGCCGGTCGAATCACATAGTTACAAAACATGGAGCAGCAATCTAATCTGGAGCTGGGCCTTGGGAAAATGGAAAAGGTCAAATAGCTAGCAAAATTGCCTCCTCAAAAAAGTATGTCTAAATCTAGAGGCACATCAACTCCTGTCAAAGCAGGAATAGAGAGAAAGATGAAGAGATAGCACGAGGGGGACGAGAGGAGCTGGAGCTCCCCCAATGTGCCTTCTAGTGACTTGAAAGAGGAACAGTAGTATCCACCGACAGAGAGCTGGAATGTCAACATGGCTGTTTACCATGTAATTCTATCATTTACAGAACATATAAGTGGCCTGAGACGCATAGCATGTACACATGATGGAGGTTTAATTCAGTTTATGCTGTCTGTCCCTGCCAACGTAAACATTTTAAACTATTTTAAAATATTATTTTTGTTGCAGCGGACAAACAGAAATCACATCATTATCTCAGTTAGAGACTTCATTGCATTTTAGTGACATCAGCTCAGTTTTCAGTGGTCAATTTAAAGTGATTTGCTTTTATAATCAGTGAAACACTTAACACGTGCTTGTCCCAGTCAGTCAAATATGATGATTTTTATTACTTTTCTCTGATTGTATGTACAAATCACTTTATAATAAAAGTTTATTTTAGTCTTTTATAATTCCCATATGCAAACTTAAGAAAAAAAAGACAGTGGTAATAGAAGATAAACACTAAATAACAGCAAAAAGACAGGAAAATAACCAATTTGATGACATCATTATCTGGATAGACTGAAGTGTTATGTTTTTAATTCTTCTCCAATTCATCAATTTCATACACTACCTTATTTGTGCCTTTTAAACTTAATTTTCACATTCATGAGCCCTGCCTGGGACATTTTTAGGACATTAGTCGATAACCAACAACACTGAAAGGAATTCAGTCGTATACAGTGAAGCTGTCTCAGCTGGTTTAAAATGCTGTATTTTTCCTAAAAATCATCAAAAGCTCAGCTTCTGGTGACCTTAAAATAGTGGATATAAAGAGTGTAAAAGTGCACATGACCTTTCCTCCCCTACTGCCCGGTGTGTTTTCATGAGACAAGGGGCATTATGGATGTTGATATCATATTCAATATGTGATAAAACTGATTTGAATGTATTGATTTATTTACGAGCGCCACCAGATAGTCTTTCATTCTGCTTGACTGACGCTCTCTCCAATACTTTTGCTGCGAGGAGAGGGGGAGGCAGCTCGTTGGTGGCGTCCTCATGTTGAGGTGTGTTGGTGGTGGTGTGTGTGGCTATTGGGAAGGAAGGAGGGAGGGAGGGGATGGAGAGGAGGTGGAGGCGTGGGAGGGGGGGCAACAACAAGCGAGCAAAACAAAACAAGGAAGGGACAGAAAACAATTTAAAACTCTGTATTGATCCAGCACTAGTGATTGTACATATATTCCACAGTCCCAAAGGCCCCATTCCTGTGTCTCTTAAATGCAAAGGGAAAGAGAAGGGGAATAAAAAAACGATGCTAGGCAGAGCAAGCCACTCACCCAGTTGGGGGTAATGTCCCTTATATAGAAGTCTATTGATCTTTGCGGTGCGCCTGCCTGCCCTCCCTCTGGAGTCCGACAAAAACACACAAATACACACACATGCACAGTGGAGCGCGGTCCGGTGCTGGAGGGGGGCATGACGGATACGCCTGACAATAGCACTGAACCAACCTGTTAGCTAATTGCCAGCAAAGACAATTATCCTTGCATTGTTTCATAATGGCAGCACATTACTGGACTCTAATATACACACAGGGAGATTGGACGATTTGACCGCCCAGTCCATGTGGGCAGCAATTCATTTGCAAAGCCATGCGGGCCACTGCAGAGGAGCTCTGACACAACAGAAGTCACCCTCAAAGCAACTGACTTTACAGCTGGCCACAATGGAAAGGTGCAGAATAATGACATCCTTTGAAAATGTGTCATGCTCATGGAGCAGGTAACAGTCAAACTGCTTTACCAGATAAAACACCAGATATTAATCTGATCTAAATCATAGAGTTTTGTCACAGCACGCCGGCTTAGTTAGGCTGACTTGGATCTATGATCGTCCTGCAAAAGCCATCAAGCTTCTGTGAAATCGCTTTCTACGAGAGGAACCGCGACACTCCTCGCTAGCCTGCAAACGCTGAGATACGCAATGGTTATAACAATGTTTTGAAATGACACAACGCTCATCCAGGAAGTTTCATCTGTTGCAAGTCTATTCTGAGCAATAATAAAGCGTGTTTTCACTGTATGGAGATGGAGGGATGCAGTGTGCTATTATCTGAGACGGAGCGCTTCTCCTGGATGAATGCTCTGTTCTACAAGCTGCTCAGACTAGTATTTTGACAGGCGGTGGATAAGGGTAGGTCCAAAGCAATCACATCTTTGACTTTGACAAATGGCTGTGCTGTGGCGAAGTTGAAAATAACACACATCCACTTTAATCTCTTTCTTGATTAAATTGGAAGCACGTCTTTTTGACATCATGCGATTCACTCTCAAAGCACTGACTACTGCACAGACACACACACACACCCCCCTCAGGATAAGGCATATTGAAATAATATGGGGCCATATGTGCATGTGACATTGGGAGTTCCCAAATGAGAAAAAAAAGAGAGGGAGAAAGGTTTTTTTTCTTTATGAATTAACAAATGTCACATGTGAAAACGTGCAACTGCAACTTATGCCAGTATTTGTGCCAAAAGATGATGTAAGAAAGATCTGGAGAGGAAGAAAAAAAAGACACTAACCAGAATGCGCATGGATAATTATTCGCACAATTTCTGGACAATCTCTTTAGCACATTCAACAAAAATGTTTGCGTCTGGAATTTTCTCCCGCGGATTGTCCGTCAGCGTTACCTAGGAATGGTTTGCTTTTTCTGCCACACTTTGCTTGAACTCACTTTCCTCGCAGGACCCCAGCAGGGACGGAGAAAGAGAAGGGGAAGACAGAAGAAGAGAAGGCAGGAGGTAGATGGATGCATTGGGGGATGAAAGAGGGTGAGGATAGAAATCAAGGGCGTTATAAATAACACTGATGAGGTGAGCCAGCATTGATCCACACCGCAGTTGAGAGGTGGGTGGTCCGCCCAGTGTTTAATTGCCAGTCATGTGCCCTGGGATGCAGCTACTACGAAATGTGGTCTGTCTCTCATTAGGCTTGGGCAGGCTGAAAATACAGCAGCTCGAGCTGGAAGTGGGACTCAAACACAAAGAGATTCACAAGACAAAGTGCTACAATGAAGACTGATGGGGGGAATGATAGAAAGGACAGAGTGGGGATTGGAAAAGTGTTACTCACGCATTCCACCCTCCAGGCCCTGAAGGAACCTGTCCAGGATGATACGAGCCATCAGTGCAGGAGACAGATCCACCTTTACGTAGATTGGACAACAAAAAAAAAGAGAATTTGCCTTAATAAAAAACAGGCTATGGCGTCAATGGCGAGTTAATGCTTCTTCAAAACATAGTTATAGTGGAATTCCTCTCTGGAGAATAACTCCATTTACAAACCGTCAGACTAAATCCCACATATCCAGCTGGAAGTGAGAAAATATTTCAAAGCCTTAGAATTATAGCACTGAAATTGCACTGCAAGTCGACAGTGCCTTCTGCTGATGTCACATAGATAATAACGACTGTAATGGCTCTAAATGATATTATTGCATTTCCAAACCTTGACCTAACTTTCGACAATCCCCGTGCAAATTGGTCTTTGAAAGCCTTGCTTTGCAATAACCTTTCCCACAGGAACAAGGGCTCGCCTATTACGCAGCCAGGCTACCCAGCCGAATTGCCTTCGCCTCAGTCAAACGGACAACCGTAGTCTCTCATCTCGTATGAAAAAGCAGCACACGCTATGCCCAGGCTAGAGACGATGGAAAGCTTTAATCATAGGATGATCACCAAGTCAAAACTGCAGAAACCAACAGGACACACCGGAGGGACTGTGGGAATGCAGTCCTTAATAGGAAGAATTGAACCTATGGCTGCAGCACCCTTTGAACACAGAGACACCTTGAGAGGTGTGCAGTGTATCTGGTTTGAGGGCAGGGAGATCCCCTGACAGGTAAGGGGGCACTAATGACTGATACTGAAGGTGTCTATCTGAACACATTCTTATCAGCGCGATGCCTTCCACATAGAAATAATATCACCATGAAAGTGTTCGAATGGTATGCAGTGAAAATCCAGATATTCTCAAGGCCAGCAGACTGTTATTCAGTTCTGAAGCTTTAAAGGCAAACCAGGCGTACGGGGCAATTTCATTTCAAACATTTTGCATTTGACCTCTGTTTAATCAATGCATACGCTGCAAATAAGAGCACACATTAAGTCATTCACTCCTAACTTTCACAGCCTCCTCAGTATGGAGGGAATTAAAATATTGCTTGAAGACTGCCGTGCTTAGCCAGCTTGTTAGGAAACACAACGTTCTTGCAGCCAAAGATCATTTTTTCTCTTGTTAGCATAATTGGGTACCAAAAGTGAATTTGCCCTCAGCCTATAGTGAGAATGGTGGGTTTCATCTTTCCTCTGATGCTTCCTGGTAATGCTGGGAGCAGAGAGGCTGCTTTCTAAACAATGTCTTTTTACCCGCAGTATTTGTTAACATCTCCATAATACTGCACTAAGAAGGCAGCTTGTAAAAAAGGCCGAACGTGTCTATAATAATTAAGGGGTGAACACAGAGTTTATATCTTCATTAAGACCTCTGATAACGTTTCAGACTTAGCATCTGTGGCTTGCAGCTATAGCTGTCTTTCCTCTCCCTAACCCTTCTCATTTCTTCACTCCTTATTCTCCCCTCTCAGTGCTTTCCTCTTTGTGCTTGCTGGCCTGCTCTCCATTCACACCTTTGGATAACGAGAGTGCATCAGATTCCTGGTAACCTGCATCAGGGCTGACACATGAAAAATGGCGACATTACCACCGCTGGCCCAGCCTGAATAAGGACCAGCTGATTAGTTCAGGTACTTGCGTCTCCCTAATTTTCATATTAATCATGAGTCCATCTCCATTCTCTCGTCAGATCGCAGCACTTCATGTGTTTAACATGTGACTAAGATTCACATAGCCTTGAACTCCTGCAGAAAACAATTATTGTTCAGTAAAAGTCACTAGTAAAAAGCTAGTGGCATTCACATACAGTACAGCATAACTGCACCTGCTCTAAACCCTATATGTTTAAGTAACCTTTACATAAAGCTCCACATAAAGCGTGTAAAAAAACAGCAAATGTCGAGTTTAGACCTCTCATTCATGAAGACTTCTGGGGGCAAAAAAAGAAATCCATGAATAGTTTTCATCATTGTTAATCATTTCCCTCCGTTGGAGATATATTGTCTCATAAAGGGATGAAACTACATCAATTAGCGGTCTGGGAGACCATGAGTGCTTGGTTTAAATGTTAAGTAGCATATTAAAATGACAGTTAAATGGTTCATAGACAGTTATCTCTGAGCTGGATTTAATCCTTTGGAGAAAAAAAATCATGTGTCAATTAAATGGAGAATGAATAATGGCAGTTAGCTTTGAGGTGCCACTGATGCATGTGAACTACTCTAGATTAAGAAGCCCTCAAATTTCGTCGCCTGCTGCAAGCACCAATAAAAATTTAAATGTGCATTTAAATATTTTAAAAAGGTTATGCAGCCTACTCTAATAATCCAAATAAGAGGAAACTGCAAGACAAACAATGTATTCAAATGACAAATAACGAAATGTGGAAAACACTCCAGCATCTGACGGAAAGGACATGAGAATCTAAAATGTGTTATTCTATCATAATTCAGCCACAACAGCTGCTTTTGCTGCATTTTGTCCACTGAGTAGGAACTGTCTGCACCACCCTAATGGAAATCATAATTTACTGACTCGGAGCAATATGTAAGAAACACTAGTGGCCACTGAGTAGATTAATCCTTTACTAATGTGAAATGCAGAAACTTGGCCATGTGAATAATTTAAGTGCTTGCAGCATGCGGCTATTTCACATCTAACATACAAACATGCATCACCTGACTAACTTGGATTTAAGTTTGCATATAATCATATGGGTGAATACCATTTGCTACATCAACCGGAGGACAAATCCTGCGCTGACCTCCTCACATAAACAAGTGATGAAGTGATGAAGAGGAGAGTTAAGCAGTGACCCTGCCCTCACCTGTCCGCAGTTTGCGGCGACTCTGCCTGAAGTGCAATTTGGAAAATTACATAGTACAACACAAAAAGTATTTTCACATCTGCTGAATAGAGGCGAGAGCTAATTAAATAATTGATAATGGAGCGGTCCATTTTGCCAATTTTGATAATGACTAACAGACAAGGGAGAAAAACTTCTACCTATCCATTTATGGAAAAAAAGAAGGCATCGGCTGAGGAGTTTGTTTTTCTTTTCGAGGACAAGAAAAAAAGCAAGAAACTAAAGGTTATGCCATTACCTCAATGGCCAACTCCAGCAGGACAGGAGCAGTGGGATGTGCCTTGGCTTCACTCAGATACCTTCATTATAACAAAGAAGAACAACAGCAGTGAAAAAAAAACAAAAAAAAAACATGGCCCACAAAGGCAGACAGAAGGGTAGAGGGGACACGACTGGGCTAGCCAAGACATGCTAATGTCCCTGATGACTTTGCCCTAGGTGGCATATGGCAGGCTCAGTGCGGTTAAAACAGCACTGCTTGAAGGGCTTCAAATTTCCTTGAAGCCAGACAAGCATATGATGGTTAGTTAACCCCTGCCGCCCAAAAAGCCTTTTTTCCCTCGCCAGCTAAAACTGCAGCTCCCCTCAGATGTTACCCAGATCATCTCTGAGGTTTGTTGTTGTAAGTGGATTAGAAGTGCATTATCCAGCCTTGTTTTCCCCAGAACAATGGCCTAATAAGCTAGATAAAGGCTAATTGCAATATGCAAAGAGGCTTCCCCCCCTACAGCCTGTTTTTCTTTTTTTCTTTTTTTAAATTTCTCCTTATTCATTGAATTACAGATAATCATCCCATCATAAGCCCGTGTAAGCCAAATGTCCAATGGCTGGTTATTTATTTGTTTTTCTGCTTCCAATTTGACATGGAGAACAGAGCGTTAGCTTAGCAGGTGCAAGTGGAGGTCTGGAATGAATCCTGAGGGTGGTGATTTGTTTGGAGGAGATTATATCTGTCATGGTGGCCCACCTACTCTCAGACTGAGGAAGGGACTTTGGCAAGTCCCTTCCTCAGTCTGAGAACAGGGAAGACAAAGAGAGCACACAAGAGTGGGAGACAGATTTAAAAAAATAAATAAATAAGAAAAACAGTGATAGAGATGAGAGGAAGATAAACAGAGAGTGCTGGACAGAAGAGAGAGGAGCAATAAAGTAACATAGTGCCAAGTAATACAGCACCTTTGGTAGTGGCTTTCAATAACATCTGGTGCATGGTGTTTGGAGATTGTTCTTTTGGTTCGTTTCTGTCACAAAGAGAACACAGGCATCATAAATAATACAGCAGCAATAATAGTATTAATATTAATATGAATAATAGCAAAAGTAATAATGATAGTAATAATAATAATAATATTAGCATACCATACAGTTTTTTTAACAAGGCAAAAGCTTTCCATTTCACAGTCTACCTTAACAAAATGCAGACGTTTTCAGCTTCGGTTCCTCTTTCATGCTCTATTCTACACCAACAAGCACTAGATATCTTGAGTCAGAGTTATTTAATTTCAATAAGTTTGCTGGGGGTCAAAGTGTGCCAAGGCAACCTTGTTCAAATACCCTATCCCCTCCTGCACCCCCCTCACTCAAACCTTGTATTCATTTCCCCTTTTTCATTCAAACAATGACCTTATTCCACATTCCACATGCTGACATTTCCATGCAATTCAATTGCCATCTTTGCCGAGAAGGAGGACGACAGGGGATAAAAGAGGAAGAGCATTGGTTAAAAACAACTTATTTAAAAACTACTACACACACAAAAAAAAATGTAATTCCACCGAGACAGGCACTGTGACTGACACCTGTCAGGGGGATGATAAATGACTCCATTTTCTGCCTGTGCTGCCTTCTGCCACTGGCGGCAGCGGCCATTTATCATCATCCGCTGTCAGCCGTGGAAAGCAGCAGTGACAGTGCGAGTCAGCAAACATTTAGCACACGCAGCCGCACTACACGGGGAAATTATTATTGTCAGAATAATAATGGTTTAGCATAATTTATTACAGGTCCACCAAATAAGCAGGGGCTAGGTGTTATTAGACAGATGGATGGGAAGGCTTGGCAGACATCCACTGAGGCTCAGGCAGGCAAGGGCCCTCAACGAGAACATGAGGAGGAGGAGGGGGAGGAGGTGAGGGGGGGTGAAATAAACGGGGGTATGTGTGGGGGGGTATCCTCCAAACCAATCAGAGAGCTGGCAGTTCAATTACAAAGAAATAAAGGGACATTCATCATTCAATTAGGCACCTGTCAGGGCTCACAAAAGAAGAAAACTTCTAACCTGGTACTCCAGGGAGAAGATGCTCAGAAGAGTGGACTGCGAGTGACTGGAACAAATAAAAGAAGGACAAAGTTAATTACCAGAGTGCATTGCACAGAGACAAAGGGAGAGGGGGAGCTTCAAAGCTGGGGCCAGCTGCCCTGTAATCTAAAAGAACATGAAAACAAGTGTGGCAAAGTTGTTCCAGATGAACACCTCTGACAAAGGATTCCTGCCACGATGGCGTGGGGGTGGGAGAAAAGGGGGAGGTTGTGTGTGGTATGAGAGATGAGAAAAATATAGCCTGCTTTTCTTTTTTCTTTCGCTCATTCATACATACCATCGTCTCCCGTCCCCTTTTCTCTGCAGTGAGAGTGCTGAAAGCTAAATTGCTCTTAATTGAAGTGCAGTGTCTGCTGTTGTAAAACTACACAAAAGGCAAGAACGCTCACTCACAGCCAAACTAAACAATGGACACTGGAGAGAAATTAATGGCATTCATGCAAATAACTGATAGGATTCAAGTCCAATCGCCAATCAAGAGAAGCACGGCATGCACAGTTAAGCTCCTTGGTTTGGTAGGTGTTTCTTAGCAAAGGCAGGACCACTGTCAGTGTGTGTGTTTGTACGTAGCAATGCACAGATAGGAGAAAGTTTTCCTGCTTCACTGTCAGTGCTGGCATATGCGCCGTTCTGGAGCCCTCCCACTGCAACTGATGGGCTTTGAAAATGGAAACTTTCACTGCAGGAAGCTGGGAGTCCCAGGAGTCGGTCAATTCCATGGGTTGCCATAAGTTACATTCATCTCCAGCTCCAGTCAATGTCAAACACCTGGCAGAGAGGCAAACCTGGAAAACAGGCAGCTCCAACAGGGACTCACAGCCCCTTCAATACGCCTCCCCAGCCCCCACAGCATCCTCTGAGTTGAAGATATTTAAAGCGGTGACAGATATTATTCTAATTGGATGATGCATACCTCCAACCTGCATATCAACAACAAAAAAACCCCCACACAAATGCAGCAGAAGCATGTACACACAGACATACACATACAAACCGCTCTCCAGCGGCTTTGTGTCTACATATACCACTCTCAGTACACTCGATTGTTAAATTTAATGGACTTTTCGTTACAAGTCACCTGAGAGTGGTATGTAAATACCAACGAGAAGCCGAAGCTTGCAATCTGCATTGAAATATTGAGTCCACATAGGCCTTCGACATCAATCACTATAAACCATGAAATAACCATGTGACATGTAAACAAAGCCAAAGGAATCTCGAACATTGATTTCCGTCTGGAGTCTCAGGCTGTGACCATATCTTAAGAAAAGTATTTCAACCACTGGAATAGTTCAGCAGTTTATAATGACTTACCCCACCAAAGACGTCATCTTGGGTTCTCCAGATGCCAGTTTCAAACAGTTTTACAGCTCTGGTGAACGGCTAATTCTCAACTATTCAAACTCTCTGGGGCTCGACGCATTGCACAGATGAGTCTCGTCAACCACAAAGTTACAAATGTTTGAAAAAAAGGAGAGGACGGAAACTCTACGAAAAAACACTGCCACCTCAGTATTAATTTACAATGATGCTTGGGGACGGAGGGGCAACTGCAATTAAGTGGGCCATTAAATGGTCAACTGTCAACATGTGGACGCTTAAGTGAGGCAAAAAATTTCTTCCACACTTCAACCTTGCACCTGAGCATTCAACAACATTACAGCCTTATTGTTGGCATGGGACCATCACGATCCCCCTGTTGGAACAGACATCTGTTAGGTTTTAAATGGATTACTCTCTATAATGAACATGATTACTGCTTAATTGCTAAATCTATACCCTGTTAACTTTAAAGGGACATAACTGCTCTAAATATCTGGGAAAACATATCTGTTTCAAAAACACTAAGAGCTTTGGGGACTTTTTTCTTTTTCACCTGAATCAGTTTTTAAACTGGACAAAAGCATCAAAAGCGCTGAAAATAATTGCAGCACCAAAACACTGTAAGACTTGAAAAAAGCTAAAAATAATGATAGCAATGTAAAGAGATGAGGGCAGATATCTGGATCCAAACCAAGAGTTGTCTGCGTTTTATAGAGTCTGTCAAGTTTTACACTGCGCTCATATTGCATTATGCCCTTTTTCCATTTAACAGACATTAATAGTAAGTTATTGCGAGGTTTACATTAATGTATATCCAACATGTACTCTCCTGGGCACTGTATGCTCACTTCATGCTAAAATATGGAGCCAAGTGCAGTCTCACAATGGGGATCGGATCTGTCCTGCTGCACAGTAGCGTTACATTTTCACTGTAATACATCCACCCCTCCACCCCACCTCATAATACCAGCATTTGAGGGACTGTGTCCTATCTCAGTGGTTCTAAAAAAGAAGTAAACTGATACAAGAAATATATTCCAAAACCACATTCATTTTTCTTTGTCATTTTTGGCTTTTAACAAGGCGAATGTGCAGTATTGTATTTGGATTTCTGCACATGATGAACACGGCAGAAGGATTATGATATATAACATAAAGTAACAGTTTTTTATATTGATTGAACTTATTTAAATGTTCGATTAGTTTGATTTCGTCTCAGGATTAATCCTAAAACAACCCTCTGGTGATAGCAGGCAGCTGAGCAAACCTGAATTCTAACTGTATCTGAGCACAGATGATTTTTCAGTGCATCTGTCAATATGTCCTGCTTCCTTAGCCTACTTGATTGTATTTTCTGAATTACAGAAAGGTTTGAAAGTTTGGTTATAAAAATGTATTAAAGCAAATGTTGAACGTTATCAAACGTGCATGTTTGATAATTCATTTAAAAAAAAGAGTGTGTGGAACTGCAGCACATCCGTACACTGACCTTTATGAAAGACGACAAAAAACAAAAAAATCCCTCCCTCTTGGATATAATTTGGAACATGGGGAAACAGACGGTTGGGAGACAGAAGAGTGGTTTGGGAATCATTCACTCTCAACCTAATTACCCTTCCTTACAACATAAGACAGAGCATTAATATGCACTGGCACCCAAAATAGTAAAGCAGCAGATTAAATTAAAAACAATTAGGGACTTTCACTTCGTCATTGAGCTGGTATGCCTGTCTGGTCAGTGCTTTAGGCTCTATTAAGCTAAGCTATCCACTGGTTATGAATCTGACAAATTCGTGTTTGAGTGTTCAATTGCTTTATCTCCTTGTGCGTTCACAGCGCATCAGCGTCTTAAGCATACAGCAGAAAAACAGCAGCGAAACGCAGAGAAATTCCCATCAACCTAATTAATAGGAGATGCGGGGAATTCGAGCTATCAATTATATTCAGAATCTTCCTATTTACAAATAATTAATTATAAACAATAGCTATAATTTAGGTAATGAAAGCCACCTGGCTAATGGCATTGGTATCATATGCTGTGACAGTACTGAGCATTTGGTGGATCTGCATGCAGAGAGTGTTGCATGGTGCGACTCTTCAGGGCATGGATCTGGCTAATTGAGGCATAGCACATATTTTTACTAATGGCAGTGAAGAAAAGGGAATGACATGGATGAAATGATTCACTCATAAAGTGCATGGAAATACTGCTTAGCTTTAACACTGTTTTCTATTGTTATTCATACATCTATCCTATAATTACTAGCTAATACTTTCCTAGGATAGTTAGGATCTATATCTTGTCTAAGGAAGCGAAAGTGCTGACAGTAATGTATTAAGCATTTACTTTCCTATAGATCAATATTTTATAAAGTGGAAAAAAACAGTTGAATGTGGGTTAAACACTCTGGATATGCAAATGCTGCTAATTACACATGCTGATAGGCAAAATGCTAACATCTGTTTCTGAGCTAAGCCTACCGTCAGCAGCAGCCAAACAAATGTGTAGGAAAAAAATCTTTACACGTTAATGTATAAATGTGATATATTTTGACAAGAGATAGAAACAAACACAAATCTCGGTGCGTCATGCAGCGTCAAACAAATACTTGCACAAGGAGCACACGTGTTTACAGTTCAAATTTGTTTTACTTTTTTTTTTTCTCCTGCAAAACAGCTGTAAAGTCTTCTTCCCATTACAATCAATGCAACAACAGTCACGTATCTTACTTACTGTAGTTGTACAAATGTATCACTCAGTTTCTAGTTTTTTTAATTCTTTTATTTGTATGTAAAATATGACAAATCAACAGTTTTGCTACATTTTTCAAGCTTTTTCCCCCCATAACTAAAGAAAGCTTTGCCAAAAGCCTGACTCAGAGCACATTCCACTACATTTACTGATAGTGACCCCCCACTGTCTCTCTGCAGAAGGCCGTACAAAAGTACAAGCCTGCGGGGGACTGTGCACAGAAATGGCTTTAGCAGAAGCACAACAGGGCATCTCACTGCCTACTATTGTCCTAATAGATGAAAAATATGACCCCTACACAGCCCACTTCACTTTATTACAACCTTTAAAATTTCTGTCTGCTGAGGTGCCCTGAGATGTCAAAACTGTTATATAACGGTGGCAAAAAGAGCGAGAAAGATCCCACAATCACCACCTAATTGTGATTCCTCTTGAAAGATAGGGATCTTCATGACTCTGCCTGTGACAAAGCATGTTATAACTATTACGGCGCGTTGCCATTGTTGTAGTGTAATTATTGTCATTGCTGCTTCTGCAAACGCTCATGGAAATTGAAAATGAGGCCCATGTTATCTGTCAAATGGCGAGCGTCCACTGCTCTGGCAAAGAAACACATTACGCTGACCAATTGCCTACTCCCCCAAGCGTGGCTGGGGAACTTGTACCATTCTGGGCAATTTGTTTCATTCTTCTTTTGCAATTGATCCAAGTATGCAAAGAAAACCTGGGGCAAGAGACTCTACCATAGCTGGGCAGCCGAACTGTGGTACTCTATGCTGTTATGGCTTCGGGGTTTGACGGACAACACTGGTGCTACCGCCCAGCGCAAGGCACAAGACGCTGGTCTTGCAACAGCCTTTATTGCGGTGCAGATACTTATACTAACATCTTCTTCTGTCTAATCCAATAACCACACTTTTTATCCTGACCCTTATAATTGCTATACCTTACTTAAGCAACAGGCTGCTTACCTCAGTGTTTTTAGCCCAATGAGCCGAAAAGCCTTGACAATGTATAGAGCGTGCTTGGACAACGTCCCTTAGATATCAAGAGGAAGTAGTCATTCCTGTGCTTCCTAATCAAGTAATTGATTGCATCTATTATTCATGAACTCCTTAGCCTGACATGAAGTTGTAAACTCAGCACAGCTTCTCTTCTTTCTACGTCTCTCTTCTCTGCTTACACTTCATTCATCCCTTCACCCTTCCACTGCTCATCTAACCACATAGAGCTGTGGAATTATTTTGCCAGCCTCTCAACCTTTAAGGGTTGTACCCCAAAGCCCCAACTGCCAGTTTGTGTTTTGTTCAATATGGGCAGCCAGAAGTGTGAGGCCGTGCACTGAAGGCCGTCGGGGCTGCCCCCACAGGCTCTGCACTAGATCAGTCTCTGGGTAATGTCACTGCCACTTCCAGGCGACAACATAGCGGTAGAATTCTACCTCCTCAAGAGCTACAACAGAGCAACTCAGCTGACTCCACAGGGACAATAGTGGAAATCACAGTTAAATGTAGAAACACTCCAACTGAGACATATGGCCTGGGCAATGCTTACATATACATTTTATATATTTAAAACTTATAAAGAAATAACCTTAAATAGTTTCCTAAAACTATGACCTAAACTCCAAAATATAAGATGACATAAGGGAATAAAAACAGATTTTCAGAAATACATTGATTTTACTTCAGTTGACAGTAATTCCCAATCTCTCACAACTTTTGCTGAGTTTTAGAGTTATAAAGTTAAAAGGTGTAATACGTACTTAAAAAATACAAACCAATAACTTCTGCTGACTGTAGCTGCTGTTAGTTAGCTCAGTTAGCCATGCAGCTAGTGGTCCAGCTGACTCAGACCTGGACTGGGAGTTTAGAGAACCGGGAGAGTGTTGGTGTTTACACCACTACCACAGGAGCTTTCGAACACTTAGAGGAGGAGGCTTTCAGTCCTGGGACAGGGAGGACAGCCTCTGAGACCAACGGAGGCCAGTGTGACAACAGGGAATACAGTAGCAAGGTGATTTACAGCAGCTCCAACCAAGACTCTGACATCGGGGACCATGAAGACACAGTGGCTTCAGGTGGGGACAAGAGAGGCGTGAAGTGGGAGAGGAGCGAGTGCGAGGTCGGGCATCAATCAGCCCGGCATCGTTATCGTCAACAGCCACCTCCAGAGGATTAATCGATATTATCGGACTATTGCCTCTTGAGGTCCAAAGTGATATTACGAGACAGGGCTAGCTGGTTAGCATGCTAACTTCAGTAGATATCGCTGTAACACAGTGCATATAATATATGCACTATGTTGATGCCAAGACTGTTATTTCCTCACAATCTGTTCATAGTTTTAGTTAATTTTTGAATGTTTTAAAATCAAATTCTTACAAATTGCACCTTTAAACTAAACATATAAAGAGCTTGCAAGTTTAATGCATCACGCCTGTTACCAAACCCTTAACCAGCATGTAAAAAAAAAGGGGATAAACACTACAGCCACAATAAATAATCAATGAGCCAGTCCCTGAGCTTCGTCCTGAGCCTAGATATTACCATCAAAAACAAAGTGTCTGCTGCCAAGAAATCACCATATCAATGGCACATGCCACAACAACCCTGTCCTGCGCTTTCCCTCCAAAGATCATGCTAGATAAACCCCAAATAACAGAGAAATTAACAAATGCTTGACATTTGCTCAACATCCATTATTCTGACACTTCTTCAGAATTTCAAAAGGCTGAACGCATGCTTAATCAACATTCATATTCCCAGAGCGAGCCCCAGCACCATATTGCAGCCCGCCTCAGTGCTGATGAAAACGGCACATTAGGGCCCGATTCGAAAAACGTTCAGGGACTCCTCACCAGGGAGCTTTGTGTGTGTGTGTTTGTGTGTGTGTGTGTGTGTGTGTGTGTGTGTGTGTGTGTGTGAGTAAAATAGACAGAGAGAGGCAGTGGTTGTGTTTAGAGGGGAGGGATGCTTCACACTTCACTTTTTAAGCATTTTCCAAAACAGAGGCATCTGCCCCTTTCTGCACACCCTCCTACTTTTGTGACCGTGAAAGCCATATGAGGAGTGAGCTGAATGGCATTTTAAAGAGGGGGGTAATCATTACATCCAAATTCATTCATAATATGGCACAGAAGGACACAGAGGACTCTCACATTCCCTCCCACTTTTTCTCGCCCGTCTTACACAGACTCTCTCTGGGGACAATGGGTGGAAGGACTGGGGTCCCCTCTAGACCCAAGGGAAGCCAGGCAAAGCCTCAGAGAGCAGCCCATCATTTCCAATTCTAATACGTGGCAAGAGAAGGACGTGATGGGACTGATGTCACATTTCCCCCCCACACCGGCCTGCAACGTGCCCTCCCACCCCCCTCAGTGGCTCGCCGCGGTCCAGATACAAGGCAGGACACCACGGCTGGCTAAGGGGACGGCAAGGAAGAGAGGGCAGGAATGGGGGTTGATATTTGCATGTCCCTCCATTGTGAGTGGGGGTAAAAAGTGACAGCACCATGTCCAATTCTTTTCCCCCCAGAGCAGCTCGGGCCCGGCAAGAGAGGCCAGGCTGACAGATGACTCCCAACATCTGTGTTATGCAGCCGTTACAGATGAGGGACTCCACATCGCAATCTCTCTCTTTCTGTCTGTCTATGGGACACTCCCTCTCTCCTCCCACTACCCACACTCAAACTACAACAGAAAGAATGACAGACCTTCCGTGGAAATTACCTTGAAATGGCTTATAGCAATCATTTTGTTCAAACTTTAAATTTTCCTCCCTTTAAGTCCCCAATCAAAAGCAATGATAATGAAATGGTTTTGAACTCAATACAGCATTCAGAGAATTGAGGACAAAGGATATTCCTATACATCTGCATCATTGGAACTCAGATCTAAGGTTCTTATTCCAAAAAAGACAGCGAAACAGCTAAAACTGATATTAATTAGAATCTTATTTTCTGATATCAATTGATATTAAGATGTGGAAAATGCAGTTGCATGTAAAATAATACAAATGATGTTCAGCACAGTGATGTAATATGTTCCACTGTTCTGCGCTGCAGAATCTTTGCACATATAATCACACATATAATATAATAACAATCATAACAAATAATAATCAGTATAAAAAAATATTTTAAGTCCTTTCTGTATTACTTTTTAATTACAATTTGCTCAGAAACATTAATTAAGTCAGAGCAATTTCTAAAATGATAACACTGTACCATGATATCACCACAGCATGATTTCACTTTAAGTCAATAACAGATAATTAATTGCAACCAATTACCATCAGCATGCATTCCCTGGTGAACATTTCCAAACAGTGACTGGACAAAGTTTGCACAATAATACCAGAAACAGTATTATATGATAAAATTGTCACTTAAAAAAAAACAACAAGCGTGTCCTCTGCAATAAAAACATGGCACATGCCCCTGAAAAATACCACAGTGTCCGCCATGACCCTGGTAGAGAACACAAGAATCTACAGTTCACTTAACATTGCTTGCATCATTTGGAAATCACTCACGATGTGAAATGATTTGATATCCAGATACCTGCCTTTTCTATCTCTCTCACTATTATAACCCAACCGATCTTTTGCCCACCCCCTGAGCGCTGGCTTGTCCACAACAAACCGCTAACCCCCCCTCCAACACCTCCCCTGCCAGCGCCAGCCTGGCCAATATTTACGCAGTGGCAGGGCTCCCACACAGTCCGAGGGGACAGGAGGGGTGTGGGGCGGGGGTGGCTGACTGCCGTGCCTGAGCGCATGCTAAGAGATGATGGATGGCCTAGTCGATATGTTATGTCTTAAGAGCCTGATTTCCTGCCAGTCCAATCACTAACCCTCCAGAGCCCAGCTCAGCTGATTGGACAACCAGAATAATTTCGCAGGCTGTGAAAACACTGCTGCCGTGCCTGTCTGTCAGGCCCTGTGACGAGACTCAGGGATTTTAAAGAGCAAGGGCCTCCCCAAGATTGGTTATGGTGAACGAAATAATAACAATAACCAGCAAGACTAAACAAAAGAGCAAGCACCTCCGGGAGAGAGAGATCGTGCAGAATTATTGGAATGAAAACCGTCCAATGTTTTCCTTTAATTATTACACCCACCAGTGCCTCGTTTTGAAAAAACTGGCATTTGGAGTGTTTGTTAAAGACAGTTTGGATTAGGAAACCAAACGGGGAAAGGAAACTGAAAATAAACATGAGTAGGACCTCCTGGTGTTGGTGCCTAAACATACAGGATATTGGATGAACTTTATATGCATGACATATTCTGTAAAATGCTGACAGCGAAGAACAAAGGCAAGCTCAAGCTCCCCTGTGCCCCCTTTGGGGACCTGATACCTTCTTCTAGATTGGTGATTAGGGCACAATGGAAGTAGGAAGCTCCAAATACATACGACTTTGTAAGTGACCTCGACGGGATCAGCCGTAGTGTCCTGGTGGCCTTGGGGGATTACACATGTTACGTTCAATAAAGTGAGGGCCCTCAGTGTCAAGGAGAAAGGCAAACACAACCATTAACCTCTCGCTTCGATTTCTGGATGTGGAGGCGCTGCATGGCAAAACATTGGCTGAAGCTGTGGTGGGAGCCTATACAGAAAGCTGCATGGAATTAATTAGTGATCATAAGAAGTGAATTAAATGATGTTACAAACAATAATATCAGACAAAAAAAAATAAAAATAGACACAGGGATACATGAGCCTGCTATAGGGAGTTGATGGACAGACAGATGATAACATCATCACTGAATTTACCTTAATTAGCTCTCATGTAAATAAATGATTATCTAAGCACATTTAGTTTTGTGCATTTCAGACATTAATCATTTATTGATAATGTCCAAAATATGGTAAAACATGTTTATGCACAGCAGAATAGCGTTCACCCACTGTCATACATAAACGCTCACACCTACAGCTATACACAATACATTAGCACATGTAAGGAAGCTAACATGATATAGAGTCCCGTGTGGAACCACTTACTTTGGAAATCTTTCCTTCAACATCTTCATGCACTGGCGTGTGGGTCTCAGATGTTCGGTCCATCTCACTATCTCCTTATATTCAGCTCGGGAGAGTCTCATCTTTCTTTCATTAGTTACTGTATGTATCTGTGCAAGCAGAGAGTGAGAGTTTGATTAACGGATGCTGCGGTGGCAATCTGATCTGACAGCTGTCAAAAACATCTGTACTTGTATTGCTAACCAAACTTAGCTTAATGTTACGGCTAACGCGACAAACTAAACGCGTATCATAAAATAAAAGAGTTTGTCTTTTCTTCGAAGGACTGCTGAATGACTATAGGATGCAACACATTGTCAGACATAACTCTAGGACAATAAATAGCATGTTAAAGGGTTGTTTACCATTGATGCCTGCTGCCTGTGGATAGTTCCCGGTAGCGGCTTCCCGCTAGGAAGTTGAAGAGGTGACTTTTGTGTGAGCAGCGCGTTGATTGGTCAATTCATCCATAGGGCTGAGTATATCAGCATGTGGTTGGTTACTTGGCAGCATGAGGGCGGTGTCCAGTTAAGACATGCTGCTCACGCGCTGCTTCTCCTAAGCGTCACGGGATTCTCGTCGAATGCAAATACAAATACGAATGCGATACAAAGGCAGGTACCTCAAATGAATAGATGCGGGCTCCTCTGCAGTGGTCGTCGAAAAGTCCGACAGAGTAAAGAAAAATAATGAAAATTATGAAACTGTACGGACGGGGAGAGCTGTTTGAGAGAGTGACAGAGACGTAGAAGCATAGGGAAGGAGAGTGAAAGGAGCGCCTTTCTGAATGCGTATGTAAAGCAGAGTACACGTACAGCTGCTCACTACAGTTTCCGTCACTAATGTCAGTTTTTAACGACACATTAGCTCTGTGCAAGTGCACCCTTAACAGTTTAGACAACATTCATTTAATTTTATTATATTACACCTTCAAAATACAACTTGTTAAGCTGATGATAAAACCAGTGACGTATTGACTGTTCCTTTACAAATTCCACTGCAGTGACACATCATTAATGTGCATATAGTGTACGGTATTCTTTAACATTTGCATTTGTTAAATCTGGGGCATAGACAGAAGTTCTGCCCCCCACCTCCTGAGAGAATATTGGCTGGGCTTTTCTTAATTATTTCCTAAAACCTGCAGAAATTTCTGTGGGCCAACCCCAGCTGTGGGCCTCCAGAATGAAATATGTAAATCAGACTGAAGATGGTGATGTACTGTAAAGAACTGCTGTAGAAAAGACTTGTGAAAAATTCCAGAATAATGTTAAATTTAAAGGATAAATGTTTGCTTTGCCTGTAGTCCAAAGTGCGTGCGTTTCAATGGAAAGAGCTATCTAGTGGTGAGAAATGCAAACTGATATTTGATGAAAAGTAGTCAAAAGTCAATTAAGTATTTATTTTGTTTCTTTATTTCCCTCTGAACCATGTGATTGCTTCATGTTCTTGAGTGTTGATTTTAGATAACACCAAGATAGGACTAAAATCTTAAAGACCTTATTTGTCAAATAAATCCCTTGAGAACAATATAATTTTACAAAGGCATTATTGTCTAATTAGTCTCTGAACAGCACTAAAACTCCCTCAGTCTAATAGATTTTCTCTCTAACCCTCTCTCTTTACACACAGATGCAAGGAAGCCTCAAAGACATTTTATGGTGAGTTTCATATTTTTTTTGTTTGTTTGCTTTGTTTTATTATTTTATCCATATTGTCCCCTCAAATAGTTAGCCTGAAAACGCGCAAAGATCTCGACTCAAATTGACATGATTGTCTGACAGCCTCTGACGATACCAAATAATTCTATGGTCTATTCTTTTGACATGAACATTGCTGGTTTCCTCCGTTGTGGGTGAACAATGCATCAGTGAGCAGAAAGGCTCTATCTGACCTGTGGTGCATCAGAAAATAGAGCTCATTGTTGTTGGGCAGTGTAGTATGATGTCTGAGATGAGCTGAGGTCTCGGGCTGTGTGTTCACCAGCGCAGTCCCTGGGTCTGAAAGGGCTCAGTGCTCTGTGGTGGCTACAAAAGGGAGCTGTGTAGTGGGATTGGTATGGCCAGATAAGATCAGGGCCTCTGAGGAAGTCTGGTCTGATTGCTACAAAGGGCTGAGGTCAGGGGCAGGAGGAGCAGTTTACTCATCTAGGTATCAGAGGATCAGGGGGTTTGGTGGGGAGCAGCGTGTGTAATAGGTATAAAAGGATCAGTGTAATGCGATGGTATAAAAAGATAAAAATCAGAGAGGGGGTTGGAAGGCAGTGTACTGTAATGGCCCCAAAAGCGAGGGGATCAGAGATTTTGTTGTGTGTAGGTGTCTGCTCGTGTGTGTGCGTGCCCCTGCGTGCGCACACACAAATCAGTTTGTGTGCATCTTTGATGGCTATGAGAGCCACAGTGGGCTGTGATGAGAGCTGAAGGAGAGAGCGAGGCGATGGAGAGGATACATGGAAAGGATGCAGGGGGAAAGACGAGTGCTTTGGAGGCTGCGTGTAAACAGGGCAGTGGTACACACAGTGCCGTTAACCAGCTGTGAAGCCTGCTCACAGTGGGAGATGAATTTACAAAGGATGTCTCCCTCTGATATCCAGGAGATGCTGCACTGATCTCTGCTCCACTGCTCTCGGCGCACCATTGTAGTGCTAAGCACTGTGCCACTAATGGCACTTATATACCTTAATGCCTGGAAAACATTTACATTTTGCTTGCAGCAGAGGGAAAGTGTGTGGCTGTGCAGGGGAGAAAGTGTGTGTGTGTGTGTGTGTGTGTGTGTGTGTGTGTGTGTGTGTGTGTGTGTGTGTGTGTGTGTGTGTGTGCATGTGTTTTTTTTTATCAACAGCATCTTCAGTCAATGAATCTAAGATTTGTGAGGTTGTATAATTTCCTTTACTCATCACACAGTTTAAGGAAATTGCAAGTCCTCCCATGTCTTGCACATTAGTACCTCCTAACCATATCCAGTGATATTACTCGCCATACAGACAGAGCATTTTGTTACACTAGATTGTCAGCATTACTGTCATAATGTTTCTCTTTTTTTCCATTTATGAAGTGACTTCACTCCTCTGCACCACAGAATTGCTCTCCAATCTTCAGGGAGTCTGAGATCTCGGCTCTAAAATTCACAGTTTAAACATGAGGCAAGCCGTAACCAGGAAATGCCTGTAGTATTAGCAAGGTATCGGATTCATGCCTTCCCCCCTGAACAGCATGACTGCCCCTGAAAATCCCACATCCATATTTTACATCATGGAAGACAAGACACATGTGTTTCACCCTAGCTTTCAAAGCTGTTTGTTCCATTTATTTTATTGTCCTCTAATGAATTTAATTAGAGGACATGTAATTAAATGCGATTGTGCTCACCCCCCCAACACACACATGCAGACACACATGCACACATTTGGCCGTAAATTGCTCAAAACAACATGTGCAATGTGAACAAATTTAGTGGATTAATAGGGGATTGATAATATTTTGGGATTGTATTTCACTCTAAACGGCTGCACGCGGAAACAAAGGCTGCAGCCCAGGCTCATTAATCATAGTCAACGGGTTGCCCGGGTGCAATTTGCATGTCCGAGGTGGCTGCACATGCTGCCGCTCGGACTAGGTTTCTGGATCTGCCTTGATTTGGCCAGACCGTTAACGCTGCGTCAATCAAGGATAACCCAGTAACAGTATGACAGAGGAAGAGGGAAAAAACATTTTCTCCTCATTACCCAACACCCCCTCCCCTCCCTGCTTCCCCCGTCTGCCCAACTTCTTATTTTAGTTAGCACTAATTACACTGGCTGATGAAAAATGAAACCATTCTCCTACATTTATTACTGAGAGTAAAAATTTGAAATCTTTTTTTTTTTTTTTTTTTTTTTAAGAATTACGTGGTTTGAAATCCTTGAACATTTCAATTTAGATATTTCATTTTACAGTGTATGAATACACTTTTAAAATATCACCCAAATGTGGTAATATTTGGTTTGAACAATACATCAATTAGAAGTCTGGCTTTTTAGCCTTTTAGGAAATTTGAGGAAAATGATCACTTTTATCTACAAAGAAAACTTTTCCGGTTTGTCTTTATTTTTTGGCAGCCACAGTTTGGAGCCTCACTAAGCCGTTTTAACTGCAGATAATTGGGTTGAGGTGTGATGCAGTGAAGTTCAAAATGTGGCACAATTTCACAAAGCTGTAATCTCAGCACTGGCTCCATACGCTGAATTCTAATTATCTCGTCATGAACTTTAAAAAAAGAGCCAATGTTTTAATGGCTTTGTAACTCTGTAAGAGGAGTGGGGGTGTGTGTGTGTACGTACATGCATGTGTTTATGTGCATGAGATAGAAGTTGATGCATGTGTGCATGCGTGTGTGGGGTTCTGTGTGTCAGACACACACACACACACACACACACACACACACACACACACACTCACACACAGACACCCACCATCACCGCACACAGACATGTGAATGCGGCTTGTGTCTGGTCTGGCCTCTCTACCTAGCCCTGCTGCCGAGGCTCACGCTGTGCTCTCCCCCCATCCCCTAATATCCTGGAGGCATTTTTCTCATTATCAAATATTGTTTGATGTCTTTGTTTCTTGATGATTAACCATGGTCACCAAACACTGGTCTGGATTGTTTAAAATTTAATTTTGGGGCTCTGAAGTACCTGCAGAGGGGCTTACTGGTGGGGACACCCGTGTTTTATGTATGCTATTTTTCACGCTGAAATGCAAGAGGACACACATTGAAAAACACAATAAATCCTGGAGGAGAATCATTAGTGGAATACTAGTGGTTTTTATGACCATTGTTATTCAATGCTGTATTGAGATGCAGTAAATTATTCTGTTTATTATGGGTTTATGGATTCAGTCCCATTTTCAGAATAATTATGTTGCTTCTCATTCTGCATAAATAAAACTACACTCTATATACTTTTCCATGTATTTAAACATAAATGTAAACGCTACAATGCACTGTAAATATTTATTTTTCAACAGTGGCGATTTTTAGTATTTCAAAATGTTTTTTTTTTATCTGTGCATCTTTTGCATATTATTCGTGTTTTGATTGCACCAATCGTGTGTATATTTCTGTGGTAATATGAACATTATAAAGACTAACATCATGCCGTAGGAATCCAAGATTTATGATGGAATCGACATTGTAAGCAAACAAATAGGGAAACAACACTCTCCCCTAATGTCAGCATGTCAAAACTATATTGAATACTTGAAATATCTGTGTATCTAAGGCTGAATAGCAGCCATTGTATCGGTCTAATGATATTATCCTCTGAAATTTGGAGTGAAAGAAAAATGGCAGAAATGAGCAGTACCATTGTCTGCCCCATTTTATTTAAACAGATTGCAGGAGCAGGGAGACACAGACTGAGGGAAAGAACGAGCGAGGGAGAGGGAGAGAGACAAAAAGAGAGAGAGAGTGCTCTGTAAATGAAAGGTTATGCGTCGTCCCATGTGTTTGTATTGTCAATAACTGGAGAAGGCTGTCAAGAAAGTGGGGAGATAAAGGTCAATAACTCAGGCAAATGTGTTTGTATTTGTACACTCCTGCTGATAGCATAGCAAACGTCAGGGCCTGTGTCTGACACCCCACAACAATAACACAAATAGTGGGGCTAGCACTAGAACAGTCATTATTATTGTTGGTGCTGGAAATGAGAGGGAACCTCAGCACATGGCTGTGACAGCCGGCGCGGTGTCACTCAAACGTCACTCCATAATGAAACACGCCGGAGATCAGAAAAGGCGATGATAAAGTGTAAACACAAAGAGATTATGCAGCCGGATCATTTTGATATTTGCCTTATTTTCTTGTCTCTGAATAAATATGATCGTAACAGTGTTGTTGTTTTGCAAATGTAAATATTGGAATAATTAGGACTGTTAGTTTTATTTATTTTTTTCTTGAAAAGAAAGTTCCTGAAATTAAATTTGACTTATTACTGTCTGATTTGTCACCCAGTCTTGCACAAGCGCACTCATTGGTAACAATACTTTTAAACTAAAGCACAATGTGGAATTTAGCATTTCTTACCCCCAATAAAATGATTAAGGTTAAGAATTTGTCATTTTCCTCTGAAAAGACAAAATAAAGTAAATAGAATTTATCTGCCTTCTTTTTGCCACACAAGGTTAAGCTGTAATGTAAAAGCTTAATTTATTTTTCATGATTCCTATACGTGTTCAAGTGCTATTTTATTCCGCAGCCATTTAGTGTATGTCTCTGTGGCCTTGAGTGTAATAAATGTGCAATTAACAGACTTAACTAATTCATGAGGAACATTGTGAAACTAACGAAGGGCATAACTACTGTACACACGCCGCTGTCATTGGTGAATATTGTTATTGTTCTGCTTTTAATTGCTGGAGGAGGAGGAGGAGGAGGAGGAGGAGGAGGCAGGGTGTTTTGAATATACGTCCTCAGTTACCATAGCAAAAAAAAGAAACACTGGCTCCCTCCTGACAGTTCTATCTAACGTCAGAGGTACGTGGAGGTGTTAACTTCTCTGGTTTAACCAGTTACCAAACAAATGACCCTTTTTAACGTACAACACAAAGAGAACAGATATAAGTAGCAATGCCTCAAGCAGCAGCGTGAAATCCTCTGGCCATTCATCTTGATCTGTGGTCAGAGAAAAGGTCCCTGTATTTTTGTGTCTCATTAACACACAGGCTCCCTTATTTCATATAATTTCTGCTGTTTTAACCGTTGCCACTGTGGAATCAGTGTCAAAATTGTCCACTCCTCTTTAAGAAACTGCAGTGATTAAAGCTATAAATCACTTTCAAGCAAATAAAAAAAAAAATTCAAAACTGGTGCTTCTCATTCTGCTCTTGAAGTATATTTAGGTGTAACACCTGAGAAGCTTATTTTCTGTTGAATCATCAGCACACAAGCCCACAGAATTTGCAAACGTTGTCCTATTGTTGTGAGCAGATGAGGCAAAATGTACTTTTAGTAAGTATATAAAGTCTGTCGGGGGAAGCGGATCCCTCTCCCTCTGTCAGCCTCTCCCCACTCAGTTTGTTTGTTGGCTGTGGAGCTTCGTAGTGGTTTACATTACATATGATTATGTAAATCTGGAGCTGTTCCTGTGCATTACGGGCCAATGCATTGTCAAGATCTTTTCTAAAGCAGTCAAGTAGCTATTTCTGAATTCTTTTATTATCTGAGAGTGCAACAAAGAAAGTCTTTTGTTCACTGTTTGCCGCACACACATTCACATGCATACACAAACACACACACACACACACACACACACATACACGCGCACTGCTCCTGCCGCCGTCCGTGACTTACTACTGTCCCCTAGTGGTGCTCGACTCCACAGTCTCTCCTCACTCTCCATTTCCATCAACTTTCCACTCCTCCATTCACCTGACTTCCCCCTGTCTTTGTCCCGCTCCCCCTCTGTGCGCCTTCTCTCTGCCTTATCATGCTCAAACATTTAAAGGCTTGATTTGTTGTATTGTATGACAGAGCGCTCCAATTATGCATTGCTGTGTCCACAGTGGCTTTGCCTTCAATGGCAGCCTCAAACAGTGTCAACAAAAACAGGAACCCTGATGTTTTGTGGCTATTGTGAGGCCAGAGCTCGTGTCAATAAGGTATTGTTTAGTCAGAGTGCCACACCGAAACTGCAGCGAGAATGTTATCAGACCTGTGGAAAAACGGGTGTGTGCATAATAGTGCTAAAATGTAAGTATGATTGTTTGGACAAGCCCAGCACAGATGCACAGAGGGAACAGCTTGGAGCTGTGTCACCTCTCCACACTGTGTTTTATTTATTTTTTTTTCCAATTTTTTTATTCTTTTATTGTTTTTTATAGCTGAGATACACAGCATGCACTTTTCTGAAAGAAAACCTTTTTGCATCTTGCGACTCTTTTCATGCCCTCCTATAATTACACCTCGATTATTTATTCTTTTGAGAATATTTTTAGTAAGGGCAAAAGATTACTCTCTTATTCTTGCCATCGCTGAGCTGATCCTCCATTCCCTCAGCTAATAGTATGCATTTTTGTACTGTTTTGTTTCCCTTTCCTGAGCGCTGTTATTCCAGCCCTAATTGGTGTGATAACCTGGAACAGTGCTAATAAACAACAGGGTAAAAGGGTCAGTCTCCGCTGGCGGTGCACGGACACACACAGTCAAGTCACACACGTCAAATGACTAATTATACAGGTTATAGAAGATGGCACCTCCGTCTCCGGTGCCCCGTCCCTCCTGGGATAGCTCTCCAACGAGAGGGCTATCACTCAAACCCAAACCACATTCATTCATTAGGCTGTTAAGATGGGCATCAATTATTCATTAAGAAGGTGGCCAGTGGATTATTTCTGTCAGCGGTAGGCTTATTGTATCAAAGGTTGATTATGGCTTGGTTGATTTAGTATGCACTATTGTGCATGTGATCACTCAAAAAAAAAAAAAAAAAATCTAATGAAACTTTCCAAAATAACTACGAATGTGATTTTATAATTTTTGCTTTGTGGGATAAGATTTTATTTTAGTTGAAAGGTTGTTTAAAACTTTCACAGCAGCATGAACTTACTGAGCACTGATGTGATTTTGGGCGTCATTTTGTTATTACACAGCCTGATCAAACCAACTTAGCATGTATGATAAGGAGTTGGTGTCTTCTTGATTTATGAGACAAATATGCTCACCACCTTGCCTTTATTATCCATGTCCCTCACTAACAATCTCATGCTCACCTCTTTTTCTTTTTTCCGTGGCATCATCCCCAAAATTCACACTCACACCACTCTGTAAAATCTTTTTATTGGAATGTTAAAAAGTCCTGAGGGGATTTTTTTTAGAGAGACTCTCTGAGAGGGGAACCAGTAAAATAGTCATGCTAAACTGGAGCACTGACAAAGCCTTGGCTGAGACTGCAAACATGCTGTCCATGTGCAAATTCCACTGTAAGTATGAATAACATCATGCGTGATATATTTCAAATAGTATTTAACTTTTTAAGAATATTAAGGATTAAGGATGTTGTCCATGAGTAATACATGAAAATGGTGGTCTTCATTTGTGCGATCACCCACTTTCTTTTGCTTCACAACAGCCTCATCATAAAGTTTGTCAGTGCAGCTTTTTACGTAAAACACTATGAAATGCCTCCACACGAACCTCCTTTTTTCCCTCCTTTGACCCACAGGATACCTTTTCAAAATAAGAGCAAGTAAAGTGCCATTTAAGCAAACAGCTCGTGAGTGAGGCAATGTTTTAGCAAATACAGATGGAGTGTTTAGGAGATTAGCATCCTGTTACAACACATAGCAGCGCACTTCAGTGTCATGTTTGCAGGGCTTTTCGATGACAAATTTGACCTCCGACCTCAGAAAAGTTGTTCAAAGCAGCAGATAGCATTCAGCGGGGCAGATATGGCATGTAAACATACGCCATGTAAACAGTTCTTTCCTTATTTATCAAGGATCATTTTTGATTTGTGTTACCTTACGTGACTTTTTCATTGAGGTATGTGCTGTGCAATAGTCTGCATGTATTTTTAGGGATTTAATGTATACGTGTGTGTGTCTTCTTGTAGGGTTTTTATATAGACATTTTTTTACATTGCCTTTCATAAAACAGACATGTCGTCCTGCTATCTTAGGAATTAAATGTTCTTCACAGGCTTGACTTTTACAGTCATATATGCAAACCTGGCTACACATATACACACATGCATGACAAACTTTACGTGGTCAGAACGCTAAAGATCACTCCTCTTGGTGTATTTTACCCCAGCCTTTCCTCCCTTCGCCAACCCCTGCAAGTGTTAAAACAATATCTAAGTGTCATGTCGTCGCACAGTGTCACCACTCCACATATAGGTTAGAAAATCTCACTGAGGAAAAAAAAAAAAAAAAAATCATGGGTGTGTTGCTGTTTTCCGTGTCGTAATGAAGGATAAACACTGTGACGAGGTGACGGAGCGCAGACCTTGGACTTGGCCCTCAGTTTTGAGCCGCAGCAGGCGCTCACACATGATGCAATGACAGCTCTTTGAGATGGCGGGGGAATTAATTCTTGCGGGGTGTAAAGAAACTATTCATAACAGCTTTGCGCGAAAAAACATTAACAATTTTTCATCGGGATCAAAGTGGCCATCTGGTTAAATTCACACAGGCTATACCTTATTCATGCACCTCCTTTACTACTCTCGGTGGATTCGCTTAATTTTCTAGTCTTCCTTTTTCCCTCAGGTTTGTGCAGCACTTGCAGAGCGAGACTCTCTCAAGAATGTGTCTAATTTAGTGGCTAAGAGGCAGATTTATACCTGTGCTAGTTATGGAGAAGGTTGCTCCCTCGAGAAGCCCAATGACTGTTTACGGGCGGCCCGACAATGCCTTAGCAGATGATGAAGCACCTGCCAGAGTTCCCCCATGTCTGTTCCATCCCTTTCTGTCTGTCTGCTCGCCTCCCTTCCCCTCACTTTCTTTCTTTCACTCTTCCTTCCTCCTCCCTTTCTCAGCTCTCTCTCCTTCCTCGCTCCTTCCTGTCTCCCCCTCGCTTTGTTTCTTTTCTCAGCAGAGCCACATCTCCTTCAGTTGCCATGGAGTTGTGCATTTTACAGCCGTTCCCACTGCTCTCCCCAGAGTCGACCCATCTACTTACTCCCCCTACCTCTGAGAATAAGAGAGTTTTCACGTCCGTGTCCCTCCACCGTTCTTCCTCCTGTCTCTTTCCCCCTGTCACATACAAACTGGATAGACAAATGGACAGCAATACACACACACATGCACCGCGGCGAACAGAACTGTGGTCAGGTTTTGTTTATGACAGGGAAAGGCAATATCGAGATTGTTTCAGAGTAGTGTCATCACATGAAATGTATCGCTGTCAGGAGTATGTTTTATACGTCTGGGCCCTCGGCTGAGGCCATTTTGGGAAACAGAAAATATCATATCATATGACCTCCTCTGGTATAAAAGTAAACTATCAGCTGTAAATCTGATACACAACTACAGTAGTGTGTGTGAAGAGGAGGGGAAGTGAGTTCTCTATGACATGGAGCTCCCTCATAAAATAAAGATCATCTGTTTCTTGCAGTAAATTCGAATGAAGATGTTAGAAATGTGTTTTGTTGATGCATATGAGACTAGAAGTATTGCAGATTTCTGAGAGTGAAAGGTTTTTTAAAGAGCACTAGCTTCAGGTCTGTTTCTGATCGTTGATGTAGCTTTCAGTTTCAGCTTTCTCAATGTGAAGACGCAGTGTTTGCATCTGGTCTCAAGCTGAACGGCTGCAACTCGGAGGATAAGTGGGGATAAATAGTGGCCGTGCATTACATTTGGGATTTCTGCTCTTTTATGCTGAAGAAGATTTATTTAGATTTACCAGGGAAAGTGATGATTTAAAAAAAGGCTCACAGGAAATATAACCTTTACCATTTTCTCAGGTTTTTGAAAGGTTGTTTAAAACTTCTGACAAGACGACGAAGAAATCTGAACTTCCCACAACTGGAAATAAAAAGAGTGAATACCAATACTCTACTCCACTTCCTGTAGTTCAACTTTCAAAGGGTTTTATTTTATTTATTTTCCCAACAGAAATGGTTTCTAATTTTGGCTGCCTCAAAATGTACATTTCCCGCAGTAAAGCCCAATAAAGGTTTAATAAATCCCCAAACACGTTATTTATGTCTCCCCTTTTGTCATTTGAGCATTAAATCATCAAACGTTGACCAATTCTTGGTCACAGTGCTGTAATTCCAGCTCTTCCAGGCTGCATTATACTCAATGGGCCGCAACTCGTTAATGTATGTGGTATGATTTTGCACCTGTAATTAAGTGTCAGTTTATAAACACACAAACACTAATAATACCCAGAGCTTTTCATGGGAGAGCCTGGTGGTGGCAATAGCCCATCCATCAATGTCCCTAATGAGGCTCCATATAGACAAGTCAGTGGAGGCTTCCTGGGCCATTCAGTCTTATTTTTCATGCTCACTATGATAACCACCCAAATCCCTGGTAAGATGATATCAGCCAAGATTGGGGAGATGTTAATGTGTGTGTGTTTGTGTGTGTGCAAGCCTGCATACTTACAGCATGTGTGTGTATTAGGGGGTCCTGTTCAAAGTTCCCATTAACCTCACTGTCATTTTAGTGTTGGTGATGTTAATCAAAACCAACACCATTAAGTATGAGGTGCTTTATATGGCGTCTGTTTTCAATGTCGCCATTAATAATATGATGCAGAGAGGCCAACTTGAGGAGCTAATGAGGTGTCACAGGTCATTTAGACCAATCAGAAGCCACCACAGGACATTAGCTAAACAAAGGCTTTGGCTCTGCCACAGTGTGCTGCTGGGACAACACAGCATGTAAGGGAGAGCATAGTTAGAGCAACAAAAACACACCTATTAAGCAGAGACAACCTGACACCAGAACTTTGCAAAGCTCTTGTTTATTTATGGTGTCAACAAACCCAACGTTCTCCACTGAAGTTTTAATGCAGCTTATGAGTGATTCTCCTCTTCCTGTTTGTTTGTATTATAAATCCCTCTCCCTCTCTCTTAGGCCGCAGAAGCAACCGGCACAGAATGTAGTCGACATGTTTAGCTAACAGACAGAGCTACAGTTTCAGAAACTGAGGCCCTTGCACTGCGGGATGGATTTCATGCTCTGGATTGTCACCGCACCAGGGCTGAGACACAGTTTGGACTGGGCCTAGGATCCTGCAGGGTATGGGAGGAGGTCAGTCAACACAACATTTACGGTGTCATTAGGGCTGATATTTCGTCACAGTTATAGTTGTCTCGTGTAAACTTCTGCGTAACCTTCAAAACGAGCTTCCATGGCCATGCACACATCACAGGTGCGCTGCAGTGCCTAAACAAATGACACCACACCTACGGTTGTACGTGCATTGATTTCTGTTTTCTCCAAAATAATCCAAAGTATGGCAGTTTGATTTAATGTGCATTTATTTCTCTGTCAAATTATGAAAAAGCAATAGACTGAAGGTTGTTATCTGAAAGATTGTCAGTTTATCAACAGAGTAAGAGACAGTGTGCAGTCACATATTTATTATGACAGTGACAAGAATATCAACTTTACTTTCATTGACTGATGTAGAGTGTGGTTGCCTTTAAAGTTGATGAAGATAAATGCAGATATTTGGGTTATTTTTATTCTAAAATGTAGTTTGATAGTTTTTAGTTCAGTAAGGAAGGAATTGGACATCACTGGTAGCATACTTTATGATTCATTGATTTGTGCATGTTTCGGGGTTAAAAGGCACGGCCAGAAAGCATCAAACTGCACCATTTTAGAAAGATTTTCTACTGGGGACGTGCCCCTAGACCCCCCTTGGTGACTTTACATCCCTGGCACTCGTCACCTTACACCTTGAACACCAGTAAAACAAAGTTCAGTCAAAAATGTTTTTCTCTACAGCAGCCATGATAACAGAGGTCAGTGTTCCTGATGGCTACGGTGCTCAGACATTAAAGTGTGTCTCTGTCTGGGTTTAACATATATCTGACACTTTGATGCAAAGTGAAAAGAAGTTTTTAATTTTATAACTGCAGTCACCAGCTGCCTGTTAATGTCAGTCTGAAAGGTAAGTTGATTTATTTTTAATTTTAGCTTGCAGCTAGCATATTGCATATCTATGTATTATGTTTTTCAATTAATCCACCCAATTGGTTAGTCCATGAAATGTTAGAGAATAGTGAAAAAGTGCTCATCATAATTTCCCAAAGCACAAGGTGACATTCAAAACCCAAAAGGTGTTCATTTAGCAACCAGTGAAAATCTGATAAGCACTCATATTTTGGATGCAAATATTTGGCATATGCTTGACAAAATGATACATTTTTTACCAAGATGGGTGAGATATGAAGTCACACGACATTTGATAATAATGCCATGAAGAATTCGTTTTCTTTCTGTTCAGTCTGACACTTAAGCTCTCACCCAAGACCCCAAATATTTAACATCTGTTCTGAGACTTACTGCGGATTCCCAATGTTCACGTCCTTCTAGAGATTAATGTGCATTAACGCAGCAATAAGGAGAGCCACTTTTGAAATACTTCTCGACTCCTTGATATTTTTTCCCTGTGTGTCAGTATGAAAGCAGTCAGCGTGTCAGTGGGTAATGACAGAGGAAGTGACGTCTGACAGCTATGGCCTGCCACTGTGGTTGGTTCTGTAAGAGCAAAAGGAGGTGGCCACATCTCAACGCTAATGGAGGAGGAGAAAATGGCTGTGTCAGTCCTGTCAACTTATTATGTTTTAAACCTAGACAGTTGTTGTCGCTCTTGCAGGCCCATAATTTCATGCCATTAAAAGTGCCAAGGGGGAAACATTGAGGGAAGAAGGAAGGGAGGGAGGTGGGCTCTGAAGTGAAAGCAGTTGTAGGGCTTTTCTACCTCTTGTGCCCTTCATGCCTGATACCCTGCCACTTTTTCGCTGGAAACTTTTGGCATTTCTTGAAAGCATAAAGACTAGTTGGGGCTTTAAAGTGATCATAAAGTCAATCATGTTGGCTTGAATTACCCAGCAATCTCTGTCAGTTAGTCCCCTCTCAGGCGTTACGCCGTGAGACGTGCGTGGGAGTGGGGTGTAGACGTGCGCATCTGCGTGGGTGCGTACATGCGTGATCCTCAGTGCGCGTATATAATGTACGTACTGTAAATGTGTGTGAGACAGGAGAAGTACAAGTCGCAAATGAAAAGTGAAGGCGGGAGAGGGCTAATTTTCACGCCATTAAAGTCCAGCAAAATTGTTGACATGTGCATCACTCAAAAGCAAAAGCAGAAATAAGAATTCATTTTAGTATTTTTGGAGGAGAGCATATGTTTGGAATACTTTTAAAAGCAGAGATTTAAAACAGACCGTGGGGCCACATTATAATGCCCTGCAGGTCCGAGCAACTCTGACACTTCTTTATGAATTGCCACTAATCGAAAAATGTTGGCGGGAATTACTGTCACTTGCTCTGATTTGTATGCATGACAACCTTTTTCATCTCAAAGAATACTAGACCCCACAAGGTCTTTACATTATGGGCAAACATTTGCAATTATGATGAACTCCGCCAGCTTATCTCAAAAGGAACAGGTTCTTACTGATGGACAAGTAGACATTTTAATGAAATAAACTGCTCTGAGCTGATGAAATAAAGATTGCTCCACCTCGGGGCACACTCAAATTAAATTATCAAGATGACTGCATGCATGCTGCTCCCATTAACTCAGGTATGGTAACAGCCTAATCACACTGCACTTGCTCTGTGTAGTATTTGTGAAGTAGCTACTTCATACAGTGGATGATGCGGGCTAGCAGTTTTTCATCCTCTGTCCTATTTATCTGCTCTCCCCTGTGATGGCAAAAGGCCTCGCAGATTCTCTCTCACTCTATTCAAAGGGATGAACTAATGTTAAAACCATGTGTTGTCCCAAGAGGCTGAGCGAGTGGACACCGTGATGCATGCAGTTTTATGCATGCAGATAAACATGGGCCCGATGGCTTGTCAGAAGCCTGTGGAAGGAGCCCAGAGTCCTCTGCCTTAAAACAATGTTGGTGTTGGGGCGAGAGGGACTGTGACTGGCAATGGGAAACACCTGTGCTGGGGTGAGCAGCCGGCCAGTACATTGAGGAGGAGGGTGGGGGGTTTACCACTGTTTGAAAAGGAAGGGAAGGCAAGAGGGAGGTATAAAAGCCAGTTTGAAAGGCCGCTACATCCTTGCTATTTGCTGCTGAGAAGTGGAGGTCTAAGGAAATTAGTTACAGTAATGTCTTGACTGCTGCCCCTTAAATTTTAACACACATGTGCTGGCAGTGCAGAGCCCAAGCCTTAGGCTCAACCTGAGAGGCTTCAGGCATATACAGATACATTAGCAGAAACCATCAGAATTATAGCTTTTGGTATGGTGGAGAAAGCACAGTGGAAAGCTGGAGTCAGAAATATGACTTCAATATTCAGCTACGTCCCCCGATGGTATTTTTGCACCGATACTATCTATCCTCCAACATTTTCTGATGTCAGAAATTTAAACAAAGGCATTCTTTTCCCGTATCATAATATTTGAGGAAAGATTTGGCTCTGCTGTGACAGTTGTAGGACCTATTTTTGGCTTTAGTCTCTCTCTGTATGTAGTAGCAGGTTCCAGGAGTACCTACAGCCACATGGAAAAAGTACAGTGCTTCTGGCATCCATAAGCCTGTGGCAGCATTTCAGACAATCTCTACACTGAGGAATATTTTCATATTTTTTCTCCACTTGATGTGTATTCTGACTTTTTTTTTTTTTTTTTTTTTGGCTTGCATGGCTTTAAGATATTTTGATTAGAAACATGTAACATTTTAGCAATGTCAGTAGCTTATAAAACTTGTTTTTCTTCAGGTGAAGGGATCATAACTTTAACAACTTTCATTAAAAAGGTAGCATTCATGGGAAAATGTGCTCTTTATATGTACATGTATCAATAAATAAATGATTAATTTCTGTGTTGTAACAAAAAAAGTTGTACTGTATGAAGGCAATTCGTGCATGCACCTCAGTTTTATTGGTTTTTGAATATTGTCTGCCTATGAAAAAGCATGAACACAGTATAAACATGCAAATCCCAAATGAAACAAAGAACACACAATACAGCACACATTCTTGCAGCCAAGCATCTTACCCTGCTGTATATCCATCAGCCTCTCCTCAGCGGCCCAGCGCTCCACCCTCAAGTCAGGTTGATCATTCCATCTCCTGCTTCTCTATCCTGAGGTGCCTGCTGTCAATTTATCAGACTCTTCCTTTTAATTTCATACTTTCCACAGTGTAAGCATCCATCTCCGCTGTCTGCAGCACCGTTAGAGGGTTCAGAGCAAAGCGGTGTGAAACAGGCTGATGTGTTGCCCACAACTGACAGGGAGAAGCGGGTTGAGATGGAGTAATGATCTGGTGGAAAAAAAAGTATACTGTAGGTATACTTAATACTGTAAACACAGTCCTCACTGCACATTTTCTATATTCTATTCTACATCAAGTGGTTTCCAAAAAACATGCTCTTGAGTCTGATATCCAGACAATATGCTGCAGGAAATTTCAGAAGTTGTGCTTCAGAGAGAATGATTAATATTTGCTGATAATATGACACAATATACTTTAGATACTTACAAACCAGTTGTTAAGAAACCTGAAACATGTGTAGGTGAGCATAATATACAGTACAGTAATGTAATGGATTTTACTGTATCTATATCCTGAACTGACTTTTACATTATCAGCGGTTGAATCTGTCAGTTCTACAGTATTATAATCTGAAGTATTCATATTGGTAAATGAGAAATCGGATGTATTTTAGGACTTCAAGCGTGCAGTCAGTAGATTATATTCATGTTCGACTCCATTGGCGTGCTTGCTCTTTGACACATCTGGAATTTGAAAATAAAGTAAATTTGTATGAGATTTCACACATGAAATATCAATAAATTTAATCTTAATTTAGGCCCCCCAAATCTTCTTTCCACAGTCCTCTCCTCTCGCTCTCTCTCTCTCTCTCTCTCTCTCTCTCTCTCTCTCTCTCTCTCTCTCTCTCTGCGTCTAACAAAATTAATTACTGTATGTTTTATTTTATGAAGGTGTCAGGATGAAATGATGAATGGCTTGTAATATCAAAAGATTAAAGACACAATGTGATGAAGGACGCGCCTGCTTACACTGTGGTAGCGCTTACATGCAGACACGTGTACACACACATACACACACACACATACACACGGTCTCTGGGGCCACTGATATCTGGTTTCATATTTGATATTAACTTACTGGGGTAGCCAGTGTGGCCGCAATGTCATTACCAGTGGTAGAGGGACATAATAGAAGTGAACTTTTCCAAAAGGTCGTTATAATTGCAGCCTGGGCCTTTCTTGATAAAATTCCATATTGATATGTACACTGGTCCCCTCATTACGGCCACAGATGAAAAAGAGCATTTCAGCGTTCTTTAATGAGCGCTACACCAGTGAAGGTCATCTTAATGGGGTTCAACTTGCTGTTGGGAGCCAGAGGTAATATTCTAATGAGAAAGAGCCACTACACCACTCTAGTAATTCTGTAATTGCACCCATGGATGCCATTTTATTGTTGCCTGTGCAGTGGTATTGAAGTCCTTTGTTGTCATTTGCAACATTGCTTGTCCTCTCTGGTCTGGTTTGGTGGTCCAGTCGAAGCTGAGTGCGTGCATATGCGCACACACTCTCATTAGCATATTTCAGCTCCACTTCGCACACCACCCAGCGTTTATTGGAGGCTGCAGTTTATTCATTGCTTACTTATGGGTGGAGGGACATCAGAACCACCTAGCACAAAGGATGAATATTAACCCCAGTACACAGCAGTGTGGCAGAGCAAGGACAGAAGGACTGTTTGTGTGCATTTGTGCATGTGTTGATTTTGAGTTTGCCTCAGTGCTTTATGCCTGAGGCTGTTTCTCCTCTGAATCTCAGCCTGTTCCAGAATAACAGGAACTTTTGCATATCGCTGTTATAAAGTGGATTTCTATATGGATTTTCCCCAATACTGTCATTGCTACTCAACATTTTCAGATTCTCAACACCGCCGTATGTGTGACATTAAAAGAGTATGACACCTTTTTAGCATTGCACTCGTAGAACATTGTTGGACTGTTGATGGACAAAAAAAAAGCATGCATGCATTCGTCTTCCTTGTCAAACCCTGGCATCTACATGGCTCAGAATGGAACTTGACAGCCGACAGTTTGTCGGACATTCAGGTGTGTTATGCTAGTAGCCGCTAATGTAGCCTGGAGCAGAGATGAGGAGTGGGCTACAGAGGTAGGGTAAGATCACTTCTTCTTAACTCCACAGCTGCAGATTTTTTTCTTTGCATTACAAACTCATAGCCTCCAGATGAGGCTGGCACAAGTGACATCATTTGAGGCAGTTTAGCAAATTTTGTGTACCTCCCTCTGGATCCAGAAGAGGCATCTGACAATTGTTTTCACACGTGCGGTAGTGCTCCCTAACACTTTTGATGTGTAAAATTTATGCAAATAGAGTTAAATCACAGATTACACAAAGAGCACAGAGAAGCAGTAGGCATTCACTGAATATCATTTCCTCTGCTGAACTGTTTTCCTCGGGCATAGTCTCTGAATAACTGTCCCACTGAACCATGCTGACAAGACGAATGGACGGACAGACGGCACGTGGCGGCCATGTGCGGTTGAGAGGTGGCCTTTCCTTCATAACAACCCTTTCTCAGATAAGAAACAGAGCAGTGTGTACTGTACCTCTGGCACCACCCATGTTTAGACTTACAGTAGCTTTTGGTCCAGCGGTTTAATGGCTTGAGACAGTCATAATTTCTGAAGCACCGAGTGATTTAGTCGCACAGCACAGCAAATAGGCTCTGTAATAGAGCGATTTTTCTGATTAGCATTGTAAGCTTCAGATTACACATGTCGATAAGTTCAAGAGTCCCTTTGATAGAGAAAATAGGTCTCTGAAGAAAAAGGGGTGAAAATAGTTAAACATAAACTAAAACAGGCTTCGAGATTTCTCCCTCCCTCTTCCTCTCTGCACTATTATTCCCCCTTTGTAGGTCATGTCAGTTTAAACAAATATTTTCACCATGACTTGTATTCACATGGGAGATGCACAACAGAACCGGGGGTTAAAGGTCATACAGCTTTTTCCCTTTTTGGACGCAAAAATAATTTTCAAAGTCACGAATCATCAACATTCGACTTCCTATCCAAAGCTGTTTCAATCCAAGACAATGATGAAAAAGATGTAACCTAAACTTATGGAGTGAAAGCTTCGGGGCATATACTCTTTGGGGAATTAAAAATGAGCAATTTGTCAAATTTCATTCAAAGCGTAGAAGGATTTCAATCTGTCTCCTTAGATTGACTGAAATAGGAGAGTGCAGATGAGTGAACCTGCTCTATATAATTCAGGTGGCTGTGTAAAAGTGTGAGTATGAGGAGTTTTAAAGGTGATAAAAAAAAGGCAAGGCAGTGAATATCATCCTGTAGATAAGACAGCCACCCCGCTTTCCACAGGCTACATCCGTTTTATCGCATCTGGCAGCGAATTAAGGCACGTGCAGGGGGGGAAAAAAGGACGATTGAAAATGAAACCTGAGGCTAAGACCGCATTCAGCCTGGCTGCTTTCTTCCCTCAACACTGACATTAGGCTTTGATTCTCACATGAGATCCTCTGATGATGATGATGAACCATAAAAAATGATATAGCTCAATAAAAGTACAAAAAGGCGCGAGTTCATAAAGAGGACCTGAGGGCCATGTTAGGTTTGGTCCGTGCCAATGCATTTCTTCTCCCTCTGCTGGCTTTTAGAGATGATTACCTTGGATATTTATGGATGAAACATTTTTTTGATTTGAGGGAGTAAGTGTGGCTGGATGTTTGTGTCTGCTGGCGCTTATAAGGCTCCAACAGAGTGGGTTTTCTCTTGCCATTACTAAAGATCTATGGCCTGTTATCTGTTAGAAACTGGGATAATGTAGTGTGGTTGTCATCACTGCCATCATAAATAGCACTGGAAAAAACCTAGTGTAACATATGAGTGGGGACAGAATTGGAAAACCGACTGATATTGACACACCGATTGAAAGGACAAATGAGACGGTTGGCGGAGTTTCCTTGGTCACCTTGAAAGTCCACTCTGGATTCAGTCAAACACACAAATAGATGCCTTCATATATCATAATGAGACCATGCCGATACATTGAGTTTTGTTTCAATATATAGTGGAAAATCAACCGCTATCTGCAGCCAAGAAACAACAGCAACATATCGGACCTCTCCTCTCCCCTCCTCTCCTCATTGATTCTTTTATCCTCTCCTCCCTGTTGCAAGAGTGCAGACTGGAGAAGGCAGGCTCTAGTGAGCACCAGCTCCCTCCTCTTCAGGCGGCGTGTGATGTGACTTGAGCCGTGTGATCTCCATGAGAGAAAACCCTGATGCATACAGGAAATAATCAGGGCAACACAGGCAGGGTTCAGAGGAATGCAAATATTTTCAGAGTGCTTAAAAAACAATACCACACACACGCACACCACTCCGCCAAATACTACCCCCCCCATCATCGTCACACACACACACACAGAGCATCGTACACACATTTAACCACAATACATACCCACACATACATCACACAACAGAGAAACAAAAAAAAACAAACAACAACCAGCCCCCTGACAAAACTCTCCCCAAGTGCATTTGCATAAAACATTAAGCTTAACAAAATGATTACACCTGACAAGTTGAGTTGGAGGAAGAACATCGCCGGTGGCAGCCAGTTACTTGCAGATCCTGCAATCATTCTCTCGTCAAGCAACTGTTTCATGGCCGCCTTTGTAGGCACTGTCATGCCGCTGCGTCGTGATTAATCCTTCCCTTTTGTTTTTCTTTTCTCCCTTCCACCCCTCTCAGTCCCTCCCACAAATCCAATAAGTTGCCCTTAAATCAGGTTACCCTGCACCTTGCAGATAGGAGTATTGTGATGGATATGCCAAAATGCATGCCAGGCAGCATGTTTTTGTGCGGAAGCACTGTGAAATTGTACTGCTGTGATTCTGCATTATGGTGCTAAGTGTTTGTCTTGTAATGCAATTAAATGTGCATGTAAGCCGCCCCCACACTCCCCAAACTATTGTGTGCTGTATTTAATAATTTTATATACGCTCTTTTGTGACATTGCCATTTAACCTGAGGTAAAATAGAATAATTTAGCAGAGTATTAAAAGAATAACTTTAGAGTGTTTGCCATGGAGAACACAAGCTGGATCATTTCAGAAAAAAAAAGATGACTATCAAAACATTAATATCCTTCTCACTCATATAAGCCTGCTGAAAATTCCTAGCTCTGAATACTTTGCTGAAGGATAGCTCGCAGATAAAGAAAGAGAGAGATTATTGCCTCCTTTCATTTCTGCCCCCCTGGCAGCGGTAGGTATGGTAATATGGTTTTTGAATATTTGCAAGCATAAACTTAAGAAATGAGTGCTGATAAGGAGTGACAGCAACAGAGGCAGCAGAGATCTTCAGCATGACAGGCGATGTCAAAAACCCCGGTGACGCTGTCACTGTGACAAACTTTTCAAAAGAACAATGCACACACACACCGTTATTGAAGTGAGCTGCTGCAAGCCTCTGACAGTGTTGTCCCAGCAGTTAAAAAATGGAAACATCACCTAATTATGCACGCCATATTTTTTCTCGGAATGCTTAAGCCTACAAACTTTCAACGTATGTCAATATACTTTCAGAGCGCCCGGGTGCAAAGGCACATTGGTAGAATAAAAGATTTACAGCCGAGATTCAGGTTGCGCAAAAACAGATTCAATTCAGAAAAAAAGAATTCAAATAAAATACTGTTAATTCAATAATACTTTTGCAGGGATAGACAAAAAAAAAATGTGATTTTGTCCCCGGTTTGCACTGAGCCTGACATTAACCTCCATGAGAGCAGGTGTCTGTCTGACATGCAGGCTCTGTTATTGAGTTTTACTCTTCTTTTAATCTTTGCTGTACTTTTATTAGTAACTGTGCAGACTCTGTCACGTCTGTGAGAAGCCGTGAGGATCATTACTTTCAAAAAGAACCAGCTGGCCCATTGTTTAGGCTCTGCCAGCTGTGTCTATTTTCATAACCCATTTTCCTTTTGTTCTGCTACACCTCCCTATAAAAGTACAGAGACAGGAAGACAGAGTTGTATTTCACCATTTTCATGAACTCTTACCCTTACAATAGCCTTACGCTCAACGTTTCACCGCTGGTGTGTGTGCCTGCATGCACGTATGAGTTCGTATGTGTGTCAGCGTGCATGTGAGAGTGACTGTGAGGAGGAAGGCGAGGTCTGTAATCACCTAATCCAAACATACACTCGGGGAATCTCATTACTGGACCTAACAGTTCCATTTGAACCTTATCTGGTTTCAATCAGCCGCCTCTCGTTTGGAGCAAGGTGCAGAAACTTGATTCCTTTTGTCTAGAAGTCTCTGCTATCAGGGGTCTCCTGTTTGTCTTGTCCATCACCATCTTTTACAGCTAACGGTATTTTAAATTCTCCATCAGCGGTGAGGAGAGCGACTTCAGTGGCAGTAAAAAAGCTGCTTCTCGTCATCCGGCTTGCAAGTAGCCGTGTGTGACATCAGGGGGTTTGTATGTGTAGAATGGACGGCTGCCATGGGGAACTCCCGCTAACCCCACACCCTTCCACACTAACCCCAGTTCTTCCCCCAGCCAGCCGCTCCCACAGCCCCCCATCCACATGCAAACGGACATTAAAACGAAACCTGACCCTGGCCCTGGAATTTGTAAGGTACTGCTTTTTTCCTCCTTCTTTTCTTTTTTTCCGAAACAGGGAATCCTGCAGCTTGTGTGTGTGTGTGTGTGTGTGTGTGTGTGTGTGTGTGTGTGTGTGTGTGTGTGTGTGTGTGTGTGTGTGTGTGTGTGTGTGTGTGTGTGTGTGTGTGTGTGTGTGCGCGGCGTCAGTGTAGTCAAGAGGGGGGTCAGAGAAAGGTGAGCAAGAAGCAACGTCAGCCACTGCCAGTGATCTGGAATCCCCAGATTAAAAAACTGCAGAAGGTTGAGAGTTGGAGATAATCACAGGATCTGGAATTCACAATAACAAACTGGCCATATATCTACCTGTCTCCGGCCTTCCTCCCCGAGACGGCCACAGGGTCAACCAAATGGCTGCATTCCATCAACAGCTCTTTTTTTTTCCTCCTGCTGGGCTCCCAATGAAGTGTCTGGAAGGATCAAATATGGCCTCTGAAGCTAAACTTTTAACTCTCCTTTCCCTCTCCGCCTACCCACCCTTAATTTTTTCATCTGACCTGTGTATTTATTCTTGGTCTTTTCAGTCGCAGAGAGCCGAAATCAACATGACGGCGTCACTTTATCACACTGTGCTTTGAGTTTTGAAAGGGGACTGAAACTGAGACTGAAGGGCTGGATCTTGGACTCATGATTAATGTGGGATTTTTGAGGTAGATGCTACTAAGACCCCACCGCTACAGCCTCACAACTGTGACTCCAGCTAAGGGCTCGGGGCTGCAGCGTACGAGCTGAGGTTAGAGGTCTGGAGCTTTGTGGCTGGGGTTAGAGAGCTTCCTCTGAGACTTAGCTCGGAGCCACGGGCTCTGTGGCTGTAGCAATTTCTGGGTTGAATTAACAGTTTAGCAGGGGAGCTGTGAGTAGTGTCTGGAGGGGGCTGTTGGGGTCTGGTGGAGGGTCTAGTAGGGCAGGTATGATTTACATAGCTGTGAGAGAGTCCAGGATCTATGTCTGCCCAGACCCTTCCCCAGGGAATCTCGTTGAAGGAGGTTCTGCATTGTGATACTTGTGTGATTTATGTTCCTCATGTACTCTTCCTTCCATTGCCTGACAACTTCATTATTTATTTCTGTTTGTTGTGATTATTTGCTTTAGCGCAGTTACAGATACTGTATATTGCGTCGACTCTGTGTAAACCTTGGGTTGCAGCCAAGAGATTTGACTGTGTGCCTGTCTTTTCTTCAGATCTCCTCTCTGTAGAGGTTAGTCTTTGTTGTTGCCCGTGTACCCGTCTAGACACTGAGGATAATTTGTCCCTTTGCTTCCTCCTCTGGTTGCTCCGTTCTCAGCAAGGGAAATTACCTTACAAAGAGGGCAAGGGTTGCCGATTGAAAGTAAGTTATTTCGTCAGTGTAAAGTGCAGTAAATAGCCCGAGGTTAGGAGAAAATAATGATATACAGTCCTGTCCAGAGGGAGACTACAGCATGAGACACAATCAGACCCTTGCAGAAAACTTTCTGAAATGCTTTCAGAGGATGTATTTCATCATGTTAGATTACTACTGTGGATAGCACCACTGCTGGATGGTTATATCATATTCATATCCTGGTGCAGAGTCTCACAGCATTGTGTGCCAACATTCCTCGAGGGTAGTGCACAGGGTTTAGGACTGCAGGGTATATCTAAATTCAGCTATTGATTAACGCTGCTGCAGAAAAAACAAAAACCAAAGCCCCTGTAAAGACATCACCGTCTGCGGTTACACAGCAGACTGTTTAATTCCCCCCTCACTGCTGCATTCAAATTATTTGCTTTCACAGTCGAAAATCGAAGGGTTGTAAAAATTGACTTCCTGTACAGCCAGAGAGAAATAAATTTCAGCAGTATTGACAGCAGCAAAACAGAAAAGCTATTGCCCAGCATTTAATTATTGAAGACATTGATCAACGAAGTGATTTATTTGCTGTGGTTCGGTTAAAAGGCCTAATTGAGTCGCAGTGCTCTGTAAAAGGCCTTTATTTGTTCATTTGGTCAGGATCAGATTGCTTGAAAACCTAAAGTCAGAAAGTAGGAATCCTGTTTAGTTTCAATGAATGCATTTAATGAAGTCTTTTGAATGCAGAATTTAATTTAGGTATGTTCACAAAAGTGAAAATGACAGGCCAGTTATTGATTATAAGGGCAGAGATAGGGAGAGAGACAAAGTGCATCAGAAGAAGAATAGAAACTACTGTGCAGAGCATGTTTGCAATCTCAATGCAAGTGCATTGCTGTGGCTAAAATGAAATGTCCTTCAATAGTGCAAAATATACATGCACAAGCAGCTGTCACTGGAAACTCGCTCTCATCTGTACTCAAAACCCTTGCTGACGACAGCTCAGCAAATGTGGGAGTTCATTTGTAGAGTAAAGGGGGACCTCAAGGTCTCCGGCTATTACACTGCAGTCTTCCAGCTCCCCCTTCAATCATTCGCTCTCATCAATAAGCAGGGAGTCTGATCTATCAGACACTCGCTGCCCTGTATTGCCCACGGTCTCCATGTGGGAGCTGAAGTAATCTGGTTTGTTTAAGGGACATTCATCTGTACTCACTGTCTCCACCTTTCTCTTTATCACATCCTCTCTTTATAGTAGATGATACAAAAACAATGTCGACTCTGGGAGGCCATGCAGATTTTGTTTATATATTTCCCTTTCTGAGTTTGTGGTCAATCAAATGCGATGTACCAAACACTGCAATTAATACACCCAGAGGGATTCTGAGCCATCCACAGTTTTACACACTGCAGTTTCAGTATTCTTTTTTTATCCAGCAAATGCAAACATATTTACTGAGTTGCACACAGTGCAGAGAAAATCATTAGAAATGTAATCAGTGCCAAAACAACAACTCAAATTTTGTTTCAGTTGGTATTAGCAGTAGCTTTTCCCGCAGTTGTTTGGTGAATATAAAGAGTGGTGTTGGTACAGACTGCACTTTCTTTTCCTTCTCCCGCCTCTCCGTCCATTCTGAACCTCTGGCTCACACCAGCAACAAACACAGAGGGAGGAGAAAGGAGGAGCAGGCAGCAGGATGTTTTCATCAGAATATGTCTCTTAACTCCACAGCCGGCAAGCGGTCTAATGATCTCACTTTAGACGGAGATGGGAATGTCGGGATTAATGGCATTCCAAGAGGAGGGCTGGAGCTCCAGGTTGTGTCCCGGCACAGTTTGAGACTGGAGGGAAGAGTCAGACAGCAGGACTGGAAGAAATTATGAGATAAAGAGAATTGAAAGAGAGAGAGAGAGAGAGAAAGGTGAAGGAGGGGTGGTGTCAGAGAGAGAAACCACGGGGGAAAAAAGAACGAAAAGTGGGTTGTTCATTTTCTGGATAGATAGATCAGATGGAATGGAACCATGCGTCAGAATGAAGGCAGCTGTGCTTTTGGCAAGGACTTTCTTGGCGCTCACGAGCGCACACATGCTCCTCATCCCCTCGTACACAAAGTACATGTACACTCACACACACTGCACACATGGAGGTAAAGGGATCTTCATGGACAGGTGAGGGTTAGCTTTAGTGTTAGCTCTGTGCCGCAGGCCTGGATGAGCTCAGCCACTGATTTCTCCTTCATTCTCCCTCTTGGGGGCTTAAGCCGAGGGAGCAGTGTTTAGCAGGCCCTCAAGGCATGGAGCCATCTAAGCAGCACTAACTCCTGGAACTGCTTCAGATTACCTACTGTGTTCTTTACCAGATAGTGCTGTGTGTCTGTGTGCATGCTGTATGTTTGCTGCAGGTTTGCTCCAGCTGAGGTCATTATCAGATTACTAAAAATTGGACATGAATGCTGCACATCATGCACTTTATGGGTTTCCATTCGTATCGTAGTTCAGCAGTGCAGCTCATATATTTTATATATACATATTAGCATTCAGCAAAGGTTGAATTAAATATACTCAAATAAGAGCACTTTTCTCATTTATCTCTAATGGTGTCAAGCCATGCAGAATCTTTACTGTTGAATATTTAAATGATGTGAGCAACACAAACTAAAATTCATTAGTCTTTATTGTTTTGGGCCTGTGGCAGAAATATCAGAGACGAATGTTGCAAAACCAATGACTCTTGCAATTTTGGTGAGCCAACCCTTTAAATAAATGCCGTATAAGGACTTGGTTTGAAATGGAAAATGATGCACATGAGTTGGCTTTGTCTGAAATCTGATGAAACAGTGGGATTTTTGTTCGATGTTGCAGAGAGCAAGGCACAGTCAAGCCAGTCCTGGAACAAAAATAAACTGTTATCCTTGGAAGTGTCTTTACTGTACTTAGTCACACACGCATTTATCATGAGGTTATAAATCTTTTTGAGTGAAGGTTGTTAATGACTCTGAGAGACAGTGGTGGAAGTGCTCTGTCTCCTCCGTTAGGCGGGTTGTGATTCTCGTTGCAAAACACAGAGCTGTGGCTGGGATAGTACTTTACCTGGCCCAGGACTCCCCTGGGCTCACTATACTGGGACGCTCTGCAGACTGGCCTCATGCTGGGCCTGTCTGCATGCAGCAGTTTATGGAGATGCCGCATATAGACTGACACTGACAGTTTGATGTCTGCTCGCCGCCTCTTGTACCTTCCTGTTTTAGAGTGTAGCTACCTCTGTATTTATTTGTTTAACTTTTTCACTTTGCCTCTTTCTTTATCACTTTCTATTTCTGTCTGTTTTTTTTGTTTAAATAGAGACTGAACAGATGGGTATAGCTGGCTCTGCATCTTTAGGCTACAGTGTGTTTCCTGGGTCTGAATGATTTCAGTCAGGAAACCCTCTGAGCACCGGTGGGCAGAAATATCAATGTGTGGTGGAGTTGTTTAATATTTCCTTTCCTCTGTAGATATGGACATGAGGGAAATATCCATCTCCTGGGATCCTGACCCCAGAGGAACTATCTGTATTCCAGACGGAACTCAAACAATGACGTTTGAACTGGGCAGGGGGGCTATTTTTAGTGCCGGGTCACTTCCGAGGCATCAGCCCCAACCTTTCAGGGCCTCAGACCTCGGCCCATTTTTAGTGGTGAACGCAGTGAAAATAAGCACCACCAGCAGTTTGTCTTTTTTGCAGCCGTGCTTGCATCATTTCCTGCCTCCCCCTCGCTTTTGATCATACTCTCCCCAATCCTGCTCGAACACACATTCATACGCAAACAAACTTGCACCATCCTCCGACTCCTCCGTCTTTCCCCTGTCCTTCTCGCCCTAATGAGTCTTTCAGCTGAGCGATGATAGACTTGTATTTAGTCTCCAGGCCGATAATTTTAGGGAGTGTATCTCCACTCTCAGTGCCTGGGGCCCATGCCAGGGACAGATCAGCCCCAGCCCCAGGCAGTGAGAGGAATGGGGAAATTGTTTTTCAGCATCCACCTCCTCCCTGCTCAGTTTTTCTTTACAGTAAATATATACACTATACATAAGTATTACTTCATTCTCCCGCGGGCATTGTCACTACTTGAATTTTTTCCAAAACAATTTACCCTCAACATACAGCGACGCAAATACTCCAATGCACGCACGCACACTAATCCTTTTAGCTCATAACACACTGACAATGGACTAACTCCAAGCAAAAGCCCGAGGCTACGACTTCCTACCTCCCAGCTCAGTAAACAAGGAGAAAACTGACACAAAAAGACAACCTCATATAAATGTTTCCGCCTGTCATGGAGTAAGGTTCAAGTGCCCCAGCAGTTGTTTGCTTTTGCATATAAACTTCAAAGTTATCAGCGAGTAGTTGCATCTTGTGAGAGACCCACGGCATGATGGAGAGCGTCGGGCTGGGGAGACGGAGCAGCACTGTGAGATAAATCTAACATGCCGCACATGAGCTCATTAATTCAAGATTTCAGCCCATGTGGATGAGACAGGGAGGGCCTATCCAAACACTGTCCCTCCGCAGCAGGGCTCTGAGCCCTCTGAAGCACTCTCTATTTACTGTAGGCCTGTGTTTGGGCTTGTGCCATGTAACACTTTGACCCAGCAAGAGGAGATTGTTGAGACTTGTATCCAAGAAGGGAAACAGTGAGCTATTGTGAGTCTCCGCACAGCAGGGTTGGGTTTTGGTGGGCTTTTTCATTTTCTCAACTTACTGACACATGTGATTGGTAGTCTCTCTATAGCTTTATGCTGTTTTTTGTCCGATCCGCCTCTATTATTTAATGTGTTACACTGTAACTTAATACAGTCATTTTTTATCCATTGATAACATGTAGTGATGGGATATATAAAACAAAAAAATTGAACACTGTTTGTCAAACCTTTCCTATCTTTAAGCATACATTGTTTATTTTTCTTGTTTTTTTTTTCTACATGAAAAAAAAATGGGTGAAATACCTTTACGGTGATTGCAAAGAAAACCTATCCCAGGTTAGTCCACCCCTACCCTGCCGGCTTTTGCACACACGCCCATACCTCTGACTCAATACTTTAGATTCCACCATTGCTCCCAAACATCCCCTCGGTGTTGACATTAGATCCATGGGATCAGTGTCTCCCCGGGGCAGATGGTCTTTTGGGAGGGGTAGCGCAGCTCCCTGGATGCCTGGATTTGTGCTGGAACATGCAGGACGAATCAAAGCACCTGTGTTCGTTTGGTCATAGCTCTGCACATCACATGATCTGTCCAAGGCAGGACGGGGGGGGGACGGGGGGGGGGGACGGGGGGGGGGGGGGGGGCACAGCTCGCGTACATTGATGTGCAGAACTCATTCTGGCTGATCAGCACCTCCTCAAACCGACCTCATGTTGACCAAGGAGAAGACTCATCCATCTGTGCCTCCACTTAGATGACATCACCTGCCATATTTGATGTTTTCTGTTCAGTTCCTTTTTTGTTTGTCCACTAATTTTTGACATTGTCTGCATTAGTTTGTTGAATTTATTCCGTAAAATGCTAAATGTCTTCAGAGTCTTAATTAATGTACGTAAAGCATTTTTATTAACAACTCTCCCTAATTCTGCAGCGCTCAAAACGTCTAGTCCGTACCTGCTTATGCTTTATGTATTCAGAGGTTATTAATTCAAAGCAATGCTTACTTCTTTGCTGGCTTCACGGTTCATGGAAGGTGAACAGGCACGTCATAGGCCAGACATCTTTATAACAGTTTCATACGTCCATAGGACAAGCTTCAGGTCACAAGGTTTGATGATATCAGCCTCACTACTCCTCCATCAGAGTGATACCACATGCTGTAGCTGCTCTTTAGGTCTGGGAAATATTATTTTGAGGCGAAGGCTCGTGTATACTCCAGAGTAGCACCATACTGTCCCAAAGTAAGGAACATAATGTGGAACAGAAGTGCAGTTCTGTGCTGTTGTCCAGTGTACTGACCCCAATCAGGTTATGCATAACATTGTGGAAAGAAAGAAGGGTTAACAGTGTGAGGAACACAACGCTCTTTTCTTTCACTACTTTTAAAAATTTTTTAAATCTTTTTTACCATTTGCATGTCCTCCCTCTTCTCTGGCCACTACATCTTGATCATTCCTAAACCATGAGATTACCTTTTAGCCATTTCATTCATATTATGAATAGCCACAACTATCTAAAGAAATCCCCCAAAATTTGAAAAGTTACTTGTGACAGCATTCAAAGCAGTATGTTGGTTTCAAATTGGTAAATTAAAATTTTCTTAGATCCCTCAGCCACTCAAAGCCTTTAAAATCATCCTGTCCCGTATAAGTGATGTGTGGTTGTCCTCTGCCTTGTTCATCCCTACTGTCACAGTGGATGACAGGTAAATGACCTCCGAAAGTGCAAACACTGTCACTCCACTGTCACGCATGTCCCTGTATAGAACGAAGCAACATGCATATTTATGATGTCGCATAAACACTGCCCTTACGTCACACCAGCAGGCAAATGTGAATCTCACCATGCCACTCATCTCCCACCCTCCAGAGCCCCGATGGCACAGAGCACCAAATGAAGAGACGTCAAAGAGAATGCCAGCCTTTGTCAAACCCTACATGTTGAATTCCATCAAGGCACAAGCCAGAAAAAATACCCTTTAATCTGCCCATGGGGGAATTATTCCCAAACACTCAGTGATAGGAGTGTGGCCATTTCATCCTGTTTTGATTTGGAGGCTTCTGATGGGATCTAAAGTGCATGTTGAGGCAGTGGGGCCTGCTGCTGTGAGGTATCAGTCATCCTAACCTGTCAGAGGTGAGGGACTTTTATAAACTCTGATGATTAGTGGATGATGAGTCCAGACATGCTGCTGACTGACAGCCTCACCGCCCTGCCAAACCCTTAATCCAGCAGGAATGGCGGGAGGCGAGGCTGGGTATTAATCCTGCGAGCGTTCGCTTAATAACAACAGAGGCGCACAAAAGCATTCTACACTTATTATAATTATAATTTTCATGTGAGTGTAAGCTTCACATTAAAGTGCCTAGTGTAGGTCTGTTGCTCTGTTACCTCCATACTCCTGCCAGTGAGGTGGAGTTGTTAATAACCAGGGATAAATTCTGGGATAAGCCCAAACAATTGGCCACAACTGGTGTGAAATCCTCTCTGGTCCCCTGTGAGGTGCTCTGACTCCTCCACCACACCTCGGCCCATCTTTCCTCTCAGTGGGGTGCCCCCAGTGACACCTCCGGTTTCCCCTGGCAAAGCAGCCAGACTTCCTGTATTTCTCAGCCATGAGATATTGCATACAGTATGTGCAGTTGTCGGCAGGGAAAAGGTCCAGTTTAAAAAAAAAAAAAAAAAACTGCAATAAATTCAAGCAGATGTCTGACTGTTAATTGGTTTATGCTCTTTTTGTTTTCCTTTTGGCTACTGTAGTTAGTCTGACTTTGCATCCTATATATCCGCTGGAAATGTTAAAGAAGAGGGCCGTGCTTTGAAGTGGATTTAAGCGGAAGCAGAGGAAAACGTAGTCTTTTTATTGATCTTAAACACTCATGCACACACACACATATCACAGTTCAAGCAAAACATAAGTGGCACAGGAGTGATTAAAGCCAGTTTTACGAAAACGAATGCTCTCTGACCCACGCCCTTCCTAAACGCTGCTATCCTACCTTGAACGCTGGGTGAAACTCATTCAACCCCTTCCCGCAGGTCAGCTAATAACGGAGACATTTGTGAAAGATGCTTCCCGAAAATTAACGTATTGAAAAATGTGTTTCCTCCCTCCCTCACATTTCACATAACCTCTGCTGTTGGTGACGCTCTCATAGCAGGCAAAGCTCAGACAGAGCAGGCCTGAGTGAGGATCCACCTGCGCTGGCGGTAATGAAAAGACAGTCTAGTCAGAAAGTCTGGCGACGATGAGACAGCCCTGCCAACATCCGATGCAGCTGGCTGTAACTTCTCAAGGTCCACACTGAGAAAGCGAAGCCCTGAGGGCAAGCAGCATTAGATATTTAATACTTTATTCCTCCACGATATCCGTTAAAGTCAACCACAATCCCTAAACTCAATCCCTACAGACAACTGTGAGGGTCAATTTGTCAGTAATGTTGACTTTTGCGCGCCACAATGTCAGTTGTGATGCAAGAGCACAAAACACAGCCGATAATGTGAATCCAAACATATTCCTGATGTAACTAAAACAGCCACACAGAACTCATTGTGCCGCCTCTTTTAAATCACCGCCTTAGCAGATGGGTATTTATCCTTGTAGGTGTGAGCTGATTGACAGGTGCTTTGGAATGTTGCGTGAAGCTTTTTCACAGTTCAGTGTCAAGGTTATGGTGCATCACACAAATCCGCGCTAATCGTAGCCCCTAGTAAGCTCCACCTGACAGTGAGAAACTCCACAGACGATGAATTGTTGACATGTTTTCCGAAACTGGCATGCCCAGCACATTATTTTCCCTTAAGCCTATTCACAGTAATGGGGAGTGCTGAAAGGATTTTGATTGTCTGCTAAAGTATTTAATACACAGCAAATATTTTAGACACTGCTCATGTGGCGGAAACAATACATACAGTTTCCAGCATTCTTGGTTAATCAAGCAGAACAAAATAAACCAAGCCAGTGGGAAGAAAGGAAGAAAAAATATTGGCCTTTTGGTGTGCGTGGATTGCCTGATTCTGAAAGAACTGCTTCTTTTATTGCACTTTCTCAAAATGTTTTCTTTGTGAAAGCACACTGTGACAAGTGAGCGTGTGCATATTCACCTTGTTCCATCTGGTTTGTAATAAATGAATGATAAGATCACAAAAAGAGTCTTTCTTCAATGAAATTTAACAGCATTACTCTGAAATGAACTGTATGCCTCTGCCCTGCGGTGTTTAAAAGGATTACTGGAAAAACACAATATCTTCTTTGTCAGCACTTAAGGTCTATATAGCCGTGCCTCAGGATATCCCTTTCCCGAAAGGAAGGATTGCCCCATTTTATGTTTTTTTTTTCAACTCTCACGCTGCTCATCACATTAACACCTCTGCTGCACTCCAAAGCAAAAACTCCCTCTTATAATGGGATTAGTCAGAGCAAAGTTGCTTTTTTCTAATGTAGTGGAAAGTGCTACAGCCTCCAGATAAAAATGGACAGTTTGTCTTTTTTGATTATGTGTAATGAGAGCAAACAGGATGCGGAAAGACACATTGTGCTTATTTTCGGTCCAGCACAGATTTCAACTTGTCCTCTTGCCTCTACTTTCCCTTCGACAGGAGTGTCGTGTGTGTTGCTTGCACTCTCCTCCTGTATCGTCTAACACCCTCCACACACCCCTGTCCCCTTTCCAGATGTTCCCTTTTGACTTCCACTCCATCTGCCATTTTCGTTCTCTCTGACAAAATCAATAGCAAGTCCATTTGCCATACAGTATCATACTGTAGCGTCACCCCAAACTCCGGATGGTAATGATGCGATGATAACCCAGGGGTTAGGCGCATAGGGGAGAATTTTAGACTGATCAATACAGCTGGTGTACAGTGTGACAAGATTTGTATGACCATTATTTTGCTACTTGCTGTTTTAAATGTCATAAACAAATATGAGCTAAAAAGAAATTATTGTAGTACTTGGTTGCAGTTTTTTGTTGTTTTTTTTTTTTATAAAATATTTAGTTATGCTTTTGCTGATTTCTGTCCATCACCATTAGCTGGTTTGGGGTCAGTTTATGGTTCACAGACTTGAATTTTCTCCCACGACTGTCCCAGGACAGTAGCAGTGATATGAGCCACCATGACATCACTCCATTAATGTGCTCCTCAGTCAAAGAGAGCCAGAGAGTGGCCCTTCCTTGGGGGGGATTGCAGTGAGGGTCTTTTGCGTTATGAGCTGCTTCAGCAAACCCCACTTAAAGCCAGCCTTCTGCTTCCTAAACATGGATTTAATACCCTCATTAATGATATATGACAGGGGAGATCAATGCAGACTGAGAGTTAGAGCACTGGATCTGTGTGTTTGTGTGTGTGCACGCGAGCATTTGTATGTATCCATGTGTGCATGCATTTGTGTTGTGTGTGTGTGTGTGTATGTGTGTGCACGTGCTACTCCATGCACTGCCTTTAATGGGTACATGCTGTTGAACATCATAGAGACTGGACTGCCTCTGGATATGTTACACCTCATGGAAGGGAGGCTGGGAATAGCAGGTTGGGATGCCTTTGGAGGTCATGGCAGCTAATTCCATGAGTTATATATATATATATATATATATATATATATATATATATATATATATATATATATATATATATATATATATATATATATATATATATATATATATATATATATATATAATGTTTTTGTCTTTCTTTCATACTCTCCAAAAGTAATAATTATTATTAGTATTACAAATTGATATGAGGCAAATTATAACCACACTATTTTTTGTATGACAATGACTTTTTGTAAATGCATATTTCAGATAAGTCAATGGGTTTTTAAATTGTTTATATATCTGAAGAAGTATGATATTTTCCCATAAAAGAACATGTAATCGGGGATAGGTGGTTTTCTGTGGACAGCAACCATCAGTAAAATGCTAATGTGGTCTCTTCTCCTTTATATTCAATGCAATATGTGCAGCAAAGTCGTGTAAATCCAATGTATTGTATTTACAATGGGATGTGTGGTTTAGAAATAGTGTTGACATATCAGTGCAATATTTTATTCTCGCTCTATATACGATATACAGTTCACTGTAGGCGCACTGCCAAAGACATCCAAATAATCTTCAGTGCTGGGATTGAATTTTTACAGTTTACAGAGCATCAAGGTTAAAGCCCAAGTTTTAAAAAGCAAAACTAAAGTACCATCTACTTGACCCTGTGACACTCCATTTGAAAGGACCCATAGCTGAGGTGATAGCATGTAATAAAGCCCCAAGATCAAAGTTTGGATTTGATTTCCAGCCAGCATGGCCCAGTGAACAGGGCCCAACAAGCCCATCCAACAGCCATGGCAACCATTCAGCGCTTTATTTTCTTATTAGATTGCTCTCCCAGAATTCCATTTTTATCCACATAGATCTGGCCAGTGAATCACCATTAAAGGGCCCATCAAGCTGTCAGGCCATCCGGAGTGCAGGTGCAGCGGGCCCACTCCACTGTAAACAAGCAGCACAGACCCCTGAATAATGGAAGCTCAGACTGTTTTATGTTGTTCAAGGGGACTTAAAGAGATTCATCTCCTGCTGCTTTTCACCAAGTTTGCTTCTCAACTCCAGGCTGAGCTGCTGAACGTTACAGTCTCATATGAGGAGGAGAGGGAGGGCTGGGGAGAAAAAAGGTTAGATGTGTAGGGGGGGAAGGAGGGGGCTGGGAAGAAATGGAAATCTTTCCCTACATTCTCAAGACAATCACTGTGAGCCTGTGCCAGAAAGCTTTGTTTCTGGAAAGGGGTCTAAATGGAGCATTTTATGCCTGGCTGAGCACTGACACTAAAAAGCTGAGACTTCTTCATATCTGACAGATTTTCTTTCATTATCTTTTCTCCATAATTTCTTCAGTAGTTAGAGGGGCTGCAGTTCTTTGTAGAGCAGCGAAATGTCTGACTTAAGTATTCGAGACACCAGATAATTGCCCGCCGGTCCTTGTTCCCCCAAGGTCAGAGAGAGAGAATGGAAGTGCCCAAGAAAAACAAATGCAGACCATAGTGTAGTTGTCACACGCTCCACTAACACATGTGAAGGCTGACTCTTCTTTTGTTCTCAAATAAATTGCCCTGAAAAAGTGCTCACACATAAATGTGTCCTGCATAAACTGAAGTCAGAGAGGCATTTTTCATGATTTGAGAAAATGGTCCTCGGAGTTTATCTTATGTCGTTGAGTTTGAGTGACATCACCGCTCCATTAGATTATTACACAGCCGGTGTTTTCTAGAAATATCTGAAAGTCTGAAAGATTTTTTTCAAAGCCCAGCGTGGAAAGTGGTGCATGTTTACTTGCAGGAAAAAAAAAAGTGAATTCAAAGAGTTACACTTACCTGAAAGTGAAATTTTCCCCAAGCAAGAAACTGAGCTTGAACTGCCTAAAATGATCTGAGAAAATCTGCCCATTACTATCCCAATTGGAAAATGTGAGCTAGCAAATGTGTGCTACATATAACTCTGTGGGGTACTTAGCACCTTAGTGCCCTGTCTTTGAGGGTGTCTGGTTGTCATTAGGGGTGATGGGCAACAGTGCAGGCAGGTGGGGCTGAGCGCTTTAGGTTCACTGACAGTTTTGCGAAACTGTAAAAGATATTATCCAAGGGGAGTGAAAACAGCACTCAGCGGGTCTGTCAGGGAAGACAGACAAGTTAAAACAGATGATGCACGTCCCGGTGACCGCCCCATCATTTTAGTGCTCCGCTACGCATGCAGCTGCAAAGAACCCTGGGTCGCCACATCTGGCCGGGCTTACCTCCAGGCTGAAGGCTGGGGCCTGGGGGGACAGACAGTGGAGACTAAAGGAGACCTGTCAGAGCAGACCAAACAAAGGCTTGCTGGCTACCGACAGGCTTAACGCAGAGAGGACCCAAGACATGGTCTCTGCTTCTGTTTTGTCCCCATCAGCCTTTCAAGATGACACCTCGCAGGGAAGTGGATGGCTTTTATTTCAGTGTTTACAATGTGTGGCTAGCTTCTGTTTACGGTGGCCGAGGGTACTGATGTGATGATGCATCTGAGATACCGAAAGGCAAGCACAGAGTATACACAGCCTTCACAGTTCAAGATGATGTCATGGTTTGAAATATGCAACAGTAACTTCGCTTCATTGAGATAAGATTCGTTTAAATACATGTCAAAGTAAACACTGGCTGACATGTCGTCTCAGAATGTAACTGAAACAAGAGGATATTAGTGTATCCAAACACACTCTTTTGAATTTCTTTGAGCTCTAATTGCCTGCAAAAACACGAAACTGTGATACTGTGGAGTGCTACACATCATTGACATCCCATAAACAGTAAATTTGTTAAAGGTTGATGTTTCTAGTCCATCAGACCGCTGGCTTTTCCTCCTCACTCTGTAGAGGTCCAGGCTTGTGGCCTCTGGCACAGAGGGCTTCAGAGGAGAGGGGGCCCAGGCCAGAGGGGGCACAGGGCAACATGGGGTGACTGAAGGACACAGTGTGGGGGTCACACCGAGGCTCTTCCTGCTCTGCATGTTGCATGCCCCAGTGCTCTGGAGGCCAGAGCCTGATTACTGCGCTGGGATCCAGCCGCAGAGCGTTTTCATTAGGGAGAGGGCCAAGATCATCCAGGAAGGTTCCGGCCCATTAATACATTTGAAACGGCGAATGAAAGGGGGGGCTATTGAGGGGTTGGAAAGGGGGGCTGTGGGTAATTTTGAAAGGGGAGAACCCTGAGGAACGACCATGAGAGCCTTAGTGAATAAATGCCCTGTGGATCATCTTAACCTCGTTCTACTTTTTTCCCCCCGTCCTCTCTCTAAGATCTGCAGCCAATTTTCCTGCAATTTAGGATAAATTGTTTGTGAAATCCATGTCGATCCTTCCACTGGGAATCCATTCACAAAAGATAGTGAAGGGAGGACTTGGCTGGATGGATTGCTGCAGTGAGAATGGGAACAGTGTATGGAGAATCAAGTTAATGACATCATTTTCTTCCTGTTTCAGACTTATGCTTTTCATACAGACAATCATAACATGCCACGGAAACAGATTTTTGCATCCACACTTGAAGTAGCTCGTAGTGATCAAAGTAACTTGATTCATGTGGTGCCATATGATATGACGCTGACAGATGTTTGCACAAAGCCGTGATACTTCAGATATGTCTGTTGAGGTTTGGGGGTGTGGGGTCAATACAAGCTTATACAATGTAGGAACTGAATTTCCCAGGGTTTGTACTACCCAACATGTTCTCTGCTCAAACACCTTCATCTGTCTGCACTAGACTGACAGAACATACAAGAAAGCAGGTTGTCCTAATTATACTGAAGGTTAACTGCACATCTTCCCTCTCTTAGGTAAATCTGATATTTCCCCAGCTAGCAGTTGCACCATTGTAGGTGTTTATTACCAATAACCATATCAAGCCTTTACCACTGGAGGAAAAGGAATCTCCTCAGGTCAGTTTCCAAACTAGTTAATATTTTATCTTGCGTAGTGGTGTAATGACTGCTATTGATTTTTCATCATCTCTTATTAATGCAGTCTGGTGCCACAGCAAAATGCTAATCATATATTACACCTCTCTACATTTCTCATGTTAACTCCTTCAATTACTGCTGCTAAAAGTACATCTTAATTCAAGGTCTTCGAAACCCGATGGCAATATCTCAGAAGTGCGCCGTGATGCCTCTCCCAGCTGGGTGTTTAATGTGAGTTGTTTTAGACTTGAAATAAAATGGTAACAGCTCTCACCAGCCAGCCAGGGGAAATTAGTGTTGACCATGTTATGCAGTCTATGAGTTTCTGCACTTTCTGCTTCTTGATTAATTCAATATATTAACATGGGCAATAGAGACCAAATATGACCTCGTATGCTGCACTGGCATGGCACACACCTCAGACACTGACCCTGCCAATAACACAAAAGCTGGACTGGGCCCGCCAAGCCAGTGCAAAGTGAGCTGTTAAAGCCTGACGTGTGTTTTGTCATTGAAGCACGACAGGGAAGAGGCTGACGGTAAGCACTGAGCAGTGCTCAGGGAGCAGCGGGGGTAAAAAGGCTCTGTGACTTGGCAGCAAGGATCGCAGGCTGTGCCAGCACAGCTGTCCAGCAGGCGTCTCATTCAGAGCTGCTCCCAACGCAAAAGCGACGACCAATCTATCACTACAGCAGCCGGGCACACAAGGACACAAAGGTGTAAACCCAGCCTGCAGAGGAGAGTGGCTCAGCAGTGTGCTGACAGGGCTTTACACATCATGATCTGTCCTCATAGACTTGCATGTGCTAAAGTGATTTAATTGGCTTGTCTATCTAGAAGGGAAACTGACGGAATATTTTGACGTCTTCATTATATTCGCGGGTCAGTTTTGCAATTACACTGTGATTTTTGGAAGGATTCCCAACAGCACATTCATTGTATCACTTCCATACAAAGTGCTCCTTGTTTCCTCAGCCCTTGTATGGACGCCCACACATGCTACCCAACAATGGAAAAGCTCGGGCAAACCTCACCTCAAGTTTTGAAGTATGTAATTCAGTCAACTGTTAATAACTTGCAGGGCGCCAGGCTTGTGGAATCTCTTTTGTCAAGAAAGACAATAGTGAGAGTGGAGATTTTATGAGCAGGCGTTTTCTCTTGTGCAAGGTTTTTGTTTACACTTTCATTATATCCCTACTATATTATCTGATGCCTACATCCTGAGTCCAATCTCGTGGTTAGGTTTTAATCTCCTGACGCACTCGGCTCACTCCCCTCACTGTCCTGTGCCACACAGGGAATCGGAGAGGGGTTATGTTACAGCACATGAATCAAGACAAAATGAAATGCACTCCAGACGCTTTCAGATGGTTTTAATTTATGGCAGAGGCCTGCGGATCCAAAAAAAAGAAAAAAAAATGCATTAAATGTAATCTGATCACTTTATTCGATGCTGAATTTATGAGCTATCAGACTCTGTCTGGCTGAGTGACTGATTTTAAAAATAGACCATGTGATAGATTACAGAGCTTGAACCCTAAAACATGTTGATAAGAAGACATAATTGTATTTGCACAGTGTCTCAAGTCAAAGGTAAAGCATTCCAGCAACAATTTTATATTAAAGCAAGAAGAAACTTCACCCGCTAGTTTTAGTATCGGCTCCAAATAAATTCTTTGTGGTTTAAATTAGTCCCGGATTTACTGAATCTATTAAGCAAATCTGCAACCTCACAAAATAAGATAAAAGGAGTTCAGAGATACAGTCATTACCATTACCAGTTGCTGGAGTAACATGTTTGATTTTTCCAGTGCCAGTTTAGCATGGATTGACTTTCTCCATCTCCTCTATTGTGGTCTACGTTCCATTGATGTCTCAGTTGTTAAAATCATCTCTCATTCTGTGTCCTCAGAGATCAAATCAATTTATGAGAGCTGGATATCTGTCGTTGGACCAACTCCATTACGGTCATTCCAACCCAGCAGGGCATTTGGCGTGCACATTAAGAGGTCCACAGGCATTTACAGCAAAGTGAGGAGACGCATCAAGTTTTAATGCTCAAAGCCACAGAAACCAATGAGGGATTAGTCTGACTCATTACTTGACAGTAATGCCCTGTGGCCTTAAAAGAGGAGTGCAAAACGCTGTTGAACAAATATTTTTTCTTCAAAACAGAAGCGATCAGTGGTTGTTTTTAATCTTTTGCTCTGTTGAGCAGATAATGCATGGCTACAAGCAAGAACATTAGCATACAATTACACCATTTGTTCCAGCTTGTGTGTGGATGCAAAGACTTAGGAAGTGCATCCATCAGCAGTTTCAGGCTCCGTGCTGAAAAACAAAATTGCCTCTTCCTTCCTTCAACTTTGACCCCAGTTCAACCAGTGACACCTGGTAAGCGAGGATGTTCCAGTGACTGCAGAAGGACGTGTCTCCTTCAAATGTTCTGTATATTTGGAAAACCACAAGATGTGTACTCTCGTGGTGTTCTCAGGCTTAGACAGAGTGTCTTCGTTAAGAGGAGATGTTGATGTTCTTCTGACAGCAGCTTGTGAACATCTGTGTGAGGAAGCTCCCCCCCCCCAACCTCTGTGAAATCAAGACGAACTTCAAACCAGTGCTTGCGCCCATCTGCCTGTTCCCTGGCTCTGCTTCATGGGGTCATTCCTCCTCTCATTACCAGTAGAGTTCCTTTACATGAAATAGCTTTGTGCAGACCTGGAAGCTAATTTCAGACATTCTAGCGCCACCATGGCCCAGGCAGATATCAAAAACATTTGGATGGAGTGCCATAAGACTGTACAGATGTTCATGTTCCTCAGAGGATGAATTCTGCTGACTACAGTGATGCTGACTTTTCCTCTAGCACCACCAACAGGTTGTCTTGAGAACTACTTCATGGATTGCCATGAAATTTGGTGAAGATATCAATGCCCAGAGGATGAAATATAATCCCACTGCTGATCCTGACTTTGGATTGTAATAAGTTTGGTGATCCTCTGACCATTCATCAGCACTATCATCTGGTCAAAACTAACGAGATTTTCACCAGCCTTAGCTGTACTTCCTGTTTAGCGGTAATTTGCAAACATTAGCATGCTAATACGCTACGGTGATAAAAACTGTAAATAATATATATGCTAAACAGTCAGCATGTTAGCGTTGTCATTGTGAGTATGTTAGCATACTGATGGAAGGATTCATATCAAAGTCTTACGTGGCTGCAGACTCTTCTTTAAGTTCATTCCCACATTTTCTCTTAATTTCACCCAAGGTCCCTCTGCTTGTGAGATGAAATTTGGTGTATACTCCAGTACATTCACTGTTCTCAGAAGATATATTATTATTTACTGACACACAGCTCCACTGTAACCGTATACGCAAGTGTAGTCTGTGAATGCTTAAGTTGTTTTGTTATTTATGTTTGTTTCACAATTTGTTTTAAACAGACAATTGCATGATATATATGCACAGTTAAAAGAACATCAAGGATAAGAAAGTCACAGGACTTTATTTCCATTGTGGTCCTTGTTGTGTTTATGATTACATCACTAATGAACGACCTTCATGTTGACGATCTTTAAAACAGACCCAGAAAGGATCTTTCATTCGTCATATTACATGAATGACACTTCACTTTTAACAACCTTCTTCATCTTCGCTATACAGTACAAACTTACAGATTTGGCAAACAAATGAAGAACAGTTCAGCTTTTGCGGTTTACATCTGAAACCGCAGTGGTGAAAGTGCGTATCTGCAAATCTTTGTTCAAAGATGATGCACAAAGACGGAAAATAAGGCCTAAGAATGAGGCAATAATTGTAAGGGATGCATGCGATAAATCCTTTCATTGTGTTGTTTCTCCAGCTGTGCAGCACCTATCTCGGAGTAATTGCTACAATTGTACTCTCAAAAGTGGAATTATGAAAGGCCTGCCTGAATGTAAACAAACTTTAGCGAACAGCAGAACCACAGCAGAGCAAAATCACAGGCAGCCATGTTTTGACAAGTGCATGATGAGTGTCCACACACTTGTGTGCTCGTTTACAATTAGATAAGCTAACTCCTACCCACAATCCCTTTCAGAGCCTGCCGCCCTGGTGTTCTCTCTGCCTGACTGCTCGCATAAGCTCCTCTTTTAATGTCAAGTTCTGAGCCCAGTTTTGCAAACTTTCTTCAGTTAAACAAAGACAGACTACTACTGTATTCCATCTCTTTGCTTTCTCCACTGCAAGTGTTGAAATAGTTACAAGGACTTGATGGTTGGTTCTGTAAAGATAGTGTGTGGGAAAAAAAAAAGAGAAAGAAAGACTTTTGGATCTTGAAGAAATTATTCACGGCTGTAGTTCAGAGGAGCGCTCATATGATGGGCTGTGACAAGTGTACCGCTCTAAGCACGTCCCTGCCAGCCTGGAACTCGGTGCTGCATGCCTTCCACAGACACCATTAGCGCTCTGAACTGGGAGAACGGCTCGTCATCACACTCTCACAGAGGAACAGGGGAACCATGCTAACATATCTGAAATTTGAGGTTTGTTTTGAAGGCTCGCCAAAGAGCTGCACATGATCTGAAATTTGAGTTTGCCTTTAGTCTGGAATAGCATGTCAAGATATTCTCAAAGCTATTCGCCCATTTGTAGCTGAGGGAGCAAATAAACAATTTTCATGTCTGTTGGTTGTTTTACACCAAGATTTTGTTTAACAGGCACCTTCGAATCCAAGTTTTTGTTTTAATTTCAATGATTTGTAAAGCATGTGTTTTAGTTATTTCAAAGATAATTTATATCTGAAAATATCCATCAATGTACTTGTTCCATGCAGTGATTCTGGCTCATATTTTAAATAGGAACTGGAAAAAATTGAACAGAAGATTGTTTCAAGATGACTTCAAGACATGCTGGTGTTTTGTCTGTAATTGCCCTGTCCTCTGTTTTTAGGTCCAGACAAGAAGGGTTTATGCATTCAGAGACAATAACAAAGGGGCTTCGCTTTAGGCCCGAGAACGAGGACAATGACATGTCACCCTTGTACACACACATCAGAGAAAGTGATGGGGCTGGGACCATCCCGGACTACCATAACGACCCTGCACTTTCCTCTCATGCATGTATTGAGATATGTGTGCCTTTGTACCTTTGGTCTATTATCTGTCTGGGACAAGGCCTCCAGCAACCCAGATGAGTCAGGGAGTTGAAGTCGTGCGCGGCCGCAGACCTAGTGCTGTCTGATGGGGAGAAAGAGGGTTCAAACGAACCAAGCCTGTGAATTATGGAGTAAAGCTTGCTCAGAGCGCTGTGTAAATTAGCCTGGTTACATATGCAGAGGTCTCCTCGTGCCCAGAGGTCATAAACCAACCTAAAGACAATGGTGACATCACTCAGACATTCTGTGCTTTTGTTCGGACAACAGAATTAACACGGAAACATAACCGAAAAGGACCTGTTTTGGTTTATTCATTGTATTTTTAATACCAGTGTAGTGGAAATTCCCCAACAACTTCTTTGTCCAGCAAGTTTTTGTTCTTTCTTTCTTCCTCCCATCTGTCTGCTCGCAACTCGTCAAACACAAACTCACCTTTATCACTAAATGAGAGGGAATGGCTGCCTCCTCCTGACAGGTTATTATTGATCCTTTTCAATGTGCTGTCAAAGTTAGATCTGCCAAATTGCGGGGTCGGTCTTAGCATGTTGTCCATCCATCCAGGAGCTGTGAGCTGTGAGGCAGGTCACCAGCTGACCAGTCAAACACCTGTCTTAAAAGGCATTTCATTTCTGACAGTGACAGCATTAGAGGGGAGCGGCCGGGGTCAAAGCCAAACAAGTCTGTCTGTCAGGGCTGTAACAAGAGTGTGGAATCTTGCCTGCCCCTGATTGCTCCCTCAACTGCACAGAAAGAAAAAGAAAACTGTAAAGATTTCTGTGAAAATGATCGACTGCACTTGTTTGTAATAGCTGTCAATCTTTAAATGTCAGAGTCGTAAAGTTAGAGGAGAAGTATGAGCAGTGTGGCACATGAGCAGAAGTATTTCACCTATTAGAGGCTTACCAGGGCTAACATATTTCCACATCATGTTAAAGGGATAGTTCAACATTTTGGGAGATAAACGTGTTTGATTTCTTGCCAGGAGTTACATGAGAAGATTGATACCACTCTCATGCATTTATGCTAAATATGAAGCTACAGCCAGAAAACACTTGGCCTGGCAGTTCATAAAAACTAGAAAAATGGGGCAAACATCAAGCCTGGCTCAACACCAAGGTTAAAGAAAATCTGCTCATCAGCACCTCTAAAGCTCACAAATCAGCACATTCATTCATATTTGTTTAATCTGCGTACAAACTAAAGTGTGGAAATGACATGTTGTTTATGGGGAATTATGCTAAGATTAGCTAAGCATCTCCTGGCTCCAGCTTCACACTTAAAGGAAAACTCTGTTCACAGGCTACTGCATATGTGAACAAGGTCTAGAGGCAGCCGTGTGGCAGGGAATAAACTGCCTCAGGTGATGTCACTCGAGTCAGCATTGGTTAAGGCTGAAGACTACCAGTATGAAATTGAAAGAAATCTGGGGGTTTGGAGTAAGATGTGAGCTTACCAGACCTCCTCAGCCTGCTAGCGGCTCGAGGCTACATTAGCCGCTACTAGCACAACACACCTGAATCTCTTGTCTGCACTGGAGTTGCACTGTGGGTGCCAGGTTTGGACATAGCGGAAGAATGTATGGAATAAAAAGGAGGATTTCTCCAGATATTAATATAACTGTTGCTTTAATTGGTGCTATTGAGACATCAATTGGTTACCAATAACTCATCTCCATCACGTCTTACTCCACTTAAGATGATCTGCTCTCTTCCTTTTCCCTTGTTTCAGGCTGACTCTTTATTATGTCCTTGTTTACATTCTTCTGCATAGCCCAAAGCCTTTGAAACCTCAGATGTGTCATCAATAAATGGCATTGCATGCTCATAATTAATAGATTACAAGGTTAAGTCTCGTGACATATGAACTTTATGTAGCATTACTAGAACAGCACTGCTATTACTGTCAAATGAAATATTATGGAAGGTGTATTGTTAATAATGAGTTCCACACGTAGCTCTTTACTTTAAGGTGACACTAATGTTCCTGAAGTGTCACATGTTTGCCGGGGCTGTCCATGTATGTGTGACCTATTGTTTATGAGAGGAACTCATCAGAAGATGGGGTTGAGACGAGCTGCCTGTGTTGTCTGCCCATGCAGAACCTTGTGAACCGGTGAACCTGCAAACCTTGAAATGCAGATCTGAGGCCTGCTGAGGAGTGATGACAGCTGTCATAGCTCTGTGATAAAGTCAAACAAAAGAGAGGAAGAGAGAGCAGAGAGACGGAGAGGCAAAAAAGAGAAGAAGCAGCAACTTCGACACTTTTGTGCTGAAGACACAGGAGGATTTTTATTTGGGGGGGGAGGGGTAGTGCGCTGAATTCTGCTACTCAGCATAAAATGTGTCGGATTGAGAAATAAATAAAGGCTGTGAGTGACCACTTGAAACGCTGCTGCGCTGCAGGGGATTCTGCTTCCTTTGTTTAGATGCTAATATGCTGCTGTGATAGCAATATAGTATGAAGGGGTCCTCCTCTGCCTTTGATGCACATTATCCCTCTGCATCTTTTTTACTAGTCTGGCACAACAAGAATAGTATCCCTTGGAGAGTAAATGAGGCCCTTTTGTTGCAGGCTGACCTGCAGGCACTGAGCAACCATTAACATAAGCATATGGGTAATATCTAACATCGCTGCCTTCTGCTTTTGTGTACAAGGAATAATGACGCCTCGATAACATGGCTTTGTTCTACGCACAGTACTGTGCACTCCTGTAAGTCTGGATAACAGTTTGGCCTTAGATGGCTTAAGAATGCTTCCAGTTCAGGTTTCAGGCTCTTCATATATTCATATTTAATAGATTATCCTCAGAATATTATCTGCTGCACAGGCTCAGACTATCTCAGTGACCCGGTCGTGTCCTCCAGTTTTCTGTGTAAAATGAGCTTGCCTGCCACACACAGGGTCATTGCACTGGATCACTTTGCGAGCCGCTATGTTGAGGGTGTGTGGGCAAACTTTAAGTGAGACCCCGAGCAGGAAATGGACAGGAGGGGATCAAAATGAGTGATGGAGAGACAGAGTTCGACTGGGAAAAAAGGAAAACACCAAACTAAGAGCAAGGTCCTTCTCAAGTTTCATTTTAATAGCACAGGGCCATTTTTCTCCCTTTACGCTAAGCACAGGCCTGGCCATTAGGGCCTCTCTGTAGAATGTGTAAACCTCCTGCTATTAAAACCACAATTTGCACTGTCAGCTCCTATGAGCCAAATCTATGACCGCACTACAACCCCCTCCCCCCTCTGCACGACTCAGACCCTTTTTCTTCCCTTTTGTAACAACTTTCAGGCCACAATAACCATCATCAGTTAAAGGCGGTGGGGTCCATTACACTTCCCCTGTTCACACAGCCCTGCATTAAGCTAATATTATCTATTCCCAGAGTGGCCCAGCCCTTCACACACCCCATCAATTATTAATCTCCTTGCTCACAGCTAATGTTTGTTCTGAATTATTTAAACCTATCTTCATTTATCAATAAACACAAATGTTAAACAAAGAATGCTGATGAGCATGAATTACACTGTAAAAAAGTTTATGAGATTATTTGGATGCGAGGTGATTTATGGATGTGATATTCAAGGCTATGTTTCAAAGGAAGGACAGAGCGGGAGGCGGGGGGGGGGGACTTTCTCACAACAGGGCCGGTCATTTTGTTTATGGTCAATATTGTACGCATTTAAGCAGTCAAAGAGAAAACCCCATTTTCAAGCCACGTCTCAAAATGTTTCATCTCATCCTTTTTTAATGAACAGATTATTTCACAACATAAGTGAATCCAAATTTGTGTTCCACATATTTGCCGTTGTTGAAAGCTCTTACATATTAGCCCAGTCCTCTCTAGGGTGCCATTACTGGTCAATACCCCTGCAGTGAGAACAAAATGAACCTGCGCCTCTGAGATGTCCGACCTGTTAAAAGGAGAAATGAGCAGACATGAGCACAACCTCTCTGTTGGGTCTTGCTCTGAAAGAGAGGCCTATACGCCGCCGCAGCCTTTCGACTAATGAGGGCAAACAGGCAAACGTCACACTTCTCCCTAAGCAAACACATTTGGATATTATGGATGACCTATGGAGGCAGGAATAATACAAGCCCTGAACGGTGTGGAGGAGCTCAGCTTGGGGCTGGCTTCTCGGCAGACAGATGTCACCCAAGAAGTCCATGCCACCTTTGCTGTGGAATGCTGGGAATTCCTCGCCATCTTACCCTGTAGCAGGGAGGATGGCGTGGGAGATAGGGAGGGATGAATACCGCCTTTACATGCATAGAATTTACATCAGACAAAGAAAGAGGTGTCTGGGTGTACATGTGCTCGGGGAGGATATCAGTAGAGTGGGTGGGATTGGTTCACCTCCAAAACACCCAAGACCCTCATATCCAATCCACCTGTTATTATCCAAACAGTCTGAATCGACAGATTATGTTCCACACAGCACAAAGAATGTCAGTCTGCAATCACAGAGATAGGAGAAAGAGCAGCCACACCATTTATAGCCATTTATAGTGACACCCAGGGGTATATTTCTTCATGTGGTTTTAGATCACTCACTGACATTTTCCTTCCATCCTCGTAGTCCAAATTCGATGCCCCCCGCGTGGTACTTCACCACACCACCTAAATCCCCAACCCTCCCCACCTCCACCGCCGCTGTCTCCTGTGTTGGGTAAACAAGGCGGAACCCTCGTCAGCGTGGTTAAGCTGGCGGCTCGTGACAGAACGCTGAATGAGTGATTTAAGGTTTCAAGTGAGCAGCTTTCACAGTTAATTAACCTGCTGATGGCTGTGCATGTGTGAAGAGGAGCGAGGGATTCAGGGGAGGAAGCCCTCTTCAGTTGCTTCGCCATTTCAAGTTAAGACAGCCACGTGCATTACCGTGACACCGGGGCTAAAGTCTTCCAGCGGGGCAATCACTCATTTGTTTCTCTGGAAGCTGCTGGTTCTGCAGGTTTAGCCTCTTCTTCTCTCTTCGCCTTCAAACCTAAGAAAAGGGTTTGGGCAAGGATGTGGCTCTCAACTCTGAGCTTTTAGGATGTGATTTTTAAGGTATGTATGTATCATGACTCTCAGACCACTGCACATCTGGCCCGCTGGAAGGGTGGACACCTTGCTAAAGTTTCATCTGAACTTTATTTCCAGATGTTTTTTTTTGATGTGATCCGATTCTATCCACCTTGAAGTCTCACACGGGTCAGAGAAAAGGTTCTAAATCTGTAATTACGGAAGCCCTTAGCCGCTCGCTCGGGAAGACTTGCTACCACTGGGATGGCTTAATACCAGCAACTACTTCACCCCTGTGAGATTTTCAGGAAGTTGGCTGTTAAGCTGCATTTAAATATGAGCTAATCACTCCCGCTGTAAATTTCCAAAACACTTGCCACTCACGCTGGGAGGTCAGGGACTTTGGGGGTAGATGTGTGCTCTAGTAGCTCTAGGCTGTTGTGATTGGAGAAAAACGCACATGCATACACACACTTGCACACTTTGAACGTGCAACAGTCATCAATGCGCTCGCACTCTCACCGGGTTTCTTCAGAAACTTGATCTCTGGCGTGCTGAAAGCTGGTTCTTCACTTGTTAGCAGAACACCCGACTCTCAGGGGTCACTGTGTATTTTTCTCTGGTTTGCCACCCAGGCAGGAATGCATGGCAATGGGAGGTTAGTGTGTGTGATTCATGCTCTGATAATTACAGTGTGTGTCCTCTCATTTTTAGCAGCTGACTCTTCAAACAGATGCGATGGAGATATGCCCTGACAGGGATTTGTGTGTTTCTCAAGATGTACTATGCAGTTTAAGCAAAGCATAAATTTCCTTCGAGATGATTTTAATTGCATTTTATGAAACAATACTTGTAAAGATAATCTTTATTTCCATCAACAATTCATTTCAAATTTTGCTATAACCAATTAATCTAAGTGTAAATGGGTGCTGCGCTGACAATCTGCATAAATGGCGTAATTGTCCTCCAAGATGGAGCGTTCACATATTCATCTGCATGGCAGTAATGTAAAATCTTGGCTAATTTACATCATCCTTGAGGCAGTGCAGCAAAACAATTTCCCAGTGAGGGCAAAAGCATTGACAATACCAAATAAGAACATGTAAGTCATTATTGACTCTTAGCCTTTTTTAACTACTCTCCTAAGGAAACCATAATTGTCTATCCCTGTATATGAGTAGCTCCAGGTTGTTTCAGATTGCTCTTTGATGAGTTCATGTATGCAGTTTTAGTGATTGTACAATCATGGTTTGTATTGATATGGATTGCAGGGTAATCAGCAGAGCATTTAACAACTGATTTCTCTGTTAGGTTCAGTTTTTTTGAATCAATTAAGTTTTTTAAGTGATTTAACAAAGAGAAAATCAGTTTGAGAGCATATGACGCATTAATAAGATGACAATATCATCAACTAGATACATAAAACCGCATAATTTGTTTATTATAGATATGTATCCAAGCATAAGCATCCTTCATTGTAATATTCATGTTCATGAGCTGTGCATTTACAAATTCACGCTTGTAATATTCATTTCTAAACTCAGAATAAGATACTTGTTAAAGTGCTGAAATGCTCTGTGAATAATACACTTATGCATACATGTCTTGCTTTCCTCTGAAGGGAAATGTAGAATAGAAAGCTGCACCACTGATCTATGGGGCTCAATGATGCAGCCCTCTCCCAAGGCACTCTGGGATGCATTTAGGACATGCATGGAGAAAACAATGGCGGGTGTATTACCAGAAAAGATAAATCTATCTCATTAATCCCTTATTCTCCCAGGCTGGGAGGCACATCTAAGGGAACATGCAGAAGCAGTATTGTACGCTAGGATCTTTCACACAGATGGGCAGAGAAGAGGAAAGCAAAGGAGGAGGGGCCACAGTGTCAATCTGTGCATCATTAGACAGTGCAGCGGCGGCAAGAGGAAGAGAGGGATTACCAAGATGTGGCTTTCACAACAAAATGATCAATGATGTCTTTGTCTTGTCATATAAAGGATGCTGTATCCCTGTTTCTATGAAGGCATGTGCTAAAATGCATTCACATGAAACTGAAGTATGCAGAAACTGTGGAATTAAAACAAAACATTAAGACAAATTCACTCCCATTCTTGCTATTTTCTATATCTTCAATCTCATATTCAACCATTGTATTTATTGACAGGGTAGAAATCTCCCTGTCAGTAGTTTTCTAGCCCACAATTCCCTTGTCCCCTTATTCCGCCGCATGTTCAAATTACCACCAGTAAATTCAATTGATTTCAGTCAAAAATGACATTGATTTTTGACCATCTGAAATGGCCGGGGAGTCCATAAAACAGATAAATAGGTCATAACCATTTTACCAGCCTGTAGAATCCCACAGAAAGATTTAAGGGGTCATGAAAGTCTGATGGTTAAAAACAGAGGCTTGGAGAGCGTCCTGTGAAAGGCCAACGAAATGCGCCAAGAATGCTGCATGACAAAGAGCTCCATCTATCCGTTCAGTAATGCTGATTGCTGGTGGCTTGAAACTAGAGATGTTTAGAGAAAATATTTTTTTTCTTCAGATCATACCAATTAAGACTCTGGCCAGAAAGTATTATTTTAAGATGAACATGGACACACTTATTAGTAGCGCTACAAGGAACACAAATGGAAGTAGACAGAGCCGAAACCTAAGTTGATTGCAAATTCAATTAGGCAGATTCCTTTGCTCATTCCAGGGGCTGGCTGATATCTGATACACCTGAAGCTTGGAGGTTTTCCTATGGATTAGGCTACTAAATGAAAAGCCTTTAGTTTTAAATGGTACTATGTAATTTAAAAAGCTGTGCGGCTAACTAATGCTTTCAGTTACCTGGACCAGTCTTGATTATTCCTGAAGTGTCTGCTATCTCTAGACAGAATTTGCTTGTAAATATCATCATTGGAAGTGCTTCCCTGTAGCAGACATACACACACACACACACACACACACACACATTGACATTACTGCAAGTTACTTCAAGACATAGAGTAGTTTTATAAATTGTATGGCAGAACTTGCAGACCTTGCTTTCTTGACGAAAGCTGTGAATACATGCTGTTTTACTCTTGTCAAAGTGACATTATCGCTCACTGGTGATATACCTCATGCCTTGCTCTAGGTCACCTCAATGGTGACTAATGAGAGGATAGCAAACGCTATTGATTCCACTCTTCTCCAACTTTGTGTTGCCTGTATGGGGATCAAACTTTCATGATTTTGAAGCCTTTTCTTGAGTGCATTGCTATCTTTAGGACTGTAGTTAAATGTGTTTGAGTTGCACTCTCTAAGCACACAAGTGGGTTGATAGCCAGGAGTGCCTGTGTTGTTGACGGGTAAAATGTTATTACTAATTTATTTCTCACCTTTCCCCAGTCTGGACTAAGAGCTCAGGGGGCCACGTCTGTGGGGCCAAGCTAGATTTCAGTCCTGTCAACCTTTTACTTCACCTGTCAGAACGGTGACGGACGTACAAGTGCTTGTTTGCCCTTCCTGTCGTCTTCAGCTGCATTGGCCATGACAGGCTGCATGGAGGAAATAGACGGAGTGCACATTTCAAGGACCCCCCACATCTTCATGGTATAGCTGTGCTGCATGTGAGGTGGTGGGATTTGAGGAAGCAAGCGCTTCTTCCTTGTTTTCTTCCTCTTGAGACATCATTTAGTTCTATAAAGGAGAAGGGTAGAGAAAGCCTGGTGGGTGGAGGTGGTATTAATGGTTGGGGGTAGGAGGTGTTGGCTTTAAGTTCAGATCAGGAAAACGCAGGTCCATCTCAAGAAAGATTACATGTTCAGTCTTAGTCAGGCAGGCAGAAAACCAAACCCGAAACTGTATTCAACACCGTTTTCATGCAACTCTCTAAATCAGTAAATGATAGTGTTCCGCTGAGAATGTTGAGTGCTTTTTGTCAATCCTCCAGATCACCCACATCCTTCAGGAAGTAGCATATGGTCTCCTAAAATGTGTGAAATCTAATCCTCAAACAAATTTGTTCAATGCAAAATAAAAAACTGAAGTGCATGATTATCTGTTAAAGACTACAGATACTCCCTGATACAAGGGCTGCATGTGCCGGAGTCTTTTTAGGTGCTGATTTCAAAACTATAGCCATCCCACTCAGATTTAGATGTTCAGCTCAGCCAAATCCACATAATGACATCAGATTATACCTCTAAAAACCATGAAAATAAATATGTCTTTCTGCAGCCTTGGCTTTGAGGTTTGTGAGGTTGGAGGGCCGCTGCTTTTTGGACATGCATGAAAGGTTTTGTCTTTATTTCACTGATTTATCTGGAAGTAGCGATACTTCCTCTCTGTAAACCACTGAAGTTTTAATGATAGATTTGTAGAACACAGGGAAGACAGCTCAGCTGGACTCATGGCAACAGCTCGGTGCCATGTGGTGTCTTCTGAAACAGACTTCTAATTGTAAGCTAAATGGACATCAGTGGCATCACAGACCAGCTTCAAATGAAGGCCAAGTGAATCATACAGTCTTTCACTCTAACTAAGTACATTTACTGAAGAGCTGTACTTGATGAAGGGTACATTTTTGAGGTAACTGTACTTTACTTGATTATTTACATTTTATTCTACTTATACTATAACTGATAGGGATTCATAGGGAAATGTACTTTTCAGCTGTATTTACTTATTACTTTGCAAGTAAATTAAATGGCCCTTTAGCTGCTAAATGCTCCACTATGTTCACCAGCTACAGTCCCTAACCTTGACTGCTGTTTGGTGCTGGGCGGGTAGCGACAGTTGTTTTTTGGAGCTTTTTTGCTAAAAACAGAAAATAATGCTCTGAGAGTAGTGAGAGTGAACCAAAACGCTGAAGTTGTGGGCCGAAAAACCAAAACAATAAGTTGCAAAATGCTAAAAGAAGCTGCAGAATTGGGTGATAACTCTCTGCTGGTTCGTTACTCTAGCCACACCTTTCATATACAACTAGTCATATGATTCGTTGTTAATATATAAATATTGATTATAGCACCTTTAAGTACACTGAGATCATAATACTGACAATTTTTGAATGCTTTCAGAATATTTTTATACTGATATTACTATTTATTACTTGAGTAAAGGAACCCTGATCTTCTAAACGCCTGTGCGTGTAGTGCAAACATTTATATTTCCGATAGCAAGAACAGGACTGAGTTAACCTTCATTTTTCTAATGACTATTTCCCGACTTCATGGGACTGTGAAATCATCCAGCAGGCATATGCACACAAACTGTATGTTGAATATCCCTTGTATGTAAAATAGATGGATAAATCCACTAAGAGGAGCACGTTTGTTGCCTCTGATGTGTCCACTGGCAGAAATGAGCACTGGCTGAGGGGTGGAGTCCATGTCTCTCCCTCTCTGTCAGCTGGTAAGGAACTCCACACGAGGGAACCTTAGAATGAGCCTTTGTTTTGGTCGACTCTCCTCCTCTAGCTCTCCTGTCATCCTTTGATCATGTCAGGCTTCTTGCTCTCTTCCTCACTCTCGGTCTACCCTCATGGGTCTGATGGGAGAGAAGACGCGTTCAGGACTGCGCCAGGAGAGACCAAAGTATCCCGTTCACCTCCTCTCTTTCCCCCCGCAGGGCCATTCCTGCCCTCAACCCCAACCCCAACCCCCCCCCCGAGATCCCCAGTCAGGTGACAGAAAGTAAGAAAACACTTCTGGTTTGAGAGCATTCTCCAGCAGGGGCCATATCAGCCCCCCTCCATGCACTGTCAGTGGTATTCCTCTAACCAAGACTGGGGTCAGCACCTGTGGATATCATGCCATGAGTCTGTAGGGGGATGTCAAAACGTGCCAATCCCATCAAGACATAGCCATTTGAGGAATGAACAAAATTTCTAGGGTGTTATTGTTGCATTACAGGTCCTTAGCCCATTATCCCTGACAACTAAACCACCCAGGTTTTTGTCTTTATTGTGTTGAAACAGTGGCTAAAATATTAAACATACGTGTTTGCAAAGTTTGATTTTCACGCATCAAAGTAAAGCCCATGCCTGCACTCCATCTCTTTGTTTTACTCCTCTGTTTTATTTTAGGCGGTGTATTGATTTTTGCATTTACCCTGGTTGTGCCCATACATCTCTTCCATTCTCATCTTCTCCCAGGCTTGCTGTAATGCCTCGGTCCGAGCGCAGGAAGCGTCTGTCCTCGGCTATGCATTTGGTGCTGCTGCCCAGCTTTAAATGCCCCCAAACTCTGTCAATAATATTGATGTAATCCACAGGCATTTTTGAGTGATCCTGCTGTCACAGAGACATAATGACAGGCGGTGGAGGCCTGATTGGATCTGCACTACAGCGAGGTCGGCCGGCGCACAGCCAACACAGCCAGGCATTGATAAAGTGTCACAGACTTCAGTGCTTTGATTAGCCCTTCGACTAATGCCATGCTAAGCAGAAACATTACTCTGCCCCCGCTAGCTATACAACTAGAGGAGGGGAGGGCTGGCTGAGGGAAAGGGAGAAAATATACTCTACAGGGAAATTAACCAATGCGGATGAAATGGTGTACCAAGGAAATTCTTGGATAAATTAACAACGCAATTACATTACATGACACACTGCAAGATGGATGAGGAAAACTTGGCTGGTATTATGTTCTGTTTTCCAAATTGCAATTTATTTGAGGGCTCTAATGGATGCCGTATTAAAACATCTTGGGCTGCGGTCAGATTTCATTGTGTGTCACCCAGACGTGATTGATGACCCTCTCTTCCACGCCCCTCGACCCCCCCCCTCCACGTCCTCTCTTGCAACCCCTTACTTCACCCTCCTACGTTCCCCCATGCTGCATTCTCTGCACATTTACTGGGAATTTTAAACATTAGCAACATTTATATGGATCCAGGAGTATGCAATTGATTTTCTTATCACTTAATTTCCTCGCTTGCCCCTGCAACGAGACGATAAATTCTGTGCTACTTGCATACTGAGCGCCGTGGTCCATCTCTTCTCTTGATCTTTTCCCTTTCTCTCACCCCATAGTAAAATTCTATCAATAATGCTATTTTCCTGGAATCCCACCCTCTCATCATCTCCCTCTGATCTTCCTTTGCCTTTTCATGTGCTTTTGTTCCAGTTGCAATGATAGCTCCAGCTATTCTTGAAATGAAAATATAATCGAAAGTATTTTTATTGCTGTAGCAAATGCATTACTGCGTAAGGGACATCTGGAAATCATCCACAGTGAGCTTGCTCAGTTATGGCAATATCATAGTGACTTTATTTTACCATTCATAATTACTCACAGGACAGTGAAAAACCACATGCTATCTGCTTTGAACTTGGAGGAACAGGGTTTGCCCAGATTGACCCGAACAAACGTGAAGCAACCCAATCCTTGATACACTTTTCCCTTTTCAGTCATGCACCCCCCCTACCTTTCTCTCTCCCTCAGAGGTGAGTGGAGCCTTCCGGGGAGGGAAAGGTTAATAACATTCAGAATAAATCAACGTGCGGCACATCCCTTGGATGACATCAGCGAGTGCTCCTCCAACCCACAGGGCCATAAACAGCTTTGTTTTTTTTTTCAGGTTTGTTTCAGATGTGAGCAAACGGATAAATAATGAATGAGCCGCACTGACGGGACACATATTTCACTTAGCGGAAATGGCTTTAATGCAGTCGGCCTGTATTACGCTTCCAATCACTGAGAAGCTGAGAAGCTGCATAGGGAAAAGGATGTTCAAACAACATTCAAAGAGTGTTGAACTCAGGTGTATCTCCAATTTAAATGACCTAGTTTCCAACAAAACTCCTGAACCAGCTTCTCACCTGCTGTAGCCTATTAAAAAGGATGTTGCACATGGAGTTCTGGAGGTGAACTGAAAATGAGAAAATTGGAAATACTAATTTGGAACGATGAAGATAATCCTAAAAAAAAAAAAATGCAAATAAGACAGAATGTAATTCTGAATGAAGAAAAACATCTGGTATTGACATGATGTCAACTATCTTTGCACTGTTTAATAGTCTCAGACATTGCACTTCTCTGTCAAATCATTTCCCACGCTACAAAACGCTCATATATTCCCATCATGTAAATTAAATGACTATTTTTAGTTTTTGGGAGGGATATAAAAGGAAACTACTTCATATGCAGGCCCATGAATTTGCACAATCTTACTCTGATTCACTATTTATTTACGTATTCCCAGCAGAAGTATTCTCTTTGTGGTTTTGGGGAAATTCAGCGTGACTTTCCCTTTTCCCAGGTCTCGATGGTTAAAAACAAAAGTGAGCCCGGGGTTTTTTTTGGCCGTCACATGGCTTTTAGAGGGTTTGTCTAAACAAAGTTTTGGGTTTGTAAATAGCGAAGGTTATCTCGCCATCGAGGCCTCCAGATGGCGGCTGAGCCAGACCACCTGCTATGGAAATGCCTTTGCTTTGAGGACTGGGTGGAAATATCCAGGCCCCGGCTCTCACTCTCTGTGTCTCTCTCCCATACACACAGACACACACACACGTCTTTATGGTTAACATGGTCGGAACAAGGATGAGAAGAAGCCCTCTGCTCATTTTCCCCTTTGAGCGCTGCTCTCCACTCCCCCCCGCCTCCTCCCCTCTCTCCCCCGTATTGACCCCCCATCACTCTCCCCAGACTTTACCCTCAGAACAAAACAGCTGGACAAGGGAGGGCTTTCCTGCAGGTCCAGACCTATCATGTAAAAAGATGACACATCTTTTGAAGAAACTGGGCAAAAGGGAGAAGAGGCCGTTTCGGGAGAGAAAACATAAACAAAGGTGTTTTAATATGATGGTCGCCAGTGGCACACAAAGAAAAGTGGAAGAGGGCAAAAGAAAAATTGCTTACAATACGAACCCTTTGAATGACAGCCTGGAGACCTAAAGCATGAAACATAAACCTTGTTTTTAGAGCCTGAATGTAGAAGAATGGATTTTGTGTTTGTCTAATACTAGAGTCAAGATCCAAGTCAACATATCTTTACTTTTTTGTTTCTTTTATCTGGTATTTTTTAATACTTTATAATCCCGTTAAAGCCTCCCTGTTTCATAGCTGAGCGTCTTCGGTAAATAAGTCAAAGATATTTGTACGGTGCGTGTCTTTGTGTCTCAGAGCAAAAGCCAGAAGATCTTTAAAATCCCACAGACACGTCGCCCCTTCTCCATTGTTTTAAAGAGAAAACTCCTCTGATACCATATCATCCAATTGTCTGTTTTGACACTTGACTTTGATCGATGGAGGTTCAGCGCTGTGGTTGAACACACGCCCCCTTCCCCACAACCCTTTAAGAGGTCATGAAAAGCACCACTGTACATCAAAACAGCCAACACACTCCCTGCCACATCATCCAACATGACACGTGTGAGACAACGCTGACCACAACAATGGCTCGACCCCTTTGATGGTAAAATGCTTGAGTGTTTATTTACATCGGGCAACCTCCTCGCCTGTCCGTCAGTTGTGCGCGCCGTGGGGTCTTTGAAGTCATTGCGGTGATGCCGTGTCCCGCCCGGGGAGCGTGAAGAGAGGCGGCCATATTTGCAGCACTTGTTGTTCAAGACACATGGGCAGAATCAGACACAGTGTGTTTGATCAGGGAGAGTTTTCTGAGCGTAATGGCAGAGAAGGATGAGCACACAGCTGCCCTGTGGTTTTTTGATTTGATGCAATGGGTGCCGCAGAGATATTTGAAATGAATCAGAACCATCCTTTGCCTGTCATAAAGATGTGTGTTAATCCACGCTCTTGTTGACTGTATTCGCAACAATAAGCAGTGACAGGAAAATGCAGGAAATGTGGAGAAAATATCCCCCAAATGCGTGCTTATTGACAGCTATTTTCTCATGAACACAAAAGCACCATTGCACCTCATGGACACACACATAGACACACACGCTTTTTGCATCCGTAACACAGCTACTGGATCCACCAACCTCCACCCTCCACCCCAGCCCCCGCTTTATCCCACAGCGTTAATTAAAGCTGAAAGGTTACCAAAGGTGGGAGCCAATAACAAGGCCACATATTACATTTAAGTTGCTTCTTTTTCTTACACCCTCTCAATAATTCATGCTATCAGAGTGTCTACAAGGAAGTGAGGCCTCTCTTCCTCCCAGGAAGCCTCAGACAAGGATCATCTGTCCTCTGAACTCATTGTAAGTAAGGAAGTGCGGGCAACAATACATACCAAGCCAACCCCAGCCTCATAAATAAATATGGTGATTGTTAATGGGGTTTAAAATTACTCATCCTCTGCTCCCCAGCCGACTACTAGTGTGACCACTGTGGCATACAAGCACATGGAGGCTACATGTCCCTCCAGATAGAATATCTGGCACCAGCGATACCACAAAATGGCCACAATGCCTCCACTTCCACTTCGTCCTTGTCGTGTTCCTTATCTCCAGACGCATCGTCTTCCTCACCTTTTCCCTCGTTTCAAGGTGGACGTCTCTCCCACACCTTTTCTCATGTTTCGAGGTGGCTGTTTTAGACCAGCGGAAAACAAATAAAGCGTTTGTCTGCTTTTCATTTTCATGCTCCTGAGCGTTTACTGATTTCTATCAGTGTTTGAATGTCATTACACCTGCGGCCACCGAGGCTATCGTTCTCGAGGTGTATTTTGTTTATCATCCTTCTGAATTGATTTCACTCTGTTCAAGCAGATGCATTCAGCGGACTGATAGCCCTACTTGACTCATGTAAGGAAATACTGCTCAGGCATGTAAAGATATAGAGCCGCGCTGTGTGTTGACTCTGTGCTTTTCAAAAATATCCCTCCCTTGTAGATGCTCTTGTGACTTTCATAGAAATGTTTTTGCAATTGAAATATAATACAAGCACAGTCCTCCATTTCCACCCACTTATACTTGAAAATATATTTTTCTTCTAATACTGAGAGAGCACAGAACATACCCTCTAATTGAAATGTAAACTGTCTGTGGTCCGTGTTTATACTTGCATTGATAAACATCATGAATTCAGCCAGCATCTGGTCTTAAGGACAGTGTTTATTTTTCTACTGTATGAGAGAGATGATATATTTTCCCCGGATTCCTTTCTGTTGCAATATTTCTGCTTGTTCATGTTCATTCCCTAAGAATCGTTTGGCACATGCAGTATGTTGCAGTATATATTCATTTACCAGCTTTGAATGGCCACATTCATGATTATTATTATTATTATTTCCCTTTTCCAAGAGTATACATGAGCAGGCTTTGCTCTGCTGAGGTGTAGATCATGTCTCTGCTCGTTTCTCCACCATAGTGTGGTGTAGTGTTTCTTAGTGCTCCAGCTCGATTGCATGCCTGTATCTCCCCCTCCAGGACAACAAGCATTATAGTCCCATTCTCCCTCAGCACTGAGGCTGGAGAGAGCAGAAGAGGCACATCTCCATCTCCAGCCGCAGATTCTGAAATCTGTCACTTAAATCACCCGGGGGGGGGGGGGGGAAATCCAAAATAAAATATCCGACAGCCAAACGATGCTCTGTTCTTTGACAAAATAGTTCTAGGAGGGACCTGGGCAATTTGCCTGAATTCTGTTATTCCCAGCCCCGTTCTCATCTGTGTTCCCTACTCCCCAGCGCCAGCCTGAGCTGATAACAAGTGAGTGCACTCCCTGGAATGATGGATGGGCCTTAGCCATGGGCTTGTCAGGAGAGGGTGCAGGGCCATATGGAAGTGGCATATGGAAGCTCATAGTAGAAGATGGGGCAAAAGGAGGGGAGTGACAGAGATATACATTAAAGACACTGCTTTGCTCTTAAAAATGCAAGGTTCATCAGTTTAGTGGGGAGTATCAGTCAGTGGCGCTTCCTTCCGTGGAACTGGAGGCAGACAAACACAGGCAGATGCAGCAGGCTGTCCTTTCATGATTGCAGCAAGTTTCCTTTTTGATCCCTTTTTAAGTTATGGCTGCAGTAATTGTTTGCAGTTTTTTTTTTACCAGATCTGGGAACTGTAAGAATTTGTATAAAGCAATGAATAATCCCAATGAGCCTCAGCAGAAAATAACTACAGCAATATGGGACCTGTGTTTTCTATTCTGAGCATTTTAGTATTGATTCAGTGCTGTGTTGTTGTCAGTCACCTTTAATTTCCACTTTAATTCTGAGGGATGCCTGCACACAAGTTCACCCATGCAGTCCTCTGAACAAGCATTAATTATGTCTTCAGATCAAGCCATGATCAGTCTATTTTTACCTTTCTGTCTTTGTCTGTGTGCGTCCGTGTGTCTGCACGCATGTGTACTATCAGGCACGGATATGTATGTGTGTGTGTCTCTGTCTGTCTGTCTTTCTTAGTGCCCTGTGGAGTGTCTGTGGGCCCTGAGGAACTCTGTTTGATTGTTTAAAGCCCTCCTTAATTGGTGCTTTGTCTGTGCACTCCTAAATGAGGCGGGACACCCACGGTGGGGGTTCCTGTGGAGACCGTGGGCCGTTTGACAGCCCCCACGGTGGGGCCTGTCCCACAACCCCTCAAACTGCCAGCCGCATGACAGCGGCCCATGCCGCACCACCCTGGCCAATTAAAACTCAGCTGTCAGGACCAGACACTATACCAACACTGGTTGACTGAGTGTGACTGTGAGATAGCAGAGAAAGAGCGAGGAAGTGTGTGTGTGTGTGTGTGTGTGTGTGTGTGTGTGTGTGTGTGTGTGTGTGTTAAGGGTGTTCATGCCTTCTTGCAATCATTAGTTGATGAATAGACCCCCCCCCCCACTCCCTGGCCTCCTTGTTTGTGTACAGTATGCATTCATTCCATTGTCATAAGGTGTATGTGAGGCGCTCATGCCCGTGCATGCTTTAAAATATTCACCCATGCTTAGTGTGTTCAAATTGTGAGTGTTTATGCGTGTGTGGTTTAAGTGTTCTTTGTGAAGCGCTCGGCAGACAGGCTGTATTGGGTTACATGCAGTCAGATTTGTAATTCGGAGTAATCACTTAGGACAAGCCCTTACACCATTTTATCTGGTCATGACTCTAGGCCAAAGTCAATACTCATAGTATAGTAATGAGTAGGGGCTAACTGAGCACGTTTTATTAAAGCTCCGAGGAGTGAATCTGATGCCAACCTGCTTCCCCTTGAAAATATCATTCTCTTTCTGTCTCTCTCTCATTCTCTGTCAACCTGCAGCAGACCTTAGGCCTTCTGTTCATAGGTGGTAACAGCGCCTCATCCATCGCTTTTATTGTCTAACAAACGTAAACAAATCCCTTCCAAACAGGATAAGGGGAATTATCGGCGCTAGGTAGGATCTAGCACAAACCAAGCTCTTCTTTCTCAAACCCCAAAACAACGAGCAAGTCTCTGCAGCGTGTTAAAAACCCCATATTTATGTTGAAGACATAAAATCACTGCAAAACAGGTATTATGTGAGGAGATTACTGTGGAATGACAAAGATGAGTTAAACCCCCCTTTGGCAGGATCCAGATTTGTAATCTGAGATTCCAGCACTGGGCATAGATTCAGTTTAATCCCTGCTGAAGGCAAAATACAGTTATTGGAAACTTCTCACCTCATCATAACCATGTTCAAGCATCACATAAAAGCTAACCTCAGCAATATAAAATCCTCAGCATTCTTTTCCACAAAAGGGATCGCCTTACCTTATGGTCTCCTTATTGAATCCTCTGCCTCTCTGTGGTAGATATGCTATATGTAGTGAACAATGTTACATTGTTGAGATGGTGCACAAGCACTCTACCCTTGGGCTAGTCTGTGAAGAAGCATGATGTGATTGACAGACAGTTTCTATGGGGGTAAGTAATAAGTCAGAGTCAGAAACAGTGCAGCTGCATATCCACCTTTCACCTGCTGTGTGGCGGAACAAAAATACAAGATATTCTCTTTCAGCTTTTGCTTGTAAAAAGGTAAAAATGCACATTTCTTGATAAAAAGTAAAAAAAAAAAAAACTTTGGATAAATAATCACAGGCAAAGTGCAGCCTGGAAATAGACTCTTTGCAAATTTTTTTTGCAGCCAAAAGGAATAAAATCATGACAGAGGACGACAAGTAAAAGTAGACCAATCATAATGTCCACCTGTAGGAAACCTCACCTTTTTAAGTCCTTCATTAGAGATATCGACATAGATTGTGCTTGACTACAAACGTGCTACAGTAATGGCATACATGTGGAAAAATACACACTCAGACACAAAGATGCACTCATCTCATCCTCTGTGTCCTGCATCTGGAAGTTGCTCCATGAAAAGTGGCTTCTTCCTGCTCTCGCTGGAAACATTTTCCAACCAGTGGAAGGCTTCTTCTGGGAGCTGGCCCACATCCAGGAACACTCAGGCTTCACAGCTGTCTTACAGCGTTTAAATGCAGCATATGGTACCCAAGTACCATTGTTTCACCACTAAAGGCCCTGTTTTTTCATCAAGGAAGAAAGGCTATTTAATGTCAGTTTCACTTGCAGAGAAGAAAGAAGTTTTGAAAATGAAAACTAGGCTGTGAAAAAGGTTTTTTTTTAGGTTATTTTCTCAGACCATCACTAATTTTGGCAGTGATGACATTTTGATTCTCAGCCTGTGAGTTTGTGAAACAACACCATCTGTGTGCTTTCCTCTAATTAGGGTAATAGCCACAAATATTACGGCAACAGTTCCTCATGACAAGCTGTTACATGCCAATGTGTGAAGACTTTTCTGGGTTTGATAGGCACAAGTTAGCAATTGCACTGATGTAACTGAACAGCAATTCTGCATTTTAATAACAACGAGGAGACCTTGTATTTATCTCATTTGGCATTTTCCCCATGTAATAAATCACATCGGAAATATTGTACTTTTCTTTTAATTGCATTTTGTAAGCATTATCTGTGTATTTCTAATTTTCTGCATTTTCAGTATGCACTATTATAAGGTCACATGTTGTGAAATGGAAAATGACTACATATTACCATGTTTTCTAAAGACAATAGGACCTTTGTGCTGCATGTGATGGGTGCACGACTGCAATTACAGAGCTTCACCTGCTGTGCAACGCGCTTCACATTACCTCAAAAACAATATCATATTCATCATCAAAACCTGACAAAACATTTCATTTTAGGACACACGATACATCACATTATCTTCTCAATCTCCTCACTTCATTTTCTTTGGTACCATTTGAACCCAAAATCTGACATTAACAAATGGAAGTTAATTTGCCTCCCTCAGAACACGTTATAATCAGTCTAAAGGTTAATGTTTCTGCTAATTTATAAATGCAGGATTGCTGTCAGCATGAGGGGGAAATGGTTTTGAAAGGCCTGACATTGTAAATTAAGCCTGTCAGATCGTCTCTCTGTGCCGGCGGATCAGAAGATGCCGCAGTCTATGATGTCAGACAGGCAGGAAAACAGCCCTGGGGGACAGACCTTGCTCCCTCACTTCCAAACACCGGAACGCCGGGAATTATGTGGCTTTGGAAAGGTAGCTGGGCGCACAGGCGGGAAGGCGGGGGGTCTCACCTTTAGGGCCTGGACTCGATGGTCGAAACTGTGTGTGATGTTGATGGCTGATGAGATTTTAGCTAATTTAGGGAGACTCACAAGGGAGGATCACTGGAATGAAGATGTCATGCTTTGCCAGTGCAGTGCATTGTGGGACCCGGCAGCCAGATTCTCAGACCATGTGTCTGTGATTAAATTTGCACCGTGCAGCCATTTTTCCTCTTGTCCTTTTTACCACTCCAGGAAAGAAAGGAAAATAAGCTCCATCCAATGGCATTCTTGATGAATAGATTAACCGATAGTTAGAATTAGTAATGACTGGCATGTGTGGAATAATTTCGGTTTAAGAAAAACTATTTCTGTCCTTTTCAGACCTGGCTTTTTGGGCGGGGGAAATCCAAGAACTTTTTTTTTTATTTACTCACATTTAACTAATAGCATAAACTAGTTATTTAGTAATTTAATAGTTAGTTATTTAATAAAACATCTTTAGACTTCACAGCAACCAGTTTACAATAATGTTTAAACTAGTTGCTGTGAAACATCTGTAGCATGATCCAATCAAAAGCAATCAACTGTAGCATCACAAGCTGTAACAAAATGTGGAAAAAATAGATTGAGGGGGCCTTGCAGTATATTAAACTTAACTTATTCTTAAGTATCATTATTAATTATTTTGTAAATCTAGATGTATGCATATGGAAATGTCAGTGTTAGGAGTAATCATGCAGTTTGCAGTGAATGGGAAATATCCAATTAAGCTCTTCAGTCATCCACTCTGACCTTATCAGCATAACATTTTCTGATTTAAATACGTTGTCTTATTATTAAATGTAATTTTAAGTGTCAGCATTGGCAATTTTAGACTATTTTTATGGGTGCTCAAACACACCTAAATTTCATCTTAGCACCCAAAAAATAATAATGATAGGCCTAATTATTATTGTTATTGAATATTAGTATTTTCTGAAATCGCTATTAGCCCTCTTTAATTTTAGATTTTGCGAACTTCTCTGAGGGCTGAAATTGAAAATCAGCACCTCCACTTTCAAACTGAGCTCTTTGGTATAGCTCAGTAATGTGAATGTAGGATTTCATGGCACAGAAAGTAGCCCAAGTTGAAACGTTAGGAAATAAAATTGCTGAACATTCTGATCGAGAACACACCATCTAATCAATATGTCTCTGCAGTTGATTCAATGTGTTGGCCAATTTATCAAGATCATTGTAGCTATCAAATAGCACTCAGAGAACTGCGCATATGTAATCAGCTCTAATATTTGGAAATTTGAGGGCTGTTGGTTGTCTTGATTTTGTGTGCAGGCCTGACAGTATAGCAGTTTTTATTTGTGCTGATTTGTAAGGACTGAATTGGGGGAAGCAAGTGCTGAGAGAACATCAGACTTTCCTTCATTGCTTGATGATATGGTGGACAGTCCCCACGTGCTTCAAACACTGAAATAATGTTTTATACATTCCTCCTATCTGCATTGATCTTTTATTACTTTGGAAAGTTCTGGCCATTATGATTGAATCTTTGCCCCAGGTTTCACTAACTAACTGTGGGTCCTTTCTAACACAGGTGTATTATATTGAAACCTGTGATTGCTCATTCTCAAACATTATATTATACAACAATAGGCCACCAACTAATAAGGGTGCTTCTAAGGGTAGCACTGTGTTAATTCATTTGAGGTTTGCCAAAGTGAAAGGGGATGGATACTGTTGCAAACATTTTTCTTGTAAATTAAATATATTTCCATGGAAAAATAATAATTATTGTTATTTGATGAAATGAGTGATTTAGCAGTGGCTTTAAGGCACTGTATGCATGTCACATTCCCATTAGGGGCTGAGCCTCCTAAAGGTCAGATCCTAGAATGTGTCAGGTCAGATATGTCCACCATTATTCAAAATGCTTCTTTCACTTTTCAGTCTAAACAGTTCATATATTAGCAAGCTAGAGATGGCTTTGTCAGTGGGTCTCTGGTTGGATGTAAGTATTTACTGACAGCTGATCTCTACTTAACTACCGTGTGTAGCAAACTTGTGTTATTGCTTGGCCTTGTGTGAATTAACAAAGAGTTATTTCCATCAGAACTGCTCAGAGTACAGTTTGTACCAGATGAGTCTTTCCTTCTTCTTCTTTGTCCTTGCTCCCTTTTATATTCACATAAATGTTGGATGGCTAAATTTGCCTGTAAGGAACAAAACTCTGCAATGCCAAGTTCACATCAGCTATCTTTCCCCTGGAATTGCTCCGTCCGTGCTAAGTGTTACAGAGCCTTGTGGGATGGAAAGAATTACAGCCCTATAGTAGAGCCCATAAGCCAATCAGACATTGGGGGGTTGTTACGGGGGTACGGGGAAACAGCCAAGCTCTGACAAGCACCAATCTAGTCCTGCTGGTGAGATGATGAGGCCAAGGAGTAAGATAAAGATTATGTCAAACCTGTGGTAGAACCCCCCCCCACATAAAAAAAGAAAAAAAAATTTGATCCAGGAAAATTTCTTCCTCAGTGGGAGGAAATGGCAACCGACAGATTAGACATCTTCTACTGTAATCTGTATAAAGCTTTGAAATATATGTCAGCTGCAGGCCAGATTTTTTTCTTTCTTTCTCTCTGTCTCTCTCTGTCATCCCACCACACACACACACGCACGCACGCACGCACGCACACACACTCACACACACACACACACACACACACACACACACACACACACACACACACACACACACACACACGCACACACACATACAAATGACCAGAGGAGTTAGCATAACTGCAGATAGTGAGAAGCCTGAAACTAACTGGACTCTTGTCCGGCAAACATCTGTAGCCATAGCACACGTGTGTGCGTGCGTGCGTGCGTGCGTGCGTGCGTGCGTGCATGTGTGTTTGCCCTCTCCTCTGCATTGGCCGTCATTACTGCAACCTGTCAGGACCCAGTCTAATGGTGTCTCACCTGACAGCCTCACAACCTTGCACCAAACAAGCAGCGCACTGTAGGAACAGGAGGCGGAGGAGGGGGAGAGCAGGGGAAGAATACAAGGATCCCCTGTTGGAAAATAGGAAAGGAGGGGAGAATACAATCAATAGAAAACCCTGTTCTGTTTTTCAATGAAGTGACAAACTATCAAATTCATTGTCGAGATGCTACTTACAGAGAGAAATGTCGTCAGTAGCTGGCATGCCAGTGCGATTGCTGTGTTATGCGGTGCATATGCAGCAGCCATGTCTTAAGGAATAGCCATTATGGTAAGCAGGTCATTTTGCTGTCTGAATTTTCGAGCAATTTGCTTTATTCATCCAGCTCTGTGGCTATAACTCTTGGACTCCCTCAAGACTAAAAAGTAGGAACAGAAGATTCTTTGATGAGAGACAAATAGGAATAGTGCTGCACTGTCTGAATAGGGTGCAATTCCCCTGGGTTTCCATTGTCCCTGTACCATACTGTATCTGTCCAGCCTGTACCTTCCCCGCTCCTCTGCTGCTGCTCAGAGACAGATAAGTAGAGGAATGTGCAGGTGTGTTACATTTTTTTTTTGCCTCATCATCTATTTTTCCAGTGTCAGAAAAACAAGCTTGTTGAGAAATATGAAGTTTGTTTTGCTGGCAGAGCCATCCACGATGGTAATCAACGTAGTCATATTCATTGCATCATGGCTTTATTTTAACAAGGTGTGCCCTGTGTGTTAGCAGCAGAAATGGATCTAATTTAGCCTTCCCTCTTTGCCATCATTAGTGGAGGACAGAGGGTTTTTTTCCTTTCCTGGACTGTGTACATGTCTGGTTATGTCTTTGAGTTGACATTCCACGCTGTCTGTATGTCCCTGGGCTGTGATGACCCCATGCTGGGGCTCCAGGGCCCCGCCAGAAGGGCCTGAGGTGCTTCATCAGGGTGACTTATGGCTGCTCTGATCACAGACACATTCATACACACAGGCACACTCATGGACTGTCATGTAGATACACAAAAAACTCACATAAGCACATAAGGCCCATGTACACAGACACAAACACACGTGTCCACTGTGTAAAGTCTTTTTTTTAAGAAGCTGGATGCTCGTTGTGAACCACATACAGAAATGCTAACATTAGTTTTTATACTGTGCTATAAACTATTTTGTGTCTTTTTTTCCCAAATGGAGAGAGACTTAGGCTTTAAAATGCCATCATCACAACCTGAAACAACAGGAGGGACGTAAAATGGCAAACTCCAGCACTACTCGTGCTAATAAATCACTCTCCACACAATAGCAAGCACAAACACACACACACACACACACACACACACAGTCGAGTGTGTAGATACACCTGGCCACCCCTTTACTCACTCTGTTCTTGCTGCTCCATAGCCCCACCCAGTGTAGAACAAGAAGTGCATGACGGTGCTCTCTTGGACATGAGGATTTAATAGGTGACCCTGGGCTGCATGCTGGGTCCCCCGCTGCCTGGGCTCATCCAGCCGTAAAATGAGGCACAGGCAGGACCCGGCTGGTAATGAGAACTGGCATTTTGCTCAGGATAACCTCGGGAAAATCGCTTCTATAAATACCTTCTATAAATAAAAGTGTACCTTGGCCCAAGACTGCGTAAGGGGCTTTCTCTGAAAAGGTCATCTATTGCCCCGACTCCGCCACGACTCACCATGTTCCTGTTTTCCTCTTCTCCCGTACCTCCTTGTCTGTATCCTTTGCCGCTCCCTCTCTTTTCTTTCTTCTTCTTATTTTATAAGGTCTTTGTGTTTTAACTGCACACAACATGGTACGTTATCATTCATGTCATGTGACCCTTGGAGGGCTCATTTGTCCTTCTTGTGTGTATCTTCTGTTCTAACAATCCTGTGTATCCTTGACCTTGGTCAGGCGTCAGGACATACATCCTGGAGTGAGAGAAAAGGAGATGGATAAAGGGCGAAGGAGGAAGGCAAAGATTCAGCACATGAAAGAAAAAGTTGAATAGAAAAGTAATGCATAAACTCAGCAAATTTGCGAAAAGATGTCAGGAGAGGAACAGGTTTTGGGGTTAGACACACTGGCCCGGTGTTAATTACCCCCCAAAGGCTTGTGTATGAGTGCGTCTCTGTGTGTGTTGACACCGTGTCTCATTTATCAGAGCCATGTGTAATCTGTCAGATTTAACAGTCGCCACCATGTCCTCTTTTACCCACATAAGACTTTAAATTTGCCTCATGTTCCTCCAAATATAAAAGGTCAGGATGGATGGATGGATGGATGGATGGATGGATGGATGGATGGATGGATGGATGGATGGATGGATGGATGGATGGATGGATGGACGGGGTCAACAAAACATCGGACTTTAAAAAGAGAAACTGGTGTTTTGACTCATGTCAACGTTGGTCTCTTTACATAATGACTCATGATTGTTATCTAAGTTTAAGCACATGTTTATCATTGTAACAATGATGAGAAAAGTCCCTTAACCTTAACAAAGTCATAATCTAATCTTAACTCAGTCGTTTTTGTGCCTAAACCTAATCAAAACCAAACCAGAGCGTTGTCAGATCATCAAACAAACTTACTTTTCGACAATGATTTGGAACACTTTTGGCAGCTCAGAGGGGAGTCAGAGCAGAAAACTCTTCTATGTGTTTTTCTTAAGGTCTTTTTTGTGACAAAATAATATGTTAGCTTTGGTGAATTTGCATTTTTCAGGAAGGGTTACTGAGGGAGTAAGTGTTACTCCATGGGTTGAGGAAATGTTCCTACATCTTAAACTCAGTAATTCAGAGAGAGCCCATTGAAAAATATTTGAGAAAATACCTGAAAAATGCATTTCCAGAAAGCTAAAAAGCAGCCCTGCTTTTCTTAGCTCACCAAAAGTGAGATGTTGATGCAACAGTCTGTTTTGGCGCAGGTGAGGCCGAAAATGAAACTGCAGCGTGACAGTCACTGCCACTGTTTCATAAATCCGTTCAACGATCTGACATGTTAAATAAAAGTTTGCTTTTTTCAGTCCTCTCTCTTTCTCTGTGGGAGCTTTCAGGACACAGAAGGAGCCAAGGACTCTCTCTGCAGGCCAGGTCACTTCTTAAACTTCGCTTAGCCCTCATTTGACTGCCTGCGGGCAGCTTAAACTGATTAGCCCCGACCCTACTAGGACTGGCTGACCTCCCCGCACATCCAATACCACTTATTGATCAATATTCATATTGATCTGAGCCCCCCATGCCGGATCAAGGGCGAATATTTCTATTGATTTGACCAGATTAGAGAAGACAAAAGGTTGCCAAATCAGTTTAGATGCAACCTGCCAACAGGATATGACAGCGAGCTGCATGGGGATTTCCAGCCGAGATTAGATTTGATGAGTGTTAACTGTGGAATTGATATAGCTGTAGGTCTGTACCGATCGGTAGCTAATCAAGTAACAGAGTATGTTAATGCAGTCATGTTTGCCCTTTAAATGCATAAGGTTAGACCAATCGATTTACCTGGCTAAACCCAGCGTTAGATCAAACGCAGATGGAATCGTTCATAAGTTATGGCTGGATTTTGATGGTGGTGAAAGAGGAGGTCGCCAGTGCAGTGAAATATATATTTTGACCCGTTTCAAAAACGTGACCACAGTGATAGATCTTGAGCAGCTGTGGGTGAGCTCATCCACAAAACTTCACAATCACAGTTAATCTGTTAATGTGTAAAATGCTGCATCTAATGACAATTGAAACGGCTAATTTGAGTAAAATTTGTATTGGTTACTGCAGAAGTGGCGTGTGTTTCCCTTGTGCTGCTTCGACTCTGAAGACACTGTTTGTTCTTCACCACAGGAAGAGACGGCAGAGAATACAAGCTGTTATACCGCTGCAGACAACACGCTCACATATGCATCGGCATACTGTGCGTGTGTGTGTTGTGCATGCACACCATATCCTTGTTGAAGCCCTGGGAAAACAGGCTTCCACCCCTATTAAATATTGATGCCCTTAGTGGGCTTAAATGTGTGAATAAGTCATGAAACACTGACAACACAACACTCAAAGAAACAGAGAGCATGCGGGCATTTGCAATGTGTGATGTTTGAATGTTACCACAGAGAGTGAGAGTGCAAGGGAGAGAGATACAATGAATAAGAGAGAAGCATTTCATGGCAACATCAGCGGTGGTCTTTCCAAATGAAAATCGTATTTAAGAAGCGGGACACCAGAAGATGTGGCCATTCCATTTACGGCTTTCGGGTTCATCGACAGTGAATAGACCTCACTTTGCTCCTTTAAAGTGGTTCATGAGTGCTATATGCTAATGGAATAGCTAGTTTTGCTAGAATGGAGATGGTTTATCCATACCTTTGCTTTGGCTTGCCTTATGTATGAATTGGCAGCTTCACATTGGACATATAATCCCAAGTGGACCTCTTCTCTTTGAGAGCTAAACGACCGTAATTGAAAGATCGAGGTTCACTGGTTGACATTGGCTCTAACAGCTGAAGAAATGGCTGCCTCTCTTCCGCTGTCCCCGGTGGTCTCATTTTGTGGACATCACTTTTTTGGGTCAGCGAGTTAATCCCAAAAATATGTCCTGCCAGAACCTTGCCATTTATCTGGGTGGGTATTCTGTGTCAAGCTCAGCATGGCTAATTCTCTCTGGGACTCCCCTCTGCTATGGAAGACAGACCTGACTGGCAAACTCACACATTATCGCCACAGTCATCTGATCCGCCTCTCCTTTTCTGCTCCCCTCATTCTTCTACTGGAGAGATCTCCAGAGATCCAGAGTACCAAAAAACAGCAGGTCAGGCTTAAATGACAATGAAGATTTCATGTGTTGCCGGACTACAAATAGAGCTTTAATGTAATTAGGGAAACCATTACGCAAACCTTATTGTTGCCTTTGGCCAGACATTTGATCTTCAAGGACTTTTATATAGTATCGCCACTGAAAACGTTCCAGTCTTAATCGCTTGGATTAATCATACAGTCTGCCATAATGTTTTGGCAACTTCTGAGCTGCCCACCACCAGTTCCAATTTAACCTTTTTTCAACTCTCTTTGACATCCAAAACAGAACTTACCATCAAGCTGAAAACCATTTAAGTTGTTCATACAAAGTCTAAACGCACTTACAGACTGCCCTCCCACTGCACCCTAACGCAATGTGTGTTTTTTTCGCATCAGGCCTTTCAGGAAGAAGAATCCATCGGCCTGTCAAGTGCCATACAGGGGTTGAATGTGGTCATTTATAAGAAGCCGACTGGAGCACAAAAAAAGCAAGAGAAGCCATTTTGGTCCTGTCAGAGGGTTTTGTGGCTCTAAAAGGCTGTGGTGATGTGCTCTGACACTTGGGGTCTTGTATGGTGCTTTTAAGAGCTCTGCGTGGGCACTCTCTGCATCACACACTGCCGAGCAAGACAAAAACATACCTGTCACCAGCAAACACTACGGCTGCACTTAAAGAGATTCCTAGCTGATTTCATGCCGACAGAGGTCTTGAGGTGACTTTGTGACGTTTTTGTTATACAGTAAAGCTTTTATTTGTTGCTGCAGGACATCGCAGCCGCAGTTCTTCGTGTGCTGAGAAGTTTGTTTTTATAGATCTTCTGAAGAAAGAGGAAGTTTGCTGAGTTGAGGAGTCTTGCGGTTGAGCAGTCTTTCGATTAGCACGACCACAATTCCAACAATGCAAAGACAGTACAATTCAGGGCCAAGAAAAGACTGGGAAAGATGTGGAATGCTCCAAAAACACCTGTTTGGAACATTCCACATGTAAACAGGTTCACTGGTATCATGACTGGGCATGAAAGGGGCATCCTTTTGTTTTTGTATATTGTGCCCCAACTTTTTTGTATTCAGGATTGTAAAAGTACTTAAAAAATAACCTATTCCTCATCCTTTTGCGTGTAATGTTATTGTTCCTCCAGTGTGAATGCTGATTGGTCGACGGGAAAACAAAGCACACATTATTGCCCCTGAAAAATAAGCACTGCAATATCAAATTTTTAGCGAAGTTCACTTTTTTTCTGTTGAAACGAACTGTCCTTCATTTAAATCCATTGCCTCACAGGAAGGTCACAATGTGCAAAACAAACAACAGAGAGGACAAAGGAGAGACGATCCTCCATTATGCCCCCCTTGCTTCCTTCCCTCCCTTGCTTTCTCTCTCCCTTCATCCCCTGCTACCTTTATTTGCTGCCCTATTAACAACTGTTACTGCAGCTTTAATTACGCCCCTGTGATCTCCAAGAGTGGCGGGCACGTGTCATCTCCTTCCCAGGGGAGCCTGGGTAATTACCAGCATCTATCCAAGGGCCGTTGCTCCTGTTCCTCAGTCGCCGTGGCGATAATCACACTGCCGCCGCTAACATCTGTTCCTTAGGCGAGAAGTCCAAGTGGCCTAAGCCTGTCACACCATGCCTTCCTGTGTCAGGCTTGACCTCTGACCCCACCCATGGCTTCACGGGGCTAATTTGTTTACTCTCAGAGACAGGAGGGGACAAACCCAAATCCCACCAGAATGCAAAAGCTTTGAGGTTTAAATATGCACATTCTGCAATAATATGCTGTACTGCGCCATCGTTCTGATCAATGCTCTCGTTTCTTTTCCTCTTCAGACATACAGGCTTTTAGTTCTTTTATTGGAATTGTGCATTTTTGATCAGCATTTTGGTCTTTAATTCTGACTCACCTTCAGATGAATAGTCTTCTCCTAAACGCCCACACCTTATGTCAAATACAGAGAGGAGATGTTATGATCACCATCAGTTGCAGAGGTTTTGGTTCATGTGCACTGGCAAAATGTATTTAGATGAAATCATCGCTGAGATGATTATTTAGTTTATAGCAGATCTTTGAGGTTTCCGTTGCAACATGAAGTCATTCCAAACTGCACTGTAAACTCGATAAAATCAGACACTTGAGAAATGGAACAATATTTGATCCTGCTAACAAAAGAGAGATTTTTAGTGCAGATTAAGAGCGATGATGAGCACTGAAAAACCTGTCAGCTTTCTCAAGATAGAAAATATGTTTCTCATGTCATAGCCATCTACACTTAAGTCAGAGTTGTCAGTCTTAAGGTGAAATATTCAATCTCTACCCTGAGCTCTTGTGACCTTTTCTCCTGTTTGCAGCAGACAGCATCAGCACGGTCAATAAGATAAATGCAACCCGTCCAACACTGTGCAGTATTTTCAGTCAGTAACAGCACAGTTTCGACTACAGTACATCCAAACCGAGCTACTAAATTCAATCTGAAATGTAACTTACGCTCCGTTGCTCATCCAGGCTTGTGTTAGAGCCCAACAGATAGAGGCTGGACTTATAGAAAATCTCTCTGATGGGACTATTTGCCCAAACCAGAACTGAGTTTTTTCAGCAGAGTCGGAACTTGTCCACTTCCATACACGTCTCTTCAAAACTCTGCCTCTCGTGTGCAGCAATCTGCAATTCTTGGCCAAGTTTTCATGGGAAAAGAAAGACGCAGTTACAGAGCGGGAGTCAGAATTAGGGAGCAATCAGCATACAAATCCTCAGAGACTATAAAGCCATTTCCCTCTTTCTCACTGATGAGACCCAGCAGCAAGTTTTGCCCTGCTCGCAAACTTTTCCCATAATGAGAGCACTTAGATGTGTCTGACCACACTTACACATAAGAAAAAGAACGAGGATTGAGTGTAAGTACGGTAGATGAAGGGATAGGTAGCTACTCTAAATAAAGATATATTGCATATTTGCAGCAGATGAGGTGGCAGAATATAAAGAAGCGTGGAGGCTTGAATAATGAAAAGCTTTCTGATCAAAGGGACAGGAAAAGCGATGTATTTAAGCAGGTCAGAATCTTTAAAAGCTGTTTTATTTATGCGCTTTTTAAAAGAAAGTCATAGTCAATATTTGGCAGCTGTGACATTAACGAGCAACGTATTATAAGGGAGGGGGGATTCATAAATATGCATGAAGATATTAGTGGGGTGTTAACAGTAAGCACCTGTCTACTTAACCGTGACAGGAACTCTGTGAGTGACTTTACAGAGACCCCCCCTCCTCACAGAGCCACATGTGTCCTTCTTTACTTAGCGTCGCCTCTCCCTGCCAGTGACAGTACCACTGACAACCCACACTCGGAAAAAAAAGAACATGTTTTCAGAGATGTCAACCAGCGATGGTGAAAGCTCAAGGTTAGAGTTGCTCGCTGGCTGGCACATCCGCCAGCCTGCCTGCCTCCCTGCCTGCCTGTTCTTCTTTTGCACTCTATGAATATTGGCTATCCACATTGTGAAATTAATAATGCATTTTCATATTTTTTCCCATCTCAAGATGTGGGGAATAGCATAGCATCTGTCAAGTCGGCTTCTACATCCGAACTGTCGAAAGTCAAAGGGTTATGTATCCTCTTCTTTTTTTATTTATTTTTTTTTCTGTTTTGTCAACGAGAAGTGAGAAGCTGTCAGGGGTATTAAGTCTGACAGGGGGTGCTTCTTCGCAGTTGGCATGTGCATAATTATGTTAGAAGTTTTATTAGAGGAGGTTAATCATCATTCTTTGTCCCCTCTGATATGAAATGTGCAGGTTGTTAAGTATCATTTCTCTCAGTCAGATAAAATGCAGTATAACAGTGCTAATGCAGTATCTTCCGTTACTGCAATAACACAAATTCACGTATCCCTACATTACTGCATCAGCAACAAAAAGATAAAGAAAAATTACAACTGAATGCCTTAAATAAAAAGAAATATCTGCATCTTGCATATGACATTACAACAGAAGATATATGAAATTCTTCATTAGGTATTGTGTAAACTGAGCTTCAGCACATCCAAGTGCTGTTTTTATGCTTATTATGCTTTGCAGCTTATGTGCTGTGTATCAATGTGCCTGAACTGATTCAGATTTGAATCTAAACTTACTTAAAACATCATCATTGCATTTCTGTGATCATCATTATATTTTCACTGATTGAGTTACGAGGCAAAATATCTAATAAGATGAATGGATTTGTACACCGGTCGCTCTGTATCTAATCCGTTCCCCAAAGTCACTCCAGAGTGGCTGTCTGTCAGTGATGAGAGGCAGACCCCTGCTCCGGGTCGCATTCCCCCTGGGCAGCCCACAAAAGTTGTGTAAGAGGTTAAATATATATTTACTTAAATTAAGGGCATAGGTAAAAATAAGCTAAAGTGCAGGCAGTGGATAAGAGCAAAAATACACTAAAAATACAATATCAGATAATATTATTAAAAATGATCAGCCACCACAACCTTTGACCTTTAAATTCACATCCATCCAAGTAACGGAACCAGTGAAATGTAGGTTAGCTGCAAGAGAGTTGATCAGAATGGATCACATAAAGTGCAATCGGCTGGCGACCGGTTCAGGGTGTACCCCGCCTCTCGCCCGTTGAAGCTGGGATAGGCTCCAGCCCCCCCCCCCCCCCCCCCCCCGCAGCCACTGATGAATACCAAAATGTGGATGATGCATCGTCGAAGGCCAAGTCTGACATTTGGGAGAAAATTGGTGACCAGAGACTGAGAATAACATTGTCAGTAGCTTTGCTGCTTGTAAAAAAGTGCCAAAATGCATTTGCTTTTTATAGCTGCGAGCTAGGCACGTTGTGTCTGAGCAAACCTGTCGACAGCTGCAGGAGCACAGGTGCCGCACCGGACACTTTTACAAGAACACTACTCTCAAAGCGCCAAAACAAGAGGACAAGGAATGGTAAAGTATATGTGCTGAGCCATCAGATCATCTGAAACTCTGTGTGGTGAACTGAACTGTCACAGGGCTTGATTGATGTGAGTGAGTAGCAACAGAGCTGGTGACTGATTCTGCCAAATAGGCAACACATAATTCTGATTTGAATTCATGTTACCACATGTGCTAATTGCGCAAGCAAAAATAAAGCACTTTAAAGTGACTGGCTGTGTAGCCTGTGTGTTAAATCACAATAGATGTCATGGGACTTACATCAGCCGGTCAGGGTGGGATTATTGTGGGTAATGGGTCGGTTCCGGTACTGAGCTTTGTAAGCGCGGGCTTACAAAACTGGACATGCAGGGTGGGATTTGGCGTAAGCAATGGAGAGATCAAGAAAGAGACAAGGAGAGGTAAAAGTGACGGCCATCTGGGATGACTCAACATCCATGTCGAGGATTGCTGAATGTACCACATGCATCTCTAACTGTCACACGCCGTAGGATGCCAGGCTCAGACAGATGCAGGACAAAAGGTGCTGTTGTTTACCGCTATGCTCCCTCTCTCCTGCCCTCCTTTCATCCTCCCATCCTCTGCTTGCCTCTACGGGAGACGGCCCCCTTCCTGCTTCACTCAAGCAGGCGCTGTGTGGCTGATCTGAATGCGATCGCAGAGGAAAAGAAGGGCGGGAGGGTTTGCAGAGATTGAGGACCGCGGTGGGTCAGACCCGGACAAGCTGTGCTGAGAGGCTGTGCTCTCTCTCTTCTCTGTTCTCCTTTTTCTCCTGCCACCAGGTGGTGTGTTACCTGCTTCCACCTGCTCACCTGATATGCAGCTCTGGCTCTCCTGGACAGTCAGCACATGTCATGCAGATTACTTACCAACACAAGGCAAAGAGGCGGACAAGGACAAGGAGGGCGGTAAACAGGCGTCCTTAACTGCTGTCCACTCATGTCACAGTTGACGTCTGCTCCCTCTGTGCCTTTAAGATAACTTTCAGGACTTAAGATGCAAATACAGATGTAAACCACATAATCTAGCTTTGATTTGTACAATATTGTGCTGTTTATTTCTTAATTTCGTCATTTATTTATCGTAACAGTTGTAAAACCCATCGAGTTGCCTTTTCAAACAATGACTGTTGACCATGCGATTCATCAAAACACACATCCTCAGCCTCACTGCAAGTGTGCTACACTTGTTCTTCCCTTCCTCTCACCCATCCGCTGTGTTTGTTCTTTCCTGTGTTTTGTGCTCTTAAAGACAGAGAGAGAGAGAGTCGGGCCTCTCGACGCAACCTGGGACCGCTGAGAGCCAACCTTCTCAGACTTCTGGCTAACCTTCATGTTCGATCAATAGCTCTCCATAGAGGCTCCATCCTTGGAGTTTGTTTGTTGCTGTTCTCCTGCTCACTGTGCTACTTACATCACAGCTAAGATGATGAAATTGATCACGCTTGATGCTTTTAACCCCAGTATGAACTGGGGCATTTTAGAAAGGGGAGCAGAGGAGACTGTTTGTAAAAAAAAAAAATTTAAAAAGAAGAAGAATAGAATCTTAACTTGGCTGCAAACTGTGGTTTGTGTGTTTTAATCTCAACAAGCTACACAAATGCAACCATTTCCCCAGATTCCCCAACTAATCTCTCTTCAGTTGCGTAGCCTCGAGTACCAATTAACTCTTTATGCATGTAGGAAGGTTTCCCTCCTCACAACCAGCTATTTGATACCCAACAAAAAATACCTTGGGCCTGGAAGATGGATGGACCCTGGCTGCTCCGACAGAGGTCAATTATTTCCCTTCCCATGTCAGCTGAGAAGTAAACACTAGGACACAGGCGGCTATTTCAGCTCAACGTCTGGACCCATGAGCTCTGCTGTGAGGCTCAAGATCCCTATCTCTGAGAAAAGAAAGCGCCCCTGCCCTCCTCCCGCCCTCCTTGCCCACTTCTCTCCCCTCCCCGCCACACACCGCCCCGTCCTCTGTCCCCTTACCTTCATTACGCATTTTTTGTTTATGCTTGGGCGCAACTGTGGCTGCTCCTGATGGTTTGAGGTCAGGCGTGACTGGCCACGGGTTACTCTAAATAAATACACACGGACTAGGCAGGAAGGAGCGGGTAGACTGCGCTTGCCGCCGAATCACCCTTGATTAATCAGCTGGCAGATCCAGGGTGACTTTTTGTGTATGCTCCACACCACCACCACCACCACCACCACCATTCCTTCCCCCAATTGACCGCCCGCTCCCACCACCTCCCAAACCCATGGAAGGTGATGGAATCGGGGTGGCACGGACAGGACGAGGCAGGCAGATGGAGCATTACCACGCAGTCCTACCTGCATATCTAGCAAACACGCACATATATATGCAGAAAGACACGCGCAAATACGATTGCACGCAGCACCTCGCCACAGTTCCTCTGACCAACTACTCAAGCTTGTGGTCTCTTATGAAAGCGACAGAGTCCTGTTTTCAAGACTGTGGTGGAGGCAGAACACATGGCCTGTTGTCACACGCTGTGGAGCCAGTGAATAAAAGCAGCACGCGTGAACGGTGAAAAGTGGAAGGATGTGAACTACATGACTTCCAATAATCGTCCTGCAAATACAAATTTTGCCTATCAGATGCATTTCTGTGAAGCTGAATTTGAGATGGATCATTATACGGTGGTTCGGCCACAGCACGATAGCTGCGCTGCAGACACAGCCAGGGTGAGACCACCAATTGATCTTTGATTTGAAACATCAGTATAAACAAAAGCTTTACACACAGCAGGCTGTAACAGTTGATTCCATCACTCTCCACAGCTCTGCGTCCACCTCTCGCTTTTTCCCCTCCTTTCTGCTCACCCCTCTACCACCCCATCAAACGGTGCAAGAGCGCATGGCAACGAGCACCAGCATCTCCCCCAACCCCTACCCTGGCTGCCATCATTAGGGGTGGTGCTGTTCTCTCACCTGTCAGCTCCACTCGACCATGGCTCAGTAGAGCCTCAGCTGGACCATGCAGACCCCTGTCACTAACCCTGACCCTTCCCTCTCTTCCTGGCTCCACATCTCTGCCCCTCACCCCTCTCTACGCCCCCATCCGCCTGCCCTGGCCTTCAGGCTCATGCAGCTGCTGTCCCAGCATCCAGCCCGTTACCCCCTGTGCTCCTGCTTCAGTTCAAGCTTCCATCCCCGACTCTAGACCTAGCCCCCGGCCTTAGTCCCCTGGCCCCAGTGCCTCTGTTGCCCCCAGCATGGATGGACCTATCCTCGGGCAAGGTGTGGCCCCATGTGGCACGCCTGTCCAGAATACAGGTTATCAGCTCTGATCGCCGCAATAGACTTCTACCCGAACCTGCTGCCCTGAGGGGATGGAGAGACGGAGAAACAGAGGGAAGAAGAGAGAGAGTGAGAGTAGTTTGAGCAAAAGAGGTAGCTGATGAGTAGATAGAATAGATAGAAAAAGAGAAAAATAGAGGAGGTAGGGATGGGGATGGAGTTTTGCCTGGAGGCAGGGATGAGGCAATGAGTACCCCTCAAAAACAAGCTGGCAGTTGGAGACCACCACAGGCAGTTCTACAGAAAGAGAACATGGGGGCTTTCAGGTGTGTGTCAAACACTAAGCAGCATGCTCTCTGTTCTCTGGTTCCGTCTCCACAGCGACATGCTTTAGCCGCCCCACGGACATCCTGTGGAAAACTCAAACCAGACAGCTGAACTGCTGTTTTGATGACTGTTTGATTTTGTAAGCTCCTCTTTTTGTTTTTTTCCCCCTTGTCTTTCAGTTTCTCCTCTTTTAATTTGATTTCTTTGATTTTTCAAATCGCTTTTCTTATTGATCTTTTGTTTATTTTCATTTTTGTTCATCCACTCTAAATGAACTTGATTGGATCTGTTTATGTTTGCCATATCACTCCCAGTCCAACAGATTTCATATCTGTTGCTGGACATCAAGTGTAAAACCAAACCATATGCCACCAATTGCTGCAAATTACCCTGGATCCACATTATCAGCACTAAAAAACCTGTCCGAGTTTGAAGCGTCATTAATTCTCCAGCCGTTTTGTTTTGCAATGGGATTGCCAAGCACTCAATGAGGGTTGGTTTGTTATCGTGGTCGTAGACATTGTAATCAGGCCCCAATAATCACACTTCCAGAAGCGGAATGCGCCTGGGGCCCACGCCAACAGGCCTTAATGTGGGGCGCCGCGGGCCGCTAGCCTGCAGACACACAGGGCTGGCAGATGGAGGCTGCCATTAAACATGGACAATCAGAGAACACAATCACTGAGCAATATGTTGTGCACAGAGAGGAAGAAAGAAGAAAATGAACAGTCTTACTGTAGATTTAGTGTCATTACAGGAATCTGTATGATCCTTGGTCGTATTTGATGGCGTATTTAAGATCCAACACATGCAGGTTAATAATCAATAAGGGTTTAATCAAATATGTTTCAGGAAATGGTTTTAAAAGATGACAGTGATCATGACCAGGTGCATCATGCAAGCCAAAATTCTTGATGGGGCACAATTAGAGCCATGGGCATGGGGTCCTTCCCCAGGAAAAGAAAAAGAAAATGATGACGCAATTTCCTGTAATTTGAAATATATATTCAAAAACTTAAGGGGGATTATTTCAAAACTTCACTGAATCAGTTTTTGGGACTCAGTAATCTCCCGCAAAATATTGGGGTAAATGCTATATATTTATTTTGGGATTTTCATGTCAATTACTTGTGCTGTTTTGGTTATTGAAACTGACGCTTCTGCGCTGGCTTCTACACTGCAGCCACTTCAAGAGTTCAATCTTGTCAGCTCCACCCAAAAATATAAAAAAATCACATAAAAAGACTGTCCACAATGCAAATTAATTCAGAGGACATGGTTAATAAAGCCACAGAGGAAAGGAGCCTGCCAACATTCAGCAGCAATAGCTTGAAGAATTATTCAATAATTTAGTGTTTTGCTAACGATGACCTGTGATAGTGGTGGTTAAAACAGCTCATTGCCATTCAGACAGCTCTCCTTTATCAATCAATGAACAGGATGCCAGGCTATCACAAGTCGAGACTAAATAGCGAGCCTAAACATCTGGATTGAGGCATGGCTACTTTTCATTTTCACATGTCTGAAAAAGGGATTTATGCTCTACTAACCGCTTCAGCAACATCCCGTTAAGCTGTAGTCTGCTTCTCCTCCAGCACTGATGCGCAGCACAGTGAATGCTCGGTGCATAGATTACCTGATGTCATCCTGCAACTTTTGGAAGAAACCAATGCAATAAGGAAAGGGGGTTTGTGTCTTTTTAAGGTATGATTTATCACTCTGTTAGATGCTTGACTGATGTTATAAAGTGATCACAAATACAACGAATAAGACTTATAAAATAATGCACAAAATAAAGTAGAAATATAAGAAATCCGGGTTTCAAAAGTCTGGTGGGGCATGTGCCCACACCCAGCTTCAATGAGCATGATGTGTCTGAGCATGAGTCTGGCCTCCTTGTGCAGCCAATCAGATTCAAGTGTTCAGTGTTTGGCAGTAAGATCTTTACCACAGACTTTACCACAGACTTAACCGAGGATCACAGGCCCTACAAGTTAGTGGTGTTTCACTAAGATAATGATTTTGTATGCTGCAGGTTGACATAATGCACGCCATGAGGCCCTTTTGTGCGTTCAACATTACAGAGCTGAGCAACATTTCATTAAGCAGTAATATATCACATTGCTGTGAACCAACCAAAATGAAGACATGGTTTAAATTTTACTAGAATTTAGCCTCATCCTCTAAAGGAGTCCCGGTCTGAACTGGGAACTGAAATGTTTTAAATGCAGCCATGATGTTATCTGCTAAAAGGAAAACATGCTGCAGACTTTATCTTGAATCTGATCGAGTGGAATGAGTTTAACCACAAAAAGCGGACCTGCATATCATCTAAATGTCACTGTAATTCTGTATGTGACACCAGTATTGTTGACTTTCAACGACAGATACAGCTGTGTGTTATATACATAGCAACAGAAGGCACAGATGGGGCTGCATTTATGGTGACAATTAGTACATATAATAATTGAAGAGATTTGTCTGATAAAACGTGTTTCTTTCTCTCTTTGTGTCTCCTTTCATTTTCTCTCCCTCTTTTTTCCTTTCACCTCAGCCTTCCTCTCTCTGTCTATCATGCAGTATTATATCCTTTCTTTGTGTTACAGGACTCCAGGTTCCTGGAGTCTCGGAACATGACTGCAAGTGTTTCCTGTTTCACTTCCTGAGTGGAGATGTCTTGCTCTAAATCTAAGACACTCTGTACTGAGCAAACTCTGTCATCATGGCATGTATCTCGTTGTGACTCATTTACAACATCGTCCCATGTTAATGTCAGAAACACATCGGTGAACAAACAAAGAAGACATGTCCGTCACAGCACAGGACCAAGGACCCTGAGAGGATGTAATGAGGCCACCGGTTAAAGTGACACTTAAATGAACCTGACATTGTGCGTGTGACAGAGTCCTCTACTGGATCAGACCATCAGCACTTTCTAATCAGACTTTCAATTTCAAAAATAGCACCTGTGTAAACCGTAAATCTTTCTCTGGAGAGCTACGAGGCTTTTGTGTTTCCCTTTCTCTAATTGTCCTGTGTCTCTGCATCGTAAATCTCTCAGGGAAGAGCCATTAGCAAAAATGGCTGGTCGGGACTCTGCCACAGGGACATGGCTGGTCTACTCACACTGACAGGATGTCCAGATATTGACTCAAGACCCAAGTGTATGCAGTTGCAGTCCATTCACTGGGGTCAGATGACAGCACGTCTGGCTTGGCAGCTCTGCTTTTCATGTCAGCAACTGGCCAGCTGGTATTTGGGATTTCTGTGGTTAGAATGGTTTCCTTCCCAACTCTCAGAAGAATTGAATTTTCGCATAAAACGCTCCCTGAATGCTATTGTGTTTGGTGCTGTATTCTAACTGCTGCAAATAGTTTACAATGTGATCTGTTTCCTGAGCTCATTTGCTTGATGCAGTGTTTCTCAACACGAGTAGATATAACACATGACTGACTTGGTACATTGGAGACAAAAACAATGGCATCAAACAAAGTCTGACCAAATCAGTGCTGTGGAACACGGCAACCCAAGTCTCTAATGACTCGCAGGTCTTTAATATATTTTTTGTACAATGTAAGCAGTGCTGTGAGTTGTGTGTTTCATGTGTTTATAGCTTAACCCAGGGTGACGGCCAGCTCTGGGAAAACAACATGGAAAAGACTACTCACAATCAAATATCCTGTCTTAAGTGTTTTGGGGGAGTTTGTGTAAATAGGACCCAGTCAGTGCAGCAGTAGAATGATTTCCTGTTACAAGCGCAGTGGTTTGCTGATGAACATCAAGAGGGACACAGCAGGAATTGGCATCACGTAACACAGACACGGAAGCAACATGGAAGAATTGGTCAGGCATTTACGCACGCGCCACATGTGATAAATATGCATGATTTCCATGTGGCGGCAATTATCTTTTCTGTGGTGCTTTTCAGCATGTGTCATTTTCTGAAGAGGAACAGATCATCTTTTTTGAAAGAAATGTCCTTTTCCAAATTTTCCCATGCCTTTAAATAGATATAAGAAATTTCATACCATCTCTGAAGTGGACAGTAATATTATCTTTAATATGGTAATCATTGCAGAAAAACCGTCTTTGTGCCTTGACTTTAAGACTGTTGAACAAGTGTGGGAAATTTATGACTAATCTATATAAGCGTACCTTATTATTACTATAAATCATCTAAGAGCCGAGGAACAGAGGTATAAATGACCTTAACCATTTCATTAAATCTAATTAAATTGAATTGACATTAAAAGTCATCATTTCTGCTCTTTTTTCATAAGTGCAGATTAGATATGAGCCATGCTGGATCTCCTCAGTGTTAAACACATACTGCGTACAGTATTACAGAGTTAATGGGACAGATAATTGACAGTGAACCATAGGAGGTTAATAATAGATGCTTAATTGACTCCTATCAATTTGTTACACTGAACATCACTGTCTAAAGATGGCATTCATACAGGGAGCAGGCGTATTCCCAGCAATGACCATATTTCTTTTTTATGATCCGCACTTTTGGGATACACAAAGACAATGAAGTGCTGCATGAACCAGTGCAGTGGAAGACAGAACGAGTCAAAACAGATAAAATTGACAAAGAAAATACATGCACATTATCCAAAGTACATAGTGGCATAGTATCTGAAAAGTGTACAAAATGTGTGTATACTTATTATACGTGTAGCCATGTACAATTTAGAAACTTTGCCTTTAATCCATGTAATTTATGTGATGTGTTTCTTTTTACCAGTCTCATGTGACCCTCCTGCTATTATACAACATTGTACTATACAGTATATTATGTACACTCTGGTTTAGGAGCTCACACCATAGAACACAAGTCTTTTTCTTAGCCCTTTTATACATGTTGTTTGGACCCAAAGAGTATAAAAAGCCTTTCTATTGTATATTACTTTATTTAATTTAAGTTAATTTAGTGAAGTCACAGTAATCTGCTTTATACTCTACTGTATTATCTGTTCTGTCGCTGTATACGTACTCTGGACTGCCTGACTTGGTCAAGAGAGATTGTTTCCCACTGGAATATAAATTTGTCCATCAACATTGAGGAAGCAAGAGTTTATTTTTTCTGACGCCACTAGACAGAATATGGCAGGTCCGACTCCTCAATGTGAACGGTGAATATGGCAGGTCAGCTACTGTCCCAGGCCCTCTACGCCTCTCCAGACTTCTCTGGAAGACCTCCGCTGTTTATACATATCTGTTTCACCTTTTTCCTCCCAAACAATTAGAGTGCAGGCCGAGAGGAAACCCGTCCTGTGAGAGCTCGACGCACATTCCAGCAACATTTACCCTGTGTGTGTCCACTGACATGTACATGGAGAGGGTAAATGTGCCCTTTAAGTTCACATTCATTCACTTAATAATTGATAGTGAACGCTGAAAAGAAGACAGAGTAAGTTTTGATGTCATCATTCCATCTGACACACAGAGAAAATTCCTCTTTGTTGCACAATGAAGTTGAAACAATTAAATAGTAAATACTCTGGTCCTCTCCCCTCTTTCTACCTCTTTAACTCATGGTAATTTTATGCACCGGAGGCTCATCGACTCATGATTTGAATGAATGTAAATAGTTTGCGTTGGAACACAGGGTTGGCAGTATGCCATGCATCACTCGGAGAACTTAAACAGTTTGAGAGCAGACTGATAGATGAACCTCGCTGGAGATATGTGGCTGGATGGAGAAGGGAAAGTGTTGGAAGGTTGAGAATATTAATCATAGCAATTATTGAAAGTGTTTTTCGCTGACATCATCGTGCAGACCCATATATCAGCCAGGAGCAGCATGCTTATGACTTAGTGACACGGGCTGAGTGGAGGACATTGAGCAGTAAAAATTAGCAAGTTATACCGAGTGAAAAATGAAGCCATCAGAGAGCCATAAGCAGCCAGCATTTGTTATTCCAAAAAAAATCCATTCTAGGAAGAAGGCTTTGTGGGTGTTGCGTGTATTGTTTGTATCCTCGTCGTCTTTCTTAAATACATTCCTTAACAAAGTTACGCCCATTGTGTTGGTACGCTGTGCAACCACGGCTGCTTCGGAGAAGGAACAACAGCTGAATGCTATTTCATATCCGCAGGAAGCAAAAGCACAGACATAAATTGATCACGTCAAAGATTCACACGCAGGTCATCTAAAAATGCTGGAGGTTTGTTCTGCAGCAGGAAGCAGCAGATACCAGGCTCTTGAGTCAGTCCTCTTAAGGCCGGAAGAGACTTCCTTAAGTAGAAATGAGCAGCAGTGGAGCATTCACAGTCCCCCGTGGAACAAGCTTAACACTCAAATTCACAGAGAAAAGTGAAGCCTAATTTAGGTGCTTTCTGTACAATGCATAATGTCACAGCTGGTTCTTATTTCACTTCTTTATGCTGTCTCTTCTTTCTCTCGTCTTATTTTTGTCTTCATTTCCCCCTTTTGATAACTGGCCAGTAATCGTGAAGAGAAGTCACGTCGGTGTCTTTCATTGTGTCTTCATCTTCAGGTGTTAAGAACTTAAGAAAGAACATGACATCGAAATGAAAGACGGTGTGTGCGCACTTTAAAAAAAATGGGGTTTGAGCCCTGACCTACATCAAAGAAGGCATTAACACGTATGTCACACTTTTATCTGTCTTCGTTCAGCTGTGTGACTGCAGTGAAAGAATCACATACTTCTTTTTGCGTGACACTTATTTATACACTGCGCCGCTCTTTCGTCATGCTCTGTGTAAGCCTGTGCGTCGCTCCTTCCCTCCCTAAATTAAAGATGTTGTAAACACACCGCAGCCTCTCCCTCTTTGGAAACTCTCGGGAACATCAGAGGGGTCCCTGGGTCTCTTGCGTCTCTCCTGCATCAGCTCCTCTGGGCAACCGCCCAATTGGCTGGGAGTCTGCTGCCCTGACCCTGAACCTTGAATACGAGGGGTTAGCCAAGGGCCAGCAGAGAGGCTGAGGGTGGGTGTGGTGGCGGAGGTCAGGATGGGGGAGTTGGGGGGTGGGACAGCTATTAAACACAACAGAGGAAGGGCCATCAGGATGTGTCTTTTATAGCTGGCTGGTACTTGAAGGCATCAAACCCCACTCCCACAGATGAGAAGCAGGCAGTCCAGCCAGCAGATGAATCCTGTAAGGGTGGAAATGATGGGGTCAGGGTTTTTACAAGGTCAGGACGAGGTTAGTGGAGGGTCAGGGTCTCAGTAATCCCTCCTTTTCAGGACATCGTATGTCTGTTAACTCCTTCACACCAATACCCTCACACAGTAGTTCGTAACGTTTTAAGGCCTCGATGATTTAAAACAAACATTTGGAAATACTTTTTTTTTTTTTTTTTGCCAAGAGACCGCTCTCACATCTGTACAGTAAATATGTAGCTGGAGCCAGCTGGAGCAAGGTGGGGCTCGTGGCTGGTTAGCTTAGCTTAGCACAAAGACTAGAAACAGGGGGAAACAGACAGCCTGAATCTGTCCAAATGGAAAAAAAAAATCTGCCTTACGCATCTTTAAAGCTATATTTTGTTTGTTTAATGTGTGCAAATAACCATTGTGTAAAAATGCCAATTCACCATTTATGGATGGTTATGTGCCAGACCATTTCTTGGCTGCTGGAGCGGGAGCCAGAAAGCCAGCGGAGACTCCAGGTAGCTCCTGATCCCAGCCAAGAAATAGTCCACCAGATGACAGCCACTGTGAAATGGAGAATAGTTATTTTTGCAATTTTTTATTTTTTATTTTTTTTTGCATATATTAAAAAGGCAAGATATAACTACAAGTGTCACCTTATTTCCTTGCACTTCACATTCCAAAGCACAACATACAATTTTATAATGATAATCATAATCTATCAGAGTGAAACTTGTAACTGTGTCACATTTAAGCAGTGTCCATAAGGGACCATTTTGAAAAGCTTTTTTTCATGTGTGATACTCCGCTGCCAAGTATTTACTGGATTCATGAGCTCTGTAGTCAGAAAATGAAACCCAGAAGACAAAAAAATAAGCAAACATGGATGTTTTGAGAAGAAATTTGGTCGTTTATTACTAAAAGCATTGCTGTTTGGCAGTCAGTGTTGTCACACCATCTGGGAATATCTTCAAAACGGGCCCTGTTGTACGATGACGCTATCTGACATTGTTGGTTTATACAACAGGGAAATGAATGGCTCTCAATGGCTGATGACAAGTCAGGAAATCCATTTTAAACCGGATGGCGTGCTTTGGACTACTTGTGTCATCTCTGCATCATTTTTAGTTAATCATCTAAAAGATAGTGTTTACCTACGTCCTTACATATTCATACTCATATAGCTAAAAATCTGAATCCATGCATCACTATCATCATCATCACCACCCTCCAGATGACCCCATCCCACTTGCACCCTCCACAACCCTTTGACCCTCCAGCCCTCCAACCTCTCCTCCCTAACGCCGTCTCCTTCCTTGTTTCATTTTCATTACAACCCTCCTGCAGGGACTTGAACTTGTTGCCCCGCCTGAACTGGGGTGACAGCTCACTAAATCACTGCCTTTTAGTGGTGCTGCCCCCTTTTTTATACACTTTAATCACCAGACTCCAGTAACCAGGAATATTGGGCCCAGTGTATGGAATTCGCCTCATAAAAGAAAAGGCAGAGGCCACTGATGTGCTTCTCATGGCAGAATCGCTGCTAGAATTCATCTTGTTCTTGCTGAGACAGTGGTGGGGGATTGATGGAGGTGGGGGCTCTCTGTTACGGGTGACAATCAATTGCTCAGGATCAACAGGTTTTAGGCTGTAAACTTGAGGTCATCTCCTATCTAGCCGACAGTTTCTCATCTGGCGGTGCCGGTGTTAATGCTGGTGGGAGGCCTTGGATTTTGTTTGTTATTTATGGTTAGTCACAGGTTTAGAAATGGTTCTGAATGATCGGGGGCTATCTTTCACACAGGGCCCGTCACAGCTCTAAAGTGGTTAACCCCCTGTGCACATGCTGTGGTAGTGTCGAGAAACAGAAGGAATACAAGCTGCTAACAGGGAAAAGGTTTGTTTTAAGAAACTTTTTTTGCATATAGATTTTGTGTATGGGAATGTTTTTCTTTTACGTTTTTAACATACGAATAAATCCCTTTTTGAATAAGATAACGCCACAAATCCAATGCTGAATGCTTCTTCATCCTCTGCTTGTCATCAGCATACACAGTGCCTGCCTTGATCGATCCCTTTTCTCAGTGCTTATCCCTCCTCTGTCCTCCTCCTCCTCCTCTCCCTCTATTTCATCTCCAACCCAGCATTAATCCTTATCCTCCCTAAGGAAGCCCACTTCGTGCAGCAGCGGGGGTATTTAGAGCCAGTGTTGACATTGGACAGCACGTTAGACAAATATCTCCAACTCAAAAACCACAAGACAAATGGCAGGCCCGAGCTCGCTGTGTTCTGGCAGGGAGTTTGCTGGTCTGGCTTAGCTGCGGCCAGCCATTCAGCACAGGTGACGTCTTACTGCAAGAAAAAAACTGACCGCTAAGGAGGGTAGGTGGACGGATGAAAGAAAATGTGGAGGCAGGGTAAAAAAAAAAAGAGGAGAGATGGATAGAAAATGAAAAGAAAGGAGGTTTAAAAGAAAGGAAAAACAAAACTGTAAGCAAAACCAGGATGCTCTATCAAAAAAAGGAGTTAAATATAGTGCATTAATACCTTTTCTGTGGCACAAAGATTGAGGTGATGATGATCTTTGATCTCCCAATGGGAGGAAAAACAACATTACTAAATCATTTGTCTCCAGAGACTACTCTCTGCGGAGGGTTTTGGCAAACCGGCAACTCCCACAGACAGCCAGGTGGTGGCTTTGATTATGGGTGCACGTTACATCATTCCAAGGTAGAGACAAACACACATACCCACACGCAGACAGCACTCACACGCAGACAGACAGGGCCCTGCGACTGTGACGGGCTATCTACACACGCTCAACACATTACTGCACACACACACACACACTCTTCAGAGATATGGGGCCCGTTTTGACAACCGCCAAGTTGACTTGGCATTGGTCAGACTGGAGTGATCCAAGAAAAGCAAAGCGGACCCACGAGAGGGCTGGGGCTTTTGTGTTTGTGGAGTGTCACACTTCATCACGAGGGAAACCCATAACAGGCCCAGGAAGACCTTTGAAGCTATGGGAGGGGTGTGTGGGAATCGCCTCTGTGGCTACCTCTGATGTCAACTCCAATATTCTGATTGCAGGCAATTTCCTGGATTAGGATTGTGTTTGTCGTCTGAGAGGGAAACTGTCCGAGGATTGTATATCAGAGAGCAGACGAGCTAATTACAGCATCCCACCAGACAATAATTTTCACCAGCGTTGGCCATTGTCATACTTAGTCAGCTCAGTTACATTATTTATTTACTTAGCAGGAGCCAAAATGACTCCTCTTAATGTCCTCTGATGAGTGAAGATGTATGGAAAGAAAAGATAAGCATGACTATAGCTTGTTTTATCTAGAAATAATTATCTTAGCATAAAAGCATGTTAATACATATATCATTCTGAGGATTTTATTTAAGAAATGCATTTGCAAGATATACTTCTAGGGCTTATAATAATGGTTTGGCCAGGGTATAGACAGGTATATATGAGGTTTTTATTCAAATATATAGTTTTTATTATAGGCTCAGCTTGGCTAAATGTCCAGTGGTTTGGATTACTGAGAGGAGAGTGTCTCTGTAAACCATTAGAGTAAAGATCCTGTATGTAGAAGAGCAGAGCCAGGTGATAGCAGTGCGTGCAGTTTGCTTTGGCTGCCTCATAATTAGTGGAATGGTGGCGTACTTTAATGGACCACATCCTTTTGGCTGGAGCTTCACAGGGCTCAACCACTGAAACCATAATTTGATTCTAGGATGCTAGAAACAGGGCAAGACAATTTCAAATCAAGGAGAAATATTCAGGAAATGACATTTGTTCTGAAGGATGTTTGGCTGGTTTGCGCGCTGGAAAGTTTCTTTTCCTGCAGTGTTGAATAGGTCAGAGAGTGATAGTTTTTATTTGTTTTAGAAATTCCTGATTCTTTCAGAACCTTTCTTAAAATAGGCATGTTGTGTATTTTGTGTCTTCAGATTAAAGAGAGGTTAATGAGAGGTTTACCAGCACAGTCGGTTTAGTATGACACATAATGCACCATTATGATATGATTTAATTTAAAAACATTCATTGCTCATAAGTCATCAAATGTGCAAAAGTCGTGTTTTCAAGGTTCATCACTGCTTAGCTTTCAGTCGTGCTAGCAGCTCTATGGATGACAATGTGGCCTGGTGTGTGTCTGACGCGAGCTTGGTCAGTCAGTTGGTTCACCACTTCCATGCAGAAAAATCTCAGTAGATGTATTTCCAGGAAATCTTGTGAAGACATTCATGGTCCTCAGAGGATGAATGATCCCCTGACCTTTCCTCCAGTTCCACCAGCAGGTTGATGTCTCTAGCTTTTAGTGAACAACTATCGGATGATACTGTTGAAATCTCAAGTACACATTCTTGTCCCTCTCATGATGACTTTGGTAATAGCCCAACTTTCCATGTAGTGTCAAAATGAAGTAAAAAATCAATTCGTCCACTGCTTCAGTTTATGACCAAATACCTGTAAAACCACTGACATTCCCATCAGCCTCAGCAGTATAGGTTGTGTTTACTGCTAATAAGCAATTTGCTAAAATAAGACACATTGCAAACATTATACCTGCATGTTAGCATTGTCATTGTCAGCATGTTAGCATGCTGGTATTGGCTTTTAGCTCAAAGCTCTGCTGTGGCCTGAGTACAGCCTCACAGAGTCACCGGCATGGCTGTTAGTTTGTAATAAGAAGAAGGAAATGTCCAAATATTAAGATCAAATTTCTGACCTTGGTTGGCCTTTCCCTGAGTTTGCTACAAAACTCAATTTGTTGCTATGAAATTATTCTTAGCAAAAACAATGCAGACGCATGATTGATTGTTTGATGTAGCTGATATTATAGTATGATCCTTTTTCATTTTAATCTATTTTCCACCATCATCATACATTAGAGATGTGGAATATTGTGAAACCCTTAATTAAATGGCTGCCAGATCAATTCAGGTTGGATCAAAATGTGAGATATAAATACAAGTAGCACTTCATCAGCACCACTTTGAAATGGCTCTGAAAGGCACTTTTCTAAGCAAAGATATTTATTATTTTGAAGACCAAATAATAGTTATCAACAAAATGATCTCAGGGCTTTCACAGAAGAGCAGCAGCTTATGAGACAAAACATTTTTCATCCATTTTAATGCTTTATGTAGTCTCGAAGCCAAATGGTACGAGGGTAAAAGCCTGATTTTCTTTGGGGGATTCAGAAGAAAAAAAAACCCCTTCAATTACTGCTTGCAGACTGGGGCTGTTGTTAAAGACGGTGCCATGATCAAACACAATTTGGATCAAACCACGACTTTATTTCACATTCTCTCACATTTCCAATCAAGGACCGATTAGCCTCAGACATTAATGAGCCTACTAATCCATTTGGGCCCCTCGTGATAACAGTTAATTGTCTGTAAAAATGTGTACAGATCCCCGTTTGGGTTGTTTACTAACTGATTTGGATGTGGTTAGGCCCTAAAGAGGTATCATTATGTTGATAGTTCTTTGGAAAATGAGCCCCTGATGAAGGCAACACCAGGGTGGAATAGAGTTAAGAATACACAGGACTGCTTTCAACCGTTGCTCACTTGAGTTGCTCACTTGAGTGCAAATTTATCACTATTCTAAGATAACATTTGGCTGCCATGAGCCCTCATTGAACTTCATCTATAATTAGCATGAGTTCTCTGTTTGCTCATTACACTATAGTGAAAGTTACCATTTTTTACATAAACCTCTGACATTTGGTTAGACGTTGATACACAGTGTAAGGTCCAGGAAAAAGAACCAGACTGCCAGATGTTCCAGGCAAAAGACTTAATTTGGCAATGCATCCTCTTTATCCTCTGCTTCATGTTTGTGGCTTTGTTGCAACTTAAATCCAAATTACAGTAAAAAATTCAAATCCAATTTGAGTTCTGCATAAAGTCAGAATAAGAGTTGTACATTGGCTTGAGTTGAAGCAGAAAGTTCTGTTTGACATCAGTTACTAATGTTCAATTAAATGAGGGGAAATTGGGATTACTGTGACCAAGTTCGCTGCTCACATTCCTTTCATGTCATAGAAAAAAAGGTCTAATAGAATGAAACCTTCTAATTTTTGCTACTTGTTTGGAGTTCAGCAGTGCATATTTGTCCAAATCATCCCTTTGATAGAAAATCAAGTTTATTCATACTGGATTGTCATAATTTGAGCAAGACTGCAAGTGTTTAATTTGAGATTTTGAACAATTTAAAATTTGGCCAAATACAAAACGGAACCCAAATTTGTGGTGCTACTATATATCAATATGGAGGGTAAGCTATGGAATCTTTGCAAGCCAATACAGTCGATCTAATTTCTAGATACTTTTTAATGTTCACATATAAATGCATGTAATAATTGTAAATTATAGTACATATATAAAATCAAATTGATGTATATCAAGTTTAAATCAAGCATTACTTTATTGAAGTTATGAGAGAAATTTAATATGCTACCTTTGCTGTTTTGCTGGCAGTATTGATATTACTGTCATTAAATTTAACATTTATCGGGGAGATTTTTTCATCATCTATAGCATTACATACTCAAACATCACTGCATTTTGAAACAATGAAGTTTTCTTTAAATTGTTCCTGCATACTGGTGCATGTTTAATCAATTAGAATAAAGATTTTTATTACCATGAAACTTTGAGCTTTTTTTCTAGACACATTACCAGTAAATGTTTTGCAATTACCCGCAATCAACCACTCCTATTCAGGGAGAAGCATACATGATGCGCCATGCAGCATGTAGCATATGTACTTGCTTTGTCATGTTGTTGACGGGACCACAAGTGTGTATGTGTGTTTGTATTCTGGCCACTCAGCGTGCAACCTTGGCTGGCCTGTTCTGACACTCAATTTATTGCCTTGTGATTTGAGGCTTTAGTTTCTCATTACACCCAAAGTTTTTGTGTCCTTGTGCGACAAAAATTAGTTTGTGTGTCTGTGTAAATCACCTGTCATATGCACATGCTCCTTTAAGAAAAGGCCAAGGGTGTCATTTGATTCCTGCTGCCTTGCTTTCATATTTATGCGTCTCATATTCACGTCCATTGGCTGTGTCTCAGTTGGGCTATCCATCAACACTTTTTATCCCCATCGCACCAACAATACGGACATAAAACGCTCTTTTACGTCAGCAAAATGCTGCCACGAATAAAACCAGAACAACACACCTCTTTATTTGTCTGGGTAATAAACTACATAAATTTAAACTGATAAGTGACACAATTTGCATTGGTCATATCCTATCGGCTTGGGCTTTAATGGAAATTACCAGAGGCAGTGAAGCTGTGTTATAAAGTATTACCCACAAAATTGGAAAACATAGGTGATATATTAATGAGTTTACAAAACTGAAGGACAGCCAGACCCAGGGGGTTGTGTCCTGCTCTCTCCAAGACGAGGCCATTTTTCAAACCAACATGTCAAAGAAACATTTGGAAAACTATATCACTCATGCTGTCAAATGAAATTTCCCACACTCTGTGAAATATTCATTTTAAAAATTTATTTGTAGTTGTTGTTGGTTGTCATTGTGCATGGATTGTATTCTGGTTCACCCACCCTGAGACTGAGGATGAATACCTGGCCAGCATGGTATCCCGTCAGACCTGATGGAAGTTTAGATTTTTACTGTAGCCAAATGAAATAATACAAGAATATTGGAGTGTTATATAAACCAGAACAAATAAATATTGTAAGTGAAGAAAGAAAAAAAACAATCAAAGGAACAAGGAATGAGGGAACATATACTAAACTCAAAGCCTTACATATTTTATTGTTATTTACTCACCTTTTCATAAAAAGTTATCATATGAAATCACAGATGTACAGTAAATAAAGAGGAGATTCATCTGTTATGAAAAGGATCCCTGCTCTTGGTCTGTACTGCCTGTACCACAGTACAAATGGTGCTCATCTGCAGGTTGTAGATTTTTCCATATATTCAGGATGAATAAAACAAAAAACAAACAAAAACAAAAAAGGGAACCTAGTTAAAAGCAATGGGATGAAGAGACGTCTCTCTCAATTTTGTACACTCAAACAAAATCAGTTGCCTTTAGCCTGCTTAGGGGTAGAAGGTGAGGGAAGCACACAAAAGCAGTGCAATTATTCTGCTCTGGCACAACAACAGAGAGCAAAAAGAGCATCAAAGGCTTTCCTCTGAGCAAAATAGGGCTCCCTCAGAGGAAAAGTGCAACCTGTCTGTGAATACCAGTGCACGGACTTTTGGTCCTCTTTTGAGACACATGAGGCAAAGGATGTGTGTCAGTGTTAGTATTGGAGTTATAGGGCATTGCCACTTTGATTATAATGCAGTGTGCATCACCAGTACTTAAAATGGCACTTTTCAATATTAGCTGTAAATATGGTTCAAAATTCATGTTTTCACATGCAAAATATGATGTTTCACATATTAAATGTCTAAAAACCACATGTGACTTTTTTTTTTTAATTCATCCAAAATTTCATGTGTGCTATCTTACATCAAATGTAATGGGCACATGTGCGCATTGGGTCACATAGTTGTTTTGTGCTGTTATGTTGGTGAATAAAAAAGGAAGGTATTTTATTTTAATATTTATGTTTTTATTTACTTTTATACATTAATTCTTTCTTTAGTAGTTATTTATTACTATTATATATTACTATAGTACTATTACCTATTATCATTTATTTACTTATTTTAAATTTTGAATGTTTTTAAATGATTTCTTGTCACAGGTTTATGCCTTTCATTATCGTATAACTATTCTGAACTATTTTGAAAATTAAACTAAACTAAAACTAAACAAAAACTAAAATTCTGCATTATTTGAATGGCCTGTCAATACTGAACTTATTTATGGACCTGCCTGTTGGGCAAAAATTACATTTATATTTTCATACAAAGAGATAAAATGCCAGGAACTGATTTTCTATCAGGCATATTTGAGGGCGACTTGTCAAATGGAAGGGTCCTTTAACAACCCGGAAGTCTAGCTCTCACATGTTGTTGTGTACATGCACCGGTTGCCAGGCACTGCTATCACATTGTGTATCATTACAGCAAACTGTTGATGTCATTAGACTCTTGAGCCAGAAATAAGAAGATGAAAGTGGTCGCGTTAATAAGGTAAAAGCGCTTCTTTGTTGTAACTGTCTCACAGTTCCGTTACTGATGTGTTTTGCTAACATGGCAGTGACATCAGATGGTTTGCTGTGAATAAACGCTAGTTAACTTGTTACTGTGAGGTGTAAGGTGTTTTATTTCGTCTGTGGCTTTGTTCAAAACCACATTATACATTGTCTGTTGTAGCAGTTCAAAGCTATCGACTATAAAGTTGTTAAAAAAAAAACCATAAAAGACCAGCACACAGCAGCTAACTTAAATTACTGGTAAGAATATAGCATCCTCAGTATATTAAGAAACCAAACAGGCTCTTCATCACAGAATATTCATACGCATTACCACATCGCTAACCGTGCACCCCCGATTATGCATAGCTCTGCATCTTAATGATACAAGCACAGCTTTGCATCTCTGCTATTTCTCATGCTGTTTTCCAGTGGGGGCAAAGACAGCTGCTACAACATGATGCAGTGTGTTGCTGCTGGGCACCGGATCGTAGCTCTGGCCAACCTCCGTCCTGCAAACACAGGTGAGGAAGATATGCTGCTTGAGTTTATTTGATCTACAAGGGCAAGCTGTGCAATATGGGCCAGCCAGCTGCACTTTTAGGGAACAACAAAGTTAAGAGCTGTACACAGTCAAAGTACTGCAGAGCTTTATGTTCTGTAAACCACACAGCAGGGTTTGCAGCATGCTAGCTGATATGCTGTGGTTTAGGCTGCAGCGATCCAATAGTTGATCGACAGAAAATTTAACTGAAGCATAAATGCCTTATATTTGATAGCTCCATCTAAACTAATGTAAATATTTGCAGCTGTTCCCAGTCTTATATTACAGTGAAGGCATCGCTTCAGTAAATATAATGTTCATTTTTCACTATTTTCAGATTAAACAGTGAATATAATCATTAGTTATAGCTCCATGATGGTGGTTACTTTGAAAGAGGAGTGATATCAATTGAATTATAGCATATTAGATTTTCTTTAAAAATTAATATGTTAATTAGGTTATAAGTTATGTCATCAAAGTAATAAAAGCACAATTGAATAAATATTCATATGAAATACAAAAAACATTATCTGTCTGTATTTATAGCCACTATCTGTCCGTTTATACACGTTTTTATCCCGATATTAGCTTTGGATGTTTGTTAACTATTTACATAAAATTGCAACACCGCACACTTGTTATTACAGTTTATCAGACACATGATAAGTATCTTATCACCTGACACCGGCCTAAACCTCTTTTCCTCCATGCTATAGATGAGTTGGACAGCTACATGTACCAGACAGTCGGCCACCAGGCCATAGAACTGTATGCTGAAGCTCTGGATCTGCCCCTGTATAGACGCACCATCCAGGGCTCCAGCCTGGACACCAGCAGAAACTACAGTATGACAGAGGGGGATGAGGTGGAGGACCTGTACGAGCTGCTGCACCTCGTTAAGGTATGCCGAAGGATTTTCTAATCCAAGCGCTATGAGTGGATGCTGCCTGACATTTGGGTGTCGAACGGGATTCTCTGGATAAAAGGCTTTGATACTTGAGTTACACACACACACACACACACACACATAGAGAATGCATCAAAATAACTTAGTGATACTGCATTGCTGCATATATTTACACATCATTTCAAGTGCAAACAAGTACAAACAGCCGTATACTGAACATATAGGGCAGAAAATAGTAACCAATGGATGGTTTGATTCGATGGCTCCTTGGAAAATCTGTAGGTTTCTTTGTCCACGTTGTTCACACATTTTTATTCCATTTACAGTACAATACAGTACAGTCTAAACCTGATACAGTACAGTCAAGTTGAATAGTCCCATTCTTAAGTATATGTCACAACAAAATTCTGCTCTTCAAAGTGCCTTTTGATTTCAATTTTCATTAGGATACTTTATAATGACAAGTTTGGATGTAAGTAAAACCTTTCAAACAGTCATTTCACATAAATCATCAGTTCTTTTCTGCCATCATTAAATTCAGCAGCACACAATTGCCTACACATTACATCTTAAGAGGTACATTTAGTTCGGCCTGTTTTTTCTACTATGTTTATATATATTTTTTCTTGTTTTATTTATGTCAAAAAGTAGAGCAATTTAAGATAAAATGTACAGTGCACAAATCTACACATGCACAAATGTATTATGCACCTAAAAACAACTGTACAGGAGTGATTGTACAGGACTTCATTGATAAACTCAGAGCAAAATGAACAAATTGAATTAATTAATGAAGCCATCAGACCATAAATGTAGAGTAAAATGCTAATTTTATTTCCACACATAATGTCAGAGACTTCACACATTAATGGAATAGAGGGTGAATCTTATTCAGGGTGGTATTACAATACACCCTAATTATGTGAAGTCACTGCTGAAATGCTTCATTGAGCGTATACAAAAGCAGTCATCGTTTTGACTCCTTGCCACCACTGACATATGCTTGACTGCTTTTTAGTGAACAAGCTCTCAGAGCACTACTAAACTTCTCATCTCGGCTAAGGTTCATGACATATGTCACACTGTTGAGATGTTTTACAAGTCATTCTCTGAGGATTCAGAGTCACTTAGTAACCCATCAGCACTGTCTTGAAGAGACCCTGCTTGTCTGGCTTCATCTGGCCTGCTGTACGCTAACAGTCCTTAGCACCTATTGTAAAGTGCAACCGAGCTACTCGGGAGATTAAAAAGCCGTGTTAGTGCTTTTAGTCTGTCTTATTTAGTATGTCTTGATTTCACTTTGAAAGTGGAGTAAGTAAGTTTTCCTTTTATCTTACTCTGGGAAAATAGTGTGCCTGTTGTATCAGTTAATGAAAGTTTTATGTGTGAAGTTGGAGTGAGGTGCCCTTCAACAACTGGCTTCACAGGACAAATTCCATTCTTTTTTTTATCTCACTTGACAGAAGATCAGATGCAAAAATTAATCACCAAATTAATATTTCATCAAATACCACTTTTGCCTGGACGTTGAGAAAATATTCATTTGATGCCAAATTATGTATGAGACCTCGGTGGTCTGACGTGGTGCAGGGTGGCTGACTGACAGGCTGGAGACAACTGGGTGTGCGTTTAATACACCACTGGCACTGGCTGCCTACCTGACCGCCTGCAGCCATGAGTAGACTACCTGGACGCACACTTCATAAGCAGCAACAGCTCTCCCTGCTGTCAGCGCAAACAGGGTGTGGGATTGATCCTGTGTAACACTTTTTCCCCTCTGCACCCCAACACAACCTCTCATTTTAGCTTGCAGCATCAAAATTTAAGAGCCTCTTATGGGATGATGGATAGGAGTTTGTTGTTGAGATGGGAGCTGGCTTGACGTGGTGAAAATGGGGGGGTAGGGGGACTCTGTGGAGACGTGCTTCCGGAGCTGAGGGCTGCTCCAGGGCCCCTGCGTGTCCGCACACCGCCTGGGTGGCAAGGGCCAGTCAGCCTGCCTCGGGGCATTTCGCGCCCTCTGCCTGACTTTCTTTGTCGTCTTCTGTATAAATCGCAGGCTTTACACACGCGGCTACATGAGAAAGCTCTTGTTTGTGTGTTTTCTTGTGAGTACACGCACATTCACACTGTCCACTTTCTGGTTTTTGGGCTCTCATGAGTATTCACTGTTAAACAGTGGACATCTCTCTGGTCCATGATGCAATATACCATCTCTGCCCATGGTCAGGGCTCTAATTGCAAAGGGCTGCTAATTTCCCATTTCCAGGGCTTCTCTGGTCTGACCTCACCGGTCAGACGGGCTATAGATCAGCGCAGTTGGCCTCCCATGGGGCCCTCACGGGCTAGCAGACCTCCAGTTGTCTCCCCATTTACCCCTCTCACCATCATCAACAGACCTGCACCATAAACAACAGGCTTCCTCTCTCTCTCATTGAGTGACGCCAACCATAAGAACACAACTTTCTTATCTCAGATTTCAAGTTAACGCTGTCTGAAATAGCTTTTTTTTGACATTCTTACTAATCTTTACCATTTCTACCACATTGTGTAGAGTAGTAAAGTCACTGCATCCTCTATATTTAGAACACAATTCTGTCAGAGCATCTCAAATCTCCTCTTAAAAAGTCACGTATTGTGGTTGCTCATGGTCATTTATTTTCAACACATATGCCTGGTTTAGTAGGAAAAAGAAATGTTTTTTTTTTCACCATAAAGTTTGTGGTGTTGTTGATTGGTGAAGGAAATAATAGAAGGGGGAGAAAGAGAGAGAGGGAAAAAATACTTCTTTTGATAATGAGCTGTTAAATCACCCTTACTGGAAAAGAACAGTTTTAGCATGAAAAAAAAATGTGTTCTGTTTGGAAAGTGTGATATTTTGAAAGATTTCTTTCTTGCAGTTTGAATTAATTAGAAGTTACAAGATTATATTTGGCAAATGACACTTGAGCGTAGATGAAAGATTTTTTTTTTCTCAGATCCGGAGTTGATGAGTTTTAAGTGGATGTTTTTCCCTCCTCCTCCTCCTTTGGTGCTGGCACCTAGCGTGAGCCAACAGTGCCATCTACGGATCAGTCCCAGAAGCTGACAAACCAAACAGGCTCTACACTTTGGCCTCTTGGAAAATGTTTGGAGCCTTTGAAAAGATTCAAAGGAAGAGATCATATTCTTCAGAACCATTGTTGATAGAGGGGGGGGGAAAAAGCCCAATTATGATAGAAAAAATGAGCCGTCCATCCCCTGGCAGTCGTGATAATGGCAGAATGACAATGTGGCCCTATCGTTGGCTCCTTTGCTCTCATCGCTGGCTGTGTATGGCAGTGTGTCTTTGAAGTTTGTAACCTGATAGACATGCAAGCCACTGCGTACCCCGTCCCATCCTACTAGGTGCTGATCTTTGAACCCGCTCTTTGAGGGGGAGAAATAACAGTTTTGTCAACGGCGGGGGGGGATTCTGCACTTTTGGACACGTATGGCTGTAAGGATATATTTTCAGAAAACAGATGACGTCCTTGTGTCCTCTGCCGGGCTTCAAAGGCAAGCTCGAATACAAACACTGTGTAAAAGATAAGTCTGTAATATAAAGCATTTTGATTTGTAGCTCGGAATTTAAACACTCTCCCTTTGTTCACATCAAAGTATCCTTGTTTGTGTGGATCCTGAAATTGGATTTGGTTGTTTGTGTGTCCATACTTCATGTGTGGTTGGTCTGCTCTCCTCTGCTGTGATCTGCTCTGATGTGTGATACAGATCAGCAGTGTCAGTCACCCCTGGCTGTAACGCCAGTCCCCCCGAAGGCCTGCAGAACCCCTCATATTAGTCATATCACATCCCTCAAGTCCTTTATCCTTCTCTCTGTGCTCTGTGACCTGACACAGTGGCTCTTTATGCCCCGTGACCCTGCTTGTGTGTGTGTGTGCCCGTGCACGCTCGTGTGTTCAAGGTCAGGTCAAATCGGCCCTCTGTTACATGATAACAGGTCTATCTCTGTTCTCCTTACACACCTCTGCTCTCTCTTTTTTGCCCCAGTTGCCTTCTTTCAACACTCTCCGGTAGAAAGAAGCGCTCTCACTGCTCTCATGCACATACGCTCTTTTTCTCTCTGCCAAACCCAACAGCAAATCACTTAATGTATCCTATTTTTATGGGGTTTTTTTGCAAGATATTTTTAAGGTGTTTTCCGCCAGATAGTGCATTTTACAGCACCGAGACACGGGGCCTTGAAAGCAGCACAGCCTATAGGGCACGAATGGCAGTGAGTTTTGGCAAGATGCAGCTAGCGCTTCAATCACTTGATGTAGCAGTAGATAATGTATAAAAAGATAGTGACTCCGTTGCAGCAACTCTGCAGCCTTTGAGCTGATGAATAAAGACAAAGACATTTAAGCTCATTAGAGTGATGAGGAACAATAGATGATATCTATGCACACGTTCCCTTCTGCCAGCTCTAATTAGCTGCACTGTGACATCTCTGTCGTACTGAGACCCGGCTTTGAGAACGATGGAAATGTTACTTTCAAATCTAATTTCCCATCCTGTAATGCATTCAACTTTTCAGAAACACAACTTTTTTTTTTTTTTTTTTTACAAACTTCTTTTATTTTTTCGGATAGCTGATATCACGGGTCAGTTAACGCTCAACTTCCTCCCTCCCCACTTTTTTATCAAGGCAGTATTTTTTTTTTGTTCCTGGAGACGTCTCTGAAAAGTCTTGGAGAGGTGCGCTGAGACCTTTAGGGCTTTGTAGATGAAACATTCCTTTCCGTTGGTGTGTGTTAAAACACCCTGTTTTTAGTGAGATAATCCTCTTCTTAAACTTGCACACCCACTTCCCCCCATTCCCTGTTTCTCCTGACCTTTATTACACACACACACACACACACACACACACACACACACACACACACACACACACACACACACACACTCCCCCCTCATCCTCAGTCTCTACCGCCGCTCCATTATCGACATCAGCAGACAAGATTGGGGCCCTCTGAGATCGCAGAGGCAGTCTGTCCACAAGTCCAAACATTCTTCTTCATTCCTCCCTCTCCCTCGCTCCTTCTTTCTTTCTTCTGCTGGCATCTTTGTCTCCATTGTGTTGTTGTCGCACTTTCATCCGGACCCTTCAGAAGCCTGGCAGTGCGTTGTTGCGAGTGCCCTGATGGAGGTGTATCCTGCTGCGAGGAAAGGAGGAAGAGGAGAAAGAGAGGAGCAGAGAGGAGGAGGAGGGGGGAAGAGGCTGGCTGGCTGGCTGGCTGGCTGGCAGGCAGGCAGGCGGACAAATCTCCAGTTGAACCAGGAGCTCTGTGATATTGATCAGGGAGCTGAGGTGTTGGGAGACAAGTCGTCGAGGAGGGGTGTGAACTATGAAGGAAGGGGAGGGGTGGTCAAAATCAAACACGCAGCCTTTCTCTGATTACCGGCATGGTGCAGCATTAGACGTACATTGGGGGCCCAACAGGAAAATGGATTTCTTTAAAAAGCTGCTTAATACATAAATCATGACCTCTGGGGTCACAGCGAGGGTTTAGGAGATCAGATCAATAACAAAGCTAATGCAAGCTTGTTGTAGCTGGTTTGTGGTGCAGAGAGACCTCTAAATGGTGTTACTGGGTGTAGCTTACAAGCGGTCTAAAACCGATGGATAATCGCTTGGTTGAGAGTTTTGTTTGCTCACATTTTCAGTGCAAATGTCCTCATATGTGAGCGCGAGCCAGTATAGATTCCTTCAAACAGCTGTCTCTCTGCGTCACCTCTCTGTGATGGCCATTGTTATCTTTTCCTTTGGTCTGAGACTGCATGTATTTATGTTGGTCGCCACAGTGGCAGTGGGGTTGAGATTGCAGGCTTGTTTTGCACATGAGGAAGGATAGCATTAGCGCTGAGATAATGGCACTGTGTATTGTTCGCTGGCCGTGTGGAAGTGGTGGGACAGGATCTATTAGATGCAGGCCCATTTCCCTCCAACTGACGCTAACAGTCCCCACAAACATTAGATAAAGAGCCTAGCCTCAAGCCTTTGTAATTTGTTTGTATTTTTCTGCTTAATGTACTTTGCTCAATCTTGTTTAGCGATGATGGAAGCTGATAGCCTTATCTCGCCTTGCCAAGGGCATGAGACACTACCACTGCTTGGTTGAACATTGTTCCGATGAAGAACGTGTGTGTGTGTGTGTGTGTGTGTGTGTGTGTGTGTGTGTGTGTGTGTGTGTATGTGTGTGTGTGTGTGTGTGTGTGTGTGTGTGTGTGTGTGTTATGGTCTTTTTCCCCCCCTCATTTTATTTTGATGCACGATGAATTGTAGATGCATCTCGAGGTTATTTGCATTTGAGATATTGGCTAATATGTTCTTATATGCACTGATGTAAACGCACCATTATGGAAAGTGCATTACTCTAATTTCTCTCTTGTTTGATTTTTCATATTAAAACTTGATCTGTGATCATTTTCTAAGTCTGGCCGACCAAATTTGATTTCAGCGTGTGTTCTGTCATTTTTTCTTCAAAATGCCTTTGGATGTCCTTCCTTTCAAAACAACTGCTACTTTGATCATCAGACATCTATTGTTAAATCTTCACTGTCACCCTGAATATAAATATTTTTTCACTTGCTGCTTTCTCCTCTTTTTCAAAAGTCAAATTTCAAATTTTGCACGGCTTCCACTGGCTCCATCTGATTCGAGCCAGTTGTTTTGACTGTGCAGCCCCGTGTAAGAGTGTGAAGGATAATCCAGCCATTTAAGAAAAACAGTAGTCACTGAGGAGGTTGGACGTGTAATAAAACCTTGAACTCACCAGTATCAACAGCTAGTCAGGCCCAATACTTCCTGTCTCAGAGCAGACAGCTGAGCAATAGTGCTAAGTCTTTCAACTCCCTGCCATTTATCTACTCCAAAATTAAGAGGGCTTTTATGTCTTGTTTTGTGAACCGTTCCCCTCAAGAAATATTTGTGGCAGGCCCCATCACCTCCCGCAGCTAAAGTCATAACCAGCCGTAGAAAAACACTGTCTGGAGTCTGGAGAGTGGGTTAAACCAGCATCGTTGCTATATTTTCCCCCAGTCTCTCTCTGGGGAGGGAAGGGCGGGGGGGGATCGGGGTTGGGGGGGGGGCTTCATGATGTCGATTGGCGCTATGCAGGATAGAGGACAGGAGGGCCAAGTTGCCAAGAGCCTGGAACCTGACCTCACCAGAAAAACATTTGCATTTTGGGGAGTGTGTGTGTGTTTGTAGGCCAGTGCGTGACTGTGTGTGTACATACGTGGATGTCGGTGCATGCGCGTGCATACACCCTGTGGACGAGGTGGTTGTTACGGACCATGAAAAGCCACTGACATAGTTTACCTCTCTGTGGCATGAGACTCCTTCTTTGATTCTATCCCACTTGCTCTCTGGAAGTGGCTTCCTGTCTCAAACACTTTTGCCTCTGTCAAGTGGGAATGCTGCTATGACAGAGCTGGGATTAAGACTTTGTTTTACGCCCCACGGAAAACTGTTGCTGATGCTTATTTATTGGAATACCTTATCCTTTTAATGGTGAGGGCCGAGACCTTGAGTCTTTTGGAGGAAGTCACGTGATTTCCTGTCGTCTTAAAAAAACTCCCGGTTGATCGTGTGAGAGCAGCGGCACAGAATGACAGTTTATTTAATGCAGAAACAGCCATTAAAATATTGCATTTTTTAAAAGCCAGTAATAACTAAACTTGTCTGCTTGAATTGCAAGTATTCATGGACATCGATAAACGACCTTATGTCTCCCCGCTGCTTCTCAACATTTAGTTTTCCATGCATGTAGATATGGAAAGCCTCCTTGTCCTTGGCCTGCTGAAACTAGGGCTTTGTGCTTGCTTTGGCCAAGGCCCTCTCCCTCCCTGCCTGAGACTGGCTGGGCCTGTGTTTACGTAACCATATATATCTGAGAGGAAACTCGTGAAACGTTAATCTCTCTACTTTTTAACCCTGATGAATTTCTACATTTTCCAGCTGTGCGGCATGGCATATTTATGCTCAGGCTCTATCACTGAAAACAGCTCTGTCATTGTAAATGAATCACTATCCAAGACTAAAGAGTGTGTGTGTGTGTGTGTGTGTGTGTGTGTGTGTGTGTGTGTGTGTGTGTGTGTGTGTGTGTGTGCGCGCACTTCAGGCTAGGAAACTGTACAAATACAAACTCAGCCATGAAAAGCTGCAGTAGTACTATACCTTCATGGATAGAAATGTTCAAGCTTCTCTTTCTCTGGAAGCAGATGAGTGCATGCCGGCCTGTCACTTGTCACATTGCTGTGGGCTAAGCGTCCCTCACTCATCGCGTTGATGAGACAATGTCTCATGTCATATCCTCTGTTGACTGGTCACACCTGCATCGTGGCCTCAGCGGAGGCTAATACTTTCCCCTATTCTGCTTCCTCTCTCCCCTTCTTGTAGCTCTGACCTGCGTCGTCGCAGGAACCGCTCGGGGTATTCAGGTTTATGAGCAGCTGGCTTTGTGAGCAGTTTGTTTTTCTTATTCTACCACTCTGTATGGTTGAGGACTGACACGTGGTGAGTCATCTCGCCAGCCCATCCACGAGCACAAAGGAAGAGCCCGTCTATCAACAGCTCCTTCAAACAGACAGCCCCACCAATTTACCAAAGGGAATGTCTCTGAAAGCCTTTGAGAACAAGGTTTTGGCTCATGTTTGTTTTACAAATACATTTGCTAAGCTTGCATTTCCATTTGTTGCTTTATTTTGATGGCTTAGACATTGTACATAGTCTTTTAGCCTCAGTATATATAAGAAGCATATAATCTTGTAAGCATTGGGTGTAACTTAAAACATTATAATTGGTCCAAACTATATCCTGTACCTTGTGTGCACCTCGTCCACATCCTATCCTTCCTTCTCCGACTCTGGGAGTCACCTTGGTGTACAACTGTCCGTACAGAATGGTAATGAGGAAGCTGATTTAAAACAAATAACCAGTGTCTCCTCCTACTAAGCTCACACTAAGCGTCCTGTCAGTTTGCCATGTCTGAGTTGTCAGGACAGCCCAACACGCCCCGGGACTATGTCCGCATTACATTAAACACAATCGCTTGACCCTAGCTGGCCCTATCCCCTGTACCACATCTACTTGAGCTGCTACATCAAGGTCCAACCCCCTCTCCGTGTTCCCACCGTGTGGGGGAACAGGGGAGAACAATCCCATTACATTACAACAGGCCCAGCGCTGATCTAATGGAGAGAACATTAAAACCATGTCGCGTCCAGTCACTTACATGATGGATCCTGGGAGAGAGGGACGAAGAGGAGGAGAGATGGCGAGGAGAAGGAGTGTCGGGGAGAAGGGGGAAGGGATAGGAGGGTGTGGGGTTAGAGGTGGTGTCGATATGACAGTGCGGATGCGGCAACTGGAAAGCTTGTGATGGTACCCCGGTGCCCTTGAGCAAACTGTCATTCAAACCACTTTAATTAATTTCTCCACGTTATCTTCCTCCCCGCCTCCCTGCCAGCACCCACAGGCGTGCCACATGCAGGAGGCCGTGACATCATAGAAAGTACGCGTCAACAACTTTGGACTCGATAAAAAGAGGATTTTGTGATGGAAATTTGTGGCCTTGGGTCCGTAATAGCCAAGATCTGCCAGCGCCGGCTTCCAAGTTGTCAGAACAGGCTGAAGCAGGCATGTTGGAAACCCACCATTTTGCAAAATGGGGCTTTGCATTGTTAGGGTGTATAATTAAGACCTCATTGTGACAGCCATTGAGAAAGCCCTAATGAGGGTTCTGATGTATTCCATATGAATATGAATATTGAATTTTTAATATTTTATGGCTTTCTAATTGCCTTGGTTGCTGTTAATGGCTTTGACTGTTGAATATTACCCAGACTGAGTGTGTGGCGTGCGTAAGTACCTTTAAGCTGAGCGCTGATAAAATAGCCACAGTCTGAAGCCAGATCCTTCGCCCTTTGATTGTCTTGTATGTATCTTTGGGCCAGATACATATTGTGACTGAAGGCATGTCTGTGACTGTGAATACATTCGAACCACTCTTTGACTCCCTTACCAAGATGAATGTATATATAATTACAAAGTATATCACACACACTACCTTGATATAGAGTTTAATGGCCGTATCGTTTCTTTGTGGAGCATGTCTGCTGGCCTTAATCTTCCCCACAGCTGACATCTTAATAACTCAGCCTTCGCCATCTATTTCCACGGGAGACATCCGGATGTTGGGGAAGGATTAGTTTAATGAATTTGACAATTAGTAACAGAAGTTAATGACTGCATGGGGCTAAGTACCCTGATGGACATGGCTGGGGGGACTGAGGGCTTCCATTGCTCTGGGCAATAGATCCTCATTAATAGCTTTTCTGCCTGCTGGAGAGGACAGGGGAAGCCAGGCCAGGCCTTTGTTTAGTCTGCCTCTGAAGGGGCTGCTAGGGGGTTGCGCTGTTGCACAACGCCACGCCAGAATTAGTCCCGCTCTGGGCGTGAGTTAATGCAGGGCCTCAGGTCCTGGATCAGGTGAAGCTTCCTTTAATGAGCTAGGGTCATTAAACGTTGAAAAAAGAGAGGTGACATAGAATAAGGGCAGGCAGGGAGCTCTTTCTTTGGTTCTTGTGCCAACAGTCATGAGGAAAGAAAAGTGGCTCGCGGGTCAGAAGAGTCCTGATGACCTCTGCTTTGATTTATCATTCTGTTAGCTTCTTACCCGGATTCCACCTTTAATGCAGTCAAAACATCGTTTAGCCAGATAGCTCTCATAAAGATTTTATTATTATTTATTATTACACTGTGCTTCATGAGCTACCTTGTCGGTTTGTCAGGTATTCCCACTATAAACCATTTTGATAAATTTTTCAGCTACCATAAAATCAAAGTTTGTATTTTTTATGGCATCATGAATACACATGAAACAATTCCCATAAAGTCCATCAATTCAGATTTATACATACATATACCACTTCTTCACAATAATTCATCATACCTTTCCCACAGCAGATGAGAAAGTATGTCTAGAATTTGTAAAATTGCGTCCAGAGCAGCATTAGCTGCCCCCTCATTCCTGCCTGTCTCCTGGTGATCGCTATAATAGCGACAAAAACATAACTGCATCCAAAAATAATCATTTTTCGAGGCTGGTCGCCAAAAGGTCTACTAGCTGGAGTCTCCATTGAAAACAAGGAGATGTGTGAGAAATTTGTCTTGTGTTATCATTAGTGGCGAGTATGCCCGGACTGCATGATGTAATGTAATGAGAGCCAGTGAAAAGAGAAGCCATTTGACTGGCCGAGGCTGAGTCGAGTACCTACAGCAGTGAGGGGGGGTGAGACAGAGAGACAGAAACACTAGACGACCATGTTGCCTGCTGTTGCTCTGATGCTCGTTTGCTCTGCGAGGCCGAGTCTGGTCCTGCCAAATTTAAAGCCAAGGGACCAAATTGGTGTTGATGTAGCGCCCTCCTTCAACGCTCTCATCTCTTTTCCACTTTCCCTCTGTCTCTCCTTATCCCACTCTTTACCTCCTAATGTGCCTCTTTAGGAAATGACAGTTGTATTTAGGGAAAAGGTTATCATTGTATTAGAATAGAGTGCTGGCCCTGAGGCTTACCTAGAATTACATGACACTGCCTGCAGCCCCCTTCGCTCTGTGCTGGGCTGAAATGTTATCAGTCTGACTTAATTACTGTCACTGGGCAGTGGAATTGACTGTAATGTATATCCCAGTGTTGGACACACTGGAGAGATATTAAAACTTGAGTACTGAATCCCAAGTTAAGATCTTTTGGTGTTTAACTTCAGGTCAAAGAGTTAAATTCTAGCTCTGTATACAGTGTTTAGCTTCAGCTTTGTACCTCACATCCTCCACTGTGAGCGCACACACACGCACACACAGAGCACATCCTTTATCTGATTAGCTGGCACGCCTACTTGGAGCTGTGTGTGTGTGAGGCACAGTGCGTCGCAGCGTCAGGCCCCAGGCAGGGCATGGATTTCATTTAGGAAAGTATCAAAGGTTTACACGCTGTTCGCTTTAATCAGCATGTTTATCAGGCAGAGAAAAATTGCAGGAAGGGACCACAGGGAGAAGGGGGGGTGGGGGGTTATCTTAAGGACCAGTAGCCAGGGAAATTGATAATGGCTACAAGGTAATTTACTGGAGACTTGTGCATCCCTCCACTGCTTCTACCCTTGCCTCTCATTCTAATTACAGCCCATGTAATGTTCTAATGAATCTGCAGGTGTGTGTCTGTAGGGGAGGGGCATGAAGGCAGGGGAGGGGGGTTGTGCAGGCATGCCTGTGTGTGTGTGAGAGCATGCACCGCTGTTTGTTTGTGTGTGTGCCACTCCGGATCGAGCCTGTTTTTTTTTTTTTTTTTTGCGAGACTGAGACTGAACGCATCTCAAGGCTGTGTCAGTATCTCTCGAGTGCATAGTTGTCTCACTGTTTCTGAAATATGAATATGATATGAAAAGCAATTAGATTAGCCCTTAGCAATATTAAAGATACATGCCAGTCACAGACACAATGCTCCACGATACTTCAAGTTGTCACTGCGGTTCCGTCTTCCAGCCGGGTGTGCAAGGGGATGGAAGCTGCGGCCAGACGCGCTCATCTCCCGCTCATGCCAGACTGCTGATAAAGTCCAGGAACCGCCTGGAGATGTGCCTCCAGTCACACACTCACATGCACACAAGCCTCCAGGGGATATAGGCTGGACCATAAAGGCCTTGATAGAACCAGAGTGTAAACATCCCACAGGACTGCGGTCCAATGAAAGGAAAGAGCCGTCAGGAATGTGCTTTCTTCGTCTGTTTGAGTCTCTGTGTGTGTGTATGTTTACATGTGTTTGTGTGGTTTTGTTCAGATAACACTTTGGGATACCATTGTAAGTTGAGCAAGGAGTATTTGGCCCCATGGGACGGTGACATCATCTTGCTGTTGCACTGCACGTTGCACATGCTGTATAATGGAAAAGCCAAGAAATCTTTGTGGTTTCCTCCATCTTTTCCTCCCCACAGGAAAAGGAGGGTGTCGAGGCAGTGTCTGTAGGGGCCATTCTCTCCGATTACCAGAGGGTCCGCGTGGAAAACGTGTAAGTCAAACACACGCGCACGCTCATGACAGCGAACACACTTTCTGACTAAAAGTGCGCACACACACGTTCACTGCATGTAGGCCTCTGAGCTGGAATGACGCACACTCTGTGGCCCACTGAAGGAAAAGAGTACATCCTCTGTAGTCTTTACCTCGCTGTGTGTTCCAAACTTGGACTCGGTTTTGTTTAAACACACACACATACACACACCGAGTTTTGTTTATGCCACTTTATTTAGACTAGCTTTGATTTTATGGGGCGGCTCTGTTTTTATGGAGCATGATTTCAAGAAAAGGAATGAAACTGATAGTTTCATAATTGTCATGTGATTTTTTTTTTGTTCATATAAAAAAAGGCACTCCTGTTCTGGGTGAAACACAGCAGTCGGTTTCCCTGTGACACAGATACCCGTATGTCTTTCTTATTCCCGTTCCCTCTTTGTTTTTCTTTGCCTTCCGTGCTCTCTCTTTGTTCTCTCTCGTTCTAAACTTACACAGACTGGACACGTCGCAGCACAAAAGCTGTCTTCTTATTAACAAAACCTGCCGCCAGTCAACTATTGTTTCCCCTCGCTCCCGCTAGATGCACACACATAAACATCTCAGGCGTTTCTCGAGCGGTAGACGTTTGTGTGCAGACGTTTCGGCTCCGGTTACCTGCTGTGGATGTGTGTGTTTCACGCGAGTTTATGCGACAGCCAGGCCGCAGTTCTCGTGTTTGTCTCGCCTTTAAATAAAGCCACTGGCAGTGGTGGCAGGTGGGAGCATGTCGAGCGGGCCTATCAGGGTGGCAGCCTTCCCACAAACGGAGAAGGTGCCCATCCCGGTTGGCTTTGAAGTTGTTCTGAAGCTGGCAAATATTCAGTATTAACCGCTTTGCATCTCCTTCCCTTTCTGCAACCGACTGCTCTCCCTCTTGCCTTTCACCTGTTTCCCAGATGTTCGCGGCTAGGTTTGCAGCCTCTGGCCTACCTGTGGCGCCAAGAACAAGAGTCCCTGCTCTCTAAGATGATATCATCTGACCTCCATGCTATCCTCATCAAAGTTGCTGCCTTCGGTGAGTTTGTGTCTCACTCTTTTGTGTCTCAGGCAGCTGGTTAACAGCCTGATGTCCCCTCCCTCCTGGTCTTCCTTCTTACTCTTTTTGCTTTTTCCCGAGGTGCCATGTTGGTTAAGTGGTGTTTGGCATGGGGATGGAAGGGACAGAATTTGGATAAGTGAGGGATAGGAGGAGGAGAAAGGGAAGTGTAACCAGAGAGAAAAAGAGAGACAAGCAGAGTAATGCCCTAATCATCAATCTGTGGCTTAGCTGCGGTGTTGAGACTTGTGCCAGCGGCGAAGGTATTGAAGCAGAGAACAATATGAAAAGATAAGAAGCACAGAGGGAGGAGGTGTGAGGGAAGTGCACGGTGGTATTGGGTGCAGGGAGGAGGGGAGGAGGGAACGTTGGCAGTTGAGAAATAATCACAGGTGATTGCCCCGCACATTAATGCAACCTGTCAATAAGCGGCACATGTCCCCATTGTGTGAGAGCAACGCTGCATTCTCTGCTTATGCATAGCTCAGAATCCACGGTCCGTGAAGCGAAGATTAAAATCTCTCATTTACGGTTTTCAACTGCTTCAGCACTGAGGGAAGAGGTTAATGTAGTGTCACCTGCTCTCTACCTGCCTGTTTTGGAGCCCGAGGACAAGAAGATCAGATTACTGAATAACAGGAGAGAGTTAAAAAAAAAAAAAAAAGTTTTCTTTTTCTTTTCTCGGGTACATGACGTTTAGATCCCTACCTGTATCTACTTGACAGTGCAGCTGGATCCCTTTGACGGTGCCAGTGATAAATGATAATTACAGCTACAAATGGTTCTTTTTACTCTCAAACTACTCACGGCGATAGATCATCACGTAGACACTGTTTACGTGCTGTTAAGTGCTTGTTGTCACCTTTGGTAGCGATCAGTCGAAAAGGGGTCCGCGGCTGACTGATGACCCGCAGAGCCGAGCGCCGCGTTCGAGATATTCTGCATATCTTTCAGCGCCGCTTAAATAACCTCTCATGGAATGCACTTGTCAAGTCATTTATCTTTGGTACTTTATTTTCTGGACCCATTTCTCATTTTTAATGGTCTCATGATAAAGGACTTTTTGGTAATAAATAAGGTAACTTGTCAGATGCCTGTCAGAGGAGACATGATGTCAGAATCCATGTTTTTTTTTCCTTTTATTTTTCTTTCCATTACACATGTAATTGAATAAGATCTGCATTTAATTGATCTGTCATAATTCTAAAAGTTACCTTTCTGGAAGAGCACACAAAGAGAAGAACCACGCCTGTAAAGTACTCAGTCATCTCTTAGCTTTCTACTCCAAACACAACTTTGTCTAAAAGCAAATTCTCAACATTTTTTGCAAGATTATAATTAGAAAGGAAAATCACCTGCGGGTGCCTGTTGAGTGTGCGCCTTGGCCTCCCTCTGTAGGTGTTTGTGTGTGTGTGTGTGTGTGTGTGTGTGTGTGTGTGTGTGTGTGTGTGTGTGTGTTTTGGCTACAGGTAAAAAAGAAAGATCTTATCAGCCCTGACTCCTCACCTGTCCCGAGGCAGTGGTAATTAGAAAGGAGAGAATTGAATAGGGGTGCAAGCACCCAGGGCGTTTTAGGCAGCACTCATATAATTGCAGCTTTGGTGGGAGCAGGTCTGAGCAGCGAGGTGTGCTGTTTAGGGGAGATTGGGTGACAGAAGGGCGTACCTGGTGGCCTTTGGTGTTTGCGCGCGTGTGTGTGTGTGTGTGTGAGTGAGTGAGTGAGAGATTTGGAGGGATTTACTCAGATCTCATGAGTGGAAAAAAAAAGCAACTCTCACAGGGCAAAGGTTAGGTCTGCGTACGAACTGACAGCCAAAACGACTTATGATATCCAGTGGTAGTATGAAATGGGTTTTGGTGGGCTCTGAATAGTGAGGAGTCATTCAAGATTAATATTCCTTCATTAGGCACTCACAAAGACAGGTGGAAATTAGCAGTGAATGGATAAAGGGAGAAAAAAAGACTTTTTTTCTTAAGGGAGGATATATTCCTTGATGACAAATCCCTGTAGTGAAAAGACAGCTGTCCAAATGCAGGATGATCCTCTAAGTGAATTCTCCAGAAGTGTTCATTTGTGCGCTGATGGCAGCCTATAACCACAAAAGAGAGAAAGAGGATTTCAGTCTTTGAAGATGCCAAATTGCATGTAGTGAAGTAAGTTCAGCTATCGGAGTCTAAGCCTATGAGTGTCACAAAATGTTCCCAATTAGCAAAAAAGGGAAATGCAGATTTTTGTTGGGAAACGTCTCTTTGCAATGCAATGTCTCTTGAGCTAACCATAATAATTGGCAATTCCAGAAAGCTATTAAATATTCATGTAATTAGTTAATTGATTGATTAGTGCAGGTGTGTGTGAGGCCACAGGTTTGGCAGTTAATTGGTCCTCAGCTCCAGAGATAATTGGCATGTGTGAAATCAAGGTCTATCCGCGGGAAAACCTTTTATCACTGCATGATCTTTTACCCTTCACACGAGCGCAGCCTTTGTGCTATGAAGAAGGGAATTTATGTCACAAATTTGCTTTCACTGATCACCTCACCCACTTGAGGACATTGGATGTAATTTAATATATGCTTAAAGGACAATTAATGTTCAAAGACATTAAAGAAAATCGACTGAATTTCCATGAGGGAGTCAGTGAACTGCACTTTAAGTCGCATTGTCTTGCAACCTGTTTCTGTCAGTTATCTGCCATACATGAAGGCATGTTTGAGCTCTACCAGGCAGAGGATATTTTCACAGGATTGGAGGATGATGATCAAGATTCAGATACTGTCAGACACTATATTAGCACTCCCTGCAAAAAGACAAGATGCAGTTTGCTCCTGGAATTAATTGCGGCGTCCTCTAAAACCATGCCAGATGATTTCAGTCAAACCATTCATACAATCATTTTCTGTACCACAGTAAAGCTCTTAGGCACTATTTCAACATCTGACGAGGTTTTGAGGCAGTCGATTTGTCATTTCCGATTTTTCCGAGATCTGGTCATTCAAATTTAAAAAAAATCTGAATTAAATTCTTAAGTCATGTTCAATGTTTGCTTTAGAAAACGTTCAAAAACATCACAACTTTCTAGAACCCAAAGTGACATCTTTGAAGTCATTTGTTTTGTCCTGTTAAAAGTCTAAATTAGTGCTGTCAATTGATTAAAATAAACGCGATTAATTGCAAATTAATTGCACATTTTCATCTATTCTGTCCCTTGAAATGTCATTTTAATACTGTTATTAACATGGAAAAATGGATAGGCTTGCTTTGTGCAAATCTTTTTTACTGAAAACAACAACGTGTAGTGTTAGATTTCACACTAACATTCTCACTCTGAGCAGTCATTCACATTTGAAGCAAAATCACAATTTAACACTTTCAATAAACAGATGACAAAAATAAATAAATACTTGGTTACAAAAAAGCCCCTTCAACAACCCTTTCTAAGGGATCAAAGCAGGGTGATACAAGAAGTGCACATCATTGTAAACTAGGACTCAGGCTATAGTGCAGTTAAACCATGGCTTAAACTTTCCTTTCTTAAGTTTCCTTTGAACATAACAGCATCCATACGCCTCTGTCGAAAGCCATCCATTGTCACCTGGTTTTGACAAGGAGGCGGCGGAGAATTCACATTCACCGTGTGTTTGGCCATCAAGTGGTATTTCAGACTGGATGTGCTACGGTGATAACTCAGTTCACACCAACAATACACACAGATAACTTTGGTCTTGTCAGTCGATCCATCTGCCAACTTTTTGAAACTAAACTTTCCATTCAGAATCTTGTTTGCATCCATTTCGGCGTTTCGCACTTGACATCCACACAAACCAGTAGCCTACTCTTTTACAGCTAGCCTACTTTTTACAGCTTGCGAGCAGGCAAGACCAAAACGTGCGTGGGGCGTGCCTGTTGTTTTGTTTCCGGTTTACAATCCGATCCTGTAGTTTTTCTTAAGTTACTAGCAGTGGCCACAGCTTATAAAAAACTACAAGTTCACTAGGTCACAAACAGCTTTAATCTCGCGATAAAAAAATGACACCGTTAAAATTGATTTGCGTTAACGCGTTAATAACGTGATATTTTTGACAGCACTAGTCTAAATATATTAATTTATTGTCACATTAGATAAAGAAATTTGTGACTATTGGGCTGTCCTCACAATGGAGAAATACTTGGTATTTTTTTTGGCTTCTAAATGACATGAACATTCATTGATAATCAAAATAATGGTGAGTAATTTGATTTATCACAATTACAGTCATTTGGCAGATGCTTTTATCCAAAGCGACGTACATATGAATTCAGTGGCACAGCATCAGGGGCAGTTTTTTGGGGTTCAGTATCTTGCCTAAGGATACTTCGGCATGTGGACTGCCGAAGCCGGGGATCGAACCATCAACCTCCTGATTGGCAGGCGACCAATCTACCTCCGATTTACTGCCGATTTATTGACTTATCATTTCAGCTCTAATGTCAATGAATCTGTTAATTCAAGGTTCATTTATTTGTCATGCTACAAAATCCTACTTTTTCCTACTGACTTTTTCCTGTACTCTCTTTATTTTGGGGTGTTTTTGGCTTCAATAGATGTCATATGGTAGAGAGATGACAGGAGAGGAGGGGACAGGGAGATGGGGAGAGGATGACAAGCAACTGGGCTACGATTACATGCTGAGCACCTTGAACCACTCATTCCTTGTCCCTTCCTTTTTAATGAAAGTGAATAACATCCAAATTGCTCAAAATTTGCCAGCTCACAGCAAGGATGATTGAACTTAGACAGCAGTTTTACTTTTTCCTGCCAGTTCAATCCAATTGATGTTATTGAGCATAGGGTTCGAAGTTCAGCTGAAGCAGCCTTAAACAGCATCTTCTTACACCACCTGCACACATTGCACCTTCATGTGAATTCCCTAAAAGAAAACCGAAAGCATAGATTTATCAATACGCACTGGCTCATTTTTCCTGGTTAAGTGCTGTGTGGTTGTAAGTCCTCCCAGTTTCTCCGTTTTGATTTGTTGGACTGAAAAGATTTCATCTTGATGGGATTGCTACACAATTCATGCTGCCTATTATTCTGTTCACAGACGCTGAATTTCAGATAAGAGCCTGACAAATTTCACATATAACCTTAATCTTATCATCCTTTGTACGGTGCTGCCTCCCTCCCCTGCTTTTTTCTTTTCCGTTCTGTATTTCTCCCTCCCTCTCTCTCTCTCTCTCTCTCTCTCTCTCTCTCTCTTTCTTGCAAAGATTAGGTGATAGTGAACAGCTATTGTTTTGGCGCGGGGTCTTTGAGAGCGTTGTTTAAAGGCTGATGCAGCTCACCTACTAGGGAGGAGATGCTCATTTCATCCATTTAAAGGCTAAAATGTTACACATCATGAATCCAATTTTCTCTGCCTTTTCTCTCTGAAGCAAAGGATTAAAGCTGAGCTGTCAGCTGGCACGCCAGATCTTAAGACAACCCGCGGATGTCTGCGATACTGCGCTCAGCTCAGCTCAGACAGTATCTAGAATCTCCCGGCTTTTAATTTAGCATTAGGCTCAGTAAGCAAAATCACAAGCGGTTTCAATTTGGTAGGTAACCGACTGCTGAGGGTTTAAATTAATCAACTTCTTCGAGGTGGGAAAAGGCCAATCATGATCGTTAAACAGAATTAGCTCAAAAGTGTGTTCTGGAAATAATTGCCATTGACTTCTATAAGGGGAGAAGTGAGAGCTGCATTTTCTGTAGAGGTCAGAAGGAGAATGTGTTTTTTATCTGCCTTTTGGTTCAAGAAGAGACTTGAAAAAGTTAATTTTTTAAGCAGAATCAAAGGCGGTTTAACTTGTGAGAGTTCAGCTATACGGTTAACTTGTATTGTGTCCTCTAAGCTTCTGAAGAATGAAGTTTTTACAGTTTTTTCACATCTCAATATAAAAACTAACTTTCATGCCCAAATGGCTCTCGGCTTCCTGGTAAACTTTTTATTCTTGGCTAATTTCATCCCACTAAATGTCAACAAGGTTTTTTAGAAAAAATGCTCTCCCTCATTACTGGACTCCCTGGTTTTAAAGTTCACTGAATTTAATTGGAGTTTTATAGGATAATACGAGGTAAAAAGCCCTTTTAAAGGAGAGCCATTCCTCTCAGTCTCTCTAAGGGAAGCTCCTCTCTCTCCAAAGTGCGGTCTTACTGTCTCTGGCGGCAGACTAATGGCAGCTTCTAGTGGGCTTATTTGGGTTTAATGTGGCATAATGAGGTTAGGTAATTGGGTTTAGGTCAAGTTGTAAAACAGGTTCAGAGGAGACAGAGATGTGAAGATCATGTAAATGAGTGGTGTTAGATTGCTGAAGGCTCACACTGGTGGCCACTCCAAGACTTCTCAAAGCATGCATCGCACGAGTGTGAGCTCGTTCCACCGATCCTCATTTCCAAATGCTTTCGGTAACCTTAAGTCAGTCAGGAACATCAATTAAGAAAACACTCATACAAGTGCTAAGTGGTCTTGGGAGGAATGTCTCCACATTAATGCCATCTTTGTATCATTTTATCACTCACTCCTGTCTGCCCGGATCTCCGTCGTCCTCTTCGCTCCTTGTAAATATCAAATCATGTATCATATATTATTTAAGAGCAGGGAAGTTAATGAACATATTAAAAAACGCGGCATCCCCTCAGCAATTTGGAGCCAATTATTAAAATTTGTTAAAAGGCATGACTAATTAAAGAGGATATTTAAATGGGATTGAATTTTAATGCTTTTTTTTTCCTCCCTCCCTATTACCTTTGTGGCAGGGTTAAGATGAGAGGATGTTGAGATTAGATATTCTCACACTAATTAAGACCACAGATCCCCTGGGAAGAGAATAAGGGCCTGCTCATTCTCTCCCTCCACACTCTCTCCCTCGCTCCCTCCCTCCCTCCCTCCCTCCGCCGAGGCCCCTCCGTCTCTCCCCCGTAGTGCTGGACCACCGCGGCCCTGGAGGAGAGACACAGCTGGGATTAAGATGAACCCGGGATGGGATGCGATGTCCCTCCGCCACATCTCCTCTCCCTCTCCTCTTGCCTCCCATCCATTGCTCCCCATGGGGCCCGCAGATGACACGTTAACCTTTGAGGTTGTCAGGCCATGAGAGAGGAGAGATTCTCACATTGCGATTAACTTTGTTCCTTTAATTAAACACATGAATGTGCCGATGAACAGGACCACGTGACACCTCAGAACAGAGGAGCTATATTGGATTTTTTTCTGAGAAATTATTATGGACAATTCAGCAACTTTTTTTATTGCGACGACGTTACTGTCACAACTGCACGTCAGTCTGTATAGGTTACTTGTTAATGATTATGTCAGTCAACTAATAGGCAGCCACAGAAAAGGGAAATAGAAAGACCTAATGTAGTTGCGTGGTTCCCGTAACTTTGCCCTCATGTTTTTAGGTAACGACCAGGTGTTTTATGCTAAACAGGAGCATATGACTACATGTTTGGGAATTTCCTAAAATTTAGCGTTTTGCAATCACGTCCTGTTATGCTCTTGCCATTCCATTCTTTGTAGAAAGCACCTGGCGCTCCGGGCTTTTGTCTTGAAGAAGAATGAAGAATGTACAGTATTAAAGCACTGGCTGCACTTTCTGTGTGAAAGGAGTTGTTTACCGGATGAGATGGAGTTCAGCACGGTGCCATCAGGGACAGCCGTCTGAAAGACAAAATCGGGATTTAGCGTCACAAAGGGGTAAAACCCTTTGACGCTCCGCAAGCTGAGCTAAGTGTTCACTGTTTAAGTGCACCCTTTTATTCCTGCTAATATGTACATAATCCCTAAATAGGACTGATCAAAGTGCTAATCTTTGGGTGAAGCTGGAGTCTAGATTTGGATATCTTATTAAAAGGGCAGGAGGTTATGACAATGGGCTGTTTTTCTTGAAGTCTACTTGGTTGGTTGGTTTTACTTGTTTTCGTCTGGGGAGCGCGCGGCAGCGAGCTTGTATTTTAGGAGTGTGGCACCGCTGGGTATTCATACAAAGCTCTCCTCCAAACCTTCTTTCCCCTCCTTCTTTTCTCTCCCATGCCTGTGAGTCACTTCCATGCACCATTTCAGGGGAAGGGGAGGGAAAAGGCAAATAAACAAGATCTCTTTCCAGAGTTTATATTCTCAAAGGGAACAAGATGAGGGGGCGGCGGGCGAGGGGGCGTGGGGGGTCTGCGGCCAGCAATTGAAAACTGTTGCCCTTACCCGGAGAGATCTGTGTACACTACTTGCAAAGTCAAACAAATAGATCCAGGGTGCAGGTTTACGTGTGTGTTTGTGCGACTGCCCGTAAACCTCCCTGCCTGTCATCTCCAATCACTGTTCTCTGGACCTGATCAGACCTCTCTCCCTCTCTCTCTCTTTCCATACGTGTGTCTGTGTGAAATGCTGTTTGTGTGTGTGTGTGTGTGTGTGTGTGTGTGTGTGTGTGTGTGTGTGTGTATTTCTGCCTTTGTTTGTCGCTGTGTGTATGTTCGCATGTCCCTGCGTGTGTTTCCCACGTGGGTGCCAGGCCTGGATCCAGAGAAGCACTTAGGAAAACCTCTGGCTGTCATGGAGCACTATCTGAAACAGGTCACCAACCGGTAGATACTCTGCCACCTTGTTTACTCTCCTCACTGCAGTATTTCTACGTGTGCATCATTCGTTCCCAGTCGAGTTACGTGCCGTTGAGTTTTAATACATCTTAAGTCGGAGCTTAATACTGTATCTGTTTTTCTTTCACTTTCACTTTTAGTTTTAGAGTGATTCTATTCTCAGTGCTGTCCAATCAAATTCTTGTACAATTGTTTTTCATCACAGTGTCTTTTAAACTGATGTCAAAAATAATACACCTGAACACATCCAAGCTGAACATAGAGACACTCTAGTAATGTATGAAGTGTTTCTACACCAGCAAGTGAAATTTTAGGTGAAATTATGGAAATTGAGTGAAAAAAAATCCACCTAAAATTCAGGAATTTCGGAGTATTTCAATAAGGTGTTTTGTTTTCATTGATTAGCTCTCCCAGAAGTATGGCGTTCATGTTTGTGGAGAAGGAGGTGAATATGAAACCTTCACCCTTGATTGCCCCCTCTTCAAAAAGAAGATCGTTGTGTGAGTAAAGCAAGATAAACTTAGAAGGATTTGTTACTGCTACAACAGTTTTTTCTGAAAGTTTTTTTGTTGTGTTTGTGCAGAGATGCAGCGGAGACAGTGATCCACTCAGCAGATGCCTTCGCTCCAGTCGGCTACCTGCGCTTCACCGAGATGCACACCGAGAGCAAAGACAGCGTGAGTCAAACTTCTGAAGGAATCCACCGGTGTAACTTGTTTTACAAATAAGATCAGTGCTGTTCGATGCTGAATCAGTCATTTTTGCAGCTGAAGTTGGAGTCGCCGTGAGGTTGATTACTTTAAAACCGCTCTGAGGGCAGAACAAATACAAGAACAAAACCTTTTGGTGTCTGATAACTTTGTCGAGCAGAGGAGAAACGCGGCACTGCGGGGCAAGGTTCAGATCAACCTCCAGAGGGCCTCCCTTTCTCTCTCACTCCCGCACACTCTTGCTTTCGGTCTCTCCCTTCATCCCTCGCTCTCTCCTCTAGCCCCACATGGCCTACTTTGACGTCTGCAATATTCACTGCAGCCTGAAACTAGGCCCAGCTTAATAAACATGTCTGCTCACATTAAGGCGCTTTGCATTCAGGTAGCTGGCTAAGCGGACACAGTCGGGGGTTGCGGGGAGGCAGTTGGAGTTGGCTTTTGGTGTGTTAGAAGGAGCTGAATGGGGCTTTGCAGACAAGGAGGGTGACACTTTGAAACTTTGTAATCCTTGAATTATTGTCAAAAATTCTATGACGGAGACATTGACCTCTTTTTATGTGGGCTTTTAATTACTCTGGTTCAAATTGTCTGGTTCAATAAGACACCTCCTGGCTGATGAGCGTTCCTGGCGACAGGAAGTGCTGCTTGCATGCCGTTATATGTGTTGTATAAGGGTCACACCGAGGGATGCTACTCGCCTGCAGCTCGACATGTCTCTGGGGGAAAGTAGGTGTGTTTCTTTGCACATCACACAATAATGTGTACATTTAATTTTGTACTTGTTTTTGTGCAGGAGTGCGTGTTTGTAGCGTTGTGTGTATGTGGGTGTATCTGCATGTTGGGTGGGGGCTGGGACTGTTATGGACAGAAAACATACCCCCATCCCACAACCTCTGTGACCCTGCAGCCTCACTCCCTACAGCTATATATTTTTTCACTCCCCACACTGCCCCTTCCACCCCCATCACACAAACACACGCGCGCAGACACGCTCCCACAGCCCCTATAGCCCCCCCTAGGTTGCTGGGGAAGAGCAGGGAGATCCAGAGCCTGCGAGGGGAGGGGAAGGGGGAGGCAACCAGGGGAGAACCTGCCCTGGTTCAGCCTTCTGAAGCTCTTCTCGTCAGGGTGACAGATCTGCAGTGACACCAGCACTAGAGGAAACTGCACCGAGCTCAGGGGGTGGGGATGGACCACCATCATTTGCCCTCCGTTAATGCTAGTCAAGCTATTTTTCATGCTGGCCAGGAGAGAGGGGCTGAAGTATAATTAATTTGATTATCATATGGCCTAATGCAGTTGACAGCAGATGAGGGGGGTGAATGAGTGTTGGGTAGGGTGAGGGTTGGTGGGGGGGCGTTGGGGAAATATGAAAAATGCATTCAAATGTGTGACGCCCCTGCAGAATTTGGCAGGTAATATGTATGCCTTAGAGAATGGTAATATTTTGTTATTTAAGGAAGTAACAAAGAGTGCAGAGGCGAAGTGTAAGTGAACAGAAGAGAAAAAATGAAATCCAAAACATGTCTCACCCATCCAGTCATGAGTTTTGACTGACAGCCGGCGTGATTGAATCTACAGTATCAGAAAACACCACTGACTGTTCGCCTGAACCACGAATATGTTAGCATGTTGTTTCATATTCATTCACCTTGAAGTTATGTGTGTCTGGGCCCTTGTCATGAAAGACTGACACACACACAGCCCGCTTAGTGGGGTATTTGAAAAGGCCGGCTAATTATACAGCATTTTGTCTGTCTTTGCAAAAGGCTCAGTGCTCTTTGGTGGGCGTTTGGCCTGATGTATTCCCTGTGGTGCTTTATTGCAGGATGTGGTGGCGAGAGCTTTGCCCCATGGTAGTTGTCCTTGCCAGAGCGCCATTGACAAGATGACTGAGGAGGTGGAATATGCTGATCAAGCCGAAGACAACCAGCAAGAATTTACATCAAATTGTGACCTTAGTTGTCAGCGGGGCCACGGTGAGATTCATTTATGGTGAAACATGCACGTGCAGACATGCATGCCTGAGTGTGTATTTGTGTGTCAGACGATATCTGTGTGTTGTGTGTGCTCCCCGAATCTGTGTCACGCGGCTAGCATCATGATGCTAGTATTTTTGAGTGATTGTTTGACAAGAGCTGTCGTTCCAGCAGTGTGTTTGTGACAGTCTGTGAATTCATTTCTCCTTTGACATAAACCACCTATGCATGAATTATCTCTCGCACAGCATGTCCCCTGGTTATAAATGAAGCAAAAAAAAAGGCCTATTTTATATGTACTAGAAGTCTTGATCAAGTAGCCGTTAGTTACGCTGACTGCACAAAGTCATCCAAACCTCATAACCCTCTTCCTCTTCATGTCACTGTATCAAAGATCTCCCTCCATCCTGCTCACCGAGGAGCTCCAAAGGCTATCAGTGGATCTCCGGCATCAACGGCCTTCAGAGCCAAGAACCCGGGATCCAGGGCCAGACGCAGGCAGCTTTCATACAGCTGCAAAGTAAGGCAAAGTGTAATGCAGAGAAAGTATCGAGCTCAGTGCCTGAGCTGCGGACATGCTTTTAAACATCTCTCCGCTCAGGAAGAACACAAGGGTCTACTAGAAAATTCTTTTTTTCCTCTCTGAGATTGCCGAAACAAAAAGGCACCCAGTACGACACTCACAAGTAAACTAACCTTTAATAAGTCATGTTTTCTTCTATCAAGTAAAGATCGCATCTTTGATATGATCAAGGGGAGATGATACAGAATTCCTTTGTCCAGGGGTGATTTCAGCAGCGCAGTGAAACATATTCTGTGGGGCGTGTGCTGCTGTACTCCCCATCGAAGCCCAAAAACTTCAATGGGGAGAAACATATGGGGAAAACTTCTTTGTCCCCTGGGTGTCTTTCTTTCTCCTTGCTGTGTTTGCTGAAGACGCACAAGGAGGTGTGGTGGAGCTTGAGAAGTCGTTCCTTATGCAGAAGTGCTTGTCAACCCAGCAGGCAAAACCCTGTGTGACAGAGACTCTGTCCGTCACAAGAACGCCGTAGCGAGCTGGCCACCAAACAAGGACAAGCACTTCAAATTAACCAAGCCTCTTTTAAAACGCGCACACGCACACACGCACAGAGCAGGCATGTTGGGTGGGTTCTCGTTTTTGCCCTGCAGAAGTTTAAAAGTGCACGCTTTTACAGTGCATCTGAGTCTTTTTTCCCCCTCTTTCTCGTTTTTGATGGAGAAAGAGGAGCGAAAGATGAAAAGCATATTTAATGTTTATCGTGGTGCTCGGCTGAACAGCCTTCACAGTGCAGAGACAATATTAAACAAGTTAATATTTAATGAACAACCTCTTTGTATGAGGGCGAAGTAGTCTGAGACGCTAGTGTTGGCAAAGGAAAAACAAACTTGAAGCTCTTTCAAATGATTGTAGGGAGAGAGGCTTCGCTTTGAGCCCTTGTGCCTGCGTTTGCATCCAAAGTCTGCGATGTGCACACATACCGCGCCAGACCACACTTTATAGGAGGGGACAAACACCATTACCACTTTAAAGTAGTTTCAGTAGATTTCAATGTCACAAAAATCTTTGAAACTATCCACCTCTTAACTACGATGACAAAAGCATTCAAGTGACTGTTTGAACAGACTGACTATTGTTAGTTAAAGCACAGCTGTAAGCCTGACTCTTTGACACAAGGAAATGCCTGTACACTGACTTCGACACCAGGAGTATTTGTTCACTGGCAAGCTTGCCTGCTGCAGTGGTAGGAGATGCAACTCGTAATTTCCTCAAAATAAGAGAAAACATATAAAAAAAACATACAAAATGAGAACAAGTTTATAGAAGTGATCTGAAAAAATATGTCTCAAAGGGGCCAAATGTAGCACTTCTTTCTGGTCACAAACCTACAATTTCGCGAGTGTAAACTGGGCAAATTTGGATTTTATTTTATTGCTTTTTCTTATTTGGACTGTACCATGGAACATAACAAATATGCATAAGTTAGCTTAGCCAAGTTGCAGTAAGGTCACGGTGAGTTAGATTATGTTACTGTAACTTAGAATACGCTGCTACACTGCGGTGATGTACAGTATAATGTGTTGCTTGTGTCCAGGTGAGTTGGACAACAGAGGCTGGAAGATGAAGGACATTATCCTGGTCCACCTGTATGTGAGGTCCATGGAAGACTTTGTCCCACTCAACACAGTCTATAAAAAGCACTTTGGCTTGAACCCTCCAGCCAGGTAAAGGTGCAAACACACATGCAGACTTTTTTTTTCTTCTCTCACAGGAAACATCTTTACATTGTTCCTCTGGTCCTTACAGGGTGTGTGTCCAGGCTCCTCTGCCTGCCGGTCAGCTGCTGCAGATCGACTGCCTGCTCCATGACTGGATCGAGCCCCTGGAGGAGGGCTGCTTCCACCAGAGGGAAGCCCTGCATGTCCAGAGCCTGTCCCACTGGGCTCCAGCTAACATCGGGCCCTACAGCCAGGCCCTCAGGGTAAGAGTCCTAAATAAGAGACGCTTATTTACAAGTATATTGTTCTTTTAATAGACTAATCAAGCATTCAGCAATTCTTCATTATAAATCATTTTCTATTTGTCATTAGCTGCTCGTCTCAACCCTGTTCTTTGTCTAACTTGTTTGGCTACTGATTGCAAATGATAGTGAACCATGTCCCACTGAATCCCTCGATCCTTGTCCGAGGGGCTGATCCAAAAACAAGGAACATCATGTTCCTTTGTGCCATTGTTGGCAAAGCAATTCGTAGTCTCACTTTCTAATCGTAAGTAACGGATTAATGGGGGAATAGCGCGGATTTGTTTGATGAACGATGAATCTCGCTTTGTTGTGCTCGACTCTCACAAAGCAGTTGAAGTGTCTCAGATTACGTGATTACTTTCAGTGTGTCTCCGTTGTCTCTGTTTATGTATAGATGCATGCGTACAGATGATTGTGATTGTTGCTTTGTGTGATAGTTTGTTCTCATTACTACTTTTATGTATACATGTAAATATGTATCCCTGTCATAGTGGGCAGTGTGTATCCATTTTTGCACTTGTTTGTAAAGCTCCGAATTGAACTTCTTTCATATTGTTTCAAACCCAGAAAGAATGTCGAATTCAAAGGCGCAGCAGAGGAAGTGTGGGCCGTGGTTGCACGGTTGGCTTGGTGTTTTGTTTACCCAGTGTGTATTATACGGGATTACACTTGTCAAAGTACTGTCAACAAGGATAGTGTCCATCTCCTCCACACTGTCCTTGATCCTGCAGCCAAATCCGTCTATGAGTGAGAACATGTGTGGATTAGCCATTCGTTTAGGGCTTGACGGCATATCTCACCAGTGTGTCACTGAAGCTCAGAGGATCTTGTGCAGTTTTGGATTCCTGAGATGTAACCTACAGAGTCAGGTTTGCTTTTAACATGCCAGCGGTGTTTGATTTCCTCAATGGAGTCTCATTGAGACATGAAATTGAAGTCAGCTGTGGGCATGTGCTATTGCCTCTGGAAAACCATCTAATCTCTCATTCCTCTAATGATCGTTCGTATCCAAAGCAATTTGAGAAAACAATGAGAGGAGAGCGCTCGCTCAGAGCTTTGCCTGGCGCTTCACGCGACCCCTGCGTCGTCTCTCAGTGTGTCTGCTCCTCCTCCGAGCTACAGTGACTTAATTTGATCAAAAATGTATTAACAACTCTTCAGTACAGCTAAGGATTTTTACATATTGATACAATTACCCCCTCGCTGTGAGCAAGCACGCCGTGCCACCCCTCCTCTCCCCGGCACCACGTTTGACTCCCGTCTTAATGACAATTTTCCTTGGTGACTGTTGCCGTGTGACACCATAGCGACAGGGCTCCGGCAACAACACAGACAAGAGAAGCTGCCGTGTGAGACCAAATAACCTGGAGCCCCCCACATTTACTGCAGAGAAGAATTAGTAATTAAAAGAAGGATCCAGCGATACACGGGGGTTGGGAGGGGGGGTCGAGCTTGAAATGATTAAAGGGTGAATTTGGGATCTTAATTATGTCCAGAGAATAATCAGGTCTGCGCCGCAGAGGTGTTTTTGTGATGAGTTCTTTGAGGAACGATGAGTTACAACGATGATTTAAAAAAAACTGGTATGCTGAGCCAAAAACGAGGAGTAATCTCTTTCATACAAAGTGGTGAACCTCGCTCCATCCTCGCTTGTGAGCCTTTCCAGGATGCCCCTTTCATACCCAACCATGATGCTATCACCTGTTACCAATGAACCTGTTTACCTGTGGAATGTTCCAAACAGGTGCTTTTGGAGCATTCCACATATTTCCCAGTGTTTAGCTGCTCCTGTCCCGACTTGTTTTAAAACTTTAGCTTGTTTGGAATCAGGTTGTATGAAGTAAACGTTGATTGCACAGCGTAATGGCTGTGGAACAATGACACCATCAATGTTTGGGTTGGTTCTCAATAAGCCTTCTTACAATAGGCTCGATTTAGGGCACAAAGGAAGTCAGGCTGACTGGATCGACCCTCTTGTTCCTATGAAAATCTACTTTTTCTAATGTTTTAACCCTGATTTAATGACTTATTGGTGTGAAGCATCACACAAATCAGGGGCTTCTTTCTTAGTTTTTTGATTGTCTCTTCATGCAAAAACACATGCAGAAAACAGCAGCAGCGGTGGCAACAGTAGTTCTTATTATAATACCATAATATTAGCAATAGCAAAACGTCGCTTTCGGTCAACAACTGTGGTTTGCTTTCTTGTTTGTTAATAATGCTAACTATTTGAGCTACAGTTACACACGGCTATAAACTGACCAATGTCCAGCTCTGTTGGGACCAGCGTATTCTTTTGACAAGCGTCCAGTGCTTTGAGAGACAGCACATGGCCACTGACAGAACATGGCACTCTGGCCCTGCAGGATTCAACTGCACTCGGCCTCCACAAGCGAAGGGTGGCACTGGTGGAGGTAGAGAGGAGCGGCATTAGGGATTGGCATGTGATGGATGCTGGACCTTCAAGCTCCATCCATCTCTTCATCTATCTGCCTGGCTTGTCATGTCTCTCAGCTTCAGCTCTCGGGAGCGGCGATGTCGACTTGGCCTGGCAAGCTGACAGATTCAGATCTGACTTGATTTAAAGAATTAGTTAACCTTTATGATGTCAAAGCTGGGGGCCTCTTGGTGTATTGTATGTTAATGTATGATATGCCGGTAGTTTAGATAAAAGCCGCAAGCTATAAAGACAAGAATGAGATTTAATTTTTGTATTTACTTTGTTGCATTTTGGACTGGAGCTGATTGACATGTGTTTAGACTTACAAATAATATATTACATTTGCAGTGTAATATATCATTTGTCAGTGCAGCAGTGTCAGAGATCTTGCCATTAATTGTTTTGTTTTGCTATCTTTTTTTTTATTAATCAGAGATCTAATGCAAATTCTGCTGTCATTTGTTTTAGACGTCATTTGCATAATCTAATTAAGATATAAGACGTTTCATTCTTCTATTACATCAATCAATTCATTAAAAACAAAAGATGCTCTCAGACGTCCTGTTTTGGCCGCAAAATATCAAAACAAATTCTCTCATTGCAACAAAAGCCAAGTAATGGCACGCTTTTAAAAGAAATAAAAGTTATTACTGCGCTTTCTGCCAGTTGTCTCTTCGAAGGAGCTTTTAAACAATTCTGTTGCATTAACATAATAGCAGGAAAAACAAGCTTGTTTCTTTAGCCAACGTTGTCCCACATTTTTACACAGAAGTCCATTTGTACTAATAACAGGCGATTGTGCTTCTGAGTTGCCAGATGGAAAAAATTGACCTATCATTTACTTAAGTCAGAGTTACCAACAGGAGTCTCAAACTGCACCATTTTTTTCTCTATCTATTTAGATTAATGCAGCCCGCTCTGTCACGTTCCCTTTGGAGCTGCATTTACAGAGACAAACACAATAGCCAAAACAGGTCTGAATAGAAAGACTATCGGCTGAATGGTTGTTAAACATCTCCTCTTTCCTGTTAAGGTAAGTGGCTCACCCCTGGGATATTTGCGGGGAAATTATACTCACTGATCAGATTGTGCGGGGTGTGTTTTGGGAGCTGACTGCGCTTGCCTCAGGTTGCTGGTGAACGCTAACCCCTTGCCTCGTTCGTCTAATTGTGAGTGACAGTCAATATTGTGGAAGACCGTCTAGCACGAGCCCACGACAGGATTTGCATTGGATTTTGAAAATTGTCAAAGTGGACTGTGAGGCATCAGGAGGGAAGTGGATCTGACGTTGCCAATTAGCGTCAAAAAGGAGGCGTGTACTGTGGCGGGTAATAGAATTTGAATAATCCTCCTGCAGGAGCCTTAATGTCTAAAAACAATGGGCTGAACTTTGTCTGACCCTCTTGATGATAAGTTCAGAGGTCACTCATAGTCAGGTTGGGCCACCCGTGTAGGGCCAGAAAGAGGGAACTTGGGTAGATGTTTCCTCTGCTTGTTGGAAGCCTCATTTTGATTTTGTTTGTTAAGATAATTGGCAGTAGGAAGTGACAAGAAGATGGGAATCAAATGCGATAAAGAAGCCAAAACTAAGCCGAACATGGACTTTGAGGTTACGTGGCATGCATGCTGAGTCTGCTGGGTCACGAGACCGCCGTGTAAAATATGCATGTTTTGGCATCATTCTCCATCTGTGTTTTAAAAGGAACTTACAGATATGTCGCAGTGTTTTCCATAATGTAGCACGTGATGCGTTTGAGAAGATAGCAGCTCTGCTTTATGGTGAACAATCAGGGGGCTGACAGCTAAATATAAGGTTGTGTGTTGAGTGAGAAAGCAAAAAATTTCAGTGATGAATTGCAGAAATTAAGCTAAGTGCTTTGGTTTTATGGCGTGTTGTTCAGAATGTTTCACTATTGTAAAAGAGCCAACGTACACAATTCAGCAGCCCCCCCCCCCCATTACATCAAACATCCCCCACCACCCCAAACTTCCTCAACCTACATCTAGAGAATACATCTACCTCAATTACCACAGAAGAGTAATTAGCCAAAAAACAGTGTGTGTGCGTGCATCCGCGTTCGGGGATCTATTCATGCAGCACGAACAGATTAATTAGGACATTTAACTTCATTTCTAATATAACAAAATTAATCCCATAAAATCTGAGGGATCTCGAAGGAGGTGCCTGTCAGCATCTGACGCCTCTCCCCTGTTTGCCATAATCTATTAAAACCTTGCTTTTATCTCACCTCTCCCCTGTCATACTTTATGGATTTTTTCATAAACACGGCCCATACTTCATAAACGTCTCAATTTTCTAGTCTATTAACATTACTTCAAAAGCGCTTGATAAAAGAGGAGGGCATGCGTGAAATAATGCACCAATAATACGAAGCGCTGGAGGCTAGAACAGTAGGGGCGGCTCTCTAGCGTGCGCGCTCAGACAATGCAAGGGATGTTATCAACTTTAATAAAAGAACAAATGATCACTTTCACCCACGGAGGAGGGGAGATGAGGCAGGGAGGAGAGGGGTGAGGCCAGTTGTCGAGTAATTGAGTCGATGAAAAATGAGGTCTTGAAGGCTCAGCGGTTTTGAGCAGCCTAGTCAAAGCTGCGGTGTTCTTCAGTACGTGTACTTACTTGCTCCTACTTGCTGTGCAGGATGTTAACACAGATTTGTTTTTTCTTTTCATTTCACTCAAGGTGCACTTGAACAGGCTGCCTGTTTCCTCTCTGGAATGCCCGAATTGTGTGCAATGAGTTGAACCTTTTGTCTAGAGAGTCAGAAAGGTTTTGACTGACAGTCGGGCTTCACCTCACAGCCTTTCCCCAGCGAGCGTCGATTCACTTCCTGTCTCTGTACATCACCCGAGTCTGTCTCTGTAGGCTTTGCTCATCCTACCCCAAACACTGGGGTCAACTGTCTTCACTTGAACTGGACACACACGAAACACGCTGATCAAACCCACTAAGACCTGTGTGCAGTGGCATGTTGGGCTGTATGCCCCGAGGCCAGGTCTTTCAAAGACACACACACACACACGCACACACCTGCATGCTCTTTGTGATAGGCCCTGCCTGTATGACAAGGTAAACTGGTGCAGTCATTAAAATGAGTCACGGATGACTCCCTGTAACACTCATGACTGACAGGACAGGTACCGCATTCAGTGACATGCAAATAGATAAAGATGTATGTAAAGACAAACAAAATGGACAATTGAACACACACACATTATCTGTCCCTAAATATTTGCAGACAAATGTTTGCTCCTGTGCACTTCTGTTTACCCACAACACGTATGCATACTCATCAACACTGCCTTGTGTGCAAAAATGGGGACCTCCTTCCCCCTCCTCTAATACAGCTCCGTCCTGGGACAGTGCTAGAGCTACTGGATGTGGGTTAATTACTTGTGCCTGTAAGTGTGTACACATATATGCGAGACGTCAAACCAGGCCACCTTTTTAATCTGACAAGGGGGCAGTTTTATGGGAAGTGGTAGACGGCAGAGGAGGTAATTATGTTCCTCCCAACCTCATCCCACATGCCCCACATCCCCCTTCTCTCCCCTTTTGTTCCTGCGTCGAGGCTGACCTGCCATGGCAGTGGTCATTTTCAGGAGTCAGTGCTTTCTGTGCTACATTATCCTGCGCATGCTGCTGCAGCACCACGTGGGAACAGGCTGGTATCAGCTTGTACCAGGCGAGGACAGGGGAAGGACTGGATCTGTCAGAGTGCATCGACTCTCAGGCGGCCACGTACGCCGGCGCTGTGCCTCTGCCCCGGCCCCTGCCACACTCCCACTCATTAATGGGCCCGGTCCTGACAACTGATCCTAATTGCCTTTGAACAGCTCTTCATGTATTATTGGTGCCTGACTGCCTTGGTTCATGTCAACAAGCCATGGGAAGCAGAGACAGGAGAGCCACCGCCATCATCCCCCTTCTTCTTTTACATACTGAGTGATGCAGAGATGCACATATACTAGATGTGCATATACTGTAAATATATGTATTTATGTCATGTGTGCATATATACATATAGGTGGACATGTACTACCTAGCCATCCATAATCACTGTGGAAGCCTGAAGAGACACAGGTCTCTGGTGTCTCCAGTGAATAGTCAGCATCCTAATTTTCGTTCACCTTGCAGATTTGCAAATAACTTGACTGCTTTCTGTGTAAAAAGCATTATTTTTGTGGCTACAGTATATTGGTAGACTATACTAAAACATTTAATGGAACGTACATAAATGTAATCAGCTTTGATGCATGAATATGATTTTATTTGATAAATAGACTTTTTAATTTGAGAGAATCACACGCTACACGAGCGTGGTCGTGTGTGTGTGTGCGTCCTTGTTTGCCTCTCACTTTGTCACTGCTGATGAGCGGCGGAGGGGTGAACGGTTCAGAGACATCAAGGAGGCATCTGAAAAGCGTCATGTAAAGATCCCACCACCGCCGATATCTGCCAAGACACTGGCGCTATTACAATTGCAATCACAAACACTCAGTCAAAACACATCATTATTTGTAGTCCCATGTGTGAATTATTACCCCATATCCAACTATTTACTTCCCATTTTGCCCTTCTATTTGAATACGGAAAAAGGAGAGGTGGGGTGGCGTGGCTTTTTATTTGTGGGATGAAATAACTGAATACCAAATGCATAGATAAAAAGCATAGCAGCGTGTCCTGTCCACTCCCATCACTGTCTGAGAGAGGAGAGACGTATGACCATCCCATTACTATGGTAACTAGCCACTATATTCAGAGCTGCCCGGGTGTGTTTCTTCCCCCTGCAGTGACGAGAGGGCATAGCTGACAGGGCCTACACACACGCACACACACACACACACACACACACACACGCACACACAGATAAGGAGAGTCTGGAAGATGCTCCTTGTGAAACATACACGTGTGGCAAATGCAGACAGAACAATACAGGGCCCAGTTCCCACACATGCTAATGTGGTGACATACAGAAACTAATAGGAAACAGCGTCAGGGAGAAGTACGCCTTTTCCAAAAGGCCAAAATCGTTAATCCAAAGCAATACACACAGAACCATTAGGGCAATCTAGCAGTAAGAGAATGTTATTAAAATGCACTGAAAAACTGCTTTATGCTGTCGCCTTTTTGATGTATGGCTATCAGACAAACATAGTTGAATATAGTTGCTGAGCATTTTATTTATAGTTTTTTTGTGACCATGTAACAAATGTGGTAACAAAGAGAAGCCATGATTGATATGTTACTAGCAAACACTAATTGTCACCAATCCAGAGTGAGTGGCTTTTAAAGATGCTCGTTACCACAGCAGATTCACCTACTGACTGCAGTGCAACACTGTCTAATAGTGCCCGTGTTTTAGGAAAACTGCTGTTATGCACGATTCCTGTCATTACTAGAAATGATAGTTAGAAGTGACGATTGCATCCACATGCAACAGTGTGCTAGCATTGCCATTTTGTCCTCATTTATTAAGGGATTTTTTTTTAACAGTGCTACAGATGAATCAGGAAAGAGTTAGCGTTTACATTCCATTTACTTTTGGCCACTCGCTTCATCATAAATTTCCCATGGGGCAATTCTTCTGAGTAGTAACTTTTAACCTGGGCCATTCATTTTTCAAATGCCATTGTCATCAAAGCATGCTTTACTGAGGGAAAAACTGCTGCAGATGAATAATACAGAGTTCTTTTGCACGGACATATCAGCATGTTCACGTTTAATATATATTTATTATTGATATTATGAATTTATAATGTAAGGGGATGTCAGGCTGCAGTAATGTAATGAAGTAGAGATGCTCGGGGTAAAAGTTCATTCAGTATAATATAGAGTACATAATATTTTCCACGTGTCAAAAATTATTGAGTTGAATTTGATGCTCTGACACAAATGTTAATATTTGCTGTGTTTTTCAGTTGGGATTCAGCACATTTTCAGCACATTGTATTTTATCAGTTTGCCATAGTGAGAATATTATTTACAAATTTACAGTAAAATACCTTTTTTCCAAATTAAGTACAAACACGTAATTCTTTGATGGAAAGTCTTTCTTTTTAGATTTTAGTTTTGTTGTATTTCATTTTTTTTACTATTCATCTTTTTTTAAAACCTTCCAGCTACAGTGGATTTTCAGTATTTGCAATAAAAATAAATGCAGAACAACACTTAAATATGGCAGTGAAACCCTAAACAATTTTAGCATTTTTCCCAAATTTTCCTTCATCCATATCCCTGCTTTTCAGTGGGGGAATTTGTGGCTTATTTTCAGTTTTGCCAGACAAAAAAAAAAACAAAAAAAAACAAAACAGAAAAGAGAAGAAAATCCAAGAGGACTTGGGTGCTGTCTAGCCAGCCTGTCCATGGGTTGACTGGACTTTGGATGAACGGTAATATTGAGACCCCAGCTGCCTTTTTAATGCAGCCATACTGCCATCTGTTGAGACGAGTTGGAACTACATCTATTTTTGCTCTCCTCTGCGTTTTCTGCACCGTCTCGTTCGCTCTGTCCTTCATTTTCTGTTTGTCTGTTGTTCATCTTGCATTGGTGAACTGCACATTGTGTCCATTACAAGCAGTAGAGGTTTGTGTGTGTTTTAAATGTTGCTGTTTTAGGTGTAAGGGACTTTCCTCTCTGGACCAGCAGCTTCACGTCACTGGGTCGCACACTGATTTGTTTTTGACATTCACACTGTCTTATGCAGAACAGGCATCTCACACCATGGTCTTAACCTTCATATCGCGAACAGTCGCACACACAGACCGACTTAGCTTGACCACTGCTGACAGCTAGTCTTTAAAAGTTGTGCCACGGCACTTTGTGTTGACATAATTCTTTCGTGCCCAGGTTAAGATAGAGCTCCCATTACCAGCCAGACCAAGAGAGGCAGCTTCAAGAAGAGGAAAAATATGAAAAGACAGAAGAGACGAGGTGGTCACAGCTGGGAAGGGAGAAAGAACGGGGGATGAGGGTTGCAGTTTCAGCATCATTCAATCAGACAACATGCCCCTCAGCTGAAACAGCGAGACCCTCCCCGACTCTCTCGAATTAGGGAGATTAGCAGGAAAGCGCATAATGCAGGATGATGGAATTTGTCATAATTTGCATTGTCCTGGAAAGATTCGGTTTGATAGAGCGATGCGTGGAGGGGCTTGTCATGTCCCACGGGCAGGTCATAGAGGAAGCTTGGCAGAAATGATTTTTGCGATATGTGCATCAGTCGTAAAAGCCTCACAACCAATTTGTCAAAAAATGTGAGGTCGGGACAGTTGAAGGCAGCAGGGCATTTTGCCTAACGCAATGAAAAAGCATGCCCTTCCATCACTCTTCATCCAGAGCCTGGCTCTGGAGTGGCACAATGCTCCAGAGCAGCAGACAATTTCATTGCATCAGCTTTGATTGCTGTGTTTTATTTGATGTTGTTTCCCATTTTAACATCATTATAGCAACAGTAAATTTATAGAACAAAACAGCAAAACTGAACAAAATTGTATCAAAGCCGTGGTTATTTTGGTATGAAAAACAATCTTTTATGATGGTGAGAAAGATTTGTTTGTTTGTTTATTCATGCCCGTTGGCATTCAGATGTGTCTCCCTGAGCATCCAGCAGTCAGGCTCTCCTGACCTTGGTTATTGTGCTGAGCGGCAGCTCCTGACCACCATAAAGTTGACCAGAGCTGACATGACAGTGTTACTCTTCCACACGGTTCAGTGTCTATGGAGTGGGCATGTCGAGGGCAGACATCCAGGCACAACAGAAAAATACACATAAGCTTGGAGAAGGTGGGGGTTGGGGAAAGGCCAGCGTCCCCGACTCAGACTGACCACACGTTGCCTCAAGAATGGCTTGTTATGGTTGTGTAATTTTTAGCATTCTTCTAAGTTCGTCTTCATAAAAACCTTGTGTTTTGAACATATGCTTATGGTTTGTTTCCTGAATAAATGTGCAGCTTTAGACCTGAGAGAATGCATTAAGATATGCCCTATACTTGCCTTTCTTTGTGCACTTCATACAGCTATTTATGTCGCCGTTTAAGTAACACTGATTTTGTGTGACAGTTGAGCATACAGGGGTTAGGCTCAAACTGGAGCACAAACAGGAAGCAAAAAATAGAGATAGTGGAAAAAAGAGGAGGGAATAAAAAAGGCAAATATCTCCCTCCCCCTTCCTGTGAAGCCTTAAATGAGAAGCCTAACATGGGGAGAAATTCTGTAGAGGGAAGAACGGTTGTGGTTCTCCTGAAAGGTTTGTATTTGTAGAAATGAGGTGTCAGAAGAGGCAGGATTTCCTCGGGGCGCAGCACAACATGAGCCCATCTCTTATCATTTCCACTCCCAGACGTGATCTGCTTTGAATGCACTAATGCTGAAAGAGCCCCACAGACTTGAAGCCAGTTCAAGATGAAATCACAGCACACATCCCTGACAAACTGCCATCCACCACACAAGGATTAAACAGTCGCTGCATATCAAATCCCCGCCAAAAAGCAGAAATAATATATGCACTTAAATACATTCAACAAAACTTCAACCTCAGTTTTTTGATCCCCACATTTTGAACTATTTTGAGCTATTTGCCATCCCTAAAATATTCAAGAAAAGAAGAAAATTACTAAAGTGAAAAAAGAATCAAGACAGAAATTTAGAAATTTGTCACATATATTAGGAATGCTCCATGAGGGATTAAAAGTGAACTAAAGAGTGTCCCATTTCAAGTAAATCATAGTTTATATATCAAATTAAGTTTTAGATGGAATGTAGCATGTAAATGCAGCATCCTTGGTTTGAATCTGGCCTGGTGCTTCTCACACATGCTGTAGTCCTGCAGCATTTTTGTCTATATTTACTAGAAACTGAATAAACAACTTTCAAAAATATTCTTTAAAAAGTTTTATCTCTGAGCTGGAAAGCCTTGAGCTGGTGCTCTGAGGATGCACTCAGTTTCCCCTGCTCCATGGCGAGGCTGTAGACAGCACTCAAAAGATGTAGTAGCATCTCCATGAAAGGACATATCACAAATATTAATTACATTTTGCGTTTAATTACCCACCCTGTAGCTTCTACTGTACTGCCATTACCCTTTTAGCTTGGTTACATGTGTCCTTGCATGAGGGAAAAGTTACACCATATTAATCTAACCTATTTTACACATTTTGTATTATCATTTTCCTGCTTAAATTATGCATGAGGTCTCAATGGGGAGAAATGTGACCATTAGCATATCTGATAGGAGCGGTGGAGCAGTTTTCCACCTCTCTCTGTCCTTGGAACCGGGCAGAAAAACCTGACTGTTCGTCAATACCGGGTCATTTTATCCAGGCCAGCCCAGTTCATCTATACCGTTCCAAGGCTCTGCTAATGACACTTGGAGACGTCTTCAACACAATGGGGGCCCAGAGGGCTCCAACACCAATGTGAATATAGTCTAGCACTGTCTGGTCATCTCTGGAAGCTCTTTGACAAAAACTACAATTAGAAACACCTCAGACACACCAGCCCGAAACCAGACACCATTAAGGGTTGGAAGCGGACACAGCCAGGCGCTTCCTGAGCACATTTACATATGTGTTACCGTCTGCAGCTCACAGGGGTTGAGAGGGAGAATGTCTTTGGGGATAGTGACCTTTTGACATGTCGTTGGGTTTATTAGAACAGCGATGGTGTTATAACCATGAAATAAAGGTCGATAAAGCATGAGCTGAATTGCAGCCTAGTTCATCCTAAGCAACGAAGAGTGTGTTGTGATCACTGGAGCTGCTGACCTCTTTGGAAGCTTCTATGTCCGGTTTTGGGTGTAGTGACAAAATCCTCCGATATTGTGGTATTGTTTGCAATTTGTATGGTTGAATTAATTATAAACTTAAAAATCAAAAATGAAGATAAAAACAAATTTTTGACCAGTCGACTATATGGGACGAGCGTGAGTTTAATCATCTCAAATTCAAACATCTTCAAATGCTGAAAATTAAATATGGCTTTTATATTTATTGTGACATGAATTTTGTCCAAATTGCCCACCCATGCGTTTTCTCTGATGGAAAAACTGATGTAACATAACAATAAATATTGCTCATATTAGCTCCAAAAGGCAGCTACTAAAACCTGACATTTCTAAAAAGCTGTTGTGTTATGACAGCAGCTATCAAATATAATTAAGAAGCAGTAGAACAGAAGTAAACCGATGTGAACGTATAGTATTGATTCAGCGGCCCTTTTCTCTGTGGGCCATTTAGACTTCTAAGGCTAGCGTTTGAAAAATACTTACCTTGTTATAGAAAGTTTAATGTCATATGCAATTGTTTGACCCTTATGAATATTAAAGGATCCCATCTCTGCCCTATTAAAAATGCATGTGGCATTGTGGTTGTTGATCACGTTTAGAACGCCCATGCAAATTGGACTGTCTTCCCTGTCAAGGCCTAAGATGAATAATGTAGTTGTGTTGTATATTCAGGGACACACCATTGACAGTCAATTAACAAGTTTGATTGGTGTGTGAACTCTTTCTTTTGAACTGTTAATTTTATGTAAATAGTATTCCCTCTCCCCTCTCCACTGTCTCGTCCCCATCCAGGTTCACCACAGAAAGATGTGCCCGCGCCACCACAAATCCCCCCACCCCCAAATCCCCAATTCCACCTCCCACTAAGAGTAACCAGAGCGGGATCCTTAATAATTGATCATCACACACCTGCTTGGTAGAAGCTATGGGAGTCTGCCTTTAACAGTCAAGGGGCCCCGCGCTATCCCCCTTTTGATATTCAAATACAAAAATGGCAACCAGCCTTTTTGAATTCAAAATGGAGCGAGCTCTTTTCATTGGGACGAGCTTGTTAAGAAATTCTGGCCACCCGTCCAACCTGATGGAGCCCTTCTTTGTTGGAGTGGATATGATGGCATTTGATGGCTCATAAATGGAATGCCAATGACAATTTGTTGTTGATGTGTGGGAATCTGGCTTTTATGTGAGGCAGACATAGTAATGCAGGTGCTCAGGCAGATTGTGCTTGCAGGTAAATGATCCGGTGATTGATCCAACTGGTTGAAAGCAGTGAGGGCCTTATCGCCTCCCTTTCCTCCCCCTCGCTCACTCGCTCGCGCCCCTCTTCCCATCTTCCCTCCATCTCCCGTCTCCCGCGCTGTCCCAGTAATTTGGAGCAGCAGAGATGGAAGCTGAAGATTCATCAAAGTTGACAAGTGAACCCAGGAGCTGGGGATCATGGCAAACCCATCTGATTATGGAAATAGCCATGACCACGTGTGCCCTCTAGCTAAACAGTTGTGCGGCGCGCATCTTGTTCTGCTAGTATCCCATAAAAAAACATACATTTCAGCAAGGAGAAAATATTCCATTTTGAGTTTTCCTCCTTTGAACTTTGTGTCGCAGCCTGGGCTTTATCAAACTGAGCCATGTAAATAAAACAAAGGGCTTGTTTGAAATGAGTTTGGCTGAGAGGGCGCTAAGCCTTAAGTAATACCTCTGGTTCAGGCTAACCCTGGTAATCTCGCTGTAAAACATGATACCCACGGCTGTGTCTTTGCTAGTCAGTAAAGGACCTTGTCTTGGGCCTTGCATCAATTGATTCCGACCTTTCTGATCCTCCCTGGAGATCCACATGTGCTCCAGGGTCCCTGTATAGGCCAGCAATTATCAACATGTCACCAACAGCTATTTGCATTGACCAGCAGCTAGTGTCCAGCGCTAATGCCATCCAAGCTCAAACAGTGTTGAACTACAGGGTCTCTAAAGACCTGACCTCTTTAAGGCCACTCCTCATCCCTACTCATCTCTCTGCATTAAGCAGATAGATTTTTTTCAGCTTTCATTATGCACAAAGCTTAATTCTAACAGAAGCGTTTAGCAGGGAATTGAGCTTATTATCACATGGTTAATTGAGCTTATAAATAACACGGGTGCCACAGAGGTACATCGGCAGACTTCTCACAGAATACCTGCTTGTGAAGTGAGGATTGTTAGCGAAAAGATGCTGAAAAATGGCAGAGGTGGAACCTGTTAATTAATGGAGTGTGACTCAAACACGGGCTTATAATTAATGTTAATTTGATTATAGCACCTCACTCATGAAAATTGTGCTTGTTTTTTGACAAAACTCATTTTAGAGTTTGATTACTTTTTTTTTTTACATCCAGTTTTGGGGTTCAATGGAAACCACACACTCAAATCCGTAGTTGTCTAATTAAATATTCTTTTTTCCTTCATAATTGAACGCGCATTGCAGTGCAGACAGGCGTTTTGCAGTTTGTTAAAACTGAAGAAGTAAATTATCTAGATAGTGCACGATTTGACTTAGATTCACACTCTTTGGCCGTTAGGGTGCATTTTCCCCTCAGCAATAAGTTTGTATTCCTTTTGTTCAGACGTTTTGATCACTACCAAACACTACCCTACCGGAACAGTTCTCTAAGAGGCTGTAATTAAGCGTCAAGCATGGGGTAGTAGAGAGATGTAAGGCTTTAGCTTGTGTGTTTTTTGTCAATGTGTGGTCTGAATAAGATCGAGCACTGGGCTGTAGCGAGGAAGTACTCTACCAAAACTGCAGGCTGTACTTGTTTTCAGGATGGCGATCTTGGTCTGTTGGTGGGTTGATCCAACGTAAGACTGAGGCTTCGTCCAGACGTTTTTCAACTCTTAGCTTTTTCTTTGAGTTTTGGCCTTTTGTCCACACGCGCAGATTCAGGTCACTGAAAACGAGCCTTTTAGAAAACTCCTTCCGGAGTGAAGATATTTAGAAACTCCGTTTGCAGTGTTGACTTGTAAACAGGGATTACAGAGTTTTTGTCAGAGTGTGCGCCTTGTTTACATGAGATGATTTTGTGCAATGGCAGACATAGCCAAAATAGTGCTGGTGCTAACCTTGCTAATGGGACTTTTTACATACATATTCACCGTGTACATGTGGACAAGGCCTAAATTACCTCAACAACTATTGAATGGATTGATAAACCCCAATAGCTGCGATGATCCTTCCTGCCTTTTTAGTAGGTAAAAGTGTTTATTTATCCATTGAAATATTTCTAAATCTGCTGGCTGGATTGTCACCACATTCATTGTCTCCAGACAATATGTATAAATATCAAAATTGTAATTTGTCCGCTAATTTGATACCTGCAAAATTAAAGACACTGTCATGAGCATAAGCTGAATTTAGAAAATGTTAACGCGCTAACACACTAAACTTAGGTAGCGAACATCTTTTTTAATATAACACCTGCTAAGCATCATCATGTCAACATTGTGAGCCTGTCAGCATCCTGCATGTTTGCATTAAGCTCAAAGCATCCTCACCGAGCTGCTAGCTTGGCTGCAGGTTCTTAACCTTGCAGGTTTTACCATAACAAAGCCAACATTGCTGTGTTTTTCTTGCTCTTTTCTCCAGGTTGATCAGTCGGTTTTCTGCGCAGGCCAAATCGCTTTGGTCCCCTGCACCATGCAGCTGGTAAAGGCTGGCACCAGGACGCAGGCCCATTTGTCCTTCAGCTACGTGAAGAAGGTTCTGGAGGCGGTGATTGGGAGCCTGACTCTAGCTCATGTTGTCCAGGCCCACTGCTACGCCACAAGACACCAGGACATCCCCATCATCAGGGCCGTGTGGGAGAGCATGCTGAGGGCTGCAGAGGAAGAGGAGGTCAGGCACTGTGGAGTGAGATTTTTGTTTATGAAATATATGCAAGTGGTTAAGATGAAGAGCAATGACTGGCTGTTTTATTATAGATGGAGAGGAGCTTCTCCCACATTGAATGAACACATATTTAATGGATTAAAAGACGACGGGATCCATGCGTTGATGAATAAGTAAAAAAAAGAGAAACTTGATATGTTATCCAAGTTTTTCAGAGAGGCCTTTCAGAATTATATTTTATAGTTGTGAAATAAGGGAAAGTTCCTCGCCCCTCTCTGTCCCCTTGAGACCCAAGCCGCTGCGACTGATATTTACCAGTGAGTGCGCTCATGAAAAGTTGATGATGTGGGAAACGCTGGTGTCTTTGATAATGTGGAGCTTGGCACAGAAGCAGATGTCTTCCTCAGAGCTTCCCTAATCCTTTGCCCCCACACACCATTTTGGAGCTCCGTTCAACTCTCAGAGCAGCTTATCCCCCTTCTCCACCCCTCTTTCCTGCCACCTCCCTCCAGCCCTCCCGCCACCCCCGCCGCCCCAGCTTACAACCCCTGCTCCATACGTCTAATAGGGGCACCAGTCTCCCCTGGCAGCCCTTCTCCTCCCACAGTAATCTGTCTAGCCATGGGAATAAGGCCTAAGGGAGAGGGGCAGGAGCCCACCTCCAACATGTGGTTCTGCTTATTGGTGTTAAAGACTAGAGAGAGGATGTCAACTTTGTGTCAAACTATAGCAGTAAAATAGTAAATGTGTTATTTAAGGCCAGCAGTTATATTCTTAAAACTTTCAAATGCTGATTTCTCAAATGGTTCATCTTATCTCAGCCAGGAGCTGGTGTCTGTTTGTGAATGTATTTGACATTTTGCGCTTTATTGTAACTCACGGTGGAATAGAAATCTTGACCGCGTTGACAGTGTGTACCTTCAATTTAGCATGCAGATTAGGTCGTTCGGATAACAAGGCTAACCAAGGGCGAAGCTTTGGGACGTGACAAGACTAGGCTCATGTCAAAGGTCACTGAAGATGGACAACACCGTCCATCTGTTGTGCTTCCGTGCGGGACGTCAGAACAATCAAAAATATTCATTCAGCTGACCCAGGATTGCCACCAGGAGATCATGTTTTATTTTCAACTGATTCCCAGATTAAGCAGCTCTAATTGACAGCTCCATCTGTAAACAGGTGAGTTCTCCCCTTAAGAATAGAGCTAACTTAGGGGGTGGGCTACAAACCTGACCCCGTGCTCCTTCTTTGCCTGTAGAGGCAGATCATCTTGGTGTGACTTCCCAGCGTGGGCCTCACACTTTCCCCTTCACTTCCACTTCAAATGTGGGGGCTTCTGTTTCATCCCATACTAGGTGAAATGCTCCCTGGGGTGGGGATTACACAAAGCACCGGTGCTCATTTGAACTGATTGTAATTAGAATGTTTAACTCAGGTCAAACACTGGAGACACAACTCCCACAGACAGGAAGAACTCCACCAGCCGGCGTTAGCAGGAGGAGTCTTGCTTCAGTTATGGGCTTCATCAGGTGATGTCTTCAGACATGCAGGCAACTCAAATTAAAAAAAATTAGGTAACTCTATGAGTTAGTAATTAAATGCACTTAAAATGCAAGCCTTTTCAAAATAGAAGCTGTGAAGTGTTTTACAGAAAGAGGTAAAAAGAGACAAAAAATGTGTTCATAATAATAAGAAGAAGAATCGAAGGGACAATCCCCTTTGTTTGTCACACAGTTACATATATGCAACACACGCCATGCAATTTGGTGAAACTTGTCCTCCGCCTTTAACCCATCCTGGTCGCCTTCCTCCACGGCGGACCAGGAGCGGTGGGCTGCCATCCGACCGCCACCCAGGGACCCAATCTCTGTCGTCACCATTGGTCAGGTGGTGATTTCCTGGCATGTTTTTAGTGGGGGTATTTTTATGGAGGATACCCCAGGTGAGCATGCAAACTCCACACAGAAAGACCCCTTTCCTCGAGCAGCAGGCACTGAAGGCATGGTGGAGGACACGCCACCAGCGCCCACAGCGGGATTCGAACCGGGACCCTTTAGCTGTGAGACGACAGTGTTACCACTTGTCCCACCGTGCCTCACCAACTAATACCAACTAAACAATAAAATGATGCCACACAATAATGTGATGCCATATTTTGCAGCACAAAAATATAATATGCATAAGCTAATGTACTCAAATGTTTACTTTCATTAAACTGAACTAAAACTTGTAATTTTGATATTAAGAATAAAACTAAATTGGGAAAGTTATACCAAATACAAAGACAAAAAATGATCAAATAATACTGCAAATAGTATACATCATATTGTAGTATATTTAGAGTCAGTTAGAATAGGTTGTATTATTAATACTGGAGATTTAAGCAATTGAATTGCCACATCCCTTCTTTTTTCCCAAAATGCATCTGTTCTCTGTAATGCATCCTCATTACAATGAGCACAGCACGTAATATGTGGTAAAGCTATGGGTGGTGATTTAACTACAGTTGTCAACTGTTAGCTTATGTAGCCTTACAGTTTTATTTATAAAGATCAGTGTGTTTTCAGACAGCAGACCTGTGAAGTGAAATGATAGAAGCGCCGCTGCCTAGCATGTCTACGAAGCCATAGGGCTGTGTTGTTGTTGTGCGTTGATAATTTCTCTAATCAGGTGGATGAAGAAGCTTGCAGGGTTAATTGGGAGCATACTGGAGTCGCTACAAGTGTGAAATTGTATTTACGGTGCATTAAACCACAATGAGCCTGTTTGTCTGTGTGTGTGTGCATGCGTGCGAAGGCTTTGATGAACAGGGAGATTCTGATGTGATAAGTCAATACATGTTAAACAGATATCCCTTTGTGTCGCGATAACAGGTTCTGGAAACAAGTCAGAAAGTAAGAATAATTATTAAGCAGGTTATTTTGGAAATGTGGAAAAGATTTTTGAAAGAAATTAGCCGTTTTGTTGAAATTTTAAGGGGTGATAAATTGAATTTGATTGTGCTGAATTTGCAGCGTGCAGAGTTTCTTTTCTGCATAGAGCAAAAACCCCATTTACATGATTTCTCTTCTGCTTACTTGGGACTTTTGAAGTAACTCTGGCCTCTTGCATGGTTTTATAATGGCCTCGTAGCCTTAGACCTTTCCTCACCCCACTGACATGGCCCTGCGTGTTTCATTTACACAAACAGTCCGACGAGCATCAGAGCAGACTCTAAAGAAAGGCGAGTGAATGGGAAGGGATATTATAACAGACTGACAGCACTACAGTAAGTGCTGAGACATAGAGCCACATGCTGAAGGCGTCCCGCTGGGCAGGAAATGTAGGGGAACTGGCTAAGCAGCGCAGTCCCATCAGCTCCCCGCTGTTCCCCGCCTTTACACCACTTCCTTATTACCGTGTTTACCGTTCGGCTTTCACGCCTCTCGGCCCTCCAGCATGCCGCACGCTCCAGGCGCACGGACGTGAGTTAGAGGGAGGAAAGTGGGGAGAAGGAAAACAAACATAAGGGGAGGCAGGTCACAAACCATCCGTGTAGAGAGCTGAGCACAGCAGATCCAGACTTCATGCGTTTACCTGCTGCCTACGGAGTGAGAGAGCACTGGGAGAATGGCTGCATGCCCTGGAACTGAAGTGGGATGAAGTAATGAGATGGATTGTGTTAAGTGGCTGGTGTAGAGCGGAACAGAGCCCTCACACACTCTGCCACCCGTCTGCCCTCCCAACACGCCACTCTAGCACTCACTGCCACTGTATATCAAAGTTTGTGTTTTATTGGATTAATTTAATAAATGATCTCTGGTCAGGTAAGGATATCAGCCGCTGCTCCCCCTCTCACTCCTCTGGCAGACGTGCACACAGCGATGGAGCTCTCACCACAGTCAAGTCTCAAACACAAACACACACACACGAGCACGTACAGAAACACACACAGTAATGCACCATTCGCACATTCCCACAGAACTGCTGAACAAACTTCCCACCTCATGTAACATTTTGGTGGGCACATTAATAAAGAAACAAGCAGGGACTGACTGTAACATCGTCCGACAGCTCCAACGAAAAAGTCAGCAACCATGTCGTGACAGTAAAGTCCTGCCAGAGGCTGGAGCTGCAGCGCTGAAGGCCCCTGATCTCCTTGTGGACGGTCGGTTGGGTATAGTACAACGGCACCCAAGGCCTGCAGGGTGGCCTTTAAGCCTGGCTGAGCAGGACCCCCTGTGCTGTCACTTCTCTCCCCAGTTCCCACTCTCTATTCCATGTTCAATCACTATTGACAAGTGCAGGAGCAGTCCCCCCCCAGGAGAATACCTAGCCTGTGCCAGAAGTGCTAATATAACATTTATCAAAGCATAGGACACGCATGTGTGCTGTCACTTTGTCTGACATGCTAAGAGCTCCGGCGCTGACACGGCTATTGTTCTCCGCTCTCGTGATTGTTACTGTTGATCACCGCAAGCTAGGCTCTCTTCAGAATGAGCAGAGTAAAGAAATCTTCACCTAACCCCAGCAGACACACTCATTCAGGACACTCTCCAAGGCGAGAGGTTAGCTGTTGATACACAATTAAGCGTTTGCTAAAGTTTAATCTGAAGGTAAGTGCTGCTTCAGTGAATCTGGCTGATTGGGTCATGACGGGCTCGCCTGTTGCAGGGACAAAGAGGCCGTCGTCTGCTCTTGTCAATGATTTCTCTCTTTTTTTGCGAGTGAATATCAAAATAAAATGTAAGTAACCTGTTATTATTCTGCACTTACGAAGTGGGGTGTAAGTGGATGAAAATTGATCCAGCAAATTGAAAAGGGGGTTAAGTGTTTTTGCCCTATCGACTCCAACTGAAATGACTGTTATATAAAACACTCATTTCTCTCCCATTAGCAGATGAAGCCACAGCCAAGTATTATTAGAGGGCCACATTGTAGCACTGCTCCAAGACATTTTGTTCCTGCTAATGGCCTTCAGTCCAGAGGAGAAAAAAAAAAACATGGAGAGATTTTGACTCTGTAGATAAAATTGAGGCAGTTTTCCTCTAAATGTGTGTGGTGAAGCTGCCACAATGTGTTGTGAGTGATCTTCTGAGAAAGGTGAGAAGTCATCTTGGATAGGACCTGTCATGTTAGCAAATGCGGCTCAAAGTGAAAGCATTTGTGCGTGTTTTGTTTACGGTGGCTGCAAGCAGTATGGATTCTTTCTGAATTGTTTGTACGCTATCATTACCAAGGGTCACCTCACAATCTCATGTTAATTGATAGCCTGTCAGTCTGTCAAGTAAAAAGCCTGTCTTAGTGCTGTGTGGTGGAGTTTTATGATGCGCTTTACAATAATGTTCAATGTTGATGGTTTTGGTGCTTGTGGTCAGAAAGCACAGCGTGCGTCTCAGCAGGAGGGCCATGCATTTGATTGTAGTGTGTGGCACAGCACAGTATATAATTTGCCAGCCAGTTCATTTGAATATCATCTGTCTGCATTGCAGGATTTGTCATGGGAGCCTGAGAGCAAACCTGCGCCATTATTGGTCGCCGTGGTCCCTGCCTTACCCAGGGGTGCAGCTGTTGAGCTTCATGTTACTGCACTTCAGGACGACCCCACCAAAAGAGCGTCCTGTCGCGTGACTACAAAGGTGGCGTGCGGGTCCATAGAGTGCCACACGGTGATGTCTGCTGACATGTGCAGTGCTTCACTCTCACTCTCCCTGACCGTGCCCGGCGGTAACTTGGAGGTCACCGGCGTCACGGATGTAACAGAAGCAGTTGGCGCTGCCTTCAAGAAAGCCGCGAAGAAGATGGATGCTGAGCTGGTGCCACTGTGTGCCAGGGTGTTCTACAAGTGCACCCACTTAGTGGCTTGGCAGATTGTTGAAGGTATGTTACTGGACATGCATCTCACTCCAGACACTGCCTGTAAGCTTTCATTGATCTAATATTTACAGCCATTAAGAGGATTTATCCTAAATACGCTCTTCTGTTGAAGGCAACACTTCTGAGATACACTGCTCTAAGCTCTACATCAGCGCATTAATGGAAACAAAGTGACAGCTCGTCTCTCTCTGCACTCTGTTTTCAAAGAAACTTTGAGCTGACATTGGTTAAGTAAACTCCATAAGGTATTCCAGGAAGCAGTCTCTCCAGAGGATCTCCTCTTCTTCCTGTGTTTAATTATTGTAAGTCATTTGTTGTGTCTGCACTGTGTACAGTAACCCAAGCAGCTGGCACAGTCTTTTGTCATCATTACACTTTCATACGCCACCATCTCCTGCTCACAGGATCCGAGGTTCCTGTCAAGGCAAATGTGGAATGGTATTTGTTTTATCCTGAGAGATGTTCTCTCGGAGGGAAAAGGGCGACGAGCACATCGATCACACAGGCTCAGTTGTCAAGTCATCGCTGAAGCAGTCAATTAACATTTTTGAATCCGTGCCAAACCAGCCATCTTACTGTCATTTATAGCTTTGACATAACTCATCTTTTTGAGGACGTGAAATTATGGTTACCAGTGATGAATGGGAAATAGGTTGATCTGTTTCGAATATGTGTTGATATGCATGACAGACGAACAGCGCTATTTGTTTTGTTACCTAATTATATAATTGTTATTCAACAGTGTTTCATGATGTATGATGCAAGTCATTTATTTCTTCTGTCATTATCCACCATCGAGGAGTAAGATGATTTCGCAATGAGGAGGAAAATATCTCAAATTTTAGATGCAAAATTCGACTGCTGATAATGAAATAGATGCAGATACAGTATGGCAATAATAGATAGATTAGATGAAAGCATATATTTGAGTTCAACTGGAATCAAAATGTACTGTTTAAATATCTCTTTAGAAAGCACTCTAAAATGTTTTTATGGAAACCATTAACTGTGTTACCGGGTCACTGGTTTACTGGAGCAAAATCAACCTCAATCTTCGCCCTTGACATGTGTGTTTCTTTGATTATGGGCTGCACAGACTGCTTCCCTAAAACCATTTCCTGACTCATCATTGAGCTGGAATCTGTTACCTTACCCTGCACGCACAGCCCAGCCCTGGAAGCTCACCCACGGGCGTCTTTATGGGTCACAGCCTCTGCTCATTGGGTGATGAATCCAAAAAGTCAAAGGAGGAAAAGTAACACCTCTGGCGCTAGCAGTCACAACCTCACAACTGCTGCTGTCAGCGAGCAGACAGGCAACAACACTGGAGCGAAATGTGACTGCACAACCCCCCCCTCCCCTTCGGTTACTTGCGTCAGGATTCACAGCTGATAGACGTGACATATGCTCCAAATGAAACCTTTAAACATCTTGTCTCAACTTGTTACTTCCGATCGAAAGGTTCTTGCAAAGATAGGCCCCAACCGCACAAATAACCTCAACTTTCAGAGAAGAAGCTAAACAAGAGATATTTTTATAGAAAAAAATGACTTGATGAATGTAAGTTGACTCCTTTTAGTTTTGTTTTGGTCTCCACCTACTCCTGAGGAAAATATCTGTTTCATTAGCAGCTAAATGCTCCAGTATGTTCATTTGTTGCTTACCAGAACAGTAAAGTCGTATAGCCATAAGACACTACACAGAGCTGCAGGGAACTGCTGAGTCGGGTGATATTTCTCTGTGGGTTCACCCCTACGAGCGACCACTTTCCCATACAAGTAGGCGTGTGATTTGTTGTTAACATAAAATTATTGATTATAGCAGCTTTAAAGGAAGGTGAGGAAGTTTCCTGTCTATGCGGCTCCATTACACGCACCCGTTCCCTCAGCCTCTTTGTTCAGTCTCTTTGGACAAAAAGGACGATTTCCATGAGCCACACTTGTTAATTACCACCTCGTTTGCTGGATAATTTGACCAGTTTGGAAGTCAGTGTAGCACAACTAAAAACCACTGGCTCTGGGCCTTGGCCACTGCTTAAAAGCCCCATAAGCCCAGCAGGCATCAACCACTCTGCACAGGAGCCCCCTTTTTCTCCCCTTTTCACCGCTGCCTTCATTGACACCCCTCCTTCTATTCACTTAGGCTTACAATATTTCTATATTAATCAGTTCAAACATAAAATGGCTGTGGATGTTTAGCATAAAAGGGTGTTGTGGGCATTAGTAATGGTTTGGTTTTGAAAACACAGAGATTTAACAGCAGCCCTTTCAGCTCCCTGTGTGTTCGCCGTGAAGCAGAATAATGGCTGGTCCTCTTGGGTAGATGGTTTAGTTCCATCCCATTGCTAATGTGATGGCTTTTTGAATCTTACAGCCTCTGTCCACTGGGCCTCTCAATGAGGCTCCCCGTGCAGCCCAAAGGGGGGGCTGAGATACCAGGGGATGGGGGATTGGGTGCGCGATGGGAAGAGTTCACGGGATTTTGTGATTTTGCAGAAGCATTTATAGTAATTGGAAAGTAGTCCATGTCTTTACTCGCCTTTCACTCACAATGACAAAAAAAACACAAAATTGCATGGTCACTCAAGTCACCTTCACCCCCCTCATGGCTCCCGCTCATAAGAGGCTCTCAAAGAGAGAGCGCAATTATTATCTGTTAGTACAAAGATTAAAACATCCTGACATGAAACAGGCTTAGCATGCAAGGTGTGATGAAGGGTGCGTTTCTTCTCTTAATGAAACCATCCCCTGTCTGTGATCTCCCCAGCTCGTTCAGTTGTCAGCTAGCCATCTCCAGAGGATCCTGCTTCCCAGGGTGCACCACATGCTCTGATAACACATATTTAGGCTTTTAATGCCCTCCAAAAAAGGCCTGTGTTCGGTGGGGGTATTTTAAGCTGTAGCGCATATTAGCTAATTAGGGTGTGCGGGCTCTTTGTGAGGATGTTTGGCATGCTGCGTGCACTTCAAATGAAAGAGAACGAGGCTTATTAAATAGCGCTGAACTGCTCGCGTAACCTCTCTGTCCTGATTTCTCTCTCTAAAAGTTCACATAAATGTCACACAGTGGTACTGCAGTAACTAGTGGATGTTATTAAAAGAACTTAAGCTGGTGTTTGTCCACTGAGACTCAGTGTAGCTGGTCAGGAATTGCATTTTGACATCACATTAGACAGATGTTGCTGTGAGTGGAAGAAAGATTGGCACTTGCGGTAGTGATGGTACAAAAGTGGCACAGCGTACTTTCCCATTACAGCCACGCCAGATCACAGCGACCACACCCAGGTCCCACACAACACGCCGTTCAGTCAGAAGAAATAAGCCCGGACAGTCAACCATGAGACAGGAACACTTGTGACCAATTAGTGCACGGAGCAGAGGAGGGAAGGGCCAGCATCCCAGCGGGCTGCTGCTAAATAGACAGGCTGTCATCAAGACCGGGCTCTGAGACGCTCAATGAATTCTCACATGTCCGCTGCCCGTCTGTAGTCCAGCCGCACACACACACACACACACACACACACATACACTTACACTAACGACATCTCTCAGCTCCAGTAAAACTGAGAGGTTGTCCCAACACAGCTTCCTGACATCCCAGCACAACGGGAGCAGGGGATCCATTCCACTAGATCCCCCCCAATAAGCTGCTCAATTGTCCAAAAGGGTATTGCGAGGGTGTTCCCGCCCCCTTCTGTGTGCATGTGTTTGATTGTGTGTGTGTTTGGGAGGGGTAGCTTAGAGTTCAGTCCTTGTTGACCATATGTCTGCACTGCAGGGAGTTGAATGGGGGGGCTACAATCTGCCAAGGATTTTAAGAATGCCAATAATTTATAAATAGGCCCGTGTTCCCCGGTTGAAGGGTTAAGTGCAGCCCCTGTCCTGGGACGGCCCCAGTGGGGTGGCTGCATAAGAGCCTGCAGCCAAAGTTCGCATGAAACTAACACTTCCTTTGCTCTCCCTCCTCACCTCTTACCTGCCAGGGCTTGAAGAAAGTTTGAGAAGCTCTCTGGGAGACTCCTGTCCGTCCTTGGCCCTGGTTCCAGTCCTGGACTTGCCTGATTCCCAGATCCTCCACCTGTCCTGCTGGCTCAGTTTATAGAAACAACAGCCAGACTCCGGTCAACCACAGCACCGGAATTCAGTGGGGCTTTTCTGGAGCCGCGACTCTTACAGCCCCAACACCTAATGACTTACAACATGTCAGAGAGCGTGGAAAAGAAAAACTGCGTAACTGCTGGTGAATTTTGACTGCTCATCACTGCTGATTGTTTAAATGCGAAGCTGTGTCTGACTCCGAGTGGTTTTGATGATGTGCGGTCGTGAGGATGTGTTTATTCCACGTCATGTCCCAGAACTTAGGCCAATAATTCACGCTGTCCTCCGCTGGAGTTGTATACTGCAGCAGCTGTTATTCTGCCCCGGAGATGACTCTTATGGAACTTCTGTGAGCTAAAGCTGCATACCAGAGGGCCGGAGACCATAGTCTACAAAAGGAGACACCAGCAGCATCTCATCCCAAGAGGCAATAAACTGTATCCCCTGATATCCCACTGTTTCTGCTGGAATTTCTCTCAGCACGCAAGCTAACACCCCTCATAAAGGCCTAGCGCCGCCGCTGACACCATCTGTTCAGTTGTAAACCTATAGATTTACCGTGTGACCGCTTTGTGGCGGTGTGTAATGTGCGCGGATGAGGTGACTGTGTCTCTGCCTCTCATGCTCCATGGGATTCAAGGTGTGTTATTATTGTGTAATAGGCAATCAGCGCAGAGCACCTGAAAAGATTAAGCCTCTTTATGTTTTCTATTGATTCTAAGGCAACCTGGTTAATAGGAGAGGGACACTACAACACACAGCTGCAGGGCAGGTGTGTGTTTGTGTGTGTGTGTTGGGGGTGTCAATGGACGCAGTGTGACGATGTGGGAAGAAAATAACACTATTAACCATTGCTCCTGGAACATTTCTTTTCTCAAAGATCATGAACCGTATTGATGATCTGAGTTGGAATGCATCTTCACTCCGGCTATTCTCTTCATCACGCTTGCGTGATGGCGGGAGAGTGGAGTGGGCTATTGATCTTCACCCACCGCGATGTTGTTTTGATTGTTGTTATCAAAAATTGAACAATAGAGGCGGCCAATAGAGCCTGAAGATTTTTATTGAGGGTTGAAAAACACAAACAAGCAATTATTTATGAGAGCAAGCAAACCCGTGCCCCATAAATATACAGTGTGTGATAATGTTCACCTCTTTGGTTTCATAGGGGCCTGTGAGGGCGACATTCAGAATTTTTCAATCATGCAGCTGTCCTATAAGGACTCAGATAAGGGTACTTTTTAATAAAGCACTTTCATTATGTGCTTCTACGCCTCCGTCATGTAAACACCCATAAGTTTCATGCTCAAATGTTTGATTATTTTTCACATTTTTCAGCAAATGTAGCTGTTAAACAATTCAGCAGTGGAACAAATAGTCAAATTTTTATAGAAGAAATCCCTCCGAGAGTGTTTTCTTAGTCAAATTACTTGTTTTTTTTATTTCTGAATGTGTCTGAATGCCAACCAGTGCATTGCCGAACGAGACTTTGCTGAACAAGCATATATATTCAGCAGTCTTACCTGATCAATGGTTTACAAAGAAGATTGAAAAAAAAAAACGGTTTTCTTCAAACTGAGCAATGAAAATGAAGTAATGACACATTTCAGCCAAAGGAAGTATATTAGATTATTAAAATTCCACATTTGCAAGCCATTTCTTTGTTGAGTTTTTGAATCCATGTCCCTTTTCCCTTTGTGGAACAACAGTTAAATCACAATGAATTCATATGCAGCAAATTCACCATTCAAATACAAGAGTCAGCATTTCAGCAAACACAGAGGAGCCCTGCCACTAACACTCAGTGTGTGACAAACACTTGTCGATCAGCACTGCGAACATAACATTCTGTCTTTCAGCTTGCATGTTTTCATAGAGGCACAGGCAAAGCCACAAATATATCGTCACACCCTCATCATAGCCAACGTGATGGCTTATGGCAGGCACATTTCTTTGTGTCTCATCCGCTGTGTTTCCTCACACAATGAATAAAGACAGGTTGACATTTACTTTTCTCATGTGTTTTGTCAAATGTACATTTTCTACCAAGCTGAACCACTCTGCAAACAAACTGTCTGTTGTGGCTAACATTGTCCTTTGTGCGCAGTGTACCAGCCTGCGGCCCTTGTCATTGTGGCCTTGCACATGGACTTTAACTGTGTGTTTCTTCCTCCAGGCTAACCAGGCTGATGTGTGTGACTCTCCCTCCCCATAGCAGCGAGCTACAGTTGGGGAGCTCAGCTCAGGAGCGGTCTCGCTGCATGAGACGCCTCCTGACATTGTGGTCTGTTTGCCTCGGTGACTGCGGTTTTGTTTGGTTTCATGTTTGAATCCTTTTTGTCTCATAATGCATTGTTTTCTTCCCCTGACGTATTATGAAAGGATGTCTTTATGGTCACAGTGCTGACTTAATGAAACTTGTTCTATCTGTTGAACTGGCAAGCTGTCAGATGCTATTGAGTGGTGTGTGCTGCCCTCTTGTGGCCGTTCTAGAAAGTGCAATTTAAAAGCAGAAGAGCTTTCATTTGGATTTGTATAGTATCTAATCCTATATACTGAGTGACACACTTTATAAATTAAGTCAAGAAGTATAAGATTCAGAGACATTTTACATTTATCTCTCTACAACATCACATCCCTGAAATAACCTCTTCAGTATTCAGTGTTCTGGGTGACGACATTAAAATCCTAAAATTCCCTTCTAGACATATCTTAATATTGACATTTTCACAATTTTCATTTTTTTCATATTTTGAATTAATGGAGGTATGTGCACCTTATCTGTGTGACATATACTCCTCATTGTCAAATAATTCAGCAATATATCTTATTGTAAAGTATCTTAAATTTAAAAAAAAAAAAAACATAAACATGACTTGATATTTTGCTATGCACATTACATCTTTCCTCTACTTTCTGTGCAGTGCAGTGATCTGTGTATGATGCTTTGATATCGGCCCTCTCCAAGACATTTCTACATGTCACAGCTCTGGTCTAAATAATAAAATTAATGGTGGTTTTGTCTCACTATCACATCAGATTAATGGAAGAACACAGCCGTTGCATTGTTCTTGTTACTAATTAAAAAGTAAGCAGAATTTTAATTAATTCTTGATCATCCAACTCATTCAAATTAAAGACTTAAATATTTTGGCTTGTCATGGCAGGAGAAGCAGAGGTGTAACTGATGACCACACTCCAGGTAGGTGTGACAGTGTAGTGCCCTGGCACTGTAACACCTTAACGCAATGCACCTATGAACAATGTTACAGTACCTGTGTTTGATAAGGCTATCCTGGACTGTGCAGTACTCCTGTAAGAAGGGGGTAGCCAAGGTAGAAAACCCACCCCACATACACCTTTAATTCTGTCACCCACATTCCTAGAAAATAGATCTGAACAAACACTGAGGCTGAAATCATAGAAAAAGAAGTACATCCAACAGGGTTTGAAAACCTGTGGTTACCCCGCCTTGGTCTTGCTAGACTAAACAGAGCTGACAGACCAAACCTCAGACCAAAAACCTAAATCTGCACACAACACAAGGTGGAATTATATTGTCATGTCTCTGTTATCCCTGAAAAGTATCGCAGAATTTGTACAAAATGTAACATTTTTATATTTTTTTAACCTGCCAGAAGGCTGAGGCATAGATATGTAGATAACTCAGAATTGTTAATCCATTTACAGAAATAGAAATAAAGATTTGAGGAGCAAAATGAACATATAGTAAATGAGGAGCAAGCAAGGCCATCCACAAAGAAACCCTCAGTTAACATGAGAGGGGGGTCAGCGAATCCACCTGTCTACTGCTTACAACATCTGGGTCAGGTGACTGTATACATTGTGTGTATAATTAGTCTATTTTTTTACACAGCACGCACCCTATGCTGCATATTTTATTCATGCAGTGATGTGAGGATGTGAAATATATGGTCTTTGATGAAAATCACTTGAGAGATAAATGCGATAAGGGACTATATACGTCTATTCCTCATTAATAGAAAGGAATGGGTCAGGGGTATCAACGTGAACACTTAAATCTCATGTGATTGAATTATATTGCTGTATAATGAATACTGTCTTATGACAATGGCTGTGCAAGAGACCAAAATCCTTTGATGTTTTATCCTCGCAGCACACACAAACAGAAAAGTTTTTATTTTGCTTATTGATTCAACTGTTGTGTTGATCCTGTTGTGACCAACAAATGAAATTGGCTGTTTTATAGTCGATGCTCATTGGTTGCAAGGGTATTAATGATGATATGCTATGGGTATGCTTAGCATCATCATCGTTGTGTAATTTCGCATGAAGATAAATATCACGAAAATAACACCCACGGCATTAGGTCGCACATCTGCAGCTATGCGACGGATAGGAACCGAAAGTCTTTGTTTCCCGCCGTACATTTTATTTTGAGGGACGCACATGCCTGTTGCCAGGGTGACGTCAGAAATTGTTTTGTCGTTAGCCAGAAAGCTAACAAGGCCAGATATCTGCAACTTAAAATGAATACATTGGCTGTAATAGGACCTCAAACGTCTAAAGTAAGTACTTTTGACTCATATTACTGCAAAGCGACGGTTGTTTGCCGGTTTTGACGTTTGCTGGAAATTCAGGCTATGTTGCTAACGTTTTTTTTTTTTTTTTTTGGATCAAACTCCTGTTTTAATAGCGTATAATATCAGTTATATGAATGGAAATGTTTGTACTGTTTTGGCAGTAATATGTTGTAGATATTATATAGTCAGGAAGATAATAAGACACGTTATTTTAATGTTATTTATAGCGGGATGTTGTTGTGATGCCATATGCTTTTCCTCTAGGTCTAGTGAGAGGATCACCAATTTGGGAGAAAAAAAATCACTAAGGCGGCGATTTGAAAATGCATCAGTGCCCTGTTTGTCCAAAAGCTTTCCCTTCGCCATACAAACTTCAGAGACATTATGTCATCCATACTGGCCAGAAGCCTTTCATCTGCAGAGTGTGTGGGAAAGCCTTCACACAGTCTGAGCATTTAAAAACACACTTACAGAAAGTCCATCATTCAAGGCTTCCAACAGACCGTCTGCGGGATGGCAGTTTAACTCATAATCACCAGCCGAGTTGTGATAAACCAGCTGCAGGGATGAACACGTGTGTCAGCAGTAACTGCACTTCAGTGCCATCGACTGCGACATCCTCTGTGGCCTCCCAGTCAGAGTGGAAATGGCAATATGGGACTCAGAAAAAGTCTCTTCCTTCCTCTGAGATTAAAAATCCACCAAAAATTATGCCACATGTAAGTGCTGGCACAGTGACTAAGATCAGTATCTCAGATGTTTTTGATCCAATACCTCAGAAGCAAGTTGATTCTGCAAATGTAGACGCATCTGTATCCAATGCCCACGATGGATACACCTGCAAAATTTGCTTGAAGTCATTTACTTCATTTCTTCAGCTTTTGATTCACTCACCAACTCATAACAAACCAAAACCATTCGAGAGGGGCCGAGACTTAGGCCAGACTTTCTCTAAAAAGGCCCATTTGAAGGTGCACCTGCAACCACACAAACTCAGCTCGAGCAAAATCACTGTGCAGAACCAGTGTCCAAAATGTCTCAAAAGCTTCTGTTCACCATCCAAGTTGCAGCGGCATTTTCTTATTCACACGGGGCAGAAACCCTACTTGTGTATGATCTGCTGCAAAGCCTTCAGGCAGAAGGTACACTTGAAGTCCCATTTACGTACTGCAAATAAATGTTCGCTTGCTGCAGGCGCTGAGGGCAGAAAAACCTCAGGTCTGCAGCCTCCATCATCACTTCAGCAACGCCCCACCTGCCATCGCTCTCCTGTGGATTCCTCCGTGGAACTGGAGCTCCACTGTAAAATAAGCGTAAATGCTGTGCAAGACCTCAGCAAGACAGAAATCAAAGGTGTAAAACCGGAGCAACTATTAAATACAAGCGGTCAGTGTGAGAGTATTTGCCAAAAGTCAGAAGAACAAGGGCAGCGACACTTAACACGTCAAGACATGAAACCATTTCAGTGTGTGATCTGCAACAGATCATTTCGGTTTGAAAGTAACTTAATGCGGCATCATGAAATTCATAGGAACCAAAAAGAATTGGGAAGTCCTACCACTGTGCAACACAATAATGATGTGAAAATGCCTGATTCTGAAGCAATGAAGCATTTACCTGCTGAACCCATTCATGCAGATCCCATTGACTTGAACATCATTGTTAAAGCGGACGCATGGAGTGAAAATTGCTGTAATCACAATGGCTCTCTTCCCCCAGAGTCTGAGTTAATTACATCAGCAGAACAGCAGAGGGAAGCCTGCCATTCCACCTGCAAGCAGCAGAGAATTAACGCTTTGCATCGGTGCCAGACGTGTTTAAAATGTTTTCCATCTGTATCCAAACTTCAGAGGCACATGATGACTCATACTGGACAAAGGCCCTTTCGCTGTGAGGTGTGTGGGAAGAGGTTTCGTCAGAAAACGCACCTGAGGGTCCATTGTCGCACTCACCTGTGGTCTAGATATCACAAACAACGATCGCTGTATATTAGCCGGCCACCTTCTTGCTTAGGTGGGTTCAACACAAAGACGGCAGCAGATGCGTCAGTTCAGGAAACGTGTGAGAAGGACTTTGAGACACACCCCGGCTGTGATGTAGTCTCTGTGAAACACCTGGATCAGACCCCATCGTCAGTGTTTATTCAGCATGACAACAGAGAATCGGATAGATCATTGCCACATGCCTCAAAGAAAAACAAAGTGCACTTCAGAAAAGTTTCCAGAGTGACTGTGAAAAGAACACAGGCTGCGAAATTCATGCAAAATCCAGGCAGCTTACAACACAAGTGCTCCCAGTGTTTAAAATGTTTTCCGAGTGCCTCGAAACTACAAAGGCATGAGATGGTACACACAGGCCTGAAACCGTTTCAGTGTCCTGTGTGTGGGAAGGCATTCAGGCAAGCTCCACATCTCAAAACCCATGAAAGAACTCACCGTGAGAGGAGACTGCCCAAGCCAGGCAAACGGCAATTAACAGCAAACCCTAAAAGTAACATAACTTGTCAAAAAAGGAAACCTCACACGTGCCAAATATGCTTCAAGAACTTCGTTTTTCCATATAAGCTCTCGAGGCACATGGTCAGTCACTCTGGGATGAGGCCATACAAATGCAGCTTGTGCACCAAAAGCTTCACACAGCGTGGTCATCTCAACCTTCACGAGCACAGATGCAGACAGGATAATAGGGTTCCACATTATCTTCAAGGCGAAATGATAAATACCGACTATGACCAGGATAAAGGCATTGAAAACCTTGATTGTGCAGATTTGAATGTGGACGCAAGAACAGAACATCCGGAGCCACATTATACCAGTGTTGGTCATTACTCATTCACTGATGGAGATTTATCTTTCTGCTCAGGGGCAATAGGCGCTGAGTGGCTGACAGTGCCAGAAGTAAGCTCACAAGTGGAGAATAATGAATGGGAAAATAGTTATTCATTTCCTTCTGAACTTGCCTTTGAAATAAATAAGCTTGTCCGAGATCAAAACTTGGCAGCTCCACCTTTGTCACATCAGTATGAGGGTGATGTACGTAATGTGGAAGTACCATGTCAGCCTGAGGGAGTTTCAGCCATGTCAGATGGCAACAGGCTGCTCGATGATGAGCCTGTGAGTTCTGTGTTTGAGAATCAAATGATACCAGATAATAACTGGTGTGAGCCACTCACTGTGTTTGAATGTGACAAGTGCACTGCAGATTTTAAGAGCAAAATCGATCTTAAGCGACATGTTTGTTCAACTGAAGTCCAAACGAAAACGACCCAGAGGAACCGTTGTAACATTTGCCTCAAATATTTTGTGTCTCCCTCCAAACTTAAGAGGCATTATCTTATCCACACAGGTCAGAGGCCGTTTAGGTGTGATATTTGTGGCAAAACGTTCACTCAGTCAGCGCATGTCAGAACACACCGACTGACTCATTGATCATTCAAATGCATTTTTGTGTGTGTTAATGATCATTTGTCATTATGATGCATATGTATACTGTATGTATGTAAAGTACAGTATGTAATATCTTTTTTCATGTTTTCAGTATTTCATAAATTAAACGTTTTTCATGTAATTTCATAGTGTCTCTTATCAAATTTGTCCAGGCTGTATGATTGATTTGGACATTTGCTATAAATAAATATTAAACAATGATTTTTATACTTTAGGTAAAACTTCTTTTCGTACTTTTTGATAAATACGAAGTTTTTCACAGTGGGAACCGTAAACATACATTTGTTTTCGGGGACGGTTTCAGGGACGTACCCATTCAGGAAGTCAGTCGCATACAGCGCGTTTTGGTTGTGTACATGCGTAAGTAACTGTCCAACCAGCGGTGGTTGCACTAATGGTGAAATAAATTTTAAAGGTAAGTGAGTTAACTTAATTTGCGACGGCTTGAGACTAACAGTAACTTTATCATCATGAATTATATTTTAGGCTGCTTCTAACTGTTAAGTGCTGCTAATTAGCTTAGCCCATCACCTGATATAGTGGAACAGCTAACGTTAACTCTTACTAATGTTAACATGTACATAATGGCGCATTGTTAATAATAACAGGTTGAATGAACTTATAACACTGATATGACGATTGCTAAAGTATCGGGCTGGTAACTGGGTAGTTATAATGTTTATAATTGCTTCTAATTCATCAATTGACCTAACCTGCTGAAGTGTTTAGCCTAGCTAGCTAACTTTCTCAGCGCTGCTCATGCGTAGAGTAGCCTCATGTTTTTCAGGCATGAGCTCAATACAAATAGCTGAATTTAAACCCTGTTTGTGGTAATGAGAAGCGATGATTGCTTTCATTCAGTGTCTTATTTTCGCTCTTTTTCTGCCAGTCATCATCGTAGCTTCTTGAGATGGCCACCACGGAGAAAGAAACCCCCGCTAAAAAGGCTGCAGCGCCTTCAGTGTCTCAGATTAACGCAGAATATGTCACACAGGTAATCAATGTACATGTACGGTTAGTTGCACTGCACGTGTGGTCCAGCATTGTGTGTTGAAATAGTTTTTTTTGCTGAAGACAGAAAGATTGTCTCTCCACCTGCGGCCAGTTTTGTAGTTTCTTGATCTAATCTAATGAGTCTGTTCAGGTGAACCTGAATTGTACTTGCAAAGAAGATTAACTTGTCATCCAACTGTATACAAAAAGTACTAGTATTGTACTAGTACTTGATGGATCACATAATGTTCAGTCTAGGTTGGAGAGTTTTCACTCCTCCAAACAGTTTGTTATTTCATATTAAATCAGAAGAGAACATACAAACCTGAAAACTACAAAAGTATATATCTTGATGAATTTCGAGTTTGCAACATCTGCACCAGCTTTTGTGTTGCTTAATGAACTTTTGTATGTGCCATCTTCACTACTGTTTTTTATTTCTTGTTTCAGTTGGCGAATAAATATTGGGCTCCTCATGCAAAGAATAAACTACCCTTTGACCCAAAGGTGAGTTACAGGCATTGCTGCACCGAGGAGGTGTCAGTCAGAGCTGCAACGATTAGTCGACTGAAAGAAAATGAATCCCAACTGTTTTGCTAATCGAGTAATTGTTTTCATTTTTCAAGCAGAAATACAAAACATTTGCCCCATCTTGTTAAATGTGAGGCTTTGCTGCTTTTCTTTGTAATTTATGATATAAATGAAGAGTCTTTGGGTTTTGGACTGTTGGTTGGGTAAAAGAAGCTGAAGTTGAAGATGTTTCTTTGGGCTCCAAGAAATTTATAGACTAAACAGTCGATTCATTGTGAAAATTATCAACAGATTACTCTAATGTAAATAACTGCTAGTTGCGGCCCTAATGTCAGTATTTCTAGTTTTTGTTGTTGAATTACTTCCTAGAAGTTGCAAATGCACATTCAGTACATCTGAGTGAACTCTCCCTGAACACAAACATGTCATGTTTTTGTTGGTACCTTCTGTGTTCATCTTTACACTCAGAATTTTAACAGTCTTTGCTGTTTGTTTAGGTGATGGAAGATATTTATGAAAAAGAGATTCTCAAGTCCAAGTAAGTAAATGTAGAGCATATGTGAGTTAACACATTTTATATATATGTATTTTTTTATCTTGATATTTTGTCCTCTTTCCTGTCTGTTTTCAGATTTGCCATCAGAAAAATTATGCTGCTTGAGTTCAGGTGGGATATTTCACCTCTTCTTAATCCCTCATTAATGAGTAAAAAGTGGTAGCGCAGCCCGGTGAATAGATATTCATACATTATTTTCTCATCTTTCAGCCAGTATCTTGAGAACTACCTGTGGGTGAACTACACTGCAGAGGTCTCCAGCAATGCTTACCTCATGTCAATTTGTTGCATCGTCAATGAGAAATTCAGAGAGAATGTCCCAGCTTGGGAGGTAAGAAAGGCAGAACCTCGTCAATGACTGAATGTTTTGTGAGCTCAGCTTCTGAATTGTATTTATCCAAGATACTTTCAGACTGTACTTTCATCATCTCTGCTTTTACCATTCAAACTGATGGCTCTCTGTGACACCGTTGTATCTTCTGACATGTATCAGGTGTTCAAGAAGGAGCCCAGCCATTTCCCGTTCTTCTTCAAATGTGTGATGGAAGCCGTTTTGGCCGGCGATGAAGCTGGCCTCACTCTGAAGGAACAGACCGTGCTGCTGGTCTTCCTGGACCACTGTTTCAACAGTCTGGTGCGTACCGCTACACTGATATCCATATGTCACTTTTGGAATGCTATGAGTGTTACGCTGCTGCATGCAGGGTCAACGAGGATGCTTATTTTCATGTCAATGCCCAGACTACTGTAAGTAATCATCTTGTATTTTGATGACAATATTTACAAGATTTAAAGTCAAATGATTTCTCTAGTTAACAGATTTATGTCAAAAGTTCTGTATTGCATTTTGCAGCACCATGAAAGCAGAGCTGTGGTAATATGAACCACCCAATCAAGCATTATTGTGACTTTATTAAATTTCACATTCATTATATCACAAAATCAAGGTTGTTCATTAGTGTACACCTGGAAAAAGATCAGTTAGATGCTAAGTCTGAGCTAACAAATACAATTAAATATGCGAACACTTTGATTACTCAGGTCACTGTGGTATCTTTACTTGCTGTTCATATCAACACATTTTTAATGCAATGATCCCTCAAAAGTAGTTCTCAAACACTTTTGACAAAGATTTAGTATTACAGTTATTTGTACTATCCACTAGGTGGCAGTAATAGACTGCACAGTATAGCTTGGGTCAGCTCCCGCCCATCTGTATCCTCCACAGCCGCATAAACCACAGGGAAGCACTGCAGATGTCTCACTTTAAAAATCTGCTGTGATAGTCCTGCTGCACTTTGATTGTATCCTGTAAAGGCCTCTAAATATTTCAGTTGCAGACTTTTATCATGGGCTGATGTGTAATAAAAATCTGTCATAGTACAATTTGACAACTCTCTCTCTCTCTCTCTCTCAGGAGGTAGATTTGATCAGAGAGCAGGTGCAGCAGCTCATCTCTCTGCCTATGTGGATGTGCCTCCTACCAGTAAGACGTCCCCCTATTACCCTAATTGAGTTTTTCTGGAGGTTATTGGCACACACCACTGATGACGTTGTTTGATAATTTCGTAGGAAAGAATTGCGCCCTTGCTGTGTCACTAATCCTGAGGTGAAATTGGCTGTTGACCGATTTGTTTCTGTCATGCTTGCAGTCCAGACTCCAACACGAGCTGAAGAAAGTTCCAAAGCTGCAGAAGTTTTGGAATCTAATCAAGAAGAAATTTGAGAAGATGGATGCTGACGCAGCTGAGCAGTAATGTCATTTTCTTTGCTTGCGTGCTCAGATCGGTACAGACGAGGAAATGATGTTTTGCGTCCTCTGAGCGTCTAAGCTTTTTTTTTTTTAATTTGCTTTCTTTGTGTCTTCCCCAGGGCAAAAAAAGAGAGGACGTTCCTCTCAGCTCTCATTAAAAAGTTTCTTGGAGTTCTGATGTCAATTCCTCCATCAGGTAAACAAGAAATCATACACTTATTTCCCCTGGGACTTCATAGTGGTGTTGTGTACACCTGCTGCTACGTGGAATTCCCTCACCAAGATGAATGCTCATTAGATATTGGTCATATTTCAGTAAAAAAAAAAAAGCTGCATCCCTCCCTGGTGTGGATTTCTACCTTCAAGTATTGAGTAAAATTAATCATCTGAATGACTCTCCCTGTGACTTTGGCCCCAAAGCAGGTCTTTGCATGTGCTCTCTCTACTTTTCTCAGCATGATTAATGTGCCTCAGCTTTTCTGGAGCTTGCGCAGTGTCAGTGGGCACATCTCTTCAATCCAGGGCCATATTTCCAGTGTGAAACACAATATTACCTTCTCATGACTATTTCAGTCACACTCTTACCTCCTTTCTTTCTGAGTTGTGCAGCCGCTGAAGGAGCATGTGCTCCAGCTGCCACACAGCCACCGGCGCTGACTACTATGTTGTAATGCAGACCGACACAGAGGCCCCCCACCTGAATGCTAAAAACAGAACATGTGTATTTGTGTGTTTAGGTAGAATTCAAAGCTGACAGAGTAGATTACAGTCTAAAGCCCAGCAGGATCCACATCACTCTAATGCTTGCTGCATGCCTCAACTTTAAGTGCGCACACACGCATACACACCAACGTGCTTAATGAGGGCTGAGGTCCCAGCATGCTACAGTGCTGGCGACGCAGTATCACATAGTGAGGCTCACACACTCAGCATGACACCTCGGTGTTGTCTACATGCGTTTGCTGTCCTCATATCCTCGGTGATATGTACACAACCTCCTATTCACTGCTGCATCTCGTTCCCTGTCGTTTTTCTTTTGGCCTTGTATGTTCATGTCTGCTTGTCTGTCAGATTGCGTTTGTCATTGACAACACGCAGTCTCTCATCTGAAGTGAAGCGCTAACTTCCATGATTTTCCTTTTCCGTAGCTCCTGTCTCCATGGACAGAGTGCATTACTGCGAGAGATTCATTGAACTCATGATTGATTTGGAGGTAAGACACACCATTTGCCATTTTGGCTCCCTAGATTGGATTGCTTTGTTTGAAGTTTACAGTGCAAGATGATGCACTCAGTCATAACACAGACTCGCTGGACCCTCATTTCCACTGTGTGTGCGCATTAGAAGAGCGTAGGGCTGCAATGTATTTGCTTAATCATGGTGTCCTGATAGACTTCTGTTTCTGAAGGGCTCTTTTGCCTTTTGTCCTTCACATTTATGGCTAACTCAAGTCAACGGACAGTGGATAAATGTTGAGTCTCAGCTCCACCCAGTGTCTGTCATTGATGTCTGCAAAGCTGTGCAGTATTTGAAACAGTGGTCTTTGATTGGAGTATAAGAAAGGTTATATTCAGCCTGATGGTTCTTGACATGTAGTATGTATGAAGGTGTAGAGTAATGTGCAGAGTCTGCTGGATATAAGGCTTGTGACCAGAGCCACATTCCCCTTTCCCATGCTGGGAAAAGTGTGTTTGCTTTGTATTTTTTGACATGAACAGCATCCTGTTTAATATTAATTTTGAAATATCTCACCTCCAGTTCTTAATTTATCAGCTGTGTGCTGTTACCTGCACATTTTAGATAATGATTTATAGGTGAAATTCACAGTACCAGAGGGCATATCAGAGCAGTTTAAAAACACGAGCCAACAAGCTGGATGAAAATCAGATTGTACTATTCGTCAAGTTGCTGCTGAGGCTTGCTAATGAGCTGCTCAAATGTGGGAACAATCCTCTTGTGCATTTTGATCGGCAGTGTCTTTAAAGGAGATCTCCTACAGAGAGCTATAGTCTTCGTCTCTGCAGTTGTCATGCAGTGGAATATGTTTTTTCAGTCACCTCAGTTATAGAGTAAGACTTTCTCAGGGCAATGAAGCAACTCATAAAGATGAGGAACTTTTATTAATTCTCAGTATATTGGTTCATTTAAAAGACTTCATTAAAGAAAGTAGAATTTGACACCTTTTCAGGGAGGCAGCCTTGCTATAGCTGTTGTCCCCCTGTAGTGAAGACACAATGTCACATAAGATTGTTGCTCTTGCTGCCTGTGCACATCTCCTGTTACTAGCCAGCGAGCTCAATAGATTTCATCTGGCTGCCTGCTGACAGGCTGGCCTCGCTGTTCCTGGCAGCGGCTAGTGGCCGGCCAGCTGACGGTCTCTCGGGACGTCTTCTGTCCTTCGGTGCTATCCCCTTACAAAGCCTCGGTTGCTTGAAATCCATACTTCCCCTCTCTGATGACGATCTGAAAATGAATGCAGGGGAAAAAGATCCCCGTTTTCAGGCCTGTTTCATGCCGTCTGTCAGGACTGTGTTGAGATCAAAGATGGCTGTTGGATATAAAGGTATCTATGCTCAGTGATAAGGTATCACTCGCTGCACCTGCCGCCTTTGAAGAGCAGTTTTCAATGAATAAAATAGCAGATGTTTCATTTTGTTGGCGTTTTGCAGTTTCGTATCCATTTCATATTAAATCTCAACAAAACATTTTTTTCAAACTTTGTAATTTGATAGATGGAACTCTTTATATAGATGGAACTTTTTTTTGTTGTCGTCATTCTCCCACTCAGACTGTCAGATCATCAACATGTTCAGTATCTCTTTCTTATATTCCCACCAAAGCCGCTCTGTTATCTCACCTTGACAGGTTTCCTCTCCTCTTGCCTTCATTTCATGTTTGTGTGCTACAAAAAAAAGCAAATAAATAATCACTGTAGAAGTAGCTGAGCCAGTTTTTCCGCCCCGTCTTCTTTGCATCGCAGGTTTCCTTATTGTCCGGCGCTCTATCATATGTTTCAAAATAACCTCAAGACAAGAAAAGACCATGGATCAATAAGATGTATGGATAATCATGATCCAGATGCTGGGAAATGTGGCTCTTGTGTCAATTGATTATTTTGACCCCTGAGAGGTGTCCGTTCATACAATACCTAATTCATTTTTCCTGTGACAGAGAGGCGTCAGACTCAGTGTATGTAGCTATTTTTTCCTGCAAATCCACAGATTGGTCTTATGTGTCTTGAGTTGTTTTGGTCCACTCAAACAGAATTTCCCTCTACATGTTTTTTTGTAACTGAACACATTCCAGTTACACACAGGTGTCGTGGTATTTTAGCCACAACTGTAAGCATGTAGTGACATGGTGTCCTGTGTGTCCAGGCCCTGCTGCCCACCAGGCGTTGGTTCAACACTGTGTTGGATGACTCTCACTTGGTGGTCAGGTGTCACCTGTCCAGCCTCACCCAGAGAGAGAAGGAGGGACACCTCTTCTGCCAGGTACGACACACATGTAAAAATGACTGTGTGCATGCACACTGAGATCCAGATCTCCTCTGCTGCTGTTTTCATCTGTAGGAGTGACTTGTATTGTCTCATCTGTGTAGTTGCTGGACATGCTGAAGTTCTACACAGGTTTTGAGATCAATGACCAGACGGGAAACGCCCTGATAGAGAAAGAGATGACCACTCTGCACTACGACAGGATCACCTCCCTGCAGGTAAATGCTATGCATAAAGAGGGACAGGCAGACACGCAGTGACAGATCACAGCTATGTGCTTTGGCTCTGTTGTTGTTTTTAACTGAAAGTGCACAGGATGTTCTTTATTGATCTCTTTGGGTATTGTTGTGCGTCTGCAGTACATGTGTGTACTGATTTTCATAGTTGTGATAGTAAATGTAAGGATCGTCTCTTAGTAGTATATGCAATGATGAGTTCTTTGTTTTTGAACGTTGGTCTGAGTGTTTTGCTCTGTGCTTTCTGTTTTGCAGAGAGCAGCTTTTGCTCATTTCCCGGAGTTGCAAGACTTTGCTCTGTCCACCGTAGCAGCGGTCGACACTCGAGAGTCCTTGACCAAACACTTTGGGCATCTCAGGTAATTCAAAACATCCGGAATGAATCACGAACAACGCAGCTTGTCAGTGCACAGATGGAGGGTTGTGGTGGGAGGGTATGCATGGTTGGACAGGGAACTGTTGATACCAAAATCCTGTAGCACCAGAGTGTTATTTTAGCTGACAGTACTGATTCCTGATGTGTAAATGTACTGCATATCTACCTGCTGGTGGCTCACCCTGTTTGAGTACTTACTGTATTTACTTTATGTTCTTATGAAAACATACCATAATTTATCAAAGTGCTGTCGGTGGCAAACAGTCACATAGGCACAAATACAGATCTGCCATTTTTATTGAGGTTCTTCCGCTCAAACATACAAGCCCCCAATTTAAGTACAGGAACACATGCAGACTGCCTATCTTAGCTCTGTGCTGCAGCGTAGCATCAACGCCACCGTTGCTGCCTGACTTCCCTGCTAAATGGCAGCTAGTGAGCCCTTGAACAGGCAGCTGGTACCAGCCAGAGAGCGCGGCACGCCTCATTAATTTAATCGATTTGCAGTGGCTTGAGAATAAACTCTTTGAACAGCTGTGTTTGTCAGATCATATTAGCTTGCCAAAGAGCCAAAAAGCACCCTCGCTTTGATGAACTGGCCTGCGTGTATTTTTTATTTATTTTTTTTTACTTGCCCACATGCATGAAGGGGAGTGAAAAGACAATGATTTCTTGGTAATTTGTAATTACATCAGGGTTTCCAACCTTTCTTGGCATTTGATATCTTAATAACATGTAAATGTTTTACTCCGGCCTTTAAACCATCATGTTTATCTATACGACAGACTCACAATAAGTAAATGATTACTTATTTGTTTATACAGTATGCGATGTCTTTATTTGTCATAATTGCTCTGGGGCGCCGTGTTGGAACAACACAAATTTGCTCTTTGCAGTCAATATTTGTCTATCCGTCACCTCTTTTTAACTTCCGTCGGGGATTAGAAATGCTTAAACCCCACACTGAGTTTCTTTGAGTCAGGCAGAGGGTTATGAGCCGAGCTGAGCTGAATCAGGTAAAGACTTAGCTGAACCATTTCATGTATTTCTAGAAGCTCTGCTCCTTTTCCCAGAATTAGGGTTTTGAATATAGCAGGAACCGCATTGTTCCCTGCTCCACAACTGTCACCAAAGCAGCTCCTGGGTAACTCCAAATATGCCGATCAGATTTAACGAGGCACTTTTCATCCAAACGACTCACGCTAATGCCAGTTTATTCCAGCTGCACTACCCACGGGCTAAGCTCCCAGTCACCCGCCGCTCTGAATTTATCCGCTAAGTCCCCCAAACACACAAACGCAGCATTATTGCCTAGCCTGCCCACACATGTACACACCCATTCTCTTGCACACGCTCGCACACACTTCTCTCGGTTACATAAAACGTGTTGAGTGTCATTTCAGGCCAGAAAAATTGACTACAAGATCAAAGAGTATGCCTCACTTTGAAATGCTCGCAAAAAATTGAAGAGAGTCATCACTACCGGAAATGTCAGAATAATTGGTGTAATTAGGTCTGTGGATTAGCTCTTCAGCTCGGGCCTGTCATTGGAAAGGGTGTTTGGGTTTTATTGATTCCACTTCTCATTGAATTCTGGTTGAAAACATAAAAGCCGTTTGTTGAAGTTTTTTTGCTTTTGTTTTTGTTCGATGGAAAAAAAAAATACTGATGATGTTACCCCATGTTGTGGTTGTGCGTACTCAAGTGTATAACTCGCTGAATGACCAGCTAATGTCTTAAGTAATTCGCTCATCGCTTAAGTGATGAAATTATGTGTCAGCTTAATGAAGTTGTGTGTGTAAAGGCCCAAAATCTGAACCAGGGTCAGCCTTCATGCTGTAGAGTAAACTTACTGTAGACCACTTTCTGCTATGTCCCCATCCTTACCTTACCCTGCCAGTAGCTCAGCTGTCAGTCATGACCTGGTCCAGTCATCTCCATTACTCACAGTGACTTGTTGTGCTGCTGTTATTTTGTTGCTAAGGGAAGGAATGTCCACATGACCTATGCCAGGTCATCCAGTGGGCCATCAGACTGCAGAATTGGCAGAATTGCCACCCCACTGCCCAAGCGTGGCATCACAAGCAGCAGAATATATGCACATACACGGATACAGTCGCTCAGTGCCACGTGTGGCTGTCAAGAGCTGTCACAGTGCGTCCAGGCCCTGTCCTTCGTTGTGTACCAGGCCCTGCCTGTGTCACCGTGTGTCAGCCTGATTAAAACAGGTCTGTATGCAGAGAGCCACGCCTCGGCTTTCCGAGACGGAGATGAGCTTTGATTTTCATAATCCTGTCGCATCAGTGCGCCCCGGCCCCTTAACACACACATGCTGACAGAGCAGGGGTGCAGTGTCAAAGCAAACAGAGGTATTGCTTTGTGCTGCATTGCTAACAAGCATAAAGAATTTGATAAGGTGGTGTATCTTCACGCGTATGGAGGTGTCGCCGTTTGAAAAGTCTTTCTCAGACACAAGGTTATGTGTCAAAAAGAGGTTAGACCTACACATGATTTTTTAAAAAAATATATATATAAATATGATACTCCAAAGTAATGATTTAGAGTTAGAATGTGTTTTTTTTTTTTCATTGTAATATCACATTAGATGTCCCTCTTATAATCTTAATCTTCACAAAATTACCAAATCATTGTCTTTGGACAGCAGTGAGTTAACTTATTGTCATCCTGCTCTGGATAAGAGCGTCGGCTAAATCTGTCATTTGCAAATGCAAATTTTCTTGCTGACTAACTGCTTGTTTATCTCATCTTTCTCCGCAGTCCCAATGTGCTCCACCAGGTGGCCTCGTATCTGTGTCTGCTGCCAGAGCTGCCTGAAGGGCAAGACACCACCTATGAGAAGGAGTTTCTCCTTGAGCTGCTGGTGAGTGCAGTCTTAGCTTTGATGAAATTGTCCATGTGGGCATTTGAGTTTTTAAATGTCTGTGGCTGCTGTTGCGTTTAGAATTATCAAGTAAATGCCCCGTTCAGTCCAAGGAAGGTTGAATCAAGGGCAGCTGGAGTTGGCTGTAGAAACTTGAAAACATTTTGCCTCTCATCCAAGGGGCCGCCTCAGTTCAGGTATTTAACTCCTTTGGGTGTCATAATCAGATGTGGCTGGCCATTTGACCGATAGCCATTAAGGTTGTGACATGAGGCCAACTGTGAGAAGTTGTTAAATTACCTGGGAAGGGATGAAAGGACAGCATTGTTCAAGCCTCATGGATGAGAGGCAAAACATTTTCAACTTTCTACAACCAAGTCCAGCTGCTCATGATTCAGTCCTCCTTGGTTAACCATGACCCATATGACTCTCCACAGACACCCTGTTATGTGTCACACCATGCCAGTCTGAGGCTTCACGGTGGGATGTAATAGATGATAATAACCAGTTTTATCTGGTACAGTGTAATCTTGGATGGAAATTCACACACGTGACACGTGGCCTGTGAGCTGCTAAGTATGATGCGGTTGCTTTGCTATACATCAGATATTAAAACATGTGTCCCAGATAGCATTTAATGCTTCAGGCATTTGAATTAATTTGTTTAGTCGTACGAGGGAATGAAGTAATGCTTCATGTGCTTGTCAACCGGCAGCATAAAAGAGGCATAAGTGGTGTTTGTGCACCTCGACAAACAGTGCTGGTGAACGGTTATTTTCCAGAACAATAACTGGCCAGTCAGCACGAAGGCATAATAGGTTTTGTGTTTCTCATTTTAAAGTCATTAATTTAAGCTCTTGACCTTGGAATACATATTGTATCCCCTCTCCACTGCCCGTCCCTGTTGAATTTGCCTTCTAATCCAATTACTGCTTTATGTGAGCATTGTGTGGCGTGGGGTGAGGTGAAGGCAGTGCTGATGAGACAGAGACTTTTTTTTTTTTAAGTAGTCTGATTGTGCTCTCTGGTTCCCCTTCCTGTGCTCTCCCAATTTTCATTTTTAAAACCCCTCTAGGAAACCGCTGGACCCTTGTCCCACTGGTCTCCCCAATACACACTCATGCAAGTGCTGCAGACCTCTTCATCAAAGTGGGTGTTTCAAGGCTGTCCGGCGGTTATTCATAATTACCCACTCAGACCCTCCCCAGGTCCTCTCCGAGAAGCGATGGAGAAGAGCTGTTTCATAATTATCTGATTAGATTGTAGCAGGAGACAATGTCAGGGGACTCATTTGTGTGCGCCTTAGGTTGCCCCCAACAACCAACATCTCTGACTGTGTCGGTTTAATAGGGAAGGGGCCACAGGACTAGAACTCTGCCACGCACTAGCAAAACAATCATAGTTGCTGCAGAGGACATACTCATGAATATGCTCAGGGAGCAGGAACCTTTCTGTTTGAGAGGTAGCACTGCTGCTACACCCGTGCCAATGCATCTGTTTACGTCCTCTGGTGGAGCAGAAGAGCTGGTTTGTATTCTAAAGCAGATATCACTCCCCTTGACAACAAATAATTTGTTTTTCTCTAGAAGAGTGAAAATACAATAGCAAAGTGATTGTGTATGCAAAACCTCAGTGGGACAGATGGTGGGTTCAGAGATTTGTGAAACAATAAAACGGAGAGACAGACAAACACCAGACTAGAGGCAAGGAATGTTTGACAGTATAGTTCTCCTTTAAGCAAATACCTTCCTAAATGTAATGAGTGGTGGATGTAAGAGGTGAGATGATTTGTTGATGAATCAATTAGTTGATTAATAGATTAAGAGGCAACTATTTGGATAATTAATTAACAGTTTCAGTCATTTTTCAAGTAAAAATGTCAAACCTGCTTTCAGCTTCTCAAATGGGTTAATTACAAGTAAATTGAATATGTTTGGGCTTTGGACTGTTGGTTGGACAAATAAGACATTGGAGTATGTCAGCTTTGGCTCTGAGTAAGTATAATAGGCATTTTTCAGGTATCAATAAATGTAAAATAATGAAATAATCCCAAGATTAATAATTAATTGATAATGAAAGTAATCATTAGTTGCAGTCCGACCTACTGAATGCATAAGAAAATAACCAGTTACATACAGTAACTGCTCAAAAACATTCCTATGTGTTAAACATCTTTGTCTAAAGTTAAAATAATCCAGTCACAATCCCTGAAGGCATCCTGTTGCTTTTGAATTATGTATCCTATGACCTGGTTGCCAATCCCTCCAGACATAAACACATAAATAATGATATCTTGGTTTGATAATGTAAAATATGTATAAGTGTTTATCCCTCAACGCATCCTTTGGGTTTACTCATTTTCAAGCACACACATGATAAAATGCACTGGCCAGCTGATGTCTAGCACCAGGACGACACTGAGGATGATGAAAGGCTTCAGTTAAACCAGACGTTTACCGTGCCGTGATGTAACAGATTTGTCGAGTGACCTGATTTTGTGGAAATGTTTTTTTTTTCATTTCCCGCTCTGTTTTCTAGTAAGAGAGAAGATAAAGATCGTAGACAATGAGCCAAAGGGGCAGGGGGGGCATTTGTTCATTAACCCACTTTCTCTCCGTCTGTGTCTGTGTCTGTGTCCTCTCTGTGTCGTCCTCGGGTTGCCTCGCACACAGGTGTCCCGTCATGAGCGCAGAATCTCTCAGATTGAGCAACTTAACCAGATGCCCCTTTATCCAACAGAGAAGATAATCTGGGATGAGAACATCGTCCCGACAGAGTACTACTCAGGCGAAGGTGTGTGTTTGCATGTGTGAGTGTGTTTGTGTGAGTTAATGTGCACGCACGGGCACGCATGCTGCTTTCAGCGTCTCATACATACAAGTATGCAGCCTTGCCTTATCCCTTATCTTAAGGGCACTCATCTGGCACTGAACTGGCACCTCTCTCTTGGGGAATCCTCTTTAGTTGGCAAGGACACCTTCAACAACGCGTAAACCACTGATCGTTCAAGCAGCATCCCTTAAGCATATTACTCTTTGGCTGTGGCAGCAGTCTCGTGTAGAAGCTACACTTTACCCAGTTGATATTATAGAAAGTGCTACATGTAATTTTGGCCATTCAGCCTTGTTTTTTATTAGTAATCGTAGAGAAACAACATGCTATATGACCATATATTGATTCGTTTTAGGAGTGTGCATGTGCAGTTATTGACTCATTCAGATTATTATTCACTCTGTCTCTGTTTGACGCAGGCTGCTTGGCACTGCCCAAGCTGAATCTCCAGTTCCTGACACTCCACGATTACCTGCTGAGGAACTTTAACCTCTTCCGCCTTGAGTCCACCTATGAGATCAGACAGGACATAGAAGACGTGGTGTGGCGTATGAAACCATGGTGAGATGTCCTCAATTCTGTGAAGCTACAGGAAACTTGATCCAGAATCTCTCATCGTTTTCTTTCTCCAAAAATTTAAATTTCTCAGATTTAAGGTGTTTGAACATTGATAATGTTGATTTCTTTTAATGTCACATAGCCGTACTGTTTGGAGCTCCAAAGGTCTGAAGAAATTATTGTTGGTAATAATGGAATAAAAAGTCCTTCCTGAGCTAAAGGAAGTAGTAAATGACTCGTGTGCAATTCTAAATGTTATAATAAGATAAAAAACATCATCCTGCAGAACTTACATGTTATGAGTTTGAAACAGGACTCTTGTACACACACTGATAAGCATCTCTGCTTTCTTTGTCTGCCTAAGTAGAACAAATTTCTCCAATTAACTCCGCCACAGCACACTTTCTTTACTTCAATGAATGATGATTCTTATCTTCTGTCTACCTCTCGCATGGAACAATGATAATATTTTATTAAAAGACTGTGACATTTGGTACACCACATTTGGAAACCCATTGCTTAACATAATAAGTGCTCCCATTATGTCAAGCAATGTAGCGACTTGCTTGTTGTTCCTGCGAAAGTAAATAAGTAAGCAGTGGTGCCATGTGCTGCCCTAAATCCAACTGATTTCAGTTTTGACAACAGCCCACAGCGCTTGTCTGACTTCTTGTTGCGTCTGTCCCTTGACACAGGCAATCAGAGTACGGTGGTGTGGTGTTCGGGGGCTGGGCCAGGATGGCCCAGACCATCACCTCTTTCTCTATCGTCGAGGTTGCCAAGCCGAACATTGGCGAGAGCTGGCCTGCCCGCGTGCGAGCTGATGTCACCGTCAACCTCAATGTACAAGATCATATCAAGCACGAATGGGAAGGTAATAGTTTGTGTGTGGCTGTCCATCATTTCAAGTATTAATTCAACAAGAAATGCATCCTCATACATATTTCATCTATTACACAGCACCGCCCTCCCCTTTTGTTTCCTTGCTACACTTTTTCCTCTTTTGTCTCTTATTGTGTCTTCTAACAGTCTTCATAGTAAACAGTTTATAACCTCCATAAAGTCTTCCCTCACTACTCTATTCCATCCCAGTGGGCCTTGACTCATGACCCTTACCTGCATGTCTCTGTGAAGACACGCTGTTTCTGTGTAGCCTCGACACCAAGCCTCTTTGTTTTATCTTCTGATCGTTTTCCTCTCTATCCATCTGTGTGGCCGATAAGGGCACTGTAGATAATGTTAACAGGTGCTTGTCAGCCTTGAAAGACATTGATTCACTGGTAGCATAGAAAGCACAATGGAGCCCACTGCTATCGCTCTCCAGAGAAAGATGTAGGATATATTCAGATGGTGTATGCCAATGGTGTATTGCACTAATTAATATAGAGAATAAATGGGTTCTTTCAGTGGGCCCGTGTTGTAGAAGTAATAGAGTGATTGTCGGATTAAAAAAAAAAAAGTTGGCCTAATGTATCCCAAATTGATGTCTTCACTTTCTTTATACCCACTTTTATGGTTTTACTTTCTTTTTTGTAATTCAGTGGAGGCATGAAGTATTACTTCCTTCCATCCACGAGCCAGTTCCCTATCGTATAATTAGAGCTTCATGTTTTAAAGATTAGGCAAATGCTGACAGGGCGGTTTCTCTTGCATCTCTAAACTCCCCCCACACGACTACTCTGCCTCACTCCCCCATCACCTCTTTCTTTCTCCCTCTGCACTTTTCTCTCTCTAACTCTTGCTGTGCCTCTAAAGCTCTTTCTTTCCCTCTTTCTCTCTCACTAACCTGTCTCTCCGTCCTCACTCCCCGTAGGGCTGCGGAAGCATGACGTTTGCTTTCTGATCACGGTGCGGCCCAACCTGCCCTACGGCACGCGCTTTGACCGGCGCCAGCCCTTCGTGGAGCAGACCGGCCTGGTGTATGTGAGAGGCTGCGAGGTGCAGGGTATGCTGGATGACAAGGGACGTGTCATTGAAGAAGGTACACATGACATGACATCCATCCACACATCAGACCTCCTTTACACAATCACCTCCACCGACAGATTCTCCGTAGAGAGTCAGACTGGTGTTGTCATGGCGACTGTCACACTGAGACCCGACCTGGTCACATTAACATTCCATTAACCTGAGGTCAGCATCAACACCTGAGAGATTTGGGCCCTGCCCCCTGCTTTATTTATTGGATTTAACTGAAGAGCTGCATTGGCTGTATGGAGATGGATGTGCTTCTGTAAGAGAACACCAAATGTGCTTGTCCTACAGGAAAAGGTAATGGGTCATATAGGAAGTGCTCACCTCTATCTCTGAAGCAAGGTTTTGCCGGTGACAATGCGTTGGCATTAGAAAAGAGATTTGAGCACAGCATGAAATTTTTTGTGAAAGTCACTGCATTTTGCTCTTAAAAGCCTTAAAATTTGTTGTCATCATAGAGTCTGTTATGTGTGTGAGTGTCACACAGGAGGAATCCCCTCAGACCACATTCGAATCTCCGGTCTTTCCTGGAAAGTGAAATATGTTTATACGGTAACATGATCCACTCTGTTTACCGTGTCGTGTTCTTCCCCACAGCCCAAAGCGGTCCCTCTGAGGGGCTGAGTCACCTAAGTTACTCTACATCCGTGCAATTCTAAGTGTTTCCCCAGTGGGAACATGTGTCCATTCCATGCACTGAAGCACCCTTTCCCCTATCCTCCCTCATCTGTTTAGATTAAATATGCAGAGGGCAGGGCTTTCTAAATAGACATGCTGCCAGGGAACATGCCCCACCAATGTCGGCTTGGTTAAACTTTCAGATCCCCAACAGGGCTAAGTGGTACTCTGGCTAACTGAGTGGTGGGGTGATGTCACATAAATCACTGGGCACCTGGTGAAGGTGTGGGCAGACACGAGCTGAGGGGTGCATTTTGAGACACTGATAATCTCACATAATGTCTTATAAAACTGGATTGCTCAAATGCAGAATATTTATGTAGAATATGATGTTGTACATGTACTAATTCTATGTGAGCAAATGCAACACACCACATTTAAACCGTGTATTGATTTAATCCTACCTTTTAATGACTGATCATTTCATACAATGGCACACACTCGTTAAAATACTCACACACCTTGGCCCAGCTGTCCACATTGTTATGTTGAGGTGTTGAGGGTGCAACTTCCACTCTTAAGGTATTGCCACTCTCATTTTAGTAAGGGGCATCTGATGATCCCCACATAGCTGAATACATGTGCACACACACCACAGGCCGACAGGGTTGGGTTTCACTCTCCTGCTCTGTGCCATGCAGCTCCATACTAAAATCTATTTAGAAATCTGTGAAAGCTACACCTGCTGCACCACTCATGCACCCTGTGTGAGAACGCCTAAAGCCCAGGGCCTGTCAGTCAAGCATCTACATCTAATTCCTCTTCCTGAAGGGTCAGAGTACTGTAACAAATCAGGCCAGGGTGAGCTCTTTTTAATTTCATTTCATTTTTTAATCCAAGGATATGATGGAGATGATTATTGAAATCATTGTTTTTGAGTTGGCTGATAAAGTGTTTGTGTTTTGAACATTTTATGTTAGATTTCTGTTTTCAGTTTAGTTTAGAGCTGCTGAAATTGCTATGCTAAAATCATCAGCATATGGAGTACATATATTGCACCTCACCATTAAGGCTACCACATCTAATTGTGTTATTGTCTTGCGACATTTAGGTGTACACTCTGTAACAGCGACTTGGAAAATGGCATACAAATTTAGATTTATTGCTTCCATAGTTATCGTATCCTCCCCACCACTCTGGTCTAGGACCCGATCCAAAGCCGAAGCTGCGAGGAGACGCCAGAACGTTCCGCGTTTGGCTTGACCCGAACCAGTATCAACAGGACATGACCAGCAGTATTCAGAGCGCCACTGAAGACCCGTACGAGACTTTCAACATCATCATGAGACGCAAACCCAAGGAGAACAATTTCAAGGTTTGGACTCCACGCTGTAGCTCACAGCTCGGCCCTCTGTGTACATTGTATTTGAGTGCTTCATCTTCAGACCTTGAGCTCTGGTCCTACCAACACCACCCCAGAGTGATGTATCGCACATATTATACTCTCTTGGGTGTTGTAGCTCTAAGGTTGGGGCCAGGGCAGCTCTGAGATTGCCGCCACCTCAAGGCCCTCCCAATGATCCCAGTGAGAGGATATTGGATATTCATGTGTAACCCCACCTCTCTCTCACCTTTAAGAACCCCCCTGTGGCAGCACGCCAGCATTGCACTGTTATGCTTTCTGTAGCAAATCTACATTTCCATGGATATTAAAGTTTTCTGCAGGTCAAAGTAAAGTTATCCATGTGGGTGTTTTGTCAAAAATTCCATCTTTTCATGTTGTTTTGCTCCATCTTTAAAAAAAAAAAAAAAAAAAGTTAATCATACACAAAACCATTATACTTTCTTTATCACTCTTTTATTTGAGAGCTTCTAATTGCGGCTTTGTCAGATCTGCTATTTCCAGGTCCGCCCACCCATTTCTGTCTTTCACAGCCAAAGCAATGACAGATGATTCTGTTTTTCTTTATTTTTTTTAAATAAATTTAAACACAGGAACTAATGGGTATGCAAGAAACATTCTTCTCTATCTTTGATGTGTGGCAGAGATAAAAGTAAACATGTTTCCCTTCCCAATGTTTGATGCTTAGGGTATTAGACAGGTTGCAGCTCATTAAAATCTAATTGACAGACATACAAATTACCTGCTGTCCCATCAGCCCACCACAAAGCTATTATTATCCAGCTTAACCATCTCTTGTGGGATGGCTGTCTGTTGTCTGATGTGCCTCAGTTATATTTTCCCCCTTCAAATCCTTATTTTGCAATATTTGCCTGTCTCTCTGTTTTAGGCAGTGCTAGAGACCATCAGAAACCTGATGAACACCGAGTGTGTCGTCCCAGACTGGCTCCACGACATCATCCTGGGCTATGGTGACCCAGGCAGTGCCCATTACTCCAAAATGCCTAATCAGATCTCCACGCTGGACTTCAATGACACCTTTCTGTCGCTGGACCATTTGCGTTCATGTTTCCCTGGTTACACCATCAAAGTGACGGAGGAGAACCCCGAACTGCAAGTCTTCCCTTTCAGGTAAAAGGCAACGATCCAATAATCAAATGATAAAGGCACAGTCTGAAGCTTATTCATCAAAACACATTTAAAGACATTCCCATTTTATTTTCTTGCTGTTGGAGAATTTGCATACTAGATACACTTGATGTCACGTTGTATTATATTATGGCCATAATAATCCCTGTCATCCCTTTTTCCTCTTTCTTGCTTTATTAGAATCACGTTTCCCATCTCAAACAAAACGGACAAAGGGAGGAAGAGAAAGGCTGACGATGATGATGATGAAGAAGAGGAGGACAAAGAGGGAGACATGACCTTGGTCGTTGAGCCCTATGTCACCCCCAACCGTGGACCGTATCCCTACAACCAGCCCAAACGGTGAGAGGTCAAGGGCGTTATTCAGGCTTTGATGAGATTCAGGGTCGGAAAGTTGTTCAGTGTTTGGATAAACTTTGACTTCTCTCTGAAGTCAGTCAGCTGACCTCTTTAAAAGTACTTACACCTTAACTAGCATACAAAAAGTTCGTATTATATTGGAGCATACTTTAAGTCCTTAACCTCAAACCAAAACATCTTTACAGTATACAACAGCACAGAGGCCCCAGTCAGATGCTAGTCTCCATGGTATCTCCTCCAACTTGTTCGCCATGTAATATTGTCGTGCTATTTTGGTCGTTGTTACGCCTACACTTGTAAATTTTTATGCAATTAAAGGTGAACAGAAAAGGCTTTAATATTCCTGAACTAATTATAATGCCGCAAAATAATTGCCCTTCATGAAAATTTAAGATCGGTCTGGTGGTGTTTTAGCATTTGCGGTTTGCACTTTGATATTTAAATCTTGATAGAAACAACACGTCCACGGGGAAGACCTGGCTTAAAAATCCTTTTAGATGGTCTCAAAAAACACCAGAACAAAATTTAAGAAATAATAATGAAAGCGTTTGATTAAAAATGTGTTTATGCTGTCAAGGCTGTTCAGTATCTCCAACTAATTACTTGATTTATTAATATCGGTAATGTTCACTTCTCACAGGAATACAATTCAGTTCACACCGACTCAGATTGAAGCCATTCGAGCCGGGATGCAGCCAGGACTCACCATGGTAAGGACTGGTTCTTTCATGTTTTTATTATGTATATATATACTGAAGGCAGGCTGCCCAAACATAGAAAACTAACTTTATTCTATTAACAGAAAAAGTTCCAAACATTTTGGACGTAATTAAAAGGACAAGCTTCGTTTTAAAGTCATCAGCCGTATCCTTGGGTGTGCTGCTGCCCGGGCAAAGCCTCAAGTCAGTCCAGTGAGTGCTGATCCTGCAGCTGCATACTGTTTCAGCTCACTGTTCCAAAGCCAAAGATATTCAACCATTAATCTCAGTGATGTACACCTGGGGAATTCCTTCACCAGTAAATATGCTGCTGTTTGGTGTCCCTATCTCCATCACTCATATAGAGGGATGACAAATTTCCCTGAACCCTCGCTGTAATTTTGGCATTGCAAATGAAATTGTCAACCACACATAAAGTGACATAGGATTGCAGCTATGGATGCACCCTGTCCATACACACATCCAAAACTATGTCATTCCAGCGTACTGTTGTTTGCGCACTGTTATGACAAAATTGCCGTTCAGATGTGGCGATTGGAAGTTGGCGGTGGGGTCTGAGTTATTTATTGTGCAGCTAGCCGAGGTAAATATGGCAAGTTGGCTGTCAGCAGAGTCATAAAACAACTCTGCATGCATGCCTTTCTCTACTCCTCTCCACACCCCCTCTAACCTTCCTTCTTGGCATATGTCACAGTCGTTTGGAGCCATAACACACACGCACTACCTCGCATTCTGCTCGGCTTTCATGTAGGGAAACCAAGGGTCTGATTATGTACTGATTTATGCAGGAATATCTAATTGTGCTTACTGTTTTAGCCAAAACCACTCACCTGAGATGCCCATACTAAGACCAACCTGTTTCATGAATATTTATTTAGTAAATTAGATGTGCTTTTCCCCCCAGTTCAGTAAATATAAGGCTAATTAGCATTGTAACTTCTACACGGAGATGAAGTGCTATTAGCATTCAGATGAGTACAAGAGGGAGGCTTGAGAGATGCAGTGCTTATGCCTCCTATAAATTTTCCACATTTTCAGTAGCTCTTTGTGTCTGCGCCCATCTGTGCAGTCACTGGGTTTCGGCCTGCCAGGCAGCGCCACAGCCTTGTTGCATTGGATATATCTGAGCACTGCTAACGATGGGGCACCAGCCTAGCCTGTTCTGACATGCCCATGGCCTAGCTGTCACAACCACTAGGGTGTCTCCAAGGCAAGCGCCTTTGTACTGTGACCTAACTTCTGATTGTGCTTATCTTCTCCTCTGCTTCTTTCTGTTAACATTTCCCATTTCCTTCTTCACTTCCTGCTCTTTCTCTAGGTCGTTGGACCACCAGGCACCGGAAAGACAGATGTTGCCGTTCAGATCATCTCAAACCTCTATCACAACTTCCCTGAGCAGAGGACCCTCATAGTCACACACTCGAATCAGGTGAACACACGACACAATCTACACACAAACCAAATCAGCACATCTCTGATCTCAGAAAAGTTTCTCCAACACCCTGCTCAAACACAGTGAAGCTGTCTGGAGAATTTCGAGCTTGTACTTGTACTCGGAGCAGCCTATTAATCAGGCATTAGTCATATTCAAACCATGGAGGAAAAATTAACATCGAGGCTCCCTTGTGCCCCAGTGTTCCCTCAGAATTTAATCATAAAGTAATCTACTGTTATTCTGCACCAGTGGACGCCTGCCAAAAGGAACCTTGGCCACAAAAAACATAGCTGGGTGTAATGATGAAAAATCTTAGTCGAATAATAGTTTCCCCTTGCATTTATATTTCTTGTACAAGAATAGACACTTGCTCTATAGCATATAGTGCTAAACACCTCAGATATTACACACCAACAGACACTGATCATGTTTACGTTGACACCACCAGGCTCTGAACCAGCTGTTTGAAAAGATCATGGCCCTAGACATCGACGAGCGCCACCTCCTGCGTCTGGGCCACGGAGAAGAGGAGCTGGAGACTGAGAAAGACTTCAGCAGGTGAGGACAGCGGGGAACAGGTGGAGAGGGAACACACACACACACGCTGATAGACAAACAGGAAGGCCCATGTGAAAATTGAGACAACTTGAATTCACACATGCATGTGTGGAAGTGCATTCGACGCATGGTTAAAGAGTTATAGTGCATATATGCTGCAATTTGATCAAAGAAGACAACTCACATGCACACGTACACACAAATACGTACGTACGAAGAAGCAGCCCAGCTGTCCACATGCATCGTTAGTATGAGTCAACACAGTGAGGGGGCCACTCGATACTCCCAAATGCCAGGCCACGGACTTGGTTTATCTTCATTAGGCATCGCTGGCCTCTCAGGCCTCTGGGCCAGTGAAAGGGATCTCTCCCTGCAGCCCTGCACTCAGAGGCAGTTCCTGTCTGTTTAACCCTCTCATCACTGCTCTGCATCACAAGAACTGACCTCATACTCATTTGTAGTAGCCACCAGAAACTAGTTGTTGAGAGGGATGGGTAGGTTTACAGCAGGCATGAGAAGATGACTTGATTTTAGAAAGGTTTTTCCAGGGCTGATTAAACGTCACACATAATTCTACATTTCCTGAACAATGTAGGAATAAAAGTCTCTGTGGATTTTGGGATGAAAACAATTTTAAGAGCAATATTTTAGCATTGTTATGCATCTTCAGTTATGTTGCAGTTGTGGCTGACCCATAAAAAGAAAACGTAATCTACAGTAGTTTCAGTAATGTAGTCCAAGCACATTAGGCCTTTTAATAATTCATTAATTTACAACAATATGTCTGAATAATTGAATGAATACATATATGAATAAATAAATAATCGCATGAACAAACACGCTTCATTTCAGGTTTTTCATACCGTTTAGTTCAGGCCAGGAAGGAACCCTCTTAAATCTGTAGTGGGTGACATCACCTAACTGTGATTTAATAAAACTAGCAAAGTTTTAACACGAGTTGTTTTAGAACTTTCTTTGTCCACACACTAATGGACACATAAAACACAGTGCTGCTCGTCTTCATACTGTACAGCTCTGGTGGCAGGCCGCAGAACAAATGGCCTCAGACAGGAACCACTAGAGTCTTGTTAAGGAAGCCCCAGCAGTTCCCAGCTCTCTCACCCATGTCTTTGTGTAAACGCCAGGGTGTGTGTGTGTCTTTGTGAGATGCCTTGAAGGATTGTGACTCAGTTTTTGCCACTGAGATATAGTGGGAAGGGAAAAGAGAGGAGCGCACTTTCAGCACTCATGACAGACTTAAGAAAGAGAGATAACCTCAAGATACCCGAAACATTTACAGTTCTACATGACTGCTGCTATATTTAATACCGTTATTAGATGAATCAGCCACAATCTTCCTTTTTTTTGATGGGGGGTAGGCTAGCAAAGCTTTCTGGCCTGAATATAAATAGCTCAGTGTTATTGAATATCAAGTTTTCATGCTGTTACTATTTATAGTTTCCTTATAGCCTACGTTGTTAATTACCACCTTATTCATCTGTGACACTGAGCAAATTGCACCCTATGGTTCTTAGCAATCCTTCCAGAGGAGGAAGGGTGGGGTGATGCATGTCGCTCATTTGCAGTACTCTGTGTATGACTACTGTGCAGTGTGTACGAATAGCAGCGTATGGGAGCTGGGGTCTGCACATGGAAGCAGTCTGTTACATTCTTAAATTATGCAGCAACACAGACATAAAAGAAAGAGCTTTAGCTTGCAGCATTTAATATGTTCCCGCCTGCCTCCTAACAACATGCAGACTCCACACTCCTTCCACCCCACTGACACCAGCAAGAGAGGAGAGCCAGCAAGTTTTAATTAACACTGTATACGAGATGACAAAGTAGAAGGCAGTGCTCCTTCGAACGCCTAACAAAGGGGCTGCAGCACCATCAATTAACAATGCCTCCCTGTATTTCATGATGAATTTTGTGCTGTTTTAATGAGATTGTCAGAGTGCACGTTGATTGCGGTATAGGAGAGGTCTTCTAAAGTTGTCTGTGTGTGCGTTAGGTTCTGGCTAAAAAATATTCTCAGTTGAGAAAATGTCACTTTTGCTCATGGGGGAAATTAAATGCAGCATCCTCATTCAGGTTCATGCACAGTGGTTGCAGTGTGTGCAAGCTTTACATATATTTGATTTTATCTAAAAAAATTTTTTTACAATCTTCCTGATAAATGCTGATTTTCACACCTGTGTGTCTATTCTGGGTTTTCTTTCTCAGCAGCCTCACAGGTCTGTCAGCCTGGGAGGCAAGGTCACTCCCCATTTTTATTTAATTTTATTCAGGCCAAACAGGCAGAGCACTGTGATTGTCTTTGAGTCATCTGCTGACTGAGGATCTTTGTAGAGGCTCTAAAAATAGAGTTCACCTCCAGTGTTACCCTGTGACCCCTCCCACTTCCTGTCTTCCTGTACATGCTGCTTGTCTCATTGCCACCTGATAATTGCTTTTAAGCAGCATTGTTTAGCTGCACAATAGGATGCATGATAGAACTTAAACAAACCTCATGTACGGTCAAGGACAGCCATGGCCCTCTTTAAACCTCTGTCCTCCACTGGATCATGTTTACAGTATAGTTTACTCTGTTAAATGCTGCACTGTACTGACGAGCAGGCTTCTCGTCACCTGCTTGCTGTCAGCGAAGGGCGCAGCTCAGTGATCATTAGATCGTGATTAACTGTGTTTGCTTATCTGTTCATGGACATTTAGCAATCTGATGCTACAGCGGAAATCAAATCACAGGTTGAATCCGCACTAGCCGTGTTTCCATCAACGGATTGTTATGTGCACTTTGCAGTATCGCGTTAGAAAAGGTTGATGTGAATGGAAAGACTTGGAAAAATGTTTTTTTTTTGGTTTTGTTAGTTTTTGCTTTTGCTAATGGGAGATAGAGTTCTGACCTAGCGAACATTTATCTGACTCGTGGAGATGTGTCTGCAGATCAAAATGTCTCCGTCACTCCACAGAGATCTGATTTAATCTTCCTCACGTTTATATGTGAGACAGAGAGAAATGTCATTTTTTCCATTATGTTTTCTGACTTTTTTCCCACCATTTGTGGTTGGACTGGTGCTCTTCTTCTGGAATGGTGGAATGGTTTTACGACTGGATAATTGGTGCCACCTAATGCTTATCTCAATGCAATCAAGAACTCCCAATAATTGTATTACAGTAGTGGATGGAAATAAGCATTCATTCACGATTTCTTCTGCCAGTTTCTCAAAATGTGATTACAGTTTTGGATGGAAACCCAGTTACAGGCAGCAGTTTGTTGAAGGTCTCTGTCAGGGTTGCCATAGCAGCATGTAGGCCGATGAACCTGGGTCACAACACCAGTTGTTTCCTTTTAACTCCCTATAAAAGACGGTAAACTGTTTAGATTGTCAAGTAACTGTGCTGTGCTGTCTGTCTGTCTCCAGATATGGCAGGGTAAACTATGTCCTGGCCAGAAGACTGGAGCTCCTCAGAGAGGTGGGGAGGTTACAAGAGAGCTTGGATGTCCCGGGAGATGTCTCTTACACCTGTGAGACTGCTGGACACTTCTACCTCTACCAGGTAAGATCAGTTGGTGCCTATCAGGGGTGTCCGGTATGATGCTATGTACCGTGCAATGGAAGAAATGCTTCAACCTGTACAGCATTGTAGCAATCCAGCTGCCTCACAAGGTCATGTGATTTGGGCCGCAGGACTGCGTACCATGTTCTCATGTAATGTGAGAGCGACAGTTGATGGTGATAATGTTCCTCTATTACTTCTCTGTTGTTCTCATTTGGAAACTTAAAGCCTCCATTTTGAAAGGATTAGGTTAGGTCTACTGTTTTTAGTCTTTTGTGTTGTTATCTCAGGTGCTGTTTTTGTTTGTATGGAAGCTCCAAATAAAAGAAGAAAACAGTGAGATGTGATGAAGTATGGCACGTTATTACGTTATCAGGATATGTACTGTGACTGTTAGATAAAGTTACATATATGTGATGGATTTTGGCCATATTGTCCACACCTCAGCCAGCGTTGCACAGGCTGTGCTTTGGGTTTTGCACGTAATATTGATTCATATTGTGCATAATATTTCGTCAAGATAAAGTGAGTCTAATGTCCAGTGCAGTTCCTACGTGCATGCAGGTTTAGCAAAACAAACCTCTCAAAAGTCCAGGCAGTCAGTTGCTTCCTTCAGTCTGACTACACATCCTTGAAATGTGCTTTTAGATACTAATGTTGACTTGGACAGGGAGAGAGATGGAAAGGGAGAGAGAATGAGTTGAGGGTATCCAGGAGAAATTTTGCTGAATTAATTAGAATAGATTTCTGTACTGTTTGTTCTGTGGCTCAGACAGATTCATGCCAATCAAATCCAGGCAGTATTAAAGTTTCCTTTCCCCAGACTCACTGCTCTTTTTGCCTAGGCTGCAAATACCTAGAATCACTCTCAACCCTGTTTATTCCTGTCACCTAATTATCGCTGTCCTCTTGGGCTGCAGGAGAAATGCCACTGCAGACAATTACTTACTTGCACTCTCATGCTTTGCTAGGAGGCTTCTAAAATAGACATTTGTAACATAACGAAGTGCAGGATGGAGCTGTCTGTCTTCAGCGTTAAAGGGATGCTCAAGTTTATATCCCACCTTTTCCTCTTCTGTCACTCAAGTATCACATCACATCAGTAATACGACATAGAAAAACAGTGTAAAGATGCCAGTTACGTAGTTTTTAGTTTTGGTCATAACTGTGTCCTACAGCAGATAGTTGTCTGGTGAGTCAAAGCCATAATTAATACTTCATACTATGGCCGTTACCGGAGCTCTAGGGTTACAGTTCATGTCTGATGATGTTCATGCTGCCATTTTTTAACTTAATTTTAGCTGAGTTCTTGAGTTATTTTAGCTCTGAAGAATTACCAGCAGTGTAGTGCTGTGACATTTGAAGTTGTAAATGTCAAGAAGTTCTCAGTGTGGCGAATCTCTGACCGTGAGCAGACTCCTCTGTCATCGATCAGTAATAACAGTGCACATGTGGAGAAGGTTTTGATGGGGGCCTTAATAGTCCATACAGGCAGATACTTAACACACAATTAAGCTGAGTCCTCTAGCAGATTCATTAATGCTATCCTTCAAGTTGTTTATCACAGGGGTGCAGTATTTTTAGAACTAGGCTACCCTGCTGTTTGGTTGAAGCTGGTTTATTAGGTGCTCAGCAGGGGTACCTTTAAACAAGTGAGGCTATCTGTTCTGTTTGTTTTTTTTGTTTTGTTTTTTTTGGGCTATGGTTGAATTATTTTAGATAAAATACAGCATGCACCATTTAGGCTGGGCAGAGCCATGCAGAACACCTGCTGCGCACTCGTGCAGCATAAACACATAAAAACCAAATTCATAGAAGCTACAAGGATGTGTGAGATTCTCCAGTATGCACTAAACGCATACTATATCGCTCAGCAGCTTAACTTTCAGAGGACTGACTGTCCGCTCTCTCCACCCACTACAGGTGATATCTCGCTGGGAAGAGTACATGAGTAAAGTCAGGCCTAAACAGGGCAAGACAGTGGAGGTGCAGGCTGTGGCTGCGCACTTTCCCTTCCACAAGTACTTCTCCAACGCCCCCCAGCCTGTGTTCAAGGGCCGGTCATATGAAGAGGACATGGACATCGCAGAGGGCTGCTACCGCCACATCAAGAAAATATTCACCCAGCTGGAGGTAAGAACGATGCGCACACACACACACACACACACACACACACACACACACACACACACACACACACACACACACACACACACACACACACACACACACACACACACAGTGTACTAGTTCCCTCACTGCTGAGCAGCACCCAGTGGGATGTAAGGAGGTTACTTGAGTGCAGTAAGGCAAGGCAATTTTATTTATAGACCACATGTCATCACATTTAAATTCAATGTACTTAACATTAAAATTCATACAGAAACCAAGCACATCCCTTCTTTTACTACACACACACACACACACACACACACACACACACACACACACACACACACACACACACACACACACACACACACACACACACACACACACACAGGCTATGTTGGCTGTATGGTGTTGCACAATCTCCCATGCACAACTAACTGTGCCTTCCTGGCCACCATAGTGACACGTTGTTGTGGATTAACAGTCAGTGGTCTCTTCTGCCACTATCTCTCTCGTAAGTTGCTTCACAGAACGTGTGCTGTTTATTTGAAGATATAATGGCTGACTTTTTCTTTTTTTTTTTTTTGAAAAGATAAGCAGTACAACAAAGTGATGAAGGCTATTACTACTTATCTTTTTCACTCTCTCTGTCACTCTGTTTCACGCTCTTTTGCTCTCCCAAACACACACACACACAGCTCATCGAGCATTTCTGTAGGGATAACAATAACATATCAGATTTATGGGAATACCAAGAAGGTCTCAGAAAAGCAATAAAGAAGTTATTGGCCGGAGGTAATATCCCAACATGTGTGGTGACCTTGATTTATCTGGCTGGCCTCTGTATCACTGCATCACAGCACCTCTCCCTCCTCCCTCAGCCTCACCCTTGCTGCAGTGAAATCTGTACACCCATTAAGAGGTATTGCTGTCTGTGGTGTGCAGGGTAGACAAAGCAACAATCTGCTGAATTTGCTTATCTGTCTGCCTTTTCAAATGTAAAAGCAGTTTGGAATAAGCTGTCAGAGGTATATCCGGAGAATTTATTGCTCGACAGACAGATGCACAGTGTGCCTCCTGGGTTCCTCCTGTACAGACGTCTCCCGTTTCCTCCTCTGCAGTCCCACCACATCCTTACCGCTGTTTACTCCTTTTTGTTTTTTCCTCTCTTCCATCACTTCTCAGTGTCCATGAATCCTTACCGTCTTGATTTCACCCTTCAACCACACTGGAGCCACGGGGGTTAAAAATAGATCTCATCAATATTGCACGTTTTGATCGGTTTAATATTAATGCTAAAATAGTAACACATCAAATATTTATACCCCAGCGCTGTCCGAGTCTACTTCTCCCCTCTCCCTTCCCTCTCTCCCTCCCCTTCATATACACTGCTAGTGTGGCAACCTGAAAATAGCATGCCTGATTACCCATATACCCCCCTCGAAGCGTGCTTTTCATAGTGCCATGATATCGGCACTCTGAAGTGAACTGATTAATATTTTGTGTTAAGACTGGCCACTACATTTTCCATTCCAGTATAAACCATCTGAGAAAATCTGTGCTCTTCAAGCTGCAGTTATTGAACAGCAAACTACACTCAGTATACTCCCTGCAGAGCAGCCCTGCGGTTGGCTGTCCTGTGTGTCACTGCATCATGGGAAAAAGGGACAATAATGTGTTTAATTAAAAGGCAGGTAGGATGTCTCGTATGCTGGAGTGTTGAGACATCTCCAGGGAATCAAAAGTGGAGACGGTTGGAGCTATCACAGGGTTAAGGTTTTCAGACATCACATTTGGAAATGTGGGTAGACACAAAGATGTATTGGTTGTGTCTCTGATTATTGAACTCTGACTCTTTCCTTTTGGAGGTGTGATTATTTCACCGTAGATAAGCATCTTATCCATCATCTTTGACAGCAGTCATCCATCATTTTGCCAGTGTGCCATTTAAGTTTCCCCTCATAACCCAAGGATAAAACATGAAAGCAAAAACTTAACTTCAGTCACAAATACATGAAAGTTTTTTCCAGGGGTCATCTTTAATTGCCTATGGGCGGTTGCTGTTTCCTGATTTCTTTTTGCTATTTGTGTTCCTAGTCATATTTATTGATAAAACAGTTGTGCTGACCCTCACCTTCTCTCTTGTCCACCCTGGAAGGAGTTTCGGGCGTTTGAGCTGCTGAGGAGTGGACTGGACCGCTCCAAATATCTGTTAGTGAAAGAAGCCAAAATCATCGCCATGACCTGTACGCACGCTGCACTCAAACGCCATGACCTGGTGGAGCTGGGATTTAAGGTAGATTCCTCTCAGTTGACATAAAGATAGCAGCCACGGTTAAGCTTGTATACAAGCACCTGGTTTAAATTGCTTATTCTCTTTATCAGTATGACAACATCCTGATGGAAGAAGCTGCTCAGATTCTGGAGATCGAGACCTTCATCCCCCTCCTGTTACAGGTAACCCCGTCCTGACTAAGTATTAAAACTTTAACTTGTGCAAGCTTTTTGACTAAAACTGGTCATTTTTGCTGTTAATCTTGATTACTGAAAAGCTACAGCCATGCCTTGCCTGAAAACTCACTGACAGGCCTAAGTTTTGACTTCAAGACTTGTTTAATCCTTAACTCAGGGCTCTGACTTTCTATCTGTTAAGGTCTGACTGATGGGCTCCAAACACAGTAATGGTGCTTGTCTTTGGTAGTTGTGCCTAATTGTCCGAGATAGTGCTAATGTCTGTTTACAGATGAGCTCATTAAGCACATCAGCCCATCTACAAACCTCGGCAGAGCTCCTCTCTTATCTCTCTTTCCTAGTGAGCCACAGGCAGAGCGCTCTGCCAGGTATACGTCACAGTGAAAATGTTTATTCCTCCTCCTCCTGCTGCCCTTCCCATTCATTATCCAGCCATTCAACCCTTATCAGTAATTCCAGTGATTAAATCAGATCTTGATTTGCAATGGTTGGTATATCAGATTTGTCTGGGGTCAAGACCCAAATAAACCACATCTAATTACCAAAATCTGGCAGTGTGACGCACACATGAGTAAAACCTGTACTGGCCCTTCATGCTCCACTAACCTCCAGGACTTAAATTTTATTCTCTGCTGAAGATCTGATTTCATGTACACTATGTAATATTGTCAAGTCATTAGATGAGACAAAATTAAATAAAGTTAGCCAACATGGAGAAGTCGTCGTGCACAGGGATTACACATGTGGACAGAGGTTAGACCTAACCCTCAACAGTGTTGGACTTCTACTGTTTAAAATGGAAAAGACAATATTTTACTGAGTCTAGTATGGACCCCTGTATTTCATTTCTCCATAACATGCATTCTTACCAATCATTTTTCATGTCCTCGTCTCTCCGTAGAACCCAGAGGATGGCTACAGCAGGCTGAAGCGCTGGATCATGATTGGAGACCACCACCAGCTGCCTCCCGTTATCAAGAACATGGCTTTCCAGAAATACTCCAACATGGAGCAGTCTCTGTTCACCCGCTTTGTGCGCCTGGGAGTGCCCACCATAGACCTGGACGCACAGGGCCGTGCACGTGCAAGGTGGGTCAGCGTGGCAGAGCATAAAGCTACAGTCAGTTTTTTTTCACAAAGGATACAGTGTCCTAGTGATTGGCACTGTCTCCTCACATAAAAGGGCATAAGAACAGTGTGACTTCATGTGTTTCTGTCTTACTGTCCCGCAGCTTGTGTAACCTGTACAACTGGCGCTACAAACACCTTGGAAACCTGCCTCATGTCCAGCAACTGCCTGAGTTCCAGGTGCCCAACCCTGGCCTGACCTTTGACTTCCAGCTAGTTAACGTGGAGGACTTCAACGGGGTGGGAGAATCTGAGCCCAACCCGTACTTCTACCAGGTCAGTAGCAGTACACACCACAGTACACAAATACACACAGCGCAACTGTTATTTGTACAGTACATGCAAAACTGTGTTTGCCTACCAGGTGTGTTCGACATTCAAACTCCTCATTCAACTTGACAAATCCACTACAAAAAAAAAAAACTGACTAAAGACTAAATGACATGAAAATCACCTAAAACATTTCCAGATAATAAAAACTGGAAATGTGTTGTGAAAACTAAAACAAACCTGGAAATGAATACTAACAGAAGACATGCTTTCAACCGTAAGTACCCTGCTGCCGACAGCATGAACCCACACGGACCCATACCCATTACTTCCATTTGGAGAACAGTGAACACCCAGGATATTTACTTTATTCAGCGAATCTGCAGCACAGGTACATGCACAATGTTAGAACACTGTGTGGCAGTTTCCAAGCACAATTTATACACTCATTTACACAGATACACACTAATGCCCACTTAGTTCCACCAGAACAGATAACAGTTTTCCTCCCCAGCCTCCATTTCCTCTGAAATTGTTGTTGTACAGCACTTCATTCATTTTTAAATTTTAATGGTTTAGCTACCAGTCCATATGATATATTCATAACTCTGCTTAGTCTGCAGCTAACACTGGCTGCCCAGCACAGACCAGTGGGTTTGTCCTTCACACCAGGAGCCAGATTGTGTTTCATCATGACATTGCTGAGACACTCAAGACTGTGTGTGGGTGGGGGTTGGTTGATAGGGGTTTGCGGGGAGGGAGTGTTTACTTTGGCACCACACCAGCACAGGAGTCCAAATGTTACTGTCAAATAAAACAACAAGACCGTCTAGTATAAAAGTAACATTTTAAGTACTAAAACATTTTGGAAATATAACATGAAACCAGTTTATTTAACTGGATTATTTTGTGTTTCTGTCTTCTTTTAGCTAATCTTTTCATTATTACTAGTATAGTTGAGATACATTTTACAATTAACACAATTACGAGGACACAACAGAGCTTCATCAAGAAGTCAGCAGCTCTTGATTTCAGCTAAAAGCCGGTTTCTGTGACGATTACACGGCACTGATTGATTCAGAAGCTGCATGGCCAATGAACATACCTCAGCGCTTCATGAATGTTACTGCAGCATTCGACACTGGGCATGCTCATGTCCCTGAAGCTTCTTATTTTCTTAAATCCAGACCATGTGTGCTTCACGAGGCACCAGGTCACATGAACCTCAACTCCATTTGCCTGTTGCCATTTTCAGGCTCCTCAAGGGAATTGCCAGTATCATTCACCATGTCTGACACACACACACACACACACACACACACACACACACACACACACACACACACACACACACACACACACACACACACACACACTCACTTTCCCAGGAACCAGAACGGATAAATTGGACACTAGAGAAGCAATTGTATCCAGTGCACGCTGAATGACTGTCACAGCTGAACAAACACAACTCTGCTTCACACTTCCACAAACACATGTGCATGCACTCAAACACTCCACAGTCCAAAGGTCTGTTTCTGCCGCTCTGCCTCATTTGTTAAAACACTTTCCATATTGAGTCTCAGACCTTTGATAGAACTTCCCAAGTTGCCAAGTGGCTCATAAAGAGTGAGATGCTTAACTAAATCCACATCTTCTGTTGTCAGAAAATGGCTTTTCTCAGCCACCAGGCTTGTTAGTCTCGACTTTTCTGCTTCACAAGCTACATTTTAAATTACATAAGAGCAAAAAGCATTGTGGGCTCCACTCACAGGTAGTCTGGATTTATACCTCTCATGTGCTTGTATCTACACCACAATGTCCGAGCCTCTCTAACCTTCTGTCTCGTCTCTGTTTCCATCCTGGTTTCGTCCTTCCATCCTCTCAGTCCTCATGTAGCTTCGGGCCATTGGCTCAAACTCCAATGGGCCTTTACATCGTCAGGGCATTAGATCACATTTATGTTAAATATGCATATGAGGTAGGCTGGAAATGCCAGCCACATGACTACTTTTTACTCCGTGTATGTGTGCGTGTGCATGTGTGCAGGCATGTGTGTAGCTCTTGCATATGTTTATGGCCACCTTGTTAGTATTTTTTTATGTATTCTACTGAAATTAGGGGGTTTACAGAAATGATTTTGTTCCTAAATATTAAATGAGGTGGGGTTTTTTCTTCCATAACATGATGTGTATAGCTCCCTATGAAACATGATGTTGGGACAGGATTTAACAGGAAGTGCGCAGCCAGAATGAATTTCAACATTTTGTCAGTGATTCTGAATAATTGCCCTTTAAAAACAAACTTGAATATTCAGTTTCTATCAGTACAAACCTGGTGTCGTCATTAAAGTTATGAATATGTGCCTGTTGGAGACAGGTAACAAGGGAAGAAGAACAAAGACTGTCACTCTGTTTGATGTGTTGACTCCAGTGCAGCTGGATCAGGAACTGTTGATGAAGCTGCATAAATTATTATCAAAGATGCGAGGCTGCAGTCCAGGCTTAATTGAAACTGGATGAATAATGCATAATGTTGGCTTTTTTCTTGTTTGGTTTTTTCTTTTTTTGGTCACATTTGAAGGGCACGGTGAAGCCTTGCAGCCAGGATGCACATGCTCGTGCTGAGGAATTTGTTGATTGTAAAGTGGGTGAATGATGCATGCAATGTTGGCCTTTACTTTTAGTCCCATTTGAAGGACAGGCTCTTATGATGTTGTCCGGGGGGACATGGACATATGGCATTGGAGATGAGAGCTCAACAGTGATAGCAAATGGGTGTGTTTAAATATACTATACAAATACATATACAGAGACAGTGTTGCGTTTTCTGTCTGTTTGCTTGTGTGTGTGAGTGTGTGTACTGAGAGCTCCTGTGGCAGTCGTATTCGTATAGAATCTGAACAACAAGCAGCAGCTATTTTGAGAAAATCCTGTCTTTCCTAGTTTATATGTAAGAATTTTGTCACTCTTCTAAAAATCAGCTAACAGTCAGCTATTCCCCACTTAATGAATATCACGGCCACAGTAGAAATATGCCATGCTCCCTGCTGTAGGGGATCCTAGATTGGGACATTTTGTCCTGGCCTGACTAGTAGCTGTGTTGAGCTTCGTCTGAGGCAATTAATTCCAACCCAAATCAGATGGCTACTCATGCGTGAATGAGTGGGCTTTTATCTGGCTGAAAAGTTAAACACTTGACAGGCGAGAAAGGGCTAAAGCAAGATGTTAAAGTACAAGAGAAAGAGAACAGCAAGGTGTCAAACACTGCAGACAGCCCCAGGTTTGCTGATAGGAAGAGGCACCTGTGTTTTTGGGTAATCCATCTTAGTGCTTTCATTCACTACTAAAGTCCTGTATTGATAGACAATAGGTTTTATTGAGGTCAGTTTCCCAAACATCATTTTCTTTCTCTCCCTACTTGTGTACAGTATTATATATTTAAAATATTACAACCTTGCCCCATTCTTTTCTCTCTCTTCCTGTGAAGAACCTGGCAGAGGCAGAGTATGCGGTGGCTTTGTACATGTACATGCGTCTGCTGGGGTACCCTTCTGACCGCATCAGCATCCTCACCACCTACAATGGACAGAAACACCTGATCAGAGATGTCATCAACCAGCGTTGTGCTGGCAACCCCTTTTTTGGTCAACCTAACAAGGTAAGGGCGCACACGTGTGGATGTGAGGCTGCAAGCTGAAATGTGCTAATGCATCAGCACTCGTTGTTTTCCCTCTGTATTACTGTACATTATTAAAAAGCATCCGCTTAGAAGTCAGAGCTGCATGTATACAGTCCTGCTCTGTTAAATCTCTGTAAGGTACTTTCTTTGCTCTTTTATAACCTTGATTCCAAAAAAGTGGGATTTCAGTCCAAGTCATCAAGCTCGGTTAAGTGTATACGTAAAATGTTGACATTACACATTTACACACTGACACACACCCGACTCCACACACATGAACTGTACACGCCCCTAACATCACTTAAAGAGGACACATTTTTTCTCTCTGTGTCAGGAAAGCATCCACAGTCCCAGCAGACATGTTTTCACCTCCTATATATGTGTAGGTCTCAGACTAGGTTCAGTAGGAACACGCTTAACACACATAACATGCACACGAACGCAGTTTCTTCACACCTTCAGTCAATGCACCGTCTTTCTACCCTCCGCTGCACGGAGAGAGAAATTCACAGCTCTGAATCCTCACAAGGCTTTTGCTGTTTCTGCCTCCCATTACCACACACAGTCCTCTCTCTCTTTCCCAAGTTTTCCCAACAGTCCTTATCCTTGTAGTGTGACATACAGTGTCTGCTACTGTTGTAAGCAAAGCAAAAGAGTATATTTATTTTGTTATCCTGGGTTCAGTGTTCCGCTCCATCAAATCATGAGACCGCCAATACTGCTGCAGGTCATAAGACCCAAATAGAGCCAGACACTCTGTGCCCTCTGTCCCCAACAGTCTACATACCAGCCAGCTGCATACCTCTGTAAATCAAAGTGACTGAGGTGTGTGTGAGGATTTGAATGTGCATACTTTGAGAGTGGGTGTAAAGTGCTGTGTTCATCCCTGAAGGATACTGTTGGATTGTCTTCATCGAGTCTACAGTATTTCCTCCCAACTCCTCTTGTCTCTTTCCTCATTCTTTCCTTTACACTGTGTTAAGTCGGCACCCAGTTGGCACAGTTTCCTACCCATTTTCTGTTTGTACTGCTAAATGCTTTTACCCGCTAGCCTCGGGTTATGCTTTTCTGTCTCCATTCTTTTTCCCTACCCAGATTCTCTCACCTTTCTTTGGTCTCCGTTCTTTAGGCTTTTCACACACTTTACAGCGTCACAGACTATTTAGGCACGCCAGAGAAAGTTGCAACATTGGAGTGAAAATAGCACATCACCTGTCACTGCGAGTGTCGTTGTTCCACAGTGGCAAAGGGTCAGCATGCCACCAATTATGTTGCATACTTTTTCAGTTGTTTGTGCAGTGTGTGTACCTGTAGTAAGCAAGGTGATTATCCGCACTGGCCAATGAAATTTCAGTGGTATATGTCAATATGGAGGTCTATGGCACTGATAAATAGGCTGTATTTCACCAGTTTATTCTTGGTTTTGGTCTTTTCATGGGGCTTGCTGACAAGAAAAATATAACACGTGAATGCACAAACACTAATTTCAGCTTGTTGCTGTTTATTCATTGCCTAACAAGCAGGCAGGAAGTGAATCCCTCTCATGCCTTTGTGTGCATGGTGCGTTCTACCATCTGCAAGGCTGGCGTGTTGTTGTGTCTGTATTTTGCGCTGTGCAAAGCTACCTTGTTGCTTTGTTGTCAAGTATGTCATGTTCTGACAGCTCGCCAGAAATTGTGCTTGGTCATGTTAAATGTCCCACGACATGAAGACAGAAAGCGTCACTCGTTGTGCTTGTGGCTTTAGTCGGTATGCATGCCTGGTAATAAAGTGACTGGGGTGACAGGCTGTTAGATTTGCTGAGAAGAAAGATAGCCAGAGAGGGAGAGAGATGGAAAAGGAAGAGGGGCTCTTGTGGGGAAAATGCTGAGCAGCTGAAAGGTCATGGCGCTGAACATTGGGTCCGCAGTGTGTCTGACAGTATGTCACAATGGCTAAAGCCAAGCAGATGTCAACAGTCAGCCCATTTTACTGTGATTACTTTAATTAGACAGAAAAGGAGAGGAGGGCCAGTTAGCACCAGTCACAGTCAGAATAAACACATCAGCTTAAGCTGTCGGCTGAATCTCAAACACAGTGGTTGGTATACACATGCATGCAGTTATGCATTGGTGTATCTTCAATGTTTGTTTTTTTAATTTACTCTGTAAATTCCAGTTCATATGAGTTCCTCTTCTGTTGGTGCTGTATTTTAGGCTAGTATTAATTCATCCAGGTCAGAGAGATGATTGAGAAGGGAAAGCTGTGGCTGTTTGAGCTTCATCTGTATCCCTCGGCAGCTCTTCCACTTGTTACAAACACGCTTTCTCCATCCCCTCTGAGAGTTTCCTTCATTTTCTGAGAGCAGGAGCCTCTTTATCAACAGGACAGCTTGCTGTGTGACCAGAATTAAGTTGTCTTATAGCCTGGTATGTTATATCTGGGAAATGTCTTCTTATCATGTCAGCTCATGCCTTTTGTAGACAGGTATGAAATCCTGAGACACGTGAATATGAAGGCACAGGAAATGAGACGTTACACTGTTAACCTCTCATAGAGTCGTTTGTGAAAAAAAAAGAATTATCCGGCCGTCTTGACTTCAGCCCATACCAGAGCTTAATTGCCGTGAATAAGACATAACAGGGTGGACAGAGTGACGAGCAAAGAAAGAAAGAGAGGAGAGATCCATGCTTGACCCTCAGCTGACAGTCGATGTCATTATGTCCATGACAATGAGGAGAAGAAGAAGAAGGGCGAGATGGAAGAAGCCAGTGATTCTCAGTCAAATAGTCTCCATTAGCAACAAACTGTGTGTGTGCACAAATGCAGCTCACAGCGTACCCTGTGTGTGTTTGTGTGCTTCCCTGTATCCACAGACATGCATGTGCCACAATGACACGACCTCTGTAATTCACTCCCTGGAAGATTTCTCATAAATAACTAAACACCATGCAAAATGCTACGCCTGGGGGAGATTCTCTATCTGGGCTTCATTGTCGCTGTCTGTGTGCTAAGAATAACTCCCTGTCTTAAGCACCCCTTCTCTGCTGAGCAAGTTGCACCGTTTGGGTCAAAACCAACAACAAAGGATGTGCTGGAGTGTGTCTGCGTTTGCCGCATTTGTGCGAACATGCATGTGCGTGACCGTGGTTGACTTGAAACATTTGACTCGAACATAGAGCCCGCGACGCCCCGTGCCATTGCAAGACCGACATATTGTTGCCTCAGGTGCTGCACCTGTTCTACATAGCAACAGGGAGACATAAATAAATATTGGTCTGCTATCATCATTTGCCCCTTCTCTGCCTCTTTTCCATGTTCACACACACTTTTCCTGTCACTGGGGTTTGGCAAAGGTTGTTCCAGGATTACTGAAAGTTGCATTTGCTAACAGGAGGTAACCCCGACCACAGGATGATTTATTTAGCATGGCAGGTCCATAGGTTGGCTGCTGTAGTCCTGGGGCTGTGTGGTTTCTTGATGGTAACTGATGTCCTATTGATCCACTGCAAAGAATGGATCTAAAGAGCAAAGGCCAACCTCTTTCTGCTTTTTTTTGTAATGTAACCTCTATTTACATGCAGTCTTACTTTGTCGGTTCAGACAGTATGCCTGAGAAATTAAAGTGTTTTTTTGTGTTTTGGTAGTGGCGGCATGGCAGTTAAAACTACTACTACTGAAGACGTTACTGAATAAATACTGAATACACCCAAAACTGACCCAAAATCCATATATGAAATGATTTAAGCTGCTGATTGTATTGTGAGTTTTCTTCTTTTCGCCATAAGCGGTGAAACAAAACTTTAAGCTCGGTGATTGTTTCTCACTCCCTGGGAGTTGTAGTTAACATGTGAATCAAATCTCTTGAGTCCATCCTCAACACACTCTTCAACACGATCATGGGTTGTGCAGACTTTGATAACGGAGCAGCCCGTGATGCGGACCAGTCCAGCTCGTGCTGTTTCGTTTTTACAGGGTTGCATCTCATCAGTTTTCCTCACTTTGTATCAAGTTCCAAGTGTAAGTGCAGTATGTTGTCTTTATTATGTAAGGTGTCAAAACACAGCTCTGTTCTTCCATGTACGGGAATGAGTACGCTTCTCAGCAAGACAGGATTACCAGGGTATGAAAGCAAATTGGCTGACACGAGTTTTCCTTTGCTTTGAGAAAAAAAAATCCCACAGAGAGCCACTTCTCCATTCTCTGTCTCTGTGAAGTAATCTTTGATCCAGTCAGGCAGCGTGGCCCCCAGTACCTTGGCCCCGAGTCTCAGGGGCCCAGGTAAGAGGCTAGTGGCGGCAAATGCCCTCTAAGCTGTATTAGTCCCGCTGACTGACCATGTGGCCCGCAGCGATAACAGCAATAACAAGAAAATACAAGCGCCATCATTCATCTCCCCCCTCCCCGAAAAATAAATAAATATAAAAGAAAGAAAAAGAATTTAAGACGGAGAGCACAAGCGCTCATGTTTCTAAACATTTCAGCTAAATCCCTCCACCTACCTAAAATGCACAAACTCATTTACTTTGCAGAATACATCAGCTGCCATAGCTTAGTTAGCATATCTTTGATATTTCTGTGTATGTTTGTGTGGTTTTCCCGTTCAATACTGAATATGCTTCTGTGTCTGCGCAGGTGACGACGGTGGACAGGTTCCAGGGTCAGCAGAACGACTACATCATCCTCTCACTGGTCCGCACCAAAGCTGTGGGACACCTGAGGTAATTACTTCAGCGCACACCAAGCAGAAAAGCTTTTCCTCACCCAGAATGGACACCTTCAGCAGCTATTCTTCTACAAAAATACTTGTGTATTAGGAGCTAAACCTTCGATGCACATCCTCCAGGGAAACAACACAGCAGAAATATGTAGGCACTTAAGTCTCTTGAGACAGCTGCTCTCAGGAGGCTTTCTCATTTTGTCATGTGTAACTGCTGAATGAAGTTTGCTAAAGGAAGAGGCGACAGTAGCGCTGCGGCTGCCTTTAAGTATGTATGAGCTTAATTTGAGGCAGGGATGATAAAGGGTGCTTCAGGACAGGAGTCTGTGGAGCCGGCTATGCTTTTTGTCCTGGTTAAGAGAAGCCATTGTGCTCTGATGATTGGGTTGAGACTATTAAACAAAGAGCTATGTTCTGATCAAAGTCATACCATATAACAGTCATTAAGAGGCGTGATGGTTAACCAAACTGCAGCGGTAGGTTTTAGGTCTTTTCATTCGGTGTCCCATTGCTGTCTGCTCAACTATACTTCCTGGCCCCTGTTCTCAGTCCTCAGCTCCATCTCCTTATCTCTCTGCTCCCTCCTCTCCTCACTCCCGCCTCCTTCCTCATTTCAATGAATTGATTTGTAGCGAAATGGCCTTTCACTCTTCGGCTGCCGCGAGATCCTGATGAGCTCTTCACACTTAATACGCTGCATGTTTTAATACCAGACAATTGAGGCCGAGCTCTTCGGCAGTACTTAAGCTTGCCGTGCTGGCCTCTGGCTGTGATGTACAGTAGCTGCTGCTGGAATGGCATTGCTCACATCTTTACTGCCAGTGCGGTCACACACCCTCACACTGGACAGTCTGCAGATTGGAACCCTAGTGCCAATAATAAGTCATTGCTTTTGTAGCTAAATAGATGCCCCCCACCCTTGAGTGTGGTCTTTTTATTTGGCGGAGTAAATGCTCAGAAACTCTATTTTGTTCTTTCCTCTTCTTCCCGATAAAGCAATGAACTGATGTATCTGGGAACGAGAAGTGCAGCGGGCCACCGAAAGTGGTAGTTTATCTTGCTGGCAGCGCCTGCTCGCCGTCTCGGTATCGCTCATTTGATCTTGTCCTACACTGGATATTGCACACCACCTTCCACACCAGCCCATTCAGAGTGGGAGGGTTGTCCCCGTAGCAATGTGCTACCTGTCCAGTGAAGTACAATAGTAGTGGAGTTTCTGTTCTCCTGGATTATCACCTGTAGCAAAGAAATTGAGCTGAAAGGCCCTAAACCTAGTTTTTCAATCAGGTTCTTACTATGATCGTATCGGTGAGTCGGTGCAGCAGAAGCTAGAATAGTCTTTTCATTCCACGCATTCTTCTTTCACCAAAACCCGGTGCCTACACTACCCACAATCCAACTCAGCCACCAACAGTGTGGTCTGCAATTTGGGTGTGTTCTCTCTCAGAGATGAGCAGCAGGCTACAGAAGCTCTGGTGAGCTGTCTCCTAAGCCATTTGTGTGATATCATAATGTTGTTTAAAAACACTTTACCTGCCATTATTCAACACCATAACTCAGGAACAGAAGGGGAGACTGTGACCATGTTTCACATTTGGTCAGATACTGAGTTGGTGACACCAATCTTGGGTGTCCACCTTCAAACTGTGCTGATTGTTCAGATCTTCTATGCTGCAGGTTTGAGATGTGTGTGAAACATCCACATTTTACAATTTGTAGCTTCTTTGCAGCAAAATCCATATTTGAAGCATTGTCATCCACCACAGGCCCATTGGTTTTGCTGGTATTGAGCTTCATGTGATTGTCACTGCAGCATGTGATGCAGTCATCTGTACTCCTCTGTAAAAATAGTCTCTAAGTGAAGACAGCATGTTTCTCACTGGAAGTCATCCATTGGACTCACACATATCAATACAGGGACAAAGTCCATTACGACAGACAATATACTGAATACCTTTAATTCAGATTCATGCAACTGCCAGTGGTGGTAAATTTTTTTTTTTTTTTATATGCAGTTGTATCTGTAAGCAGACTGATGCGTCATATCGTCACATTTTTCTTAAAAGATGCGTTATTAGTCCCATTTTTCATAGTTGTGCTTTGACTGAACATTCATTCATATCTTGGAGTCCCTGACTCTTCTGAATGTGTGCTGAGTGGGTGAAAGGCCAGTGGTTCATGGGAAATTCTTGTGCTGTCCATTCTGTTTTTCCCCATACTGGGATCACTGAGGTATCCCACTGCCATCCCACTACCTCACAATCCTCCTCCTCGCCCACCCCCCTCTCCCTGCATCTGTCCTCATGGCAATCTGCTGCCATGACGACCACGGGGGACGCAGCTGACCATATGACGAGCTGACCCTTGCTTTGACAGGAGAAGCATTCCTGCTGATACACACAGGCACGGTCACATGCAGGAGCACACTCTTTGACAGGGAAGCGCAGATCCAGACACACTCTGACATGTACACACACACACACACACACACACACACACACACACACACACACACACACACACACACACACACACACACACACACACACACACACACACACACACACACACACACACACACACACACACACAAACGGTATCTGCCTACTCTGCCCTGCCGTGTCACAGCACAGCCCAGGTGGGCGTCTCTCAGTAGTGCCATGTCCACAGGCTATCATGCCTCACGATTGGTTCATCTCTTCTGGAGCTCTGTGCTCATTGGCTGTAGGCTGCTGTAGTTTGTCTCTGTGGAAATGTTGTGCTTTCAAGTTTGCATCGTGGCTGAAATTTGCAGTCATTTTATCGTATAAACCCCACACAACAGTTTCCCTAAGCCTTTTTTCCCTCTACATATTCATGGCAGTCATCATGCATATTGCAAGGATTAATCCTCTTAATCTTATGAAGTGTTCAGGTGGACATATTCCACATTTATTGGCTGCCTTTCAACATGTGCTGAGAAGTGCATACATACAAACACGGGCATGTGCCAAATTCTTGCACATCAAAACCAAAGACTTGTTTTCAGCGTGAGCAGAGCTGCTTGAGTAAGCCAAACACTTCTTCCCCCTCATATGCTCTTCCTTCTTCTGTAGATTCTGTAAGGCAGGATGCTTTTGTCTCAGAGATTTATTGGCCAGCTAAATGGTCAGATTTCGCACAGCTCCATTAGGTTGCCCATCTAAACACCTAAAACACACAGTATGAAGATTTACTGCATACTAAAATAGGTTGAAGGGTGCCCCCTCTCTCTTTTTATTGGTTCACTTTGTGAAAGATCACCTTTTAGAAGCTGTCTGTGAATTTCCGCCTCTCTCTGTATAACGGATACAACTTTCACTGTAACGTGGATGTGTACTATGAAAATGTCTTTTTACACATTGTATCTTAAGTTTGGGCTCCGTGTGTGTTCAGATGCGGTGTTGAGCAGGTTTTTTAGTTGTTTAACTCGGATATGAAGTGGTATTCCTCTAAAATAGGGCAGGTAAACAAACACTTTGGCTACTACAGCGAGCCAAGCAGGTTTCCTCCGTTCTCTGGGAAATGACTCCTCTGCCTCTAATCTCTTAATTCCACTGGATGGCAAGAAGAAGTAACTTGTCTGCCTTCTCTTGTACTCTCCCACCTCTCCCTCTCTTTGTCTGCCTTGTTTATCACTGCCCCTTGCCTTTCATTCCTTTATTTCTCTCTCAGCTTCTGTATTTCCCCCCCCCCCACCTATTGCTGCTTCACTAAATCCTTCACTAAACCTCTCTCCTCCTACTCCACACTGCCTTCCTTTACAATCTTCACTTGATCCTTCTACTTTGATCCTTTTACTTCAGTTTTTGTTTTTGCCCCTACACACAATTTCTCCTCCTCTTACAATTTCACACTTTCCTCCCCCACCCCTGCCACTTCTCTTTCATTTATTTCCCCCCTCGTGTCAAACCAATTTTCAACCATTTTTTTCTGTCACTCCACAGGGATGTGAGGCGTTTGGTGGTAGCCATGTCCAGAGCCAGACTGGGTTTGTACATCTTTGCCCGGGTGTCGCTGTTCCAAAACTGCTTCGAGCTGACCCCTGCCTTCAACCAGCTCACTGCCAGACCTCTGCAGCTGCACATCAGACCGCACGAATACTACAGCCAGGAACAGCCTGTATGTACACACACATGCATGCACATTCCAGTCTCTTAAAGCTCAATAATCTTCTACTCCATTAAATTTGGCCATTAATGAAGCTCTCAAGCTCCAGATTTGCTGATAAGAATCAAGCTTACTTTTCCAAATGTTCCACATCGGTGCCCATCTCCGTATCACTGTTGCGCCCTCCAACATCCCCCCTGACTGTCTAATCCTGCCTCTATATTCTGAATGGCATCTCCATTCCCCTTGGCCGTCACTGGTCCCAAGTCTTACTGCAGCTTTACCCATAGGCCCGAGTCTGTTAACAGCATTCTGCGAGGGCCATCTGCAAGCATGGGAAACACGGGCCTGGCTATAATTAACCCCCAAAGGTCAGAAGGTGAAACCACTCTCCCAAATCCCGCCAGGCCAGCATGAGATGACTGTTGTCTGGTCACTGTGTCTCGCTGACTGGCGTGTGTGGCAACAGGGTTGTCTAAAATACCCCATAGCCTCTGACACTTCCTCCGACTGCGGAGTGTTCATCCCCATGGGGGACAGCTCGTTTGGGCACACACATGCGGCCCCTGCTTAGCCCGTCTATACTGGAGTCCGTAAACCCCTGCTGCTTACACGCAGATGCAGATTAAAAGTCAGACTTTTGTCTGGCAACACTCAACCAGAACTTTCACAGGCTAGTTAACAGTCCTGATTCAGAAGCAGTTGTTAAAATAAAGGATAACACTTTTGCTTCATGCTCCATATGGATATCTACACATTCACAGCACTGCTGGGTAACACTGGACAGACGGTAAGGCTTGATGTCTAATCACACTCAATCACATTAATGCCCCGATGTTTTTACTCATGCTTTTACAGCAATAAAACCACACACAGTTAAGTTTTACAGTACTGAAGCCGTCTGCGCATTCACTTTGACATGATACCCAGAGGGCCTCTGCGAGCATCAGCCCTGTATTTAGGAGGTAACAGCCCAGCAGTTTAAATATTCTGCTCGCCTCACTCCTCAGTTTAGACTTCAAGACTCTGTCTGCATGCTAATATGGCCAAATTACAAACTCTGCATCCTCGACTCCTTCTGATGACAGCCATCGCTGGAGGCAGCAAGTGAGAAATTTGCTTTCAAATAACAAGCAGGTAGAGGGCAGGTGAACTGTAATTTCCCTGCACATTTGCATCAGATCAGTAGTTTACCCTGACTGCTAACAAGACGGGGATAATTCCTCATTGTCATTCCTTTCACACCACATCCTGGATTCAAAATAATCTGATATTTTTTTTGCTTCCCTCAGAGAGATGCTTCTGGACAGCCAGACCAAGCCATCAAGAACATGCCAGAGATGGCCAACCTGGTGTACAATATGTACATGCACATGATCCAGACCTCCCAGAAGTACAGACAGGTAAGAACAAATCTCAAATGAGTACAATAGTGAAGGGATATACTACTGTATGACTCAAAACTACCAGCAGTGCAGTACTGTTGCTGTGTCATAGTAATATCAAACTCTCTGTGGTTCTAACCATGCTAAAAGCTGTCACTGTCTCTCCCTGGTCGTTATTGTGGTATTTTCAACCTTTAAACTTCACTGCAGCACAGTAAATAGGTCAGATGGAAGAGAATTGTTGTAGTTTAGCATGCAGAGAATTAACAGGCCACAAGCCAAGCATATTAAGAGTGGAGTTCAGATGATTTTTACTCTGCATTCAGTGCCACATATTCTCTCTTATATTGTGTTTTTAACAGACTACATCCCAGTATTAAATTACAGGTGGAAATATTCTTTCTTCACATTTTGAATCTTTTTCTTTCTTTTTTTTTCCTTCTGACCAGCAACAGCACAACCTGAGCCTGCCTCCGCAAACCAAGACAGATGCTGTGGCCGAGAAAGCGGCAGCGAGCGCTGGGGAAGCGCAGGAAGAAAGCCCCATGGAGCAGGAAACCCCAGGAGGAGAGGCAAACTCGAAGCCAAACTCAGAGGACACCAGTGAGATGAAAGAAAATCAAGACACAGCGGAGCACGCTAAGATGCCAGAGCATCCCGGCAGAGACAGCGACAGTGACGGAGAGGACAGCGGAGGGGAGAAAGAGCAGTAGAATGTCCACACGGGGGACTAATTCAGGGCCTCGGTTATTTAGGGGACCAAGTGGACTGTCCCTTAAGATAAGATGAGTGGGGAGTCAGTGATGTTGCATTTGTTCTCTACTCAAAGGAAATCCCAGCGTTAATGTATGTTTCATTTTTCTAGAACATTCGATTTTGTAACCATCAGTACTTTTGTATTAAAAAAATGGAAATCCTTCATTGTTTGTGACATCTTTTACTATGAGTGCACCTACCAGAGCTTATAATACTCTTTTAGAGGCTCTAATCTGCATCCTTTTCACATGCACACATTGACAGACATGTTTAAGCCTTGTATCTCTCTGTCATGATACTTCTATCCATTCATCTGCTTCCCTCCTGTGCTTAAAGCACAACTGAAATCTGATTGGCTCAGCCTATACCAGCTACACAAGCTGCAACTAAGCTGCATTTGTAGGTCAGTCACTTCACCCAAGGGCCAGTGTGCATGCTGGGGGATTTCAACTCGCCCTCTGGATGTACACAGTCACTCAACCAGCAAGCCTTAAAATCCTCTGCCATTCATAACTTTGTGTGGAGTACTAACAGCACAGCGCTTTGCAGATCAGCGGCATCGGGGTTGAGGTTTCACAACCAAATTCAAGCAAATAATTTGAGGCTTAAAATTTGCGTTGACGTCAAAACAGCCTTTCAAAAGCCGAGTTCAGAACCAGGTCTTGGTAATTTCAACATAAACCCACTTAAAATGAAGAGGTTAACACAGTCCACAGCCCTGCAGGCAAAAACACAGACTGGAAATTCATTCATTATCATGCACCAGAGGTTGGTTGTTGTTACATCATACCTCAGGCAGGCTGAGAGAACAGGTCAGCTGCACAGCTGCTCTTGCCTGGGCCGGTCAAAAAGACCTGATGGAGAACCATGTGTTGATAGATGTGCAGAGACATATTTTCTGCATTCAGTCAAGTGTGGAACCATGTTTTGTCTCTTTTTCCATCTCTGAGAGCAAGGCACTCCGGGTGGAAGTGAGTGTTTTGGAGTAGTAGGCTATGCCTTTCTGTCAGCTGAGGAGAGGATTAGAACGGGAGGTTAGATAAGGGAGATAATCTGTCGGCTGAGGCTGTACCTACTGAATTACACAGTTTTGGCACAGAGCCCACAAAACAAAGACCAAGATACAGTAGCACATGACGCTGAAATATCTCATGATTTGTACTGTAGGGATGAAAATTCCCGCAATACTCTTTTATGGAGCAATAACACATGCATGGTGTCCTATCACATATTTTACTAATTATTGCTCTACAAACCCATGACAGCAAGCATACTTTTTCCTGAGTCACATGAATGTCTGCATTGTGCAATGTCCTCCTTCCCCCTAAGCCATCCATTTACTAACTTTCTGTATTCTCCCAGCTGGCCTCTTGAGAATTCAGTTGCCTGTGGTGCCTTGTTGTGGTAAATTAGAGCTAACTGGTGGGAAGTGACTACCGCTCACACACAACATTTCTCGAGCAGAATCTGGCAGGCTGGAAGAAATAGCTGCAAGCAAGAGGGAGATCAGGAGCTCGGTTCCTCCAGAACGTTTCTCTGCTGAAGGTGAACATGTCTTTTATACTCACACGACAGGTATTCATTAGGTTAATAGTTACTTTGTAAAGCTCTCACCTCTAACCTTGGCTACGGGCTGTCACAGAGACTAACAGCATGCAGTTAAACTCTTAATTTGGTCGTGAGCACTGATGGTATCTATTGTATTTGTAATCTGCTACATAAAAATGCTTCGTTGTGCTGCAAAACATTATGTATATATGCAAAATATACAAACTATTTTTTTTTTAGTTATTTAAAGGGGCTTGCAATCAAATGTAACAGTGCAAAAACAAGAAATACAAGGTTCAAGAGGAATTTGAGGGAAGCACAGCAGAGAGAGCGAGTGTTTTATGTGAGGTTTGAGGCAGCGACAGAGGTCAGAGTCCAGTTGTCCTGGTTGTGCAAAGTTATTCTTCCCTAAGAATAATTTTAGTGGCTGATGTGTTGTTTTTTTTCCTCTCTTTTTAATGTGAAGGCGTTTCCCAAAAGCACGGGATCCACCGTGGGACACGCTCGTGTTGAATGTGTAGTTTATTGCCCAACCCTACGTGACAGCAGTGTCACAACAGGAAATTACACATTACATAGAGTCAAGACAGTGGTGCCTGCAGGGGGAAGGATCTGACCATTGTGTCTTAAAGCCAGAACAGACTTATGGAATCAGTCTGACAGCACACAACACTTTCACACTCACAAAACCAGTTGTACAATCTCAACTTCAAGGCTGGGCCTCAGGGCAGATTTTTCTGGCAGATTTCAAAACACACACATACACACACAAAAAAAGGCTCCTCCTGCTTAATATTGCATTTCTTGGAAACATAAAATTCCACTGTAGCCAAAGTCTCCACATATGTCTGCCACTATACTTTGCATAAATCATCAGGTAGGAGAGTTCACACATCACACAGCCTTCCAATTAGCAGTTTTTCATCACGGATAAAACAACCGGCATTTTTATAGCTCGGAATAGCAGTGCATCATACTCCTGGCCGCTGTTATCAGCGCTGACAGATAAAGTAATGCTCATTACCAAAGTTATGCATGATCTCTGCTGATCTGCTATTAGCGGGTGACTAATGTGCCAGCGCCGGTCTTCAACACCGTGTAAGTGGGCGGCCTGTTGACCTCAACGGGCAGACAGGCCTGGCGGCTACTGCTTGAGGTTGCCAGCTTATCGTGCTTTGTCAAGGCCACTGCCTAATCCTGACAAGTACATCCAGATCATCAACAGGGCACGTTTCAATCTGATAATCTCCCATCATCACTGAGGAGGCCCGGCCGCTCACAGGAACACACTCTGATGCTATTGTCGAGACTGGCGTACTGTCAGTGACGGTCCTAAAGTGCTCAGTTATTGCTCCGTGTCTGCTTAACTCGAGTGGAAGCATTTGGCTTTGCAAAGCATGCTAATGTCCACTTTGATTAGCCGCTCTCATCTTCTTCTCTTCCTCCCAGACTAGGATGGCCACTTGCGGTTCGTGTTTCTGGTGCCTCATCTGGCTGGTGGTTCTGCTGTGCATTGGCTGGCCCCTCAGCATCACCTTAGGGGGTCTCTACGGCCTCATCAGCCCCCTTACCACCTGCCTCGGGCTGGACCGACTCTCTGATCTGCTCTTGGAGGGGGCCAACCTGGGCCGAACCTGCGCCAATAACATGAGGCACAGCAAGCCTTTGTGCTGAGATCCACCCTGAGTGATCAGGACCAGAGATCGAAGGCTGCAGAGAAAAGCCTTCACTTTGAGGACAAATGTAAAATTCTGTTTTAAGCGGAGATATCCGGAGATGATTGGCACTCAGTACAGTGAGAAACTACTCAGCAACTTGCGTAACAAAAAGGTCCGGAAGGTCTGGAAAATGGATTCCACTCATTCTGTTAACACGTAATTAACCATGGATTTCAAATTTATACGGGTTTTTCAGCACGGAAATAGGCTTTGTGTTCATGGTCTGTGTTTGCTGTTTAATTCATGGTGACACTGCATAGAGAAGATAAGAATGAAAATGGTGATTTAACAATGGAAATGCTTAGACTTGTAAATGACTGTATGGAAACTTTTAATGCGATTAAAAGTGCTTTGAAGTTGCCCTCTGTGTTTGTCGGCTGACTTATTGTGTACAGTATTTGGAGGAAAATCCATGTCGAGACATTTTAAGGTGAAGGTAAGTATTGAGATAAAGAGGCTGGAGATAGGAACCTATGAATTTCGGCTTTCCTTCAATAATTTTGTTTACCTACAGTCTCCTACTTCAGGTCATCGGGTTGGCAGCTTATCCCAACACGAATTAAACGGAAGTCAGGGAGAGACTTCTGAGACACAGACACTCATATTAATGCATGACTATATAAAGTTGAAGCAGCAAGCATGTTAGCAAATATTTGTCGGTTTACACAGACAATGAGCAATATCATCACTCACTAGGAGTTAACTTTTTGACCATTTGATGAATCTAAGTCCAAGCTTCACTCTTTTGCTCAGTTTTAGTCTCCACCAACTACAGAGGGAAACATCTCACTTTAGCTCTCTTTAGCTGCTAAATGCTCCACCGCGTTCACCAGCTAGCCGCTGGCCTTGTCCGTGTTATTTGGTGCTGATTTTATGGTGGTGTTTTTTTTTTTTTTTTTACTGCTTTTGAAACACGGTTTATAAATGCTGTAAGACTGAATCAAACAGTAACGTTGCTGTGTTGCTGTAATGAGCTGTAAAATGCTAAAACATCCTCTCCAGCTAAGTCAAACTTGCGTGCTAATTTTCTGTGGGTTTGTCGCTATGAAGGACCCCTTTCACAGAATCATTTGATTCATTGTGACCATAAAAATATTGACTACTGCAGCTTTAAAGTCTGTAATCCAGTCATTCTGGTTGAGGGTGAAAATTCAATTAATTTTAATGAAATCACTGCAGATAAATGTTTGCTTGTTGATTACTTTGGATTATAATAACATATTCTTCCTCTATTAAATGTGGAGGATTTCATCTAGTGTTCAAACTTTTTGGTTCATTAAAACTGAATTTTTAACTTTCAATATACCTGTTCAAACAGCAAAACACTGACTTTCTGTAATATGATATTACTCTCTAAAAGACAAACTGTTACTTCATTGAGGGGGATAGAAAAGGTCAACACTTCCAAGTTTAAGTTCCGGGTATAAATACACAAAAAACACAATAAACTAAGATGTTTTCAGAGGAGTGATGTCAGAAGGCCTCACAAAAACACAACTGAAGCGCTGTCAAGAGTCAAACCAACAGGCAGTGATATAACCCTAACTACAAAGCCATGTTGGCCAATCAGAAGCATGCAAAAAAGATATTACCAATCTGCTATCTGCAACCACAGGTCCGATCTGACGATGGTGAAGGCACGACCCGCCGAGTGCTTCTGTCAACAGTCAGCCAAAGAGTGAAAAACACTCAGAGGAAAAGTGTGAAAGTAATGTGACTTCGTGGCTTAAAGTGTGAGACAGCTGCTAACTCTGGGAGACGGACTGCAAATCAAATATGGAACCTCCAGTGATGACGGTCTCATGAGGTCCTTTGAGACTGAGTACGGGCTTAACGAGTAAACTTGTTGTGAAAGTTTTGAGGTTATTGATTCAAGATTCAGGCATCTTCTTCCACTCCTAGACGGCAACCTTTGAAAGCAAACATCTTAAGTAAAGATTGAAAAGTTTTGACAAAAAAAAAAGCTCTGAAGAAGTACGATCCAGTGGCTCAAAGTGTCGGATGGCTGCACTGAAGTTTTGACATTGTGGGTTTCATGCCTGAGTAAGTTATTGAATTTTGAAAGGCAGCACCCCGAGGCAAGGGTGAAAAGTTCTCAGCGAGGAGCTTTGAATGTGAAACTTTTCCACACCAGTATTGTAAATGCATCAAGACAAGAGCAGGTTCATTGCACAGCGGTCTATCAGAAGGGTGCAGAAGGCAAATTATCGAAGATGCGAGATGAACTATTTCAGAAAAATTCTACTTTTTGCATGGAAAGAACTGCTGCAGTGATGATAGTAACAACCAGCGGTGGAGGAAGTATTCATCTTCAGTTAGACAATAAGACCTCACTGCAAAAACACTCTGTTACTAGTAAGAACTCTGCATGTACTTAAAGTATCGAAGTAAATGTGCTCAGTGTGTAACTAGAACTGGCTTATGATTATGTGCTGTCTGTCCAGATTCATTTAATATATGTTTGAAGATTTACTGCTAAGAAAAGGAAGATATCACTATACTGACATGTATGATTCCAGTGAATAATCCTCATTGAGAAACATGCCGGCTTCAGAGGACTGACAGAGTGCTTCATCGCACGCTGCAACAATAACTTGAAGCTCAGTATCAGCAGAACCAATGAGCCTGTGGTCGACTACAAGGCTTCAAATATGGATGTTGCTGCAAAAAAGCTACAGATTGTACAACATCAATGCTTCACACACATCTTCACACCGCAGCACTGAAGATCTAAACAATCAGCACAGTTTCAAGGTGAGAAGCCAAGATTAGTGTCACCAATACAGTACCTGACCAAACGTGAAACATGGTCACAGTCTGCCTTCTGATCCTGAGTTATGGAGTTGAAAAACGGACAGAAAAGTGCTTTTGAACAACATCATGACGTCACAGTGAAAGTGACCTTTGACCTTTTGGATACAAAATATCATCGCTTCAAAAAAAATGTATTTTGCAAAGTGACAGTGACCTTTGACCTTTGACCACCAAATCTAATCAGTCCAATTCTTCGTTCCAGATGAAAAGAAACTGCCTGAAGGCATTTCGTGTTCGTGATGATGGGACGGACGTGAGGACAACCTGAAAACATGACGCCTCAGGCCACCGCTGTCACTGAGGCATGAAAATGTCCAGAGACTGATTTATTGCCATTATATATTATTCTATATTGTATTATTTATTATGTCATTAGATTAGTATTACACATACATCCACGTAATGATTGATGATACAATGATTTTCAAGGTTTCCTTTCTAATGATACGCTACTTTTTATTGGTTGCTGATTGATTCTGTTCATTGTGATGCTGACTATTTCTTGTGTCTGTATATCTGTCTCTTCATTGGGTGTCACGTATGCGTGTTCAACAAATGAATAAATACATTTGAAAAGGTCATGATTTTAGCTTCACTTAATCTATTGTCAGGGGGCAAACTTGATTTTCAGTATTTGTCTTGAAAGGAAGTGTTTAACTTTGTGGGAATGTGCTTATTCTCGCTGAGTTTAGATTAGAAGATTGATACCACTCTCGTACTCGCATGTTAAATATGAACCTGGGGTCAGCATAGTGTTAGCTTAGCTTGACATAAAGACTGGAAACAGGGGAAGCACCTAATGTGGTTAAGTTAAGGTAGATTTTATTGAGGATTCCTACTGTTTCCAGGTCTTTTCCAGGACATTATTTGGGCATAACAGAGATGTTATAATGTCACTACTTTGACCACTATCTCCTCTTCCAGTTTTCTTTTCTTGCTTTATTTTACTGCTCTGTTTAAACAGTATTATATTTATATATTTACAGTATTCTGTCATTGTATTTTATTTGGAAAGCCCAAGTGCTTTGCTAAGTGCTACGCAAATAAAATCTATCATTCTCATTATTATTAATTTACAGCCTGAATCCATTTTTCTTATGAATTACATTAAATGCCACTGCCTGAACACCAATAACACAAATAATAGCTACAATTTTTATAGTGACAAATCTAGACTGAGCTTTTATACCTAATGTATGATTCAAAGGTAGAGTTTGGATTATTAGCTGCCACTGACCATCTATAATGAGACTAATCACACCCACTGTGAGCCACCGCCACAGAAGTTTAGTATTTCATGTCATGTTATGGTCCATTTTACATTAACAATGCAGCTTTTGAAGAGACAATACTGGTAAAGTAGAACAGCAGCCAGCATTTAGCTGGTGTTTGACTCACACACATTGATTCAACCCCGGCTTCCCATTCATTATGATCCAGCTCTATCGGCAATGCTACGGAGCCACACATGCTAACCAATTTAACTTCATTCAACCACTTAAAACAAGCAGAGAAGAAGAAGAAGAAGAAGAAGAAGAAGAAGAAGAAGAAGAAGAAGAAGAACTACCACAGTTTGCAGCCAGCAGGGACTGATATTCATATTTGAAGGATAATGTTGTCTAATTTACATTATTCAGAGTCTGGGACACTTAAGTGCTACCATGTGACATGACTTGGGGCTCTGTTCACACTGTTTCCACTGCATAAACAAAAACAGCCGATTCAAAATACTCCATAAACTACCATTTTAACATTAATATGATCCTGAACATAACTCAGCCCTTTCACATGGCAGCTCTGATAGACCACTAGCTCATTCACAGCTGGAGGAAAATAGCAGGATTTGAAATTATTTTACCGGACAACACAAGACTCTTACAGGACATTTTACTTTCTGTAAAATTTTTGTAAAATTTTGAAAAAAATTTTGTGTCCATGACTGTTGAAGGTTTTCCAGGACACACGGTAACCCTCTCCTTTAATCCATAAAAATGATGACTTGGGGTTAAATAATATACATTGTGTTAGATAATGAGTATTAGAGGTGCTAGTTGATACCAGGCTAGTTGTTTCCCCTTGTTTCCAGTCTTTATGCTGAGCTACCGTCTCTTCTCACCTGACTCTCTGCAAGACAGCAAATAAATGCATTTCCCAAAATGTCAAACTATTTCTTTGAGCCATTACACGTTTGCAACTGTTTTTTGTTCTTTGCTGTTATTCGCGTGCTGTTCCTGTTGCCTGTTCTCATGTCCTCCGTGCTCTCTGTCCCATTTTTGTCTCTGAGATCAACTGCCGTGGAGCTTTAACTTTGACCTTAAGTCAAGTTAGGTCCGTGCTGTTGTACCATCCCGGCTCTCGGAGGGAGATCAGGCAATGTTTAATTCCATTTCTTTGAGGCTAGTTCTTAGTTTCAACCCCATGACTCAACCAAGTGTGCTCTGAGCTATCATGACAAATAGAGGGGGGAGCGCTTGTGCTTGACCAAACATTTTAGAGGAATATCATGGTAAATTACCATTTTCGTCCAGCACATACTAATTTAGTGACCTTAAGTCACCTTTGGCTGCATCGCTGCTGCTGCTGGGGTCAGTTTGCTTTGCTTCAGTAGAGCTTTGTTGAGCTTTGAGGCCAGCGGTAATGTCGCTCCCAGAAGTTGATCCTTTTATGAAAAAAAAGTTGACATGAAAGGTTTTATTTTCAGCTGTTTTGATTTTTTTTTAAAGACTCTCTCGCAGGAACTTGTTCATTAATCTTAAAGTCAAGTGTCAACAGTCCCCTTTAGCCTCATTGAAGAGGCCATGAATCAGCTCTATGATCTATTCCAGTACTGTGATTAAATAGAGTTTTGAGGTACTTTTTACTGCTGCACTGAACATTACTCTGATGCCAGCCAACTTACAACTTATGCTACTTATTGATTTTAAAATTCAACTGATCACTTTTCAAGCATTAAATGGCCTTATTCCAAATTCTATCAAGGATTTATTGGCTCACTCTGTGTTCTCAGATCTGTGGATGCTCTGCTGGTTATTCCTACATCCCGGCTTGTGAGCAAGGCTTTTCTGTTAGAGGCTCTGGACTGTGGGGATCAAACAGGCTACATCATTAACGTCATTTAAATCCCTCCTTAAAACTCTCTTTTATAGGAAAGCATTCATCAATGTTTAATTTATTGCTGGGTTTCATCATTTTTCTCTTCTCCTATAAAACACATGCATCTTTTAAATGAGATGCACTGTTTGAAAAAACATCTGGAATCTGGAATTTAAATTTTGTTTCCTGATTAAAAGATTATTGCCAATAATTTAAGAATATATTAAAAATTACCAAAAACAACAAAAATGTTGCTCATGCATTAATGCAAAGGTAACAATAATTCTATATAACACAATGAAAAGGGCTATTTTACATAATGAGTACTTTTATTTTTAACATTAACAATACATTTGGCTATTGATAATTATGTGCTTAAGGCTTTCAATTCAATATTTTGATATTACTGTAGTATTACTTTTACTTTGACATGATCTTCCACCATTGGAGATGTTTGTTGACTGGTAAAACTCTTAAAATGTGAAAGTAGCCCACAGACTCTCAGGTTACTTTTTCAAAATATCAAAGGTTACCTTTCCGATAAATTCACATCAAACTTTTATCTTGAACACACTTTTGAAGCTGGTGAGACAAACAGAGACAGAACCACAGAGGAGCAGACGGGGGTCATGCGGATGTGCAACAGAGCAGCAACCAAATGGCACATGGGTGTACAGCTGAGCTACTTTTCTTCAATTACTGGGGTCAAAATGCGCAACACTTGACACAACACTTTATTGATCCAAAAGGGAGGATTCTCTTTTGAGGCTGGAGCAGATTAGGCTTCATAACAGCATCCCTGAAACAGATAGGGGGATGCATATTGCAAAATATTTGAATTACTAATGTATCATTGCTTTAGAAGCTCAATTAAACAGTGTGAATATATGCAACACTATCAGAGAGCAAAAGCCTATTTAACTGAACTTCTTCTAGGCGAGGTGTTTGGGTACTTTGCCTAAAAACTAACAAGCTTTCCTATCAGTTTTGACACTCTCAGCCACCACCGAAATAGCTCAGGATTCAATACTTAGGGACCCCTCTAAAGACGAACCAAAATACCCTTGCTGAGCAGCCTACCTACAAATCTGGGTAGCTGTCTATTTTGTAGCTTATTCAAATTTGACTCATGAATATTTCATTTCCAATCCAAAGCGCTTTTTAACCTTATTTTCTCCCCTCACTGTTGACTGACGCACACAGTGACAAAACCTCACTCATTCTTCTAAATGAGAGTCATAATCTGAGACACATTCATTAAAAAGAAAAGGAAAAATGGCCAGTGCCCGAACGTGTATTGCAATATTTATTCGAGTGTCATATGAGACCTAGTTAGATTGCTTTTTTTTTTTTTTTCTGTCCACCCAGTTCTGCTTCCAAAACATCCTGAGGATATGAGCCACTTGCCAAAAAAAATTGCCCAATTTTAATTCAACTTTCTCTGTTTTTCCTCCCAGAAGTCTTGGCAGAGGGTACAGCAGGCGACAGGCCTCGAAGCCAAGCTGAGAGAGAGAGAGAGAGAGAGAGAGAGAGAGAGAGAGAGAGAGAGAGAGAGAGAGAGAGAGAGAGAGAGAGAGAGAGAGAGAGAGAGAGAGAGGCTGGTGAATTTTTCATTGGGGTCTGGCTCTGGAAGAAAAGCCTCCTCCTACTGGCTGCAAGGACATGCAGAGAGAGACAGAGGATAAGTGTTGGCCTCCCCATTCAATTAACCACATATTGCTCTGTAATTTCACCCTCACGCACACACTCAAACACACGAGGTGGAGTGGGTACACTGTTAAACAGCTCTGTGAGGAAATGGAAGTGGGCCTGAGCTTTTTCCTGGTGTCTAGTTTCCTAACGAGGAAGGTTTTTTTTCTTGTTTTTGTTGAGGGTTGGAGGTTGGGTCATTTAGTCGTCTCAGTTACAGTTTAGTAAGAGTTACAGTTAGACCGTAGCTACCACGGAGGACTCTGAAGTCATGTCCTTTGGGAGGAATTTGGGAGTTTTAGTCACCTGAGTGGAGTTTACATTATACAGTATATATAATGTATATTGTATTATGTATTTTGTATAGCATTCAACTTTTTGCTATGTATCTTGCTGTGAGGATATTCACGCATGCCTTAATCTATGATTATTTTATGGCACATCATGAAATGTGTGTATTCTGGATCTACTGATCCTCTACAGTACTACAAAGGAAATAGCCAGATTTTGTACTTGTACTTGCACTGTAATATCTAATGGAGATATCATATTTCTATCAACTTTTGTACGTTAGAATTGTAGTTGCTGCTGCCTGTTATTGTTGACTTTTGAAGTGTGTTTGCATTGGGGAATGCAAACCTGTTGGATTCTCTGCGAATCTGCACCTGATCTTAAAGGCACACCTGATGGCAACCAAGCACAGAGCGAATCTGAGGAAGCAACATGCGAAATGCGTAGTTTAGTCCTTTTTGTTTTTAATACAATCTGTTAATAATGCTAAAGTGTCCTGGTGTGCGCTGGAATATCAACTTTTTGGTTCACTGTGGTTTACCCTGCACCAGCTGGCACCCGGAGAGAAGCACTGCTGTGCACAGGGTGTCTTCAGTCTTTGAATTTCTGGGTTTTTAACTGTGAACTGGGCAAAGATTTGAAGACATCACCTTGCATTCTGGGAGTTCGTGATGGGCATTTTTTTTTTTTTTTTTTACTATTTTCAGACATTTTGTAGCCTTAACAAATGATATGAATGATACATAATTGCGGCCTAATTTGTTTGAGAAACATTCTGTTTCTAATTAATTTTAAATGTGATATATTTCCTTCGCACGTTTGATCATTGGCATATACTTGTACACTGATGCTGTTGCATTTTGGTTTAATGAATTTCATCATGTTGCAGTCAGATAACAAACATAAACAAACTTTCATTTTGAGCTGCACCAGCTTGTAAATCTGTAACTGTTTTCCCAAAATTAGAATTTATTTTCCGAGAGTCTCTCCAGTGCAGACCTGACACATGTTGCCCATGAGCCTATTACATAACAGATGTTCAGAAAAGTAGAGAAACTAGGAAAGTGAGACTCACTATCCAAAGTATCAGCGGTAATGAAAGAGCAAATGTTTGCTATATGACTGCAGCCACACTGACAGTGATCCAAGCTCTGTGCTCTTTTGAGGTACCCATGGCAGAAGACTTTAACATAAGCCAGCAGCTTGTCACTCAGTATTCAGAGCACAGGCCAGAGAGAGGACGCCCAATTTTTTTCACTGAGCAATATGTCTTCTCTCTGCTGTGACCTTTAAATGGCCCCGGACGCCCAACACAGATAAATGCGGCATGTTGGAGAGAACAAAGTGCTTTCAGACCATTTGTATTGAGCGTGTTTTTGATGAACAGCTCAAATGCTACAATCCAGCGTGGGGACATTCCTATGTATGTGCACATTATTGATTTAGGCACAAAACCTTGCCTGCATCAGGCAAATGACTTCCCCTCAGGGTTCTTTAAAAGGGTTTGTTCTCTGTTTATGATGTGAAATTCCCAAAGAAAAATCAATAGATTTTTTGTTCTGGACAGTTTTGTCCTGATTATCTCATCTCTACTGCTGTGTAATGAGTACGGTCTCCTAAGGGGTCGTAGATAGGAGGGGGGTGATCATGCCACAATGATTTAATCTCAGTAGCAACAGCTAAAATGAAAGTCACACTACAAGACTATTTGAGCAGCCTCCAAGTGTCTCTGTGTCTTACCCAGGCGCTGGCATGAGCCTTTTCACACCCATGGGTGCTCAGAGAAAGGATGGCGGCAAACACTGGAATACCGTTTTATAGGAGTTTAGCATTTTGGCACAAAACGGCATACTCAAGTTGAAAGTAGTGGACCACCTTTCCCTCGTGATCTTTACAGTTCTGTTCTCCATAGACAGACTTCACTAAGTCGCGGTCATGAAATGTTAGCATTATTTGAATACTGGGGCAAAAGGATGCTTAAAGCAGACCACAGCCTACCATTCATTACATAAGACCAAAACAAAGAGTCACACAGTGAAGGGTTATGGCTCGGGGTCGGGTGACAGCAGCATATGATTCATGGCTTGCTGTGCCCTTTTGTCTTGTCCTCCTTGTGGTGGGACCATCCACTGCTCTTAGCCAATGTTATTTCACAGCCTTCAGAGCTCGCTCCCTGTCTGTTTCAAGTAAACCGGCAATGTCATTTCCTATGCCTTGTTCTTTCCTTAGTGCAGGGATAAAGAAAGAATATGGCATGTGTCACAACAAGAGATGTTCTTTTTTTCTTCATTGTTTTGATGTTGGGAAACAACAAATAGTATCAACATTTCTTTTGATTTATCTGTAAAGGTTTCTTATGCGGAAGAATACATTAGCTTGACTTTTATTACATAAAAAGGTAATTACTGGACTCGTGGCTGGTGTTTGAGGTACCAGTATATGTTCAGACAAAGGAGGAGGAAAATGCCACAGAGAATAAATTCAATGCACTGCGATAACCTTTGATATTATACTTGGCCGAAGTATTTCTCCCTGTTATATTTTTGACTGCATGTTGTGTGTTCTAGTTGGAATTTTCTGACACTGAAAAGGTTTGAGTATATGTCTGGTTTGCATTAGGATTTCTCTATAAGGAGTCGATAAATGTGAAAAATGCAAATGAAATATCAAGAGGGCACGACTGATGCATTAATTTTAATAATTTCTAAAATTTCCATATGTGGACACACCATGTCGCATGGCCACCACATCAATAACGTCCATGCGGCTCATTTTAATTATGGAAAGGCATTGATTTTATGTAAATGAAATCTAGGAATGTATCTGCAAAAACATTTTCATTTGCCAGATGGTGAGTCCAGCAGCAAGCGTTTTCCTCTGAATATATGTGCAGACATCATGAAATTTTAGCTTTGAATGGGGGGGGCACACTCGCACTGTACTGAAACTGGAATGTTTGGTCTGCAGCAGTGGCTTCCCCCTCTGAAATGTGACGTTTGGAGCTTCTAATAGAGTCAAACAGCTGCTGACACCAGCTGTGTGGCACAAGTGTTCTCTCCATTTGTTCCTGTGGAGCTACATGCGTCCTGCCAGTCTCAACTCATATGTTTAAGAGAACTTTCTAGACAGACTTTCCAACAGAGACTAAACAAATCCAAAAAGGTATTGTTTAGAATAACAAAAAAGCTGTGGATATTTATTCATTTTACAAGTCACCTGACCCATGTTTGGATGTTCAGATACAGTAGATATGACTTGGGTTAATAAATGACCCCAGAAATGTTGCTCTTTCTGTTTTAAATCCATTGGTTCCACTGACTGTGTCCTGTGTCCGTTTTATTAAGTTTCTCTTTGTTAAAACACTGATATTAAGGGATTATTATGATGACATTCGGCAGAATTTTTTCCTATTGTCACTATTATTTATCAGAGTAGGCCTTCCACAGCCACAGTGAGGTTTTATAGTTTTATTATCATGATTTATTGATAGGACAAAGATCAAAAGGAAGCCTGTCATTGTCTGTCTGCCCTCACCGCTGTCCTCCATACTTGGGTGGTAGGCACAGATGTCCGCGCGGGAGTTCCCTCTACTTATCATGCCATTCATGGAGTGGCTGTTGTCAATAGGGCAATGGGCTACCAAATATGGAGAAGGGGTCACACAGCTCAGCCCCTTCTTCCAAACACTTGTCAGGGTATAAATTGGTCCGACATGACATTTCGCCACCCCTGGTTTACACACTCAAGATCCAGTGCCTGGTGCTGATCTGGTGAGTACCTGCACGGCTGACTGAAGGATCACTAAAAAATACCAACCAGTGGATTTAAGCCAGGACGATGGATACAGGATTTTAACACCAATGACAGTGACTTCAGCCTGTGCGTAACCAATGTCATCATCTAACCAAAACGGATCATCTCATCACATCAGCCTCATCAGCTTCTTTTGTTTTGCAGATTGTGGATTATAGTTGTTGCTAAATACTAAAAAAAAAAAAAAAAAAAAAGTACTTTCACAGTACAACTAACCCCATTCTACAACATATACTTCTATAGAATCTGATATTAGCATAATCAACTAACATTCCCTGGGTTCATTGTCCATAACAAGCGATCTTGTGTGTTGTGTTTCATGACTAGATCTAATTGTGCTCTGCTTGCTTGCGTGTGTGCGCGCCCCCGTGTGTGTTTCAGAGCTGACACCATGTGCGACGACGAAGAAACTACCGCCCTGGTGTGTGACAACGGCTCCGGCCTGGTGAAGGCTGGGTTCGCCGGCGATGACGCACCACGCGCCGTGTTTCCGTCCATTGTCGGTCGCCCCCGTCACCAGGTAAACTAAACTCTCCGTAATCCCCACAGATGTTAAGCAGGAGTATCACTTTAAATTGTTCACATCACACACAACACACTATGGATGAAAGCCAGGTCCACCGTGCGTAACTGCGCACTAAATTTACGCAGGAATACAGACAGTTTTTTCCCCCTGCAAACAAAGTCTGATTCCGCACATAAAAGTAGTTATGATGCTCTGTGACGATTATTAGGAGTCCACTATATCGCTAATTTCTGGTCCTTCCTGTTACCAGGGCGTCATGGTTGGTATGGGCCAGAAGGACTCGTACGTTGGCGACGAGGCCCAGAGCAAAAGAGGCATCCTGACCCTGAAGTACCCCATCGAGCACGGCATCATCACCAACTGGGACGACATGGAGAAGATCTGGCACCACACCTTCTACAACGAGCTGCGCGTGGCCCCTGAGGAGCACCCCACCCTGCTGACAGAGGCCCCCCTCAACCCAAAGGCCAACAGAGAGAAGATGACCCAGATCATGTTCGAGACTTTCAATGTCCCCGCAATGTACGTGGCTATCCAGGCCGTGCTGTCCCTGTACGCTTCCGGACGCACCACAGGTATGTCAACTCCCCAGGCGTCGAAGAGATTTTGTACGAGTTAATACATGAAGTCATATTTTACATATTCACCAACAGGTATTGTCCTGGACTCCGGTGACGGTGTGACCCATAACGTGCCCATCTATGAGGGTTACGCTCTTCCTCACGCCATCATGCGTCTCGACTTGGCCGGTCGTGACCTCACAGATTACCTCATGAAGATCCTGACTGAACGTGGATACTCTTTTGTCACAACCGGTGAGTCCAGCCAGCTAATTCACATTTATGTCGAACTTGGGTTAAAACGCACACAGAGGGGAAAAAAGTGAGTAACTCAATGGAACTAATGTCCTTTGTTTTGGAGAAAATAGACACTAACGCAAGTCCAAATACTTTCCACGCATATAACTATCATGACATATATTTTTTGACATGTTTACTGATGCACGTGGCTGACATCATACACATCTGATCCCCTCCAGCTGAGCGCGAGATCGTGCGTGACATCAAGGAGAAGTTGTGCTACGTGGCTCTGGACTTTGAGAATGAGATGGCCACCGCCGCCTCCTCCTCGTCCCTGGAGAAGAGCTACGAGTTGCCCGACGGTCAGGTCATCACCATCGGCAACGAGCGTTTCCGGTGCCCCGAGACCCTCTTCCAGCCCTCCTTCATTGGTGCGTAAAGGCGAGCGCAGACGTCGAAGAAGAGTTAGCTGTACTGACACTAATGAACTTTAGTTTTAATGGTTTCCTAGTGTTACTATAGTTATTTAATCATTAGAGTTAGCCTAAAATATGAAATGATCCCAATACTTGCACCAGTGAAACAATGTTCAAAGAAGGGCACAATGTGCCCAGAGTCTACGCCGCGCATGATCTAAGTCTTATTATAACAGAATAAACGTTGGATAAACGGATTATTTTCTGAAAATAGACGTGTTAATTGCTCTTATCAGTGGCTGGCCGCCTAATCATGATCACCAACTGGAGGTCACAGTTTATCCACCCTCTGCTTTACCACTTCATGGCCGATAAATAGACACGTGTAATTTAAAGCAGGCTCTTATTGTTCGCATTTGTTCCGCGGAGCGCGCAGCTGTTGGCGGAGCTGTCCATTCAGCACCTGTTCCGACAGCTGACTGCGGTGTCAGACGTTGCTGCGGGGGGGTAAAACTCACTAACTTGTCCGCTGTTATTTGTGCAGGAATGGAATCTGCTGGCATCCACGAAACCACGTACAACAGCATCATGAAGTGTGACATTGACATCCGCAAGGACCTGTACGCCAACAACGTCCTGTCCGGCGGCACCACCATGTACCCTGGTATCGCTGACCGCATGCAGAAGGAGATCACGGCTCTGGCCCCCAGCACCATGAAGATTAAGGTAACTTTGACTCACTGTTGAACGCAACTGGGGCATTTTCTGTGAGCACAGCGGCCAGATTAACCCGTGTGTTTGCGTTTAGATCATCGCCCCCCCTGAGAGGAAGTACTCTGTGTGGATCGGCGGCTCCATCCTCGCCTCTCTGTCCACCTTCCAGCAGATGTGGATCAGCAAACAGGAGTATGATGAGGCTGGACCCTCCATCGTCCACAGGAAGTGCTTCTAAGCGCCAGGCTGCCCCCCCTCCCCTTCCCCCCTCCTTCTGTGCAGAACTCTTGTGTTGTCGTCAAATGCTTTGTTTACACTCAAGTGCAATTTATATGTGGATATGTATAGGTTTATAAATAAACGAGAACTGGGACTTGCAGGAGACGCGTGTTTCTTTTCTGAAAAATAAGGATGTTTTATCAGGATCTGATTCAGGATCTACAAAAAAAATCTTCCTCCCTCCGTCTCTCGAAAGCAGCTAGGCTCTGTCCTTTGGTCACGTGATGGATGAGCAGAGGTTATTAAAGATTTGAATCCGAAAAGATTACAGTGAGCGGAGAGGATAAGCCACCTCATGAGAAATTAACCGCACAAAGTTTCAGTAAAAGCACCGCTGTCACGTGATCGGTAATCCCCGTTTTCCCAGGTCGGACAAAGCTCACACTGCCTCCCTGTAAAACTGCTGGATACATTCAGTTTGTACTGCAGCCAGCAACAACAACTATTTCAAAAACAATGAAGTTAAAAATATTCCCAAGTAGGTACCAAAATCTGTTCTTTTATACTTATACAGCGTTTCTTATGGCTGTTTGCGCTGTAAATCCACAGTGAAGCCTATTTACTTTTAAAGGACAATCGCATTAACAACTAGGACATAACAGTGGTTTAATATTTGTGCGTTCACACACAATGCAACGCCAAAAGTTGATCAAATCTAAGAGCGATATATAGGGCGGGGTCACATATTTTGTTTCTATTTTTAAACCTTCTCACAGACGGAGAGAGAGAGGGAGAGAGAGAGAGAGAGAGAGAGAGAGAGAGAGAGAGAGAGAGAGAGAGGCAGGTTGCTTGTAAAGCGATTAGCAACTCGGATGGTACTTTCACTCTGTCACTGTATCCAAAGCATCATCTTTGCCCGAGGTGGAAACAACAGCTCTACCAGCCGGGCCAGCAGCCTGCGACATGGGGAGGGATGGCTGTGGGCTATCCGCTCCAAGAAAGGAAGAGCGGTCCATTTCTAAAGCCATACACTCCCACAGGTTTTACACATAGGCGTCCAAAACAATAGGCTGTGTGGAAAAAAAAATATCTATTGCAGCCTGTATATCACTGATAAGTTGAAAACACAGAGAAGTCACCTTGACCACTGTGCCCGAGACACGATGCGTCCACAAGCCTTGTCCCGTAAAGATGTTATATGTGGTGCACGTGCGGTTCTGTCGCCCATGGTAACAACACAGCCAAGGCTCAGGGTTTGATTCTCATGTGGAAACACCCATGCAAAAATGTTCAAGGTATTAAAGGCTGGAACACTCTGGACACAGCTGTCCACAGCAGTGTCCACTGAATGGCGCACGCTATAAACAAAAGTGAAATATTGGAAATCAGAAGCACTGGTACTGCTGGCTGCGCTCCATCGACCTGTCTGCGCGTACGTGACGCATGGGAGGGGGGAGACTACTTAAAGGCGGATTAACGCTGGCAAGACATTAAATCCAACCTCCCTCCATCCAGACGCAGCGCGCAGCCCATCAACCTGATCTGAAGATCGAAAATAGGAGGGCTTATAGTAATCAGCCCTTCAGACTCCCATGACAAGGAAAAGTGTGGCAACGTCGTGGGAGCGCTCGGCACACACAGCAGGACGTTCACTGGCGCTGCGCGCTCAGCACATAACCAACCAGATAGCGCGCAGACAGACGGAGAGAGACGGGGACGGCGGCAGCATCCCGTGACGGATGCATTTTTTAGCTAAAATCGGACGCTTTGGAGACTGACAACAACGAGAGTCAGAGAGAAGCAGGACGGGAAATAACGCGCTTTTTTTTGGAGGGATTTGAACAGAGTGCCGTTGTGCTCTAGTCTTCTCCGGATGCTCAGAAATGGGGGAATGGACTATACTAGAGAGGCTCCTGGAGGCTGCTGTCCAGCAGCACTCTACTATGATAGGAAGGTAAGAAAACAATAAAAAAAAGGTCAACCGAAGAATCGCAGCAGCCTCCAGGATCGTCTTTAGCATGGTTCCCAGTCCCCCGTTTCTGTCTTGTGCCTCAAGGATCTTCTGTAGCATGGTGCCCAGTCCTTCGTGTCTGTGTTGTGGATTTTTCTGTCTTGTTTCACAGATTTCCTTTTTTTCCCCCCTCCCTCTCAACGAGACAGCTAAGTAAATCAGTTGACAGCTGTCTTTTCAGAACCTGGAACGGTGCTGCAAACAGCGCAAACAAAATATCATTTCATGTTTTCATCCATCCACTTATCTGACGATTGTTGGTGAGTTTGAGTGGTGGTGTGTGTGCTGTCAGTGGTGGCAGAAGGAGATTGAGAGAGCAAGAGAGAGAGAGAGAGAGTGTGTCGGCGTTATCGCATCTTTCCATGATCAAAGCGCACACAGGTACAGTCAAAGCGACGTCGATCGCTTACATGTCATTTCGGCCATGAAATCAGACAACACACGCCACACAGACACGTCGAGACACGCAGAATAAGAAGAACACAGTCACGAACACATATCATCCTCCAGAGCGTCCTGCTTCAGCACTGGACAGCTCCCTAAATCCAGCACTCCACCAGATTTGGACTCGGCGCTTCGGCGCACAACTGAGCCACACATAACACACATATTTACACTCATTTTCACATTGTTTGTTTGTTTGCTTGCTTTTTAGGATCCTACTAACAGTGGTGGTCATCTTCCGGATTCTAATCGTAGCAATAGTTGGAGAGACTGTCTATGATGACGAGCAGACCATGTTTGTTTGTAACACCTTACAACCGGGCTGCAACCAGGCATGCTACGACAAGGCATTCCCCATTTCACACATTAGATATTGGGTTTTTCAGATCATCATGGTGTGCACCCCGAGCCTTTGTTTTATCACGTACTCGGTGCATCAGTCGGCCAAGCAGAAGGAGCGGCGGTACTCAACAGTCTATCTGACACTAGATAAGGATCAAGATTCACTGAAGCGAGACGAGAGCAAAAAGATAAAGAACACCATTGTTAATGGAGTACTTCAGAACACGGAGAACTCCACCAAAGAAGCCGAGCCGGACTGCTTAGAAGTCAAAGAGATCCCTAATTCGGCCATGAGAACTACAAAGTCCAAAATGAGGCGACAAGAGGGCATCTCCAGGTTTTACATCATCCAGGTGGTTTTCAGAAACGCGCTGGAAATTGGCTTTTTGGTGGGTCAGTATTTCTTGTATGGATTCAACGTCCCGTCGGTGTACGAATGTGATCGCTACCCCTGCATCAAAGATGTCGAGTGCTACGTCTCCAGACCCACGGAGAAGACAGTGTTCCTGGTCTTCATGTTCGCGGTCAGTGGGTTTTGTGTGGTGTTGAACCTGGCGGAACTCAATCACTTGGGGTGGAGGAAAATCAAAACGGCCGTGCGGGGCGTGCAGGCTCGGCGGAAGTCCATTTACGAAATCAGAAATAAGGACTTGCCGAGGATGAGTGTGCCTAATTTCGGCCGCACTCAGTCCAGTGACTCTGCTTACGTGTAGCACACATGGGGAGGAGGAGGTGACAACATGTAAAAAAAACAAAACAAAACAAAACAAAAGAAAAAAACAACAACAACAACAAAAAACGAATAACAAAAACGTGATGATGGACACATGATGGACAGCTCCGCACGCCTAATTCGTGTCATGACTTTAAGAGTGGGCAGATTTTCTTTTTGATTTGTTGGTCTTTTAAGGACGTCATGGCAAACGTGGATCCCACGTTTGTTGACTTATTTATTATTGCACTGATGCAACTTTTTAGTAACGTTTATACTCTATGTAAGATGCTAAATGGAGACAGTGTTAACGTGTTCACATATTTACTCTTTGCGGGCTGTTCTGTTGTACTTGAAGGGAGTAAATGCAAAAATTGCACTAAGAGGTGAACACTGGAGGGCCTGACCTTATCCAAAATGTGCTACTGACCTGACGGTGTTTTTAAGACATGTTCCTTTCCATCTATTTTTGGCACCAACCTAGTTAACTGGCACCATACACAGTGGTTAAAGGGAAAAAAAAGATCTATCATCCAGATTTCTATATGCATAGATATAAATCCTTACTGGCTATGGTTCGACCTAGTTGAAATACATCAGCGTAATTCATGTTTTTTTGTTGCCTGTGTTGCACCACTGACCTTAACATATGTAACCATTCCATTGCTTTATAGCTGACTTGCAAAACAGTATCTGGTGAATTTGCTGCAAACGCTAACGTCTGTGACTTCCTTAATTTCTGACACACCAAAGCGCCCACTGCTTTTATTTGTGAAGTGTTCTCTTGCTTTTTGTGTAATCAAGTGCCATACTTGTATATAAACATGATATATATGTATACATATAAATATATAAATATATAATAATCATCATGAAAGCTGATTCCCTGCTTGGATTATGCTAAATGCCGCCCAGTTTTTTTTATTTGCTTTAAATGTATTTGTTGTGATTTAAATGAAAAAAAAAAAAAAAACCTAAAAAAAGAAGATAAACAATTTTCTCTGTTTTAATTTGCAAATGACTGGAAAAAGAAATTAAATGCTAGTCTTTTTTTATATACAAGAAGCAAATGTCTCTCCCCAATCAAGGCTGATCAAAAAAACTGAAAAATAGCACAAATTGACATTTTTATCAAAGAATGGGCAATAGAAATCTGCTCTGGTGCTACAGTTTTTCATAGAATGGTTTTAAATGTAACCGAAACAGACCAGAAAAAAGAAACAAACATCTTTTTTTTCTGTGGAAAATAAAAGTGGGATTCATGTACACCAGAACCGTGTGAGGTGCAGTACTTTGTGTCTGCTACTCTAGCTTGTGTTGACTGACCCATCACACAGATAGACATCCAGAGGAAGTTTTGCCTTGGTGCAGTGAAGATGTTAGCCACACCCACTCTGTACAAAAAAAAAAGGAGCAGAAAAAAGAAAAGAAACCACTGCAGGACACACCTTGTACAGGATCCCATCACTCTGCAATGTGTTGCAATACTGATGCTGCATCCACGAGACACATCAATACTTACGCTGTATATAACAGAGTGGCCTGTGGGAACTTTTCATCTATATGGCGTGCATCAAATCCAAAACTGCCCTTATGGTGAGCTACACATTCACAGTGTCCTGCTGTGAACTTAGTTTGTGACTTTCCTCCTACTCTGCAGGAATGACAAAAAAGCTGATTGTGATTCTGAATGCTGAGGGAGCTGCCCTTTCTGCAGCTCTGCTCGTCCCTTCTTCTCTCGTTTTGAGAAAGCAGCCTGAACTGACGGGAAGGTTGTGCGCTACTCTTGAAGGTCGAAATGAAAACAAAAGATGGGGAGAGAAAAAAGAACAAAGAGGTAAAGAATATGACCGCGCGATACAGAGAGAAAGAGAGAGAGTGAGGCAGAAATAAAGACGCGGAGAGATGAGATGAGATATTTGGAGCTGACCGTTGCAGGTGATCTGGGAGGGCTGGTCTCTTCATGATTCCCCTGCCAGGATGACTCTGCAAAGCCTGGAGAAATCGAAGAGCAGCGGCACTGGCACATCCATCTCCAACTCAGCGGGGACTCCGAGATTTCTCCCGAAGTCATGAACTTGGAAAAAGAAAAACGAGAGAAACAAGAGCCGTTTGTCAACTTCGCTCTGATGCAATGCAGTGCACGCCCGTGTGCATCTCTGTCTCCTTTTTTTTTCTCCTGCTCGTGTGTTTAGGTATTCAGTTGCTCCTTAAGTGCCCTACTACAAAACCTATAAAACATCAGGGTTTACTTCACAGCATCACACAAGCAAAGCAAAATTATAAATCAAACTTTACAAAGAAAAATGTCCTGTACTGTACCTTTACAGTCCAGAGTTTAAATGCAATTGCCACATTTTTCTGATGCTTTGCTAGTCTAATTTTCCTGCAACATTCAACCCACTTTCAAACCTTGGCAAAAATGGCAAAATTATTGGGGTATGTACCAATGCAATTATGCATGCTGTCATGCATTTACATCATGTGAGTGTTGCAGGGCTCAGTACAGATTACACCTGTGTGTCTGCAATTTTGTCATGACAGCCAGATTACAGGCCACACGCGCATTTGGCTGACGGTACGTAAAATGTGCACGGTGATTCACTTGGTTCAGATTTACACATCTAAGACAATGCAAATGTACTGTAGTTAGCTAAATCAAGCAATCTCAAGGACCTATGCATTTATCTACTGGCCTTACCCACCTGACAACTGCAGTAGAACACATCAAGGCAGCGCACAAGCTATTTTAAGACTACAAGGCAAAACACTGCAGGAACACCTTCAATTTCATGTGATTGCAGGTGCTCAGGATGAAGGCAGAGAGTTTTCGAGGCACGTATCCCCCCGTAACGTGAGTTATCATCGAAGAGAAACCCTAATATTAAAGGAGAGGTCTCGTCCCTGGGTGGATATTGTGGGAGTGGAGGGGACTTAGATCCTAAACAAACAGCTTTTTTATGAGCAGCGTGGGCCACCTCATCATCACTCTGCCCACCCTCATTCATTTCAAAAAGTCTCATTAAAGATCATAAGCTGCACACAGTCATATGTAGGAGTGTGTGGTATGCCGGTTGTTATTCTCCACTTCAACAGAAAAAGTGCACACACTCCTCTACTTTTTCTATAGTTCAGAAAATTCCTTCAGAAAACAGTTCAGATTTAAATGTATTCATATTTCATGCAAATGCAGCAACTTGTACAGAGGGCGCAGAATGCACAAAAGCACAGACAGAATTCACATAATTAAATGCAAACGCCAGGCAGAACATAATGTAACAAAATAAATATTCAGTATTTACATGTGGGCACTAAGAAGAAAGGTTAGGAAGTTTGTAAATGAGTATAATGTGATATAACATTCTTAGGTCAGCAGGCAGGCTGTTCCAGCAGAATAAAAATCCAACCTTATGTGAGTTAATTCCTCTGTTTATCACTGCTGTATAAGATGTTGAAGTCACCAGTATCATCTGAAGACCATATCTCAGAAGTCAGGTTGAAAGTGGTGGAAATGGCTAACATCGCAGCACTCAAATCATGTATGCAGTGGTCACATGACCTCAAACTGCCATAGCTTAGCTCACAATAGAAATTTCATTAAAAAAGCTGTGTGTCTTAACTTCAGCTCTTCATATTTAAAACAAAGACTTTAATTGATTCCAGTCAAAATGTTGATCGTGTGGTCGTACATACGGATCTGTATTTATCAGTCAAAATGGTTTCTACATATATTTAGCTGCACAGTAGTTTAACTCCAGGCCTGATTCTGTTCAAAAGAGCCAGGGAGACGTTTGGGCAAGCAGTTTGGGCTCTGATAAGCACATCTACTTGTTCCTCGGTTGTTTCTTCTTGAGAAGGAAGAAGAAAGTATACTCAGTGGTTTGGAGTTGCAGATGCGATATATCGTGACCAGAGTGTGTTTTTATTTGAGGGACAAGGCCAGACTGGAGGAGGTGAATGATGGAGCTGGAGTGCTGACACCTTTATTAACAATCATGGCAGCCACCTTACATCATACTGACAGCTCCCCTGGAATAAGGTGTTAGACGAGGACAGTTGAACAGATTCCAGAATACAATCAAATCAATCATAACAGGACTGAGAAATTAAAGCTCTTTAGATTATCTGCTGTCTGTCGATGTGTTTGTACACTACTTCTCTTTGGACATTTTTAACTTCTTTTCTTATTATCTGATTTTTAATTAAACCGCTCTCCTGAATGTAATGATAAAACTAATCATCTTGAAGAGAGGAAATAACACCGCGCAACAGTTTTCTAATTTCATCCCAGAACTTTCACCTGAGAGTGAATCCTACGATCCCTCTGCCCCCAAACAAGCATGTCCTCCCAATTTCTCCTCTTTTACCAATCTGAAAAGAGAAGGCTGGCTCCGGGGGAGCGCTGCTTTAATTCTGCCTTTTGCGCAGATTACTGCATGAAAGGAGGAGAGCAAACAGAAGAAAAACAGTGAATGTGGGGCTTTTTGATCCACTCAGCCAGAAGCAATGAAATTAGCCTGGTTACTGCAGCACATATGCACGGCATAGCATGGCATAGGCAGATATGGCAGACATTGAAACAAAACACACTTGATGTTTGCATCCATGTGGGGGAGGAAGCAGTAACGCATTTGCACAGTGTGACCAAGTTTCTAACTTTCTGTCTGCCAGGGGAGCAAAAGCATGCGCTCAGTTCTGGCTGTAAAGTAGTTTCCTCTGTCTCCAGCAACAATAGTCTCTCTCCCTCCTCACCACGCTGCTTTATAGCCATTCAGAGGAGCAGAACACCAAACTTTTGCTATATGATCTGTGCTTTGGGTGTTTTCTCTTTAAACTCCTCCACTTTAATGAAATCTTCACAGTACAAGGACAAAAGGACGGGGAACATTTGACAGAGTCTGTACAGGGGGATTTGACTGGCTGGTTTGGTTGCCGGTTGAGCCGTATTGGCCCATACCGAAGGATTTGGTTGAAAATAAGCACTGGCACTGACAAAATATACCTGACAGACCTGACAGCAGATTAATTTCTCATCCATTTTTTAATGTGACCCCAGGATTAAGAACATTAGGGGATTATACACAGATTTGTCAACCAGAGGATCACACCGGGACAGCCAGCACCTGGGCGAGGACACAATCCGCCAAACCCAAAAAATGGATCTATCCCTCCACTTTTCAGCAAGGTAGGTCAGGTTAACATGGAGTTATTTAGGGTGAGGTTAGAACTTTGAGAGTGAGACCAGTTAACTTTCCCTGTTTGCATTTTACTAATTAGTATCTCCGCATTCAGCATTTTTCTCTCGCTTTTGAATACAGCTCTTCGCCACAGTGCACCAACTTCCTGTGGTAAAGTAGTTTGTCACGAATGCTAAGCAGACAGGGTCGGACCACACTGCAGCGAAAACAAACCCTGAACAATTTCCTGCTTGTGACATATTTAATATTCCTCCAGAGGTGACAGCTTATTCTCGCACCTACAGCTTGCTCTAACTTTCTATGCCTACTCGCCTCCCCTGCATTCCCTAATAGCTTGTACTACACACAGCCCATCGACCCTGATAAATGTTTAGGTTCTGCACCATTACACAGCCAATAAAAATCAGCGGCAGGCAAGTCTTAATCGGACACAAAAGCATTCGCCGGCCAATTGGACTTGTACCGACATAGGAGGTAGCGAATAGCCCAGTGCTCGGGAAGATGGAAGAGGCACAGAGGCAGAAGTATAGAGACATCAATTTACAGCTATGCACACTGAAATGCAATCACACAACAGAGAAGAATATGAATCACTGCTGTGTGTTACAGAGGCACGCAGGGGTAGAAGATAATACCCATCTCGTCAGATTTGTGGCTGCAGAATAAAAGGACCACCTTTTAGCTGGTCTGCTTTGCAGCCAGATGAACGAGGAAGCTGCTGCTATAAAAATAATAATGAGATGCAAACAAAGAGAATGAGGAACAAAGAAATATTAGAAATATGACTGCTTTGAGGGTGAATTCAGTGGCTCCTTAATCTCAGGGGAAGTGTGAGATTACACAGTGTGGGTTGGACTCGCTGACTCTGGCGCCGCTGCTTGGCTTGTTCGTCATCTATTCCACCTCACTGTGGTTTACCTTTGGACTCTGTATGAACCGTTGCTGTCTGAGAGCTGACAGCAAAGCGGCTGTTGATTTTCTGTGAGTATCTCTTTTTTGTCGTCTCTTCCTTATTTCCTTGCCGCCCTCCCTCCACCTACAGCTCGCTCCCTTCTTCAGTCCTCGCTGTTTCACTACATCTTTCATCTCTTTCTCTCTCTCCCTCCTTAGTGTGTTGCTGTTCTATCCCTTCCTACCTCTCCCACTCCTTCACCCATCCCCCCACTCCCATTCGGATCTGATGCCACTTTGCTGTGAATCACGTGGTTGTCGTTTCACTGAGCCCCAAAGAAAGGTATGAGATCACACATTACAATGCAGCTTTCAGTCTTTTATTGATGCAGCACTATTGAGAAACACCACTGGTTGGATTTTGAACCAAAGCCTTTAAACAGCACAGGTGGAGGTGTCAAGGTAAACCTGGCTACAGATTTGCTGTTATAGTAAATGTGTTTTGAAAAAGGAACAAATAATAAAAGTGAATTCTGCAACATGCATTTTTTAATATTTTAATAGCCTCTTCTATTGAGTAGTGGTCTGAAAATAACACTGATTACATGTAAGACTATGTGGATAAACCTGAAATAGCAATGCACCATTTTCCTGGAGATCTCCATCTGTACTGAAACACTATTACAGCCAACATTTGAGGGGAACAAATAGGCCTACAAAGAAATTAGGCCTATCTGCTGAGTGACTCTGCTGACTGATAAATATCGCTGAACTTGCAATTTTGTTTTTCTCATGTACATAGGCCTCATTTAGTGTTTACTTTGGGAGTATTCTAATGTATCTTAGCTAAGATTCAGTTTTATTTGCATGTTGACAGTTCTGTTGCATGTTTTGATGCCATACTTTGTGGTGTTGCTGGTATGTTTTATATTAAAAGGTGTTTATAATATTTTGTACATCTCATTTAAATACACTTTATGGAGAAGCAAAACTATTAGAAACAGTGCAACAGAAGCACAAGAACTAGGTCCATCACAGAGTTGAACCAACACCTCTTTCACCTCACCGCTAAACTACAACCGTGAGATGACCTGCACCAAATTGTTAGCTAATAAACAAATAAAATAAAACTGTGAGATAACCTGAACCATACTGTTAGCCGCACAACTAAAACCAAGATGACCTGAACCGAACTTAGTTAATAAAATAAAACTGTGAGCTAACGTGAGCCAAAATGTTAGCTGCTCAACTAAACCGTCAACTAACCTGAAGCAAACTGTTAGCCCCTAAAAAAAAAAAAAAAAAGTCAGCTAAACCCCCATGAGTCTGCAGTGTCATAGTGTGAAGTTAGCCTACACCTTTTAAAGCACAAACAGAAGGTTTGTGTGTTTAAGCATGCCTTTTCATCTTATACCCTACTCTACAGATAGCTGAAAGTTGACTCAAAAGTTTAAGCCTGTCACATATTCATCATCAAAACCAACAGAGATAACAGCATCCTGTCTATTTTCCATAAAACTTTTACTTGAAATCTCTGATCTTTGTGCATCTTGACGATATGATGCAGATGGTAGCACTGATCCCAAGCTGCCCATCGCCTATGGACCGCAAACACTCCCACCAGTCTGTCTGAATGCAGCATTTGCCCAAGATGACCTACGATAGGCCACACATACTCAAACACACACACACTCACAAACGCACTCCACCATTTCCCATTAGCCTCCAAGCACACATGCTGAGCTGTTCCCTTCTCAGTGTTTCAAACGAAAACAGGGCTGCTGGGAAATTTATGTAGAAACGTATGCTGGTGTTGTTGGTGCTGAGGCGTTAATTAGACTGAGAAATCTTGTCTTAGACCCTCCTTCCAAGCCGTTCAGTTACACACATATAGTACTCATACACACACACCTCCCACCATGCACCAGAAAGCCAGCTCCGTGTGCCAGAGGATGTCTTAGCTGTAAGGCATCTGAAACGTGTGCGTGAAATTTCAGTTGATCAGGAGAGATCAATTGTTATCTGCTCGTGGTGTAAATTTGTGAGCTGGACGAGATCATAGCAGCCGGGCTCTGGCGTGCACCAAGTGTTGGCTGTGCTAATGATTCTCCGCTGTCTCGTGCCAGCCTGTCTTTACAGCCAAAAGGTAACACCGCCATGACTTCATATCATAATTAACGAGCTCTATTGGGATGAAAATAGAAAATAGTGTAGATGAGGTTCAAATCGCAAACATAATTATTATTCAGTAAAAGCAGATACACTGTTAAGAGACATCAATCAATTATTTTGTATTAATAGCCTGAATCTGGAAAGTAACTATTAACTAAAGCTGTCAAATAAATGCAGTGGATTTAAAATATTTCAAAATAAACTACCTCAAAATTGTACTAAAGTACAGTAACAGGGTAAACATACATACGCAATTAGGTTATGTCACTGGAGGGACGAGTCGAAAATCGTTAGAGACCAACGTGGACCTGCATGAGGCCGGCGAGGGCACAGGAGGCTAGTGTAGCTACAGGGTGCTGATGCAGTGGAATCCTTAAAGAAACGGCTTAATGGTATTCTGGGATCGATACACCAGCAGCAAACAGATGGGCTCTACCTGCTGAAGGTCTGCTTCTCCTGACATCAGCTAATCTATGCCCTCACACTCCAAAAAAATGTATGTCTTTACGAGTCATTTAGTCTTAAAACCTAATTTTCTGCCACTAAGCTGAGATAATTCCATTTCTGACTTCTACTGCTTCAGTTGTTATGGAGAACACCGTTATCTTGAAAAATGGCAGCTCTGCACAGGTTAGTCCAGCGTTACAAAGAATCGTGAATCTTAAAGGCATTTCGATCGTGCTGATTTCCCTGACTTCCCTCCTTGGGCGTCTGCCCAAACAGAAGCTAAAATCCTATTCCCCCCACTGGCCAACCAGGCTCTGGTGATTTAATTTGGCAAATGTCCAGCTGTGTGCTGGTTGATTTGATAACAACAAAACACTGTTTCATCTATTGTAGCAATTAGCCTTTGCCCTGTTTGCAGTGCGGGTTTGAACTACACTGTATATCACTTTAAAATCTACTATATGACATCCAGTGGCCTCTTTTTTAAATAAGATATAACTAGCTGATGGTTTTGATCTTTTTTATATCAAAGTTTATTTTGAATACTATACGAGGAAGACACATTTTTAAAAATCCTTTTTTCATTACTTTGTTTAGGAGGATGTAGTGCGACATTCAAGAGCTCATTTATGCAATTTCACTGCTTCTTTCAAGAGGAGCCTGCTTACTGTAACCTGCAGTGATCGGTGTCCTCTTACATGAGGAAACACAATATTTAAATTGATAGTTCAAAAGGGAAGAAGAAGAAGAAGAAGAAGAAGAAGAAGAAGAAGAAGAAGAAGAAGAAGAAGAAGAACTGTTTTACACTGACACATAGGCACACAGAGAAGCACAGACATGCAGCTGTTGGGGGGAGATGTTGGGGTGATGGTGTCACATCATCAGGCTGGACTTCATTCGGCCTCCCTCTGGTTTCCAAGTCAAGTTTCCTCAGAGTGAGGAACTGCCGGCTCAAGTTAGTACAAACTATAATCTACATTTTTATTGTAATCCCAGATCTGTATGCATGATTTAAGACTTGAGTAAGAATGGGCAATATTGTATTAAGTGTACCAACACATAGTTAACAAAGTGGATTGTGCCCACAGAACTGCCTTTTACTGGAGGTCTGGTTTATCACCCTCCCCACAGAGTGTGTTTGGGTCACGCAGTGTTAAAAAGTTAAATGTTAAATTGATGTTGTTTGTAGATGTAAAGCTAATGCACCAGTCAGAGCAGCTTTGGGTAATTTAATTTGTTAATAACTAATCCGATTTAACAGCGATTCAATTGTGAAACGATGATAGAATGTAAGCATTAGGTGATCACATGAGCTAATGCCAACTTCATCTATCATTTATCAGTGTTGGTGTTCATTCTATAACGTGTATTTGCACATGCATTAGCTCACGATGAGTAATGCATCAGTAATCATTTGCATACGTTCCTTACCAATGGATTTATTTATAAGTTGTAATGCATTTTTAAATGTGGCAGTGGAGTAGATTTGCCTCATACAGCCATGCCACACTGTTTGTCATGGCAGCCAGATAAAGAAGTTGAATCATATTTTGAATATTTCCAATAAAGCTTCCAGGTATCCAAAGATGGAAACTGGCTAAAAATCTATTCACAGTTGCTTTGAAGTGTTTTCTCTTTCTATTATTTCCTTGTTTTCTCTCCACTGCCATGTAAAAGGGGCTTGGTGCCGCCGTATCTCTCCACTGAGAGCTGCTCAGGCTCAGGCTGGTCTGGGAGCTCTCCTATGGCCTTAGGAGGCACAACTGGAGACAAGCTGGTCTCCCTCCAAACAGAGATTTGGGTTCACATGACCTGAGCGAGCAGCTGTCCCCCACAGTCCTCCCCCTGCAGCACCACACACTGCAGAATGGGAATGTCCTCTGTGCGGAAGCTATGCTCATGTGCAAGCCATGATTTAAACAAAGCAGTGTCCTCTCTCCCTTATACACACACACACAAACACACACACACAATAAAACTGCATCTAGCCATCATGGCCAGAACTCTGCGTACCTCCTACCGTTGATGTACAAGACTATAGAATCGCCTCCTGAATATCAAGTCCTGGTTTGCAGCTTGCCAGCTCCTTAATGATATTGCAGAGGAAGCTTTTCAAACAGCCAGAAGGCATATGAACTAAAACCGTCCATATTAAACAGTATTTTATATAGTAGTCTGTTCCGCTCGGGTGAAAATCTTCAGTGCAGACACACACATCTCACAAAAATGAATTAATTAAAATACTCCTTACTTTACAAGACGGAAGCACCTAAAAACTTGCTTTCAAATCTGAAGTCTTTTTCTAGAAAATTCCATATTTGTGACTTCGCATCCAGGAAAATGATGGCAAACTCTATATTTTGACCAAAAGCAACAATGTGTTCAATGCCAAGCTCACTTGTTCCTACTGAAGATGTATGTGTTCAAAAATGCGTTGCAAATATACTTACTAATTTTATAAAGGGCTAAAGAATTTCCTCAAACAGCTGGGCACAGTAGTTTATAGCAAAAATTACTCAAAGGGGGGTAAAAAGCGGATTTGTTTGTTTCAGTGTGTCGATTGACTCAAAATAAACTGCAGTGCCCATGTTCATTGTAATGAAGGAACATCGCTCTGAGTAACAGTGCAGCTCATTAATGTGCTTTTAATAGTTTTTGGACAACAGCGGAGGTCTATGGCACAGAGGAATTAGCTACACCTGGCTTTGGCCAAACACACACCACTTATTAGCAGCTTAAATTCAGGCTGATTTCATGGGTTTTGTTGACAGTAAGAAACACAGTCTATGAGCAGGTTAATCCTTTAAAGTCTGAATTAAAAACACTATTAGTTACACTCCAGAACAGTTAATCAGCTTTCTCAGCACTGTGTGGATGTGGTTCAGATTGGCAGGGGTGGCTCCCTGGCACATAAATACTTAATTCTGATTGGTCCATCAAAATAAGAGACACTGCAAATACAGAGAGTCTCATGTGAAATGATCAGTGGTAGACGATAGTTTGTTCATGCTGGGCCCCATTGCTAAGAGCAGGGAGCTTATGATGAACATTTACAGGTCCTTTAATGCTTTTAAAAACTGAGTTGGACATTTTTCAAATCCAATTGAGACCCTGGTGAATTTGCCACAGAAGACCAATTCCAGCCATGGCTCTGCAGCTATTATTCATTGTGCTCCTTTATCGTTCTCCTGGCCCTCCCTTTCCCAACACTGAGGAAATACTTTTCAAACTCTTGCACATATAAAGGATATCAACCACACTATATGTCTGAGCATGTTCCATGATTGTCTGCAAGCGTGCCACGATACTGAGTGCCGAAAGCCCATGGACACTTGATGTCTCGGAGATAAAATGACTGACTTCCACTCCCATCGAATGCCACTGTCCAGCTGATTCATGCGACAATCAAAACTTCAGCTACCGTCCTGCCTAGCGGCCACTGTGATGCCACTCAGGAAAAATTGACACCGTCTGCATTTGAGAGACAGCAGCCATCAATTGTGCTCTCTGTGCTTATGTACAGTATGTCATCTCAGCTAAAGGCATGTCGTGTGTGTGTGTGTGTGTGTGTGTGTGTGTGTGTGTGTGTGTGTGTGTGTGTGTGTGTGCGGTGTGTAAGGGCACAGGGGCTGGAATTGGTTATCCATCAAAGCTGTCTCACCCCCTCTCGCCTCCTCTCTCTGTTTGATTGCATGGGCATGAGGGAAGGTTTTAATTATGTTTTCTTTTATTCAAACGATTAATCCTGAAGCACAGTGCACCAGGGTTCCCCCTCGGGAGGACGTCACACATCTGGCAAAGACTGTGCTATTATCATCACTCTCTCTCTGGGTTACTGGAGCTCCCGTCTTCCTCTCTGTTTTAGCATCATCAACACGCTGACATTCATACATGCAGAGTATTTATTTAATGCGGATGCACATTTTTCGAAATCTGTCTGTTCCCTTTCTCCATTAACATTTTTAGGGCAGCATCTAGTGTAGCAATCGTTTACATCATCATTAATCATTAGCAACTATTTTCTCAATTAATTAGTGTGGAGCATTTCAGGAAATTGTGTGATGGAGCTCAGTGATATGTTCAAATTCAGAATAATGTTAAAAAAGAAAACATCCTCGCATTTGAGGGTTAAATTTTGTCCTTTTTAGCATGATAAATGATTCCAAAGATGCATCGATCATGAAAATTGTTGTAAATTGAATAGTGGATTCACTGAATAATCATTTCAGCACTGAACATATTATATTAGTTAATATGTGCAAATGTATGTAAATGCTTACAATACATACACCATAAAGAAAAACTATAGATTCACAGTTGCCTCCATATGTTTAATACAATTTATGTGAGCCTTCTTGTGTCTGATGTTCAAAATTTAAATTCAAAATTAAATGCACTCAATAGTATTTTCTCACATTCACTGGATTTGCAGCCACTGGCATGTGTGCATTTGCGGTACAGAGGGTCAGCTATTTTAAATTCCTGGGTGTCCACATCAGTGAGGATCTCACCTGGACGTGTAACATCACCCATGATGAAGAATGCATTAGTCCTCAAACAGTTAGGTGCTGTAGTTTACAGCAATGTAGCACCACATACTGTAGCTAGTGAAGAAAGCAAAACAGTGGCCGTGCTTTCAGAGGACACTGAGGAAATTCGGCAAGCCGCTGAGGATTCTGAGCAGCCTCTACGGTTGCATCATTAAAGCAAGCTTTAACACACAGCTTTAACACACAGCTTTAACTTGAGCAGCTGCATCAGAGAGTGGTAAAGGCTGCTGAGACGATTATCAGGGCGCCCAAACCAACTCTGCACAACATCCACCACCGGAGAGTCAATAGAAGAGCCTGCAGCAAGACTCCGAACAAACCCCCAACACAGGTTTTTCACACTCATGCCCTCTGGCAGGAGGTACAGAAGTGTGAAATGCAGGACCTCTAGGCTGAGGGACAGTTTTTATCATGTAGTCCACTGCCTCCGCCCACGCACACACAATCTCCACACTGCACACTCACAGACATTTGCCCACCTTATGCGTCTAGATGTGGAACAGTTATTTCATTGCCTTATACTGCGTATTTGTATTTTGTGCACAGCGTTCTTTAAATACCTTATTATCTCTTGTGGTATCATCTCATGATATTTCATTCTACGGGGAAATTTGTAACTGTGCATATGACAATAAACACTTTGAACTTGACTTGGCAGCACAGGACAGGACCACATGCACACTCGCCTTTGCACATGAACACTCACTCTTACTTTATTGAAAATGCTCAGTCAATCCCGGCTTCGCACTGGCCTCTCACATGACTGAAATAGAGTGTGAAATTTCTACTCAAACATTCATGAGTGCAGACCTGCATTACATCACCCCTGTGCCTCATCATGGCTGCCTGGAATCAGAACAAGGCGTGAACAAAGGAAATATAAAGCAAGCGTAGGTAGGGGGGTGAATGCACTTCAATGACGGAGAGAGGCATGAGAGAACAATAACAAGAGAGAGGAGAAAATGGGAAGTGGAGGGAGCAGTGGCTGAAGCCACATGCGTGTTTCTCTCAGACTGCTGTCTCTTCCAGCTAGCCAGACATGACTTCACCACAGCTTCCCTGTTCGCAGATATGACCTCACTCATGCAGACGGAGCCTATGCCATCCGGCATTAGCTCCAAACAGCCACATACTTTTATGCAAGTTGCTCCCCTCCTCTGCGAGAACCTGCAGCAGTCATACAAGCTGTTTCTAGCCTTTGATAAATCATGCAGTGTTTACTACTACACCGGGCACAGAGGAGAAACCCAAGCCCCCCAAAAAACGTTTGGGATGATCCTAAACTGCATAATTCATCAGAGCTGAGGTGCAACTGTGCTCCAGCATGAAGATGTCTGGCTGGAGAGATTGCGGTATTGTATATAGGCCATGTTTTACACAGAGTCATCATCTTATCCATTCCTTTGTCTTTTCACCACTAAGCTTAAAGCGTACTTCCAGTTTATTTAAATTTGGGTTTTATTTCAAGAGAGGGGCAAGAAACAGAAGCAGTCAGATGTCAGGATGATGAGGCTGTTGACAAGCCGACACTTTATTTGGAGGTAAAATCAAATGTGCGTGCCGTTAATGCAACTACGGTAAGTGTGGTGGGTCAAGGTTGAAACGTGATGATGGTCTGGAAAGTGTGAGGGATGTTTTTTCTTCCAAATTAATTTGCTTAACTTGGATATGTTGTATTTTGTTGATTCATTGAATGATTATGTTTTAATGATGTTGGTATGTTTACAGATTTTTGGCTTTAACCTGGTGAGGAACATATATAAGAAAATCACATGTATGCAAAGGACTTTTTACCATCTACAATACAATGAAACTGAGTTTCAATATGGGCCCTATCACTCCTTTAAAAACTGCATGTCTACCATCACCTCAACAGCCCTTTCGACCCTTTATAGTTTTGATGGTGACACAGTTTGCATGACCTTGTTTGTTGTCCCCATTCTGGCACATCTTATGCTATTCTGGCCCTCTCCACTCACCCACCTCTGGGTGCCCACGCCTGCCAACCGAGCAAACACTCACTGTCAGTCATTTTCTCTGTCAAAAGGCTAGGAGCATTCCCTCAGGACTGATGTCTCCAATCAGCCAACCAGTTTTCCCTCTCTCCCGCGCCATGTCCCAATGTACATGCCCCACTTCGGCCTCTCAAGCGACAGGAAACAATGGAGGGGAGCGACAGTTTGTGATAAAAACTGAAAATGTTTGGTGGTGCTGACAGACAACTGGTGACGCAGGATGTCCTGATGTCCATCTCCAGAGAGACGGACTCAGGGAGGACTGAATGATGGGAATTATATAATACAAAAAACACACATAGTCACACAGAAACTTCAGCTTGGGCCCATAAGTGATGATTCATGGATGTCTTCAATTAGGGACTTATGGGAGCCACTCCTGAGTCATTCCATTGCTCACCTGAGAGCCCGTCCCTCCACATTCAGCTAGTGACATACTTTCTATTCATTGTTTTCTGTTTTATAACTTACGGGAAAGTAATTTTGTAAATAGAGACTTTTGTAAAGCATTTTCAAGGCAGCCATTTTATTCATTTAATTTGAATATTCTCTACTCTAGGGGTCAGGCTTGATTGCAGCACCCCTGTGTAAGGAGGATGTAATGTGTTTGGCTGAGAGGCCGGAGGCTATCACAGGGATTACAGAAAGCTTTCTCTATCTGACACAGCATCTGACAGTGGAGAATATGGTTCTACTTCTACTGCAAGATCTCATTCCTCCCAAATATCTTCACTTCTACATGGCCACTGTGTATGACCTGCGCGGCAAGCATCCTATTTTTATGCCTGTTAATGTCACATAAGCGATGGCATAAAACAGTCAGTCTGCTGAAATGTCAACTTGATCTTTTTACCTGACAGTCTGAAATGCAGAGCATGCACAGGCCACACCTCTCTGTGCGGACCTATAGACATCAACAGCTGCTACGCTGTGGAGGTATGGCGGCTCCTTAGCTCATTCCAAAGGCTTTTAACACCTACTGCATCATTCAGTGCTCAACACATCTGAGTGAGAGTGAGTAACATATGTCACACTTGCATGAGGGGCTCCAAACTGCACCGGCTCAGCTTGTTGTTTGTGTGAGGAGGCTACGGTGCCATAGACAGCGACCGAGCTGCCAGTTTACAGGAGGAAAACGAGATCTGCAGGCCTGCTTTCTCACACTCCGTTAGCTGACTCGGGGTGAAGAGTCGGAGATCTTATTCGCTCTGTTTTGCTGCCACGGTAACATAGGAACTGCAGGACCACAAACACGCACTCACATCGAGCCTGACAGCTGCCTCGTAAGACACCATGCCTGTCAGCCACCGCGGTCGGCATCAGGAGTGGGATAGACCAACCAGTGCAGCGCCCTGAAAACACCACAGACTACCCCCCTTCCATCCTTCGTTAGTTCATTCCTATCACAAATGTGGAGCATCTCCTCTTCTCCACGTCTCTTTGATTATTTGTTTTCTCATCAGTGCCAGAGCTCAGCTGTGGCCAACGTGCCGTCCTGATCTCTCGTCCCTGCCTCTGTTTGCGAGAGATGCCAGAGGCGATTCAGACTGCAAACATACTACACTCCACAAACATGCAAGCACTCAGAGCAGAGGAAGCACACAGACATACAAATGTTGTTATGGGCACTTACGGGTGACAGAGAACGGGCAGACAGCCCTTGTCCAATCCTGTTGCATGACTCAACACAATTCAGTGCACAGTGCAGTTTCACATTACACATTGCCATTTGATCCGATGATATTATAATATTGATTATAGCAACTTTAAACATGGTTAATTTTCATTATTCTCTAAGGATGTTATCACAAAATTGTAGTATGTAATCATTTAAGTCAGTTTTTTTTGTTTGTTTGTTTGTTTTTTTTGTTTTTTACATATTTCAGGATTCAGACTGACATCTGATAAAAGACATTGGACCTGCTTGTCAAAAAGTCAATGACACTTGGCTGAGGTGGCCAGAGAATAAATGAAAATCCAGAATGACTAATGACAGAGTTATTACAAATCGCTCTGCTGAATTACATTGATAAAACTAAAGTGCTGCTTGTTAATGGAGCTGCGTGTGATTGAGTGGTTGCCAATTGAGCTGTATTATGTAATGGGCAGTCACTTTATACCTGCAGCAAGTTGCTATGGTTTCCCCTTTGTAAAGCCTTTTTTTCCACTTAACCTTTGTTTCCCCCTTCCTCGCGCCTGTTTTCTGTTTGTGCACCTGCTGAAGATTAAAGCGCAGTCGACGGTCCGGGGCTCTTTTGAATGCAGCGGGGCCGAGGAGCAGCCCGTTTCCATTAGCAAACATGGATCTGTGTGCTCAGGACTCTGTGTTCTCTGCCTCCTCCAGCTCTTCTCCCCTTCTTACCCCCCTGATCTCTCCTCCGCTCTACAGGGCCCAACGTTGAGCAATGTGTGTACACTACAACCACAAGATCTTCCCATGTGCAAATCACTTTGAATGTTGTTTGTTTCCGGAGGCAATTTTACCCACTAAAATTTCAATGAGGAACATCTCGTTTTGATCTCTGTTCTGACGCATTCTGCAGCGTCCTGCTTTGTCCTTTTCTGCCCTCACATCCTAATGCAGTAGTTGGTATTCCACACGGCGCGGCTTATATTCGGTGTAATACAGAAATGTCATTCAGCTTCACGCCTCTTTCTCAAACATTACCATACAAATAAAGGCAGGGGAACAAAAGGGGATCAGAATTTATGTTCTGCATGAATCTAAATAACAGCTCGAATGAGCTTCATGCATCACAACCCCGCTAATGATAATAATAAAAGTAATAAAATGCTGTCCATTACCAAATGCAAGATATGGATTGGACTAAATTGACCTAATAAATTATTCTCTTTCATTGGTAAGCGCATTCAAGGAGGAAATTAAATATACATACTGCATCGCTGCATAAAGTGTGTTTTTTCAGGCGGGTTTACATTCTGGGTTCAGCAGTTCACTTCAGGAGTTTATCACGGAATGAAACCATAATTGGTTTTGCAAACACTGTCTGTCTGTATCTTCCTGTAATTTATTATTTGAATATAAAAAACATGGTCTGGATGGTTATATAACAGTAACAGACAACTGTTCATGCACAGTTTAGTTTCTCTCACGTACTATGGTCCATTATCAGTGTGGATGTGAATTCACTGAATGTTGCTGCTGCTCTTTTCAATCAGTCAATACAGCATATTGTATATGTTATATAAGATCAATCAAATCACAGATTTGCCTAAAGTTTTTACAGAGGGCTGATAGAGAGCTCTGTCACATGGGGCAACAACAATCACCTGAAACTCAATATCAGCAGAATCAATGAGCTTATGGCGGACTGCAATGCGTCAAATATGGATGTCGCAGAAAAAGAAGCAACAGACTGTAAAATGTCAATGCTTCAAACATATCTTCAACCCGGCAGTGCCCTTTGACATTTGACCACCAAAATCCAATCAGTTCATCGGTCAGTCCAAGTGGACAAAATGCCAAATTGGAAGAAGGGGTTCCTGAGATAACGATCACGTTCACAAAAACGGGATGGACCAATGGACAGACCATCAACCCGAAAACAGGATGCCTCTGGTCACGGCTGTTACCAGTGCAGAGGCATAAAATAACAACTACAATGTTAGATGAGATACAGTAAAGTAAAGGTAATCTGACAGGACTACGGTAATGGAGACATCACCAACATTAACGCAAAGGTCCTCAGAGTGCTTCAAAGAAGTGCATATAGGATCACCCTGCACCTTCCAAACCTCTTCCACAGAACCCAGTGTGTGGAGATGAGATTCTCTCACGATCTCTTTCAAAATTTCTCTCACAACTACTTTTGTCTCATTTTGTACGCGCCAAAGCATGAATGCCTTCAAGGAAATCTCTTATCATGAATAATTATGATAAGAGAGCTTGATTATGGATACTCATAGGCTATGATCACACCATTGAAACTCTCTCAGTTGCTGTGAATTCGTCTATTGTTCTTTATACTTGGCACTTTTCTGTATTTTCTTACCCGTGACTACCAGTGTGCAGATTAAGCTAAAATGCAGCGCCCAGCTGTTAAAAAAAGAGCCGGGATTCTTTTTCCATTGATGTTTGAGATCAGTACTTCATGAGGATTATTTTTGTCCAAAATGCTAAATTCCATCATCTCCAAAAGAAGCCAGCACAATAGCTGCAGAATTCGCAGCTGTTGTGACTTTAAAGAGCTGTAACATTTTGGGATTCAACACAAAAACATTTGATCCACACTATCTCCCTCTCCTCATTTGGAGCATGGCTTAACTGAGCCGAATGAAAAGCAACACTATCTCATTGTTTCAAAAGCAGATTATCTGTGACTTCAAAACCCCCACTTTAGGCAGTGCAACACATTGCCGTGCTGCAGCTGAGCCACTACTCTGTTTCACGCCATAAAAGATTGTGAGGAAGGAGGAGTGTTAATCTCTTTCCTGATGCAAACCCACTGGAGGAAGGTGGAATCCGCCTGTTTTGTTGCGGAGACTGATCTGCAGTAACACAGGCTGCCTCTATCTGACTCCATCCCTGCAAACGTTAAGTGCTATCTGCAGGTGAGTCACACCTGTGCATTTATGTGCACAAGTACGAGTGCGTCTGAGTGAGTCCGCCAGAGATATCACACAGTGACTGACTGCTACCTTGTCATTCATGCTGTCAGGGGATGAGCAGGTGAAGCGTATTGTCACGGGAGTGTGAATGCATGTTTGTATGTGTGTGTGCTGTCACGTGTATCGCACAGGATACCCAATGGTACCTTGGACGCGCCCGCTTCCTGTGTCTCCTGTCAGGCCTCTGTGGACCTTAGTTCTTACTTTGAGCTCTTTCATCCTCATCTAAAGTCTCTCTCCTCTCGTCTGCCCTGCTCCCATTTTCCCTATCCTCCTACATGAAATTGGGGATTTACTGCCCTCATTGCAAAAGTTGCTCCCTTCTTTAGAGCTACAGCTTTCCATCATAAAAGACTGTTCTGCCAAATGGAGCAAAACTTAAATAACACTTTTAAAAGGTACCACAGATACTGTGGTATTCGTTATACACCTGACTAACATACCTGTTTGTAGTAAACATCACTGTATTCGGTACGTTATTGTGGTCCCTACATTACAAGGTCTGTCAGTATCCACAGTCCACATTAGTTTTTATAGTCATCAAACCATTCAGTGAGCCTTTGTGCCTTGTAATGACGGATCATGATACGTTGGTGCCTCGGCTTACACGACTTGTAATAGCTACACTTAAATATTCCCACAACATAATACATTTCCTATTATTCACATAATGATCTTCACCTTGTCTTGCACAATTTATCCCCCATCTAATTCACCTTCTGTCAACTGTATTCCAAACTGTCAGCATCTACCCCCTTCCCATAATAAAATGGTATATTTCCCGCATTCCATCATATATAATCTGATAAAATGCTGCAGAGATCTGCTGTGTCACTGTCTCACTGCCTCAGGGCCGCAGCCTCCTCCCTGCCTTAGTAACAGATATATCTTTATTCAGAACTGGCCCTGTGCAGGGGCAGGACATCAATCCGCTTTGCGTCTGCAGCCTCTGCTTCGCTGTGCCTCGCCGCTCTGCTTCTTGCCTCTCTGGGTGGGGCCTGGTTATTGAATTGTCTGTGGCTTTGTTTTGGCTGGCAATCTCTCCTCTTTTTTCCCTCTCTGCTCCAAAATCATGGCCCATTTATTCTAACCCAATTATTACTGAAGCCTGGCTGAGCGGAGTGATAGATGGTACTTTGTTAGAGCTTGGCTAGTGCTGACACACATACTGCTTCAGTTGTAGACGCACCGATTAGGCACACACACACGCACACACACACACGCACGCACGCACGCATGTGCACACACACACAGTCCAGAAATGATCCTAATTTATGAGGAATGACAATTTTATTAATTAACATGGCGGTGTGAGGCAATAAAGAAGATGTGAACATGAATGGCCTGACTAATTGGCCGATGAGTGTGAGGGTGGATTTGTGTTTTATTATGTGTGCTTTGTTTCGACACGGCTCATAAGTCACAACACAAAGGAGACAAAAGGCGAGGTTTAACTGAGGAGAATTTATGTGTAAGAGTAAAAATAGAGAATACGACAAACTCCTGTCTCCAATCTGAGGTATTGAATAAGGGAAAGCGTCATACAGTCCCTGTCCGACAGCTGATAGGTACCTTTAATCAGCCCATTTCTCTGAACCGCTCATGATCACGCTGCACATGTTGAAGAGATTGCAGGGCTGCGCTAATCCTACTGGATGATCCTGTCTGCTTGTTAGACTCAAACAGACTAGAATCACACCACAATGACCTTCTCCGTACCTGTCCAATGCCCTACGCTGCTGCCCATAATGAGGACATCACCAACTTGCGTGTTTGCAGCTGCCCCCTCAGTGTTTTGTTCCTGTGCTTTGAGTCCTACATGAATCAATGCTGAACAGTTTGACCTGAACATATTCCTGCATATTGCACATGGTAATGTAAAGCACAAGGCTGGTGCTCATTATTTGTCAGAAAATCCCACCAAAACCAACACTCTTTACTACTAACAAGTGTTGTCTCTTTATACTGTATACTGCAGCTTACATCTGCCCCTAATATTGTCCTAAAACATATAAAATACCTATAACATCATATTTGAGTGAATTATTTCTTCATTAGAATGAACATGGCCTCTGCAATTGATTCAAAAAAACATCTGCAACTTAATTTCAATTGTCACCACATGGGTTGAAGCTCCAGACCAATGGGCTTTACCTGTTCATCTACCTGTTATTCACTGGTCAAATTACAATGTGATAACTGATTGATTGAACTGATTTCACAACAGTCAAGCTTCCTGTGATTCATCTAGTTCTGATTTCACAGCCTCCTGCTCTTGCATAACTACTGTGCAGATGCCTGAATGGACACATGAGAGAAGTTTGGAAAGGATGGCTGGACATGTACAGTAAGTGGAAGGGGAGCAGGGTGAATACATAATAGAACAGAGTAATTGGTTGGAGAACAAAATGAAATGCGCTGCTCTCTGCTTAAGCACTAATATCTAAATTATGAAGCAGAAAAAAGTGCATTAACTTAGATATTATATTCAAAGCCTGTTAGCACAGGACCTCTTTCTTCATCTTGATCCAACATCTCTACTCAGCGACAACAAGGTGTGTTACACTCGATTGTGGTATATTAATTGTAAGGCTAATATTATCCTTTCCAAGGGCAGCAAGGGGTGACAAGAAGTCAGGGTGCAATGAACATATGGCCATCATAGCTTGTGAGCTAACTGTCCCCCAGTACAGTGAAGCTTACTCTCCTGGACTGGAGGAGAAGCGCTGCCTGCATGTCAATGAGCCCGATTCCCTGTTAACCAACTGAGTGCACAGGGTCCCTTGTCTCACACACACTAGCTGCCATCTGCACCCTGAATGGGCTGATCTGAGGGTGTGTGTGTGTGAATGGGCTGCTCTGAGGATTGTACACATGTGTGTGTGTCGTGTGTGAGGGTGGAGGTCGTGGTGGTGGTGGTGGTGGGGGGAGGGGGAGAGAAAGAAAGAGCAAGCTCTTCAGAGGATGGGCTGCAGTTAACCCCATGCACATGCCTGTCTTAGAGCCTGCTGCTCTGAGAGGCAGAGAGATCATTGAGAAAAAGATCTATTTTTAGACATGAAATAGGGAGGGGGTAAGCATGAGCGGTGTGCACATGGACGTCTGTGTGAGTGTGTGTGTAAAGCGGTTTGATTCTATGGGTGAGCATGATGTGCAGTGATAGTTTTTTCCAAAACAACAGAGCAGAGGAGGCACAAGCTATCTTAAACTTCACACGCAATCATATAAGCCACACATGAGTCCTGGAGAAAAACACACACACACACAAATCTGGATATTGTCCTATTATGCCTGCAGCTAGGCCTGACAGTGGTGTTGGACTTAGATCACACACACAGTTACACACACACACACACACACACACACACACACACACACACACACACACACACACACACACACACACACACACACACACACACACACACACACACACACACACACACACACACACACACACCTCCCTAGCAACGGGACACGTGACGCTGGTATTGTATGCCCAACCTTTTCACGTTCTCTCTCTCTCTGTCTCTAATCCATGTCTTTCATCCTGACAGGTGCCAGCGGCTGGTGAACCAGGCTGCAGATTGATGATTAGAGTGGGCAGAATGGACACATGGACTGGTAGCAATCCGAGGTCATGCAAAAGTCTGTCTATCGGGGAGGAAGAGTTTAGCAATTGCAACTCGGGGGAAAAGTTCATCTTTCGCTCAGAGGCTAGTAGGTAATCATCACAGTACACGCGGGATAATTAAGGCTTTTCACATAATCCTGCGCAGAAAGGTGGAGGTTTGTTATGAAAGGAAGATTTTTCTATGCATGGCCAAGAGAAGAATTTCCTCACCCTGGGGGGCCGGGAAAGGTGTTGCAAGATAAACTTCAGGGCTCATGAAATAATTAACAGAATAGGAGAGCCGAAAAAGCATTAATGCTACACAAAATGCTCTTTATTCCTACAATCTTTTGCTTTAATCCCTTTGTTAATCGACTGTTGGCTAAACCCTGCCCTTGCACAGTGATTGTTCAATCATAATTTAGCAATCCTAAGTAGGAATGGCAGACACTTTGGAAGATCATGTCCTCCTTGAACCTAACATACAAGAACCAAATTATAAGGAATGGACTAAACATTGTGTTGCCTGCACTAACATAAACTGCAACTGTTAGCATGCCCAGCTAACCAGCTTACTACCTACAGCAGCAGTAACCCAGCATTCCTTCCGAGCTAAGGAGCAGCTAGCTGTTTTTATGGGCAACAGGTTACATTATGAAAATCCATATTCAGGACATAAATTGAATAGCAGCTTTGATGCTATCATACTGGAGTTGAGAGCAACAACAGTGGCTCCATCCTGTTCTTTATGTGGCTTGAGGATTACACTCCAACCAAACTACCTGAAAAAACATCAGGTTTGCCGACCACATTAATTAGCTCTCATTCTCAAAGCCTTTACTCTTGTAAAGCCGAAACAGTCTTGAAAAAAATAACATTAAAGCATAGATGTAAACTCTGTGTGACTTGTCCAAGTATGCTTTTCCACAGTGAGCATCAAAAGAGTGGAATATGTAGCTTAAGCTTCAGTCTTTGAAAATATCATGTACACAGCCCTAAAGTGCATATTTAATATCCTTTTATGGGGCTCTTGTTTTAAAAACAAGTCGGCTGAAAGCATAAAAAATTCAGCCAGATACAGACTTTTCAACCGATGCGCAGAGCTAACGTTAATTAGCTAGCTGGTTACTGGAAATGAAACCTGACACAGACAGTTGTTAATTCAGCCGATGGTCGCTGGCGAGAAATGAGAAGCCTGCTTTTGTCTGCTTCTGTGTGAAAGTGAAGACCTATTTTAGTTTAGAAATTTAAATCTAGAGTGATGAATCTGCCGCTGTTATTGCTGTAAACTGTATTATCACATTGTCACTGTAGAAGTGAAAGCTTGACAGGTGTAGTAGTTACTAATGCTTAGGTGTAGTACTTAGCTAGGGGTCAATTCCTGGATGGTTTTACCTCTGCAGGTTTACAAGGATGATTCATATAAATCACAGAAAACAAATCTCTCATTAGTAGATACAGTATGCAGGGAAACAATAACAAATATTACGACTGAGTTGAAGTGATTCATTGGTGGTCTCTGCACCCGTACCGGACTGGGGTATACAAATCATTGCAACGGGTGAGTACCATCCTTCAATCTTCTTCTGAAGCAGCGTAAAACGCATCAAAGCTAATACAGTTTAATCTCCTCCAACACACTGGTTGCTGCATCGCCAAAGTGACAACAGCAGAAACACAGGCAATCTTAAATGCACATGCACGCACAATCACTCACATTACCATATTTTCATTAGCATGCATGCGAGTGCTCGCACACTCATCCCCCTGCCCTCACTCTTTACAGTTTCCTTCATGTAAAGAGGCATGTAAACATTAATGTAGTCAAACGGAGAGACGTCTCTCTGAGTCTATAATCTGACAGAGTCTGACAGGCAGCATATCTTCACCAAGACAGACGAAGTGGTAACGCCACAGCAGAAGCCCATAGTCTTTAAAACCACCCTCACAGTCATGATCGATTTCTCAGGCGAGCCAATGTTTCAATCCTTTTTTGTTATAGCTCCAAAAATCCATCCGCCCTCTCACATCCATTTCAACTCATTCTCAACCCAATGTTGCACCCCCCCCTCCCCCCTTCGTCACCCAATCTCGACACCACACCTCTCTTTCATCTGCGGCACCAGCTTGTTTTCATTCCCTGCCCCCTTCAAAACAGTGTCTCGACCTTTCCGACTGATTGTGCGCTGACCCTGCAAAAAAGCGAAGGCGTTCTTTCGGTTTTAATTATTCATGTGCGATGAGAGGCTCCGGCTTCTCTCCACTGCAAGCCAAGAGAAAAGGGCTTCTACAGTAAACGTATGTGTGTGTGTGTGTGTCCATTAACTACTGTACCATTTTGTGTCACTGTGCCTTTTTATTCAAAGCATAAAATCTGAATCTTCACAATTTGGGTCTTTTTCTGGAACATAACAATGGAGTCACAAAGTTAGTTAGTGAGGCTGTGACTGCAGCCAGGCGGTGACACTGCAAAAAAGAAATGTAAAAAAAGGTAAAAATTGTAAAAGTATTACCCAAAATATATGCTGTAAATGTCCATCACACTTGAGAGCGACACACAGAGCGACTTTTGGGTACAACTCACCCACTGTACTATATGCACGTGGTTTTCCCAATTACTATGACATTTATATTGACACCTCAGGAGGGTTCATGTTTGGTTTTACCTCCAAATAAGGAGTTTTGGACAATATGGGTGAACTGCTGGCTTGTGTACAACCTGTCTGATTGTTCTCTTTGTTATGACTTTGTTAGAGAAATGCAGTATGCTGAAACATACACATCCTCACTGAATGCTGCACCTCTGCTAAGCTGCTCTAACTTGTCCGAGTTTAAAGTCATTACTTTTCCCCAGCAAGCAGCAAACTCGCTTCTTTCCCCAGTGACACCCTTGACAACTCTGCATGACACCTCCTGGAGAAGCATGAATTTAAACTCCTTACAAATTTCACCATTAGGCTGACAAATGAAATGCAGGCTTTAAGTCGGCAGAGTGAGCCTCAAAAGCTGGTATGGAGTGGATGGAAGGAGATTATAGGAGGCCTCATCTCACCGATACGGGGTGGAAATCGCTGACAGTCAAGGCGATGCGGAGCGTCACGCTTCTGATGCATAAAGTCTGGAAGTTCATTACCCCGCATATCATCACTGAGCACACTAAGGACCCCGGAGCTCTCCACATTCCTCTCGCTTCGCTCTCTCTCTCATTTTTTTTTTACACCTTCTCATTTTCAGTGTCTCTCTCTCTGTTGCTGAAGATGATGAAAGACTGCAGAGCACACAGTCATCATTATACACCTCAAACCACTAAATGTGTCACGGTTTGGCCTGTCAGGCAGAATAATGACCACTTACTCAGAATGTGAAAGCCAAGTTGTGGTACAGTAATATGGAAATATGGGGGGAAAAAATGCAGTTTAAGTGTATGTTCTCAAAAGGTAATCCCTCACACTGACATCTTCATGTCATCAACAATGCTTTACTGATGTGCGCATTTGCATACATGTATGAATCATAAAACTAAATTAAGGCGCTGTAATCCCCTTCCAAACACACCTGCATGACACCATGACTCAGACCATTCGCCTCCACATCTCCATGGCGACACCACTCCTCTCGCCAGGCGACAGGGTCACCCACTCAGGCGAGCTCATTAGGGCTGTTGTCACGTCGGCCATGCCGCCCCTGGGTGCCTTTGAAGATGACACTGTGTGTGTGTGTGTGTGTGTGTGTGTGTGTGTGTGTGTGTGTGTGTGTGTGTGTGTGTGTGTGTGTGTGTGTGTGTGTGTGTGTGTGTGTGTGTGTGTGTGTCACTGTGTGTATATTTCATGTGAGCCTGTGTGCCCTCATGTGTCTAAGCAAGCGTGTGTGTGTGTTGCACAAGGTGTGAGTGTGTGTGTGTGTGTGTGTGTGTGTGTGTGTGTGTGTGTGTGTGTGAGGATAATCAGATATAGTGGGACAGCACTGTGTTCTTAGCAGTAGCTTGCTGTCACATCTTCATGTTAAATCCCACATCTTTCATAAACAAGCAGAAGTATGGGAGCTGCAGAGGGTGAATTTCATCCCAGTACCACCCTCCCCACGTGAGCACACACACACACACACACACACACACACACACACACACACACACACACACACACACACACACACACACACACACACACACACACACACACACACACACACACACACACACACACACACACACACACGACCTCTCTCCATAGGGCACACAAAGAGAAGCTCTGAGGAAAGTTAAGTGAGATTGACTGGTTGAGATGATTTCAGAGCAGCTCTCGCCAAAGGGCAGCAGCGATTGCAGTACTGAGATGCTGACAAACGAAACAAACGACAACAAATGAGACAAATGAAAGCCAGAACTCACAAAAGGAAAAGTTTTAGTTTGGAAGATTTAATTCTGTTTGTAATGAATTTATTTCTTTGTCATTTGCTCAGGGCTCCTCTCAACCTCTGGGGTCTTGTCTTTACTTATTAATCAGCTGTGACTTTGTCAGAGTGTGGCAGAATGCTCAATAATAGATTGGGAGACAAGTCAAGTGACTCACACACACACACACACACACATGCACACACGCATGCATGCACGCACACACGCACAAATACAAATTGTACATTCAATCACGCCAGCTGTTCACAACAGGAAGAATAAAGAGAACGGAAACAACCACCCAGTTTCTACTCTAACCGACATGGGATGAAATTACATAAAGGCTCCTGGGAGCTGCTCTTATTCTAACCTGTCCCCTGACTCAGTCAACTGAGGTAATCTAGCAATCTTCAGAGTGAGACCTAGTGAGCTACACCTCACCTCACCTCACCTCACCTCACCTCACCTCACCTCACCTCACCTCACCTCACTTACCAATCACCCTCCTGCTTCTTTGAATTATTTGGGATTTTGATCAACTGTGTTTGCACATTACTTGCCTGTTATCAGTCAGAGAGATCTTGGCTGTATATTCACTGGTATTTACAAAGCATATATAAAACATTCATATTATTAAAATGTATTCATTTGTATATAGAATTGCTTTTATAAAACAGGATATTTCTTGTGATGAGATATGAACTGCACATGTTTGACTTTTGACGAAACAAGAGACAAAGCTTTCAGAGTTAGGACTAACTGATATTTCTGATGTTAGTATAAACTTCCCCATGTCCATTAAAGAGAAGTACGGAGCTGCTAACACTATATATATACGCTACGCTAAATACTGACAGTGTCTAGGACTGGCTTCCACATAGTGGAGAAATACTACATGCAATCATGAGTTATCCTCATATAATGATGTAGTTAATAGTATATGATGTGCTTCTTGCCGTTGGAAATAACATTAGCATTACAGTCAGTAGGACAGGCTAAAAAAAGACATCACACTCTTTAAGTGCAAAGTACCCCTCTCACTACAGCCTCATGTACACTGTATCAGCATGTTAGGAAAGTCAAAGCTTGACAAGTCTGCTGTGTTTGGTTACAGAGGCTAAGCTATGATTGGACAATCACTGCTCAGAGGAGGGGTTTAGAGACCAGTCAATTGAAGGTTATCATATGGTATAAAGGGTGCTTAAATGAAAGTATGAAAGCAACAACTAACTGATTGTACTAACTGGATTTCACATCATTTATATATCTCTATTTCTTCCAACATTTACATTGTCATTATAGGTGACTTGTCAATTTTACAGGTCACAGACGCACAAACCAGAACCCTATGGTCTGTTTCTTGTGTGCTCTCTGTTGTGTGCTGCCCAGCCTCCAGAGTGGATTCGCTGTGACACTGTCTGTTCGAGGGCCTCGTGAAGGGAGGCTCGGCTCCCCTCAGAATGGCCTGGGAGCTTGTCAGTGGGCTGCCTGTCAGCACACAGTCAGGCCAGGGACGTTTGATGTACCGCATGAGGATGAGAGGACAGATGGGAGGAAGGAATGGAGGGGAGGTTAAAAAAAAAGGAGGTAAGAACAGGTGAAAATAACACATGTTCCGGGGAGGGCAACTGTGGGTACAACCATTACAAGGTTTATTATACTATTTACAACCAAGATTTTTATGTATGACAGATGGCAAAGCAGTGTTGAGTTGCCCGAGGAATTGATTAATATTGTGAGCGGTAGACACTGCCGTGTCTTCACTGTATGGCAAGACAAGCAGTGGCAGAGGGGTTGCTAATTAGACAAGTATTGACTTGGATCAACGTTTACTGCATAACCTTGGGGCAAGAAAGCTCGAACACGGAAAGATTTTCCAATTCGAGGCTGACAATGTCACAAACTGAAGACAAGGGGGATATAGACAACCCTGCAAACTTTAATCAGGTCTTCTTTGAGCCAGGTTTGTGATCACAAAAAGCACATCCTACTGAGTGTCAGTAAAATGTGTCATATTAACATTAATATAGTTAAACACATTACAACATGCTCAATCTCATGCTAATCATGACCCACATTTTAAAAGAAATGTAAATTAGAGGAAACACTAAAAAAAGGTGATACTATTTCAGCTTCAATTACATGAAGGTACGAGGGAAAGAAATGGTCTTTGGCACCTTAAAATGCTTGCATTCTTGGTGTCCTCGTTATATGTACATAAATAGTGGGACTCACAGCTGTATTCCCACATTATCGCGGCACATGAAATACCCCATTTACACCCTGGTGGGAGTCTCTTTATAATAGGCTTTCCTCTGTTTTCCCATTTATTCAGGGTGCCTTCCATTGTAAAACAATGATAAGCCTCCGTGCCATACACACAGACAAGGAGTTTTCTGTATTTTAAAGCTGAAATGTGCTTAAACTCCCTCGGCTTGTCTCATTAGACACATCAGGGCATGCATGCATGTGTGATGTGTGTGGCAGACACTCTCTGGAATTGGAATGGTCATCCGTGTTTGCCGCAGTCCAGCGCGTGATCAGCTAACACCAGCAGTGTAGGTGACTGGCCTCCGATCTCTGGTTCTTTGGGAGCGCTCCAGCCACACTGGAGGCACTGCACCATTTGTTGCCCTAATTAAGAATTCATTGGCCACTAACGATGAGTTCTGACCTCCATTTCCTGCACCTTTGTCTCCCCCACGGCGTAGTAAATCAGCCTAGAGGGATAGACTTGACACACGCAGACAGAGTGATTGGTATGCCATGGCATGCAGCAGAAAGAGGAGGAGTTAGGAAAGGAGGAGGAAGAGAAAAGGCAGGAGCAGGGAGGAGACAGGGCAGATGGGAGAGGAAGAAAAGGTAGAAGGAGGAGGGAGGAGATTGAATAAAGTGGAGAGAAAGGGGATGAGAAAAGGAGGAGAAATGAGCTGGCCAGTCTCCAAAGCCAGCCATATAAAGATGCAGAGTAAGGCTGGCATTAATATGGAGCCTTGGGGAACGCCTCTGGTACTGATAAACACATCCAACTGTGTGTCTGAGCTCTGTTATCTGTGGCACTGTGCTGTATACACCACTGTTATCCCTGTGGGAGACAGGAACACCACTAATCTCCCCCTGAGGTGACACTTGCACCTTGGCATTCCCCAGATGTTGGAATGCTGATCCCTGTTATTACTATTTTCATCACTGCACACGTTGATAGAGCTACAGCAGCTGTGATCTAAGGAGCTGCCGCATGCACACGATGGTTTTCTGTCATCGCCGTACTGACCCACCATAACTATATGTGGTTTAATTGTGCGGTCTTGCAGTCACCACATCTTTGAGTCATCTGAGTCAGTGGGTGACAGAATTTAGATGACAGATGGCAATTAGAGCACCCAAAGGATGATAGTAACTTGGTGAGAGGAATTTAAAGAGAAATTGCATTTTTCAACCTGGGTCTTCTTCCAATAAAGGGGGCTATTTTCTGCGTTTACTTTTAATCTGACACAGAGAAAAGCATCTGAAATTGTTTATGTACAGTTGAAGTTTGGTCACATTTATGAGAACAAGACCCGGGTTTTCCAATAATTTATTTCACTGAATTGACTACAGATTTCTTGATTGACAGTGTTTCCTTTACTCTCTTGAGCTCAGTCTCACATACTGATGTGTTCAAATTATGCAAGACAACATGCTGGTTCATGGGCTTTAGAGTTAATGCTGTAGGCTGATTTTCAAACTCAGAACAGAGCCAGGCTAGCTGGTTTTCATTGTTAGATGTGTTACTGTGATCTGCAATTGTTTACCTCTGCTTCTTTAACCTTGTAGTCCGTACCTGGATTCAGGGATCAGGGATACTGCTACTCTTATTGCTGCAGATGGCAGAAAACAAAGAGATATATCCTCAGCATAAGCACTTCCCACTGCCAGAACAATGTCAACTGATTTTAACTGCCACGGCTTTTCCTGTCACCACAGGCAGGGCTGTGGCCAGGGCTGGATATGCTTGGCTGAATATGAGCAGGACAGATTGCTCATTCACGCAACACAACGACAAAGACAGATCCTTCAAAGTCCCTCACTTGCACGCGCACATCCAAATGCAATGACTGGCACGCAAACAAGCATCCTTCACCACACACTCACGCACGCACGCATGCACGCACACACCGCTCGGCATGATAGATGGGAAAAGACACAAAGGTCAGCAGTCAGCAGGGCTTCACTTAGACAGGACTCGGGTTCTTTTACATCACCTTGACTTAGGAGATGGAGCTGACCCAAACCGATCTTTTCCAGAGTCACTGTTGCACTGTAATATACAGTACAGGTCAGCAATTGTTTTAAAGGGCTAGAGCTCTTTAAGGCTTGGAGCATCTCGCTATTAAACCTGCGTTGTGGCGTCCGCTGTCACGACCCGACTGATTCTTACTTCCTGTCCTCTGGCATGTGAAGAAGGGATCCCATGTGGTTATGAATGACACGTGCATTTATCTTGTGCCTGTTTGCAGATCAGCACTCCCGTCAGTGTGATGGTATATCTCGCTGGAAAGCAACCCTCAAGGGGAAGTGATATACAGAACATATCATTCACACACACACACAGAGGCATGATTACACAACTTGTCACAGAGACGGTAAGGTGACTGGTTGTCACACCCGTTGACCCTCACTGTGCTGTAATCACATAACATGCACTGCAAGAGAGCCACAGTAAACAAAGGCACTGGGACATCGCACATGAGAGCTACCGTTTGTGGAATTATCTCATTATTTTGCCCAACACGTTTTTATTCGAAGACCTCACAATTCCCGGATTTCAATTCACATGAAGGAATAATGGAGTTTGTTGTAGGGCAGACTGTGGTTAAGCTCCTCTTAAATAACTTTTCCTCATGCACAATCACACAGTGCCAGGATCTCATTAAAGCTCCTTTCATTGGCCTGACCTTGGCATGAGGGAGTCAGGGTGGTGAGAGATCACCGCCCTGCCTATGGTGACATGGAAGGAGTCTGACCTCAGTGTCAGAACTGGCAATAGATATGAACGATCTGTTGTTGACAGACTCCCACCAAATCATACTGTCTACAGTGGTTCTCCTGAGCCTGATCTGTACATGATATATGCAAAAAATGAGGACCACGTTGATTCAACCACCATATTTTTTGCATTAAAGTTGCACTAATCAGCATTTTTATAAAGACAGCTGAAGAAAATATCATGTAAAATGTGAAAGGTGTCACACGTAAAGTTGAACCCACAGTATTTTACTGTCTTTGAGCTCATTGTTTTGGTTTAATCAAGTCTTGCTGTGTGCATGTGTTGCTGTGTTTGGCAAAAAAGCTCTGATTAATCCACTGCACACAATCTGCTAAGCACCAAACAACAGAGAGACTAAATTACAGCCTGTCTGGTGAACACACTGGAGCATTTAGCATCTGAGCAGCCAGAGGTTTTCCTCAGGAATTAGTGGAGGTGAAGACAGAGTTAAAAGGAAATAACACAGCTCCAAATAGCTGCTAATGTTGCTCCATGTCTGCCAGATATGTAAGTATGACCAGTTTGACATATAATTTTATTAAAACCCTGACTTTCAATGTAGTTGATGCTGCTCCCAAGTGGACAAAAAGTTGTTTATGTAGCTTTAATGAACATGACGCCATGAACAAACTATCACTTCAACCTTGACCTTCAACCTTCAACCTGGTTTAAACATTAAACCACAAAAAATGTAACCAAAACTATCCAAAGCAATAATTTAGTTATGGTAAAAAAAAAAAAATCAGGGCAGTCGTTTTTCAATGGACAAGAAAGAGGATGAACTGAAGACAATGGCCATGAAAATATGCTGCTGTACTTAATTAAAGTGCATAATAAACACATGATCAAAGCTCATATATTAGTGGCACTGCTTCTGTAAACAGAGATGCCTTTTTTTATTAAACGGGCCAAGGCAAACTGAGGCCGTTCACTTAGTGTGAGTTGGAATCAGACTTGTTTTGTCTCCCTTGCCAATCTCCACTGAATAAAGCATGAACGCTATGGCAAAGAAAAAAAAAAAAAAACGTTCACTGGAATGTTGTTGCTTTGGTTTGTTCTTAGGATGAGACAGCGTGACCAAACATGTGCTAAACATGGCAACCCTCATGAGGAAATACAACCACGCAGGCGCTTCCCTTGAGGTGTACAGGCCCTTGCAGGACACATGGCAGAGACTATGAGTGTAACGGGCAAGAAGCTTGGCAACCCGCAGTCTCAGGTTGGACAAGAAGGCTTAAAGTAACAGGATCGGGGGAGTTTACAATCTGAAGAAGGGTTAGTAAAGTGGATTACACTGTGATTCAAGATCTTTTCACCAGCTCGTCTTAAGTCTCTTCAGACGTCCGCAACTTGATGCTCATTGGGTAGTGCACTGAAACATGGAAAACACACAGTGCGCATGTGAATTACTGCTTGACCACTCGTGCTTGCTGGACCTCTCCCTCCCTCACATTACACATACTACATAGACTCTACAGTATACTATACAGTGCGTATGGATGCCAATAACAGTCTGAATGCATAACATTCAATAGAACTATGTCAGTGGATGTTTGTTATGGTGTAAGAATTCCCATCAGTCTGCATGCTGCTACATGTCAACTTAACTCATCTGTTGGTGGTGTGTATTCACTGAAGTGTTGTTTCCCCAGCTGTGGATTAGCAAACAAGGGTGCAGAGATCTTTTTGGCCATAGCTGTCAGTGTGGTGAGATAGACGGTGTAATTAGCGCTTAGTGCCAGCATCCAGGGCAGATCCTCTGACTGGTGGTAGCCCACTGGGAGAGAGAGGAAGATGCTAGGAAAAGGGCTTGAGGCTGACTGACAGTGGAAAGGAGGGGCGAGGCAGGGAAAACAGAGGGAGAAAGAGAGATAGGCCAACAATAATGAGTTGGGCTTCTGAGTTTTTCCTCCCCTCTCTCATTTTCCTGGGCCTCCAGTGCTGTGATGTCCCTTTAAGTGCATGTGAGTGTCTGTTTTGACTACATGGAGAGGCAGCGGGGACTGCCACTGAGAATCGCGCATTAGAATAACACCCATTTTCTCATGTATTATGCATGTCCAGTCAGCATATTCATTCCAGATAATGGGAATGCAACAAAAGTCTGCTCACACGGAAGGCCTGCTTTTCAAGCGCAGTCAGTGCAGTTTAATGGGCGATGTTCAGCGTGTATGTAAGAGGGCCAGCTACAAATGATTCGAATTGAATCGAAAGCATAACTTAACATTTTGTCTTTTTGGGAGAGCGATTTAACATGCCAGGAACAGGCAGCCAATTAGACACATGCACTCTGCACCAGCAAATGCAGAGATCTCAGAAAAATATGTGAGGCTGTAAGGATGAAGCTGAATAGGGAATATGGTCCACATTTTGTTATGTTTTAGATTCATCTTGAGTCAATTCACTTTTTTCTCATCAATCGACACACACTACTGTACAATTACAAGTGTTTTGTTAATTGGGGTGTCTTGTTAATTTATTAAAAATAAAAGCTTGAAACCTAATTAAAAATAAAAGACTGAAATATCCAATTCACAGTGGAGTTAACAGTGTGCGTCAGTATTGTTTCAAGGCACAGATGCGAGGAAGGACACAAGAAAGTTTCTGCACCATTGAAAGTACCAAACAGCATGTTAGCCTCCATCTTTCTCAACTAGATGAAATCTGGAACCACTGGCAGTCATCCTGTTTGGCTGCCCTGCCAAACTGAGCAATCATGGACAGGGCCTTGGTCAGACATGCAACCAAAAAGCAAATGTTCACTATGAATGAGATCCAGAGTTTGTGGAGATGGGTGAACTTTACAGAAGGACAACCATCAGTGCAGCACTCCGGGCTTTTATGGAAGAGTAGCCAGGTTCCTCACTAAAAGACACAGAACAGCCCACCGGGAGTTTGCCAGAAGGAACTTGACCGCAAGAAGCAATATTCCTCTTGTCTGATGAAATGATGATTGAACAATCTGGCCACTATTCCCAACAGTATGTGTGGAGGAAACCAGGCACTGAACATCGCCTCATTAATACCTTCCCTACAGTCAAACAGTGATGGCGGCATCATGCTCTGGGGATGTTTCTGCTACAGGGGCTAGAAGACTCGTCAGGATAGAGGGAAAGATGGATGCAGATGCATATTGAGTGCTTTGGATCTCAGGCTGGGGCGAGAGTTTACATTTCAACAAGACAATGACCTGAAGCACACCACCAAGGGAATGCAGGAGTGGTTTCAGGTAAAGTAAATGGAATATTTTAGTGTTTTATTTTTAATAAATAAAGGACTCAAAAAACCTGTTTTTGCTTTGTTATTGTGGAGTACTGTCTATGTACTGTACAGCTAATAAAACATGCTCTAGTGACACAGCAACCTTGTTGGACCAGGGTAACCCCCTATGTAATGTAGTTCCCCCAAGAGAGTGGACACCGACTGACTAATTCAGCAAAATGAGAGGTCAGTGTGACGGAGGCCCACCCTCTCTCCTGGGAACACTGACTGGCAGTGTAGGCCAAAGCGTGCTGTGTGCTCGTGACATGATGTACTGTTGCGCCATTGGTTACACACATAGCTCTGCTGTGAAAAGTGCAAGAGAGGTGTAGCGTGTTTATGTGTGAATGGCGTGGGTGGGTGTTTTTAGGTGTGTTCCTGTTGGTGCTAGGCTGCTTAAACAGCACATTGTGATTAACCTGCTGATCATTCTGGTGGTATTAAAGCCATCACTCCGATACCCACATATTCATCACAGGGGTCTGGATTTACAATGCTAGCCCCTGCCTGACAGGATAAGGCTGGGCTTTCACTGGGCAACAAGCCCCTGTTTTTGCCTTTAACTTATTGCATGTGGTGCCATTTGACACAAAATTCATGGCTCTCCTCCCTGCAATACCTCAATACTTAAGACTGATGAAAATCTGTGATCAATAAGCAAATAGGAACTGAAAGGGCAGTCGGGAACTTAATTTATTGGCATGTGAGACTGCGGTTGAGCCGTGGTGTGCTGGGACTCTGGATCCAGGCGTTTCATCAATCCTCTGGCTGGACACCAGCCGACCTGTTCCCATTTGACGTGAAAAACCAGGGCATGGAAGGTCTTTAGTATCCAATCACTGTTTATTACTTCTCACTTAGAACCTATTCAGCCAGACGTCTCATTAACTGTTAAACAAAGATGCATTAACACTATTAAACCAGGAGGACGATCTAAGGGAAATTTCCTCAAAATACAACAAGATAGAAAAAAATTGACAGAAATAAATCTTATCTATTTAAAAAATTCAGTGCTTTCAAACATTAACCGTGTCAAGGTAGCAACTGACAAAGAGGAATTGTAATTTGCAAGTATAATCAAAGTGTTATGTACTGAAAACCATTGCCAGTGGAAAAAAACACAACCAGACAAAAACACACGAAAATGAAATGACCTTAGCAAGCATTTACAGCTCTTATAAAGCAAAGTGTCAGGGACAAAAAGCGTTAAAAATACAAAAACCCACTGAATGTGACTGATGGAAATTACATTAAAGTTAGAAGCAAAAGAAAATGACTTTTATTCGAACGATAATTACCAGGATTGGAGCTACTCAAACAGATCAAGAAGAGACCCTGACCGCAGAGGGATGCTGAATATAAAGCAGCTCAAATTTGACTGTTTGTCTATGTGGAGTAGATTGATTAAATCAACAAATCACAGCTGTCAGAGGACTGCAGGATTCATGGTTACTAAATCAGAGCAGTTGAAGATTTATAACCAGGGTGCAGTCTAATCTCTCAAACTGGAAATCACATGCTGCTCTGGCACAGAACTGTGTCAGAGGTCTTGGGGAAAGGGGGAGAAAATATGAGATAACACTGTAATGTGAAAATATTACAATGCTTTGGTGGAAGAAAACAAAACAAAAAAACATCAGGTTACCAGATATTACATATAATATCATTAGATGAGAGCAGAGAAAACTGGAAGAGTCAACTGAGGTCATCGATGTATTTGGACCGAAAATCCAAATTTATGTATTGACACAAGAGGGGCCCCATCACAGGTTCACATTTCTTTTCTTTTTTTACCTGCTACATAGACTCCATCTTTGTAGCGCGTGGTTGATTTGATTGATTTATTTCAATGGGAAATCTAAAAACACCCACATCGTTGCTTCTGCTAAATCGAGGTATGACTTTGGTGGTCAGTGTAGCAGCTTCAGTTTTAATGGATGCAGACGCGTCGTGCCATGGCCACGTCACACATATATATCGGCCTTAACAGAGGCCATTCAAAAAAGGTATAAACCATGGTGGTGCATTTGCACAAGTGTGTTGATTTGAAGCATACTGAGGCCTTTAATTCAAATCCTACTCTGGTAGCAGAAATGTGCATACATGTACCAGACCACATGACACCCACAGTTACATATCACGTGATTCTTCAATCACAGATGTCAGAAGAGATGCAGTGTTTCAAACATACAGTATTTATTTGACTGTATGTCAATCAGACACACAGTCACTTACTTCAGGAAGGAGCCCAGATTGAAAAAACGACTGATTAGAAGAAGAAGAATCGGAGGGACAATCCCCTTTATTTGTCACACAATGTTACATGCACATGCACACACACGCCATGCAATTGGTGAAACTTGTCCTCCGCATTTATCCCATCCTGGTTATCCTTCCTCCGCGGCAGACCAGGAGCGGTGGGCTGCCATCCAACCGGCACCCAGGGACCCAGTTCCTGTTTGTCACCATTGGTCAGGTGGTGATCTTCTTGCATGTTTTTAGTGGGGGTTTTTTAAGGAGGAAACCACAGGTGAACACGGGGAGAACATGCAAACTCCACACAGAAAGGCCCATTTCCTCGAGCAGCAGGCACTGAAGGCATGGTGGAGGACACGCCACAGCACCAACAGCGGGATTCGAACCAGGACCTTCTAGCTGTGAGGCGACAGTGTTACCACTTGTCCCACCGTGCCTCCATGATTAGGAGTCAGAAAGCCTTTCTGTGTCCTCTACGACATGTTTGACATAACCACCAACATATGATTCAAAAGAAATCAATACTCAATGAAAAAAATCACCTGTTTTTACAGTAACTACTGTGACACTTTGATTCTCACTATAGGGCTGATGTCCATAATCACTGTCCTGGCTTACAGCCAAATTCCTTCATCAGAGAAGAGGGTGAAACGAGGACGAGGTGGTTTTGGGTTCCCTCAGTCACAGAGCCACAATTCTTTAAACCACGTTTGAGATGACAAATTGGCAACGGATGAGAAAGCAAGATTTGGACTGAGCACAAGAACCACCAGACAAACACTGAAAGCTAAAAGTGGCAAACACCCAGCACACAAGTATGACGCACACTCATGAGTATGAGCAACATACTGAACATGTTTTCCTATCTATTAAGCATGCACATACTGAAAAAGAGTCGATTCCCGACAACCAAAAGCTCCAGTTAGTCTTATTTGCACAGGATGGAAAATTCATTACAGGGAAAACAAACAGTGACACGATCAAATCCCTGAACACGTGACCGATGGCTGCGGGGGGAATCTGTGCGCACTCTCCCCGCTCGTTAAGGCTATAATTAATTAACAGCTTCTGGAGATCGTCACAGATACATTTAGTGAAATTAATCTCCCTTTCTTCGCCTCCGTCCTCAAGGATAAAGCAGATCTCTCTCAGGTATTTGCCCTCACTTGACCTTTTGTTACTGCGCCGCAAAAGAAAAAATAAAAAGTGCCCTTAAGTTCACTTTAATATCTGCGGGACAGTTTCTGCATCAGCTCTCTGTAACAATTCCGCTACTATCACATCTATCTGAAAGCTCAGGAGTCTCTATTTTAATGTGGAGAGAAAGGCCTCAGAATAACATTAAGCTCTTCACATCAAAGAAAAAGAGTAAATGGTTTTCTGAGGGGTTTCTCTGTGGAAAGGGAGGAGAAGAGGCTGATAAAGCATGGCAGAACTGCATCGCAGACACTGAGATTGAGATATCGACCTAATAATGTACAAAGGGCCCCTTGATGTACAATCTCTCGGTCTGCCCCTATCTCGTTCTTTTTTGTCTCTCTTTCCACTTCCGATTCCCTGTTTCTTTTCTGCTCTCTGCCTCTTTTTTAAGGCCTGATTTCGCACCTCCCAGGAGGTTGGAGAAACTTCTGAAAGTACACTCATTCATCCCAATGAGTGGCTTTCAAACTCTGCTCATCCGTCAGGGACTGACACTATTCCAGAGTCCAAGGAGGAGAAGGAAAGGGAGAGACAGATGGAGGGAGAGGAGTGTGTGAAAAAAAAAAAAGAGGGGAAGGAAAGAGACCCATAGCAGAGGTATGAGAGAAAGAGAGCAAAGGCGAGGAGATGAGAGTACGAGTGTGACTCACCTGGCTCAGCAGGAGAGCAGAGGAAGGACGAGCAGGTGATAAATACAGCAGGATGCCACCCCAGCGCCCTGGAAAGCTTTTCTTACGCACTTCCCCTCATTTCTGCAGAGCTCCACACCATGGAAACAATACACCGGCCCAGTAGAGCCACAGCAAAATGCTAACTCATATCTAACCTGCACTTTATCTATTGTGCACCATTGTGCCGAGTCATAAATTAATAAAAAAAAACATTTTTACTTGTCACACTAACTGCACTGTATGGGCCAGCACTGCACTCTGTGTCTGATCTATCAGACAAACCCAGTTCGTCGACCAAAGGATTTATGTTTGATTCCATAACAAAAGTTTGTGAGGCGGGAATACAACAAGCTACTGGAAACAGGGAGAAAGTGTTGCACCACCATGTTTCTACAGTAGCCCAGAATGGACAAACCAAACAGTGACTCTAGAGGGAACCTTTCATCTTTTAAGGGGCCAGTGAAGGAATTAATCTGCAACCTCACCACCAGATCTTTCATAACATTAATTACCTTGACTGTTGGATGTCAAATATAGTTTCATTCCCCTATTTTGGCACAAAAAAATGGCTAAACATGTTTGTCAAATTACTAAATAAGTTAAACAAAAGCTACTCAGTCATCATCCATGATTTTCTGTTTATTTTCAGCACAAAAAATGAATAAGAGCTTCACTGTGAAGACGTAGAATCTTGTGCCCAAGTACAGAATAAGATGTTATGTATTAATCATCAGGTAGGTCAGGTAAATGTGACAGTTAATCAGGATATTGATTTTAGCTAATATTGCCCTGCCATGATGCACATCACCATTGCACAGAACAAGTCATAGTCAATCCTGCCTTCATGCTTCATTATCATTATTTCCATCATCCAGCTCTGTATGTAGTCTATACATGTATTCTGAAAGCATAGACTGTTCTCACCTTCACAACAGAACATGGTAATGATGTGTGACTTAATCAGCGATTGGTTATTCCTGATGTCTACTACAGACAGGTGAAAGGCGCAGCTAATGAGCTTCCCACCCTCACACCAGGAGCCATCCAGGGAAAGATCAAAGCTTTCACACGGACACACACACCACACAAAGAACACGCAGGGATTCACACAGGACGGATGTGCAGACTAGACAAGAAGATGAGTGAGGAGGTGGGTGGCAATTAGAGCGTTGCAGACCACCTTGAAGCACTTGGTCAAAATCAATGTAAGGATTAAGTCACCAATATATAGAACAAATGAAGCGGAAATTGATGTGCTCTCACACGAACTGTGGTTTGTGACCCACAGATCAGAACTTTCCTGCCCTACATGTGATGCTGACACTGAGATGCAGATTTCTTTTAATTTTTTTAAATCAATCGAGAGGTACTTTACAAGAATGTTTGATCTGATTGGAAACAGACCCATAAAAAAATCAACCCAACACACACAAATAATTAGAGCCCTGATCCAAAAGCAACCTGAAGACAGCCAATCAGAACAGACCTGAGGATAATTAGTCCAATGCAAAATGCAGTCGACCTGAACAGACTCTAATAAAGAAAGGACAACAATGCTGGCAGCAGCATGATGTGCCAACAATTAACAGGCACACAGGGTCAAAATGAGTAACTACACGTCAAGTTTGCCTGCACTGCACAGGTTACACTCTCCATTCATGTCAGGAGCTGATAGCAAGTCTGCTCAGATCCACCAAGTTATTAGCCATATTAAAACACAGACCTGAGACCAGCTGAATACAACAGAACCCCAGTGGACCGCAACCATTACAGCCGCAGACATTACTCCCAGCTTCTGTCTTTGTTTTGAATTTCATCATCAACATACTGCAGCGAGTCCGGTATTCAACCGCTTTCAACAACACACAAATTTGCATTGATGTGGAGTACACTGGAGGGTTTATGCAAACACACATACACACACTCAGACAGCACTGTGGGTCACACAATCCTGTTTTCAACACATCAGCGTAAAGCCAAATCTGGAAGTGGCACAATTCTGAAGGAAATGAATTATACATGTGTTTCCACGGGATAATATGTCTCTTTTGGAGCGGTCTTGCTGGATATGGGTGGTGGGGTTTGTTGACTGTGTCCTGCTCCTGAAAGCACTGGCCAGGTCAGTGGCTACCCATGTGGGATGACAGGTTACCCTGCTGATGTCTGCCTTTTTTAGAGGTTAGAGCTCGACGGGACTGGAAAGATTCCCTGCATCCGCTCGATGACATGAAATATCTGCCGTGACACCCCGTTGGGGGGGGGGGGGTTTCCATAAAAAATTCTGCTGACACCTGCAGACGTCGACTTCTATTACTCAGCAGACATCAGCAAAGTCATTTTCATTGGCTAGTCTTCCACTGTCACCTGTTATCTGCTCTACTTCCTTTTTTCTTTCTTCTTCTTCGATAAACAGAGGCGTGTCACTCCAAGCCAAATTTAAGGATTCCTGAAAGCTAAAGATATTTCCACACCTAAGCATGACAGTCATTTACTTCAATTGCGATTCATTGCTGCGTGACTGTCAGCGTCTGCCCCTTTCTCCTCTGTTTTGAGGAAGAAGAAACTCTCAGATGTTGCTCTCCGTCGACGCTGTATTGCCTGACATTGGGGGGACAGGGGTCACCAGGTACCATCAATAATACTGACAACTCGTGTTTAGACAGCAGCTCCATGGGTTTATAATAAATGACAGGATGGTAACGCTGTTTTCCAGCACGAGCTATGCAAGCACTTTTCCTGGATGCTCTTCACTAAGTATGAATCCGAAAGTCATCGAGACAGTTGAGTACATGTTATTCCCAACAAATGTATACTGCAGCCTATGAATTGAACCTTATCGTACCACTTCACGCGATGACTAACCATTTGTGCAAAGGTTTGAAATTCTGTCTCACAACATGACTTGGCAGCTTGTGTTTATAACTGAGTACATCGCTTCAAGGAAAGATCGTCCAAAAGTGCACCCCATCCCCGTATTTAAATGTAGAAAGCTTTTCAACCTGCCTTCAAGTGCAGCCGTTCAGAGCAACTACACTTTTGCCTTCTGACACCGTCGAACAACACCTTGCACAAAACACACTTGTAGATCTTTATTTGAAAACTTCCAACCTCTTGCTCTTAGGGAGTTTGAAAAAGCATCTGCCAAATGAATATAATGTATATATAATGTAATTTATATAAGGTCTGAAACTTGCCTGTTCTGTATTGTAAATCTCCACATGAAGAATACAATGATTCACTGACATTCAAGTGCTGCACCAAGAGTCATTTTATTCGGTCTGTTCTACTACAGTTTTGCAGGTCTTTTCTAAATGCTGCCAGTACGTACAGCAACATTTATAGTTTATTTCCTGGCCTCTTGTCTCATTTTTTTTTGGCCTTTTTTCAGCGCTGTAATATTATAATTTGACTCAAGGCCACAACATGTCAAAATGATTTATACTTGTGAGTAAAAGGCCATGCATCAATAATTAAACGACATTCGTTCCTTCAGACTAACAGGCGTTCCTCCAAGAAATCTTATTCACTTAAATAATTACTGTGATCTTAACTCACACGAATGACAAGTAAAATGTTGATGCTTACATGGTCACATAAATGCAATATTCATGCTGGTATGCCGTCAATGTCTTTGCACTTTGGTAACAAAGCTAGAAGAGAACGGCTCAGAAGAAGGTATCCCTCCCCACAGTCAGTGCAACCTTGCTGGCCTCAGCAACTGTCGCTGTCTTAGATTTATCCTTCACTCCGGCTTTACAAGGACTTTACAGATACTTTATTTTTGCTACTTGGTTGCTCAGAGAAATCACATTTTAGTGAGTGAAGAGGCAGGAATCGAGCTTAAGACAGGAGACTGGATTCGCACTGCATGAATACTGCTAACACGTAAGTTTGTGTGTGTGTGTACAGTGAATATCACATGGTTAGAGATTTCATACTTAATACCACAAACAATCATTAATTCAACCTCGAGGGCCAATAAAATCAGTAAAGCAGAGGCTATTAAGAGGGCTCAAAATGGTGTGCGCATAATGTCTGCAGGGACAAGCAACTGCAGCTTTTTCATATCTGGATGCTGCTCATTTCTCTATTTCAGCTTTCAGGCCCCTTTAGAAAATTTCAAACTCTACCATCCTTTGTCTTTTTAAACGCTGCCGACTTTTGTGTCTCTTCTCCTGAAAGACAAAGATGAATCTCTGCTAAACTGCCATGTCTGTTTGCTCTCCTTTTTCTGTCCCCTCAAGATATGTCTAGTGGCAGATCAGCTCCACATCCAGCAGCTGAAACACTATTTGCACTGCTGCCGTTCCACAGACCAGAATAAGCTACGCAAAGCACTGAATGTGACTATAAAGAGTCAGAATCCAGTGCAAATGGTTAGAATACCACCAACCTGGTGGTGATGCTTAACTAGACCTCTGTTTTGATGGCTCTGCCCAGTTTCAGAAGGTTGGAGGGTATAAGGTTAGTCAGGCCTACAGATACCATTTCACCATCTGCTACTCCCTTTGCCACTGATGCTTTCTTTTCATACGAGTCGGGGGGAAAACAATCACCCACATCTATGTTTTACTGCCCGTTTCTGCAGATACAAACATTTGCAGGAGTATCCATCCGTCCAGCAATAAGCGCTATCATGCTTCAACCCTCACTGCCCCCAGCTTTATAAAGTATTCTGCAGCTTGCATAAAACAGTGCTTTTCTGTCTTTCCCTTTCGCTCCCAGCTCCCATTTTAATCATGTCGTGTCACAAATATGAGGATTATGAGATTTGCATTGTTTCAACATGAAGCAGACTGGAGGACTACTTTTTATTTGTGTCAAAATGATCGCTTTGTTCAAAACAAACAAAAACATGCATGCACATGCATACTCCAATCCAGACATGCACACACACCATGCACACAAACGTGTAGCGGTGCAGAATTAGAGGTTTTAAATACAGGGCAAGGCCCACACTGGGATTTGAGAGGGGAAGATCCCAGCAGCAGCAGTAGCAGCAGGCTCTCGGCTTTGTCCAGCTCAGCTCTCTCAGCACACATCATTAATAACCTCACAGAAGAGGAGCGGAGAACAACTGTTACTCCTTTTGATTTATGGCAGAGGCTCTGTATTTAAGAGTGGATCCAGAGCTTCACAACACAGGCCCGGACCAGCGGTGAGTAAACCACAGTCCCCGGTGTGCAAAGGTCAAGGTTTGTTTTCAAAGAGGTCATCTTGTTCTGGATCAGGGGATGGCGAGGGTAGGGGAAGGGGTGCGGTTTCCAGACTGACATTAACATCCTGCTGTTTTCAATTCGCCTCCCGGATGGTGTTTGTCCCTTCGGCGACTCTCTGTTCCTCTCTGTCGGCGCTATTTCAAGAGCAGCGTGCCTATGGATAGATCAATATATACCCAGAGCCAGCAGAGAGCATACACCCTTCCTACTGCAGTGCAGAGGAGGGGATGAAAGGTGTGCTAACTCCACAGTGTTCTGGGACACGCTGTTTGAAACTCCCTTACAAAGAGGTTTCCAGGTTTGGAGAGCCCAAGAAAGCCAAGTCAGGTAGAAGCTTTAATGATAAACAGTCTGAGAGTTTTGTTTGTTCTCTGCCTCCAAACTTTATTCGAAGGTAATATTCAAGTGACACTTAAAGATAACCAATCTTAGGGGGGAGGTGTAAAAAAAGAAGTGCAACAAGTTTACCGAGGACGGAGAGAAGATGATGGACAGGCGTGTTTTTGATAGAGCGAACGGGGACGACGTCTTCTCAACAACAGCATCGACAGGCGAGGATGGAGGATGTCTGTCACGCTCTCTCTGAGAAATCTATCTGGGCCTGTCAGCCATCTTCCCCATACAGGCTTCAGAGGCAGGAAAATAAGCGAGTGAGAGGGACAGAAAGGGCAAGAGATGGAAACACAGACACAAAGGCAAAGGCAGTGACTGTGGGGTATGAGCTGTATGAGGAAAAAAAAGGGAATAAAATAATGCAAAAAAGAAAAAAAAAAAAAAGCCCTGAGTCATGCCAGAGCGGGTAGATAAAGCCAGGAAATGTACAAGCATCAGCATGAGTACAAAGTTAAGAATTTTTGTTGCAGCAGCAATTAAAAAGCACTATCTCTTTGTGCAAGGGTAGGAGGAAAAGATAAACCCTGATCATGTCAACTTTCTGGTGGTTCTGGTGAAAGTTGAAAGCTCCAGAAAGGATCAGATTGAATCCCCTCATCAAACCTTATCATTAATTCACACATCGAACCGGAGTTCGCCTTACGTTATCTCTGTGTATAACGAACGGGCACCAAATCTGGCTTGAGGATCCTATTTTCTATCTCAAGCACTTTTTACATTTTTTCATCCTATTCTGGGAGGAGTAAGAGCCTGTGTTTAATTGGATTTTTTGGTATTATCCTGTCTCCTTCGGGGGAAACACCTGCAAGCTACATAGCAGTTAATAATGCAGCTAAATACAAAGATTTTAACAAGCTTATGCTGTAATTAGGCTCGCTGAGGAGAACACCTCTCTGTTGCTATTAAGCTACGGGCACCTGATGTAGACAGTACAGGGCATAATAGAAAAGTATTGATCTTACAGCGTTACATAGATTCTCTATTATTATTGCTATTATTTTAGAGCTGCTTGCAGTGTTTACTGAAGAGCACCAAGGCAGGGCATGTCTGTTGCCGCTCTATTGAACATAATATTTTTTATCTGTTTGGCCTGTTTAGTTATGTTAAGACAACAGGTGCACATTAATACACAGGCTAACCCGGCACCCTTACGCTGATATTTTTAAAAGGTTAATGTTAATGTGTATTGACTCTATGAATAAAGAAATTAATAACAAACAAATTAATCCAAGCCATCATATAAAACTGCACTTGACCATTAGCCATTGAGCTGTAACAGCAGCAAGCCATATCACAACATCCAGGTGGTCTGTGCCCCTGATCTAACCACGCAGGGGAGGGAGTGTCACATGACGCCAGTCCTCTACCTCAACAGTCCGCCCACTTTTGAGCAAGCCAATCATATCTGGAGGATTTCATTTAACTCACTCATGCAACTACACCCTGCCCATATTCCACGTCGCATGGAAATGTGTCACATCATGAAGATGAAGATGCTTCACTGTGACTTGAAGTATGTGTTCTGCACTGTATTTCATTCAGTTACGTTATCCGAACAAGGGAACTCTTGGCTCCAGCCTTACAGTATGACCCATGACATGGCCTGTTAGAGGAAAATACATAGTGAGCAGAGCTTTAAATTGGATTAAGGCAAACAGCTCTAAAATCGCAGGTAATCCTCATGACAGTAAAGAGCCTGCGGGGATTTTGGGTGGACCTTTTACCTGGTCATCTGAAAGGCCAGGCTGCTGAATAGCCCCTGGTTCAAGGAACCTATTCCCTCTCACCAGACCACACAATTCTCATATTCCAACGCAGTAAACAGAGCGAGAGATACTTTGTCAGCACTTTTGTCACATCATACTTTATTACAAGGTTAGCCGAAATGTCAGCCGCTCTCGCTGTCGTGGCATTCAGTTTTATGGCTACATTGAAGCTTTCACAGAAAATGTCTCTTGTCCAGAAATGGACTTAACTCGGTGTTTTATCTACATGCACTCAGCATCATAGATCAGGATCATGCCTGACAGGGCAAATGTGATAAAAAAAAATAAACAAAAAAAAACACTAGAAAGCAGATTTAGATCCATCATAAATAAAAGCTAAAGACTCAGGGTCTATAGGGATGATCTAATGATAGGAATAAAAATAATTAAAGCAAGCAAGGTTGGCATTAGCAAACATGACCCCAAACAATTACATAAAGAGAATATGCTGTAATATCTGTTCTCCCTAAAGATGACAGGCACTTAAAACCATCAGGTTCTAATGAAAGCTCTGACAAAAAGCTATAACGTGAACCTTGAGATTTTTAGTCCAGTTTAGCTTCTAATGCCGTTTCAGAAAAAACACAATTATCATGTAATTGGTGGTTGATATATTAGGGTGTACAGTGTGGCAGGCGTAAAGCACCATTAACCCTCTATATAGATCCGCAGATCACTTTATGGGTCTTGTTGGCAGAATGCTTTCTGTGAAGGCGATTTTTCAAGGGCCCTATCAATATCCAATGGCAGGGTAAGCTCTGAGGGCAGAGTCGTGAGTGATGAGCGCAGCGCTGTCATCATGCAGAGAAGGCTAATGGGAAAATAGTCCCAGCGCCTGCTCCTGCATTGCACATACGATTACAGACACGCAGTGGGAAGAAAAAGGTTGTGTTAAATGCCAGCTGATGGCTAGATTATGAATTCTCTCGCTGTATGACGTAGTATCAGTACAATAAATACTGTAATCTGCAGCCTGCTGGATTTTCACAGAGCTGTAAAAGACGAGATTGAGTTACGGTGACCTGCCCATTTCCCTGACGTGGCCTACAGTGTGTGGGTGGATGTGGTGGTGGGCGGAGGAAGACGAGAGCGCATGGGGTTGAAGGAGTCAAGGTTCCCCAGAGGGGGGGCTGGATGGTAACATGGAAAGAGGCGTAATTAATCTCCAGATGGGTGAGGGGGCGCTGGGCAGGAGAGTGTCTGTGTCGTGCCTCTCTATGGTCGGGTGTTTCGTGATGGCCCCCCACACCCTCCTCACCCTGAGCCCCTGGGGCCATCCTTCATTCTTATTTATGAGCTTCCACACGGCCACTCAGCTCTGCTGTACCACCTCTGCATCGATCCCTCAAGGTCGACAAGGAGCTCAGCTGCTGCCGGTGAGCTGTTTGCACGAGCAGCTACAAGAGGAGGGGTTGGCATGTGTGTGTGTGTGTGTGTCTATGCGGAGACTGTTGCGGCTTCCAACAGCATTTCCGTCTGTCTTGTTCAGGAGGGGGTTTACCTTTGAACGGCCATGCAGCAAAACCCCAGGGTGCCACACCCAGTGCTGCTGCAGAACCACATCAGGACAAGGATTTCCACGCAGGAGAGTGCAGCAACACTATAGGACCCTCAGGACTGCAAGTTTGGTATTAAAGTCAGAAACAAGATGTGTGCCCTGAAGATAATGCAGCATTTCTACTGACAGACACTTGATTCAGAGGATGGTAGAATGGTAATGAGGGGAAATTACAGTGAGGACAGGCCTAATGACCTTCGCCCCTTTCAGCTCAAGCCTCTCTCCTCACAACTCTATCTTCCATATGTCAGAGCTACTGCAGCCTTCAGCCTATTATATCCTTCTGTAACTCAAATGATTCATCTTCCAAAACTCGGTGCTTCTCGGCGTCTCCCACACATGCCCGCCTGGTACACAGTGACTTAGGCAGCAAAGTTTTCAGTCGAGCTGTGAGCAAAAGTCTGCAGCGTCATCCCCCTTCTTAAAGAACTTTGTGGCCTTTGTGCATAACTGAGCGGCTCAAGGTCAGAGGTCAGCAGGGAGAGCAGTGGGATTCAAGTTGAGAGACAATGTCATCGCTGTAGCCTGGCAGGGAGATTCAAGCTGCGGGTAAGAAGTTCCTGCTCTCCCCTCAGGGGTGGACAGGCACTGAGTGACGCAGAGCACATAAACCCTGGCGGACTGAGGCGCTACATTTCATGTTGTTACTCACGTTGCTCTGGAGCATCTCCAGTGACTGTCAATCCGTGAGTCACACCTGGCTTCCAGTTTCCCGCAAACTGTTGTCCATTTGTCTCCGGCTTTGAATTTCATGCAGAGGGATGATCGTCTGTTCTTTCTCAGGGCACCAAAGGAAATACTGTATTTGTGAAGACACGTGGAGTGAAATATCCCTGGCTTTTCCACGCAAATAAAAACATACACTTGAAAATGAGGATCACAAAACACACTTTACACTAGCATGCCATTTTTTATATGCTGTTGAGTTTGGCTTTTTTTTTTTTACTGTATGTACAGCAGTGTGGCCACTTCCTGTATTTTCATTATGTTACCCACCCTTTTGATTTATGGTGCATCTCAACTGATATTGATTGTGGAATAGAAAACCCTACATTTGGTCATTAGTTTTCCAGCTTTGCTGTGTAGAACTGAATTATATTGTGTGCTTCTCATATTTTATAGCAGCCCAATGCGCTCGTAGGGCGGTTTGAGCAGTTGTGGAAACACAGTGACTGTTTATGGTATATTTCCTCTTGAGAAATCTCCCCAGTTGTGTATTTAGACTCAGGTGTCAAGAGTTTTATCTGGTAAAAAAAAAAATAAAAAAAAAATAAAAAGGGAAAAAGCACTGGGGTATGGCAGAATAGGGGCCAGCCTAGTCTCGTGCTCATCCTGTGTTGAAGTAAACATTTTGGAGAAAAGAAAAAAACATGCATGTAATTTCCTGCTCAATGTTTCATATTTCATTTCCTTTGGGACCCGCACATGACGTTTAGTAACAGTCATTGGCATGCATGAAAAACAGCTCCATCAGAATACAATAAGGTGCCGATAATGGAAGCTCTTTATTGCCTCACAACAGTTTTTGTAATCATTCATAATCTACTGCACATTTTTCCTCCACACGAACAGCATCTGTCCCTTGATGTACAAACATTACATGTCCTACAGGCTTTTAGAAAATGCTTGATCCGCTCTGATAATGGTTGCCATGGTGATCCTAATTAAATACAGCTAATTTAAGTCATTCTGCAAAACTGCATTATTGTTCTGCTTCATGTGAGGGAAATCATCAAACTTGATAACGCCTCTGTTCGTTTTCCATTCACCACAGTGCCAATGGGCCATGAAGATGCCTCGCCATCACTCACTAACTTCAGTGGCATGCTAATGATGTGCCCATTGCTTTAATTCTGTTTGTATCGGGAAAACTATCTAGCAGGCACACGGTCATGAATTCCATCAGGGTGCAAGTCATGAGATGCAGGCATGAAGGGCGAATCACTATGAAATGGTTTTGGTAATTTACGAGTGTGATGTGAAAAGAACGTGTGCAATTTCTCAATGGAAAACAGTTTAATGCTTTCACTCAAACTGATTTTAATTTTCTGTGCCTCATTTTGGAAACAGAGGCTTTACACTTTGCGATTTATAAATGTCAAAAAGGCGAGAAAGTTTGACAATAGCCCAGACAATCCATAGCTGGATGGAGTTAAACTGAGTGAAATCCATCAAATTTAGCAGAGTCTGTCACAAAGAAACCAGGGCAGTGACTGGAAAAAATAACAATCATGACAAGCAACGTTATTTTATGTTACTGTGGAAAAAAGAAATGTTGAATTAAAAATACCACTATTTCATAATGACTTGTGTTTAAATATTTTATCAAATCATCTTCCAATTATTTTTTTCTTCCATCTAAATTTAAATGATCCTTTCATTTATAATTCATGTGATTTTGGTTTTAAAGGAACTCCACTGACAGTTAGTATCATTTCCCTGAAGCGCCTCAAAGAAGATTCTGTGCACTTTGTCTATGCCTGACAAATTAAGACCTTCAGAGGGATAAATTGTGAATTACATGACTGTCCAGCCATTCATACATAATGAATGACCTGTCCATTCATACATAATACTGTCGATGCACGCACGTATTCAGTTACACTAATATCTCCTCTCAGCACTATTTGACCGGATCACAATATGCTAGCAACTGAAATTGGCTTATGGAACCAACATGGCTGGCACACTGCATAGTGAAAAGGCCGAGCCGAGCTTGAAAAGAGCTTTGTGGGGGAAATTGAAGAATGCTGAGAATAAATGTTTGCTCTATAGGATGTGCCGGCCACAGTGTGCTGTGCTGGTGAATAAATGATGAAGAGGAAGAAGGCCCTGTCCTGCTGAGCTTGTCAGCTTTGGACAGTTTTGTTTGTGCGTGTCTGTATGTGTGTGTGTGTACAGTGTTGACAGGATAGCTGGCCCACTTGGATTTATATACAGGCAAATTGCATGTCAATGTCAACATTTCATAGGGACTGGAATAATTTTTCTACATATTTGTAAAAATCAAAGATTTATGCTCAGAGCAGATTCTCCTTTCAGCTGTCTGAGTCATGAGCATCTTACTTTGTTTCCTCGTGTCTGTGTTACTGTATCATGAATAATAATAATACTAATACTACTACTACTACTACTACTACTACTACTACTACTACTACTTCTAATAATAATAATAATAATAATAATAATATGTCCATAGTTCTGTATTGGCAATAGCATGTTAAAATGCTGTTGAAAACTTTGACCCACTGGTGCTACAAGATAAAGTCAGTTCACGGAAGTGATTACACAAATCATCCTGAGGGGGACAACAATGTCTTTATCAAATTCCATGGAAACTGAGTGAGACATTTCATTCAAAACTGCAAATGTGAACCTCATGGTGGTGCTACAGGAAAAGTCAGAGGATCACAGAAGTTCGTAGGATTCATCCTCTGGGCGCCACGAACAGACTGACATCGCCATGCATGGAGCCATGATGTTAGCGTGGGTAGAAAAACAATTCCTATTATTGTTAAAAACTAGAAACTACATTTTGAAATGTCCACATCTCCTTGCTGCAAGCCGTTGTTATCATTACTGCCGCTACAAAAAGTTGTCTTCCCCGCAGGGATAATTGCATCTTAGCACGGTTCAGTAATGAGATCAAAACAAACCAGTTCCAACAAATCCATTCTCTGTGCTTAACTCCTCTTTTTGTTATCTAAATTTGCTTTGCATGACAAAATATAGTCAATTAGTTTGAGGTTTCCCATTCATATATCTATATATAAAATGTATGACTCCAAAGAAATCAATTATTCTAGAGAAAAAAAAAAAAGCTAAAAAGGAATTTTGCTGGCTAGCAGTAAATCTGAAGTCATCACAATAACGCCTCAATATCTGTTATTCCCTCATGGATTTAATTATTGAAGGCTGCATTAGACCCTGTCCTGTTGAGTGTTTGTGTGCACACATGCAAGCATACACTACATTAGACACAAGCTGCAGTTACTGGTAGTCTACCACCATCACTAATGCAGCATGGAAACATGGGAATGGATCATGTGCCTGTCGGGAGATTTCTGTCTAGGTCATTGCAACTTAAGGAATGCTGTTTCTACACGGAGTCTCTGGAAGCTCTCGACTGTTCATTCCAGATACTATAACAGACTCTCCAGAAGTACTTAAAGCAGTGATGCGTCAGACAGTACAGCAGACACATGGTGGTATGTCACAAATCCATTGGGATTAGGCTGTTGCTCCCTGTGCAGCACATACAGATGTCAGGAAGTCAAGGACAACATCTTTGACGCAGAGATGCTGCTGATGTCATTTTTATGGCACCGGTAAGAGGATGTCACGGATGCAAAGCTGACATGCACGAGCCCACAAAGAAGTTCTCAACTCCTTGTGGACCAAAGGAGACAGATCTTCAAGGACGTTCATGTTGAGTTTGTCATGTGCGGGTTGATTTTTGAAGACGCCTGAGACATGATGCGTTTGCACCTGCGAGGACATCCACATACACTCAAAACCTGTGGTGTGGCTGTGGGGTACAGGTACCGTATTGTGATGAGCCATGGAGGTGTCACCTGCTACTGTCTGTGGCTGCGTTCCTCTGCTGTGTTGACAGGCACAGGCGGGTTATGGGATAGGAGCGGCGACAGCAGCCTTTATAACTGCAGCAGGTGCTGTCTGTCCAAACTGTGTTCCCTCTGTCTCCCTTCACTCTCCAAACTCCCTGTTTCCTTTTCCCCATCCTCCCCTGTGGATGACTCAGAGTTCTCTATTAATGTTACTCTCACTACCAACAAGCACCTCGAATTCATGCAGGAATAAAGGCGCGGAAAACCATATGTGCTGCAGGTTTGGAAATTATTTAGACCACAATTCCACCAAATTCACATGAAAGAAAAACATCCAGAAACTACCTCATTATATCAGGAAATACTTTAAAGAAAGCAAACAATTTAAAAAAAAAAAAAGAGGAAAAGACTAGCACAACACATCAAAGCTGAAGTGATGGAGTGTTATCGAGCAGCAGCTGTATAATGTTATTTCAAGTCTAGCTAGACAGCTGGAAGATTTATGGGATCATGACTTCCAATCAACCACAGGCATTTTCCATGATGGCACAACAGATGGAATGCCAGCCTGACCACATGTAACATGTTTAATATCATCAGATAAATGAACAAACATACCTAAGCCTGTTTAATCTGCAGTGTCACGCATTTCACGAAACACAACATACACAATGCACAGCTCTACACTCAAGTAAATATAGAGTAAATACACAACAGCGAGTTTGGTGGCGGAGCGACTGTATAGGGAATGACAGTATACAGAAGATATTAAGCTGACAGCTGTCAGTCAGTGTTTTATGCTCCACAAAGGATTAGTCTGTGCATTAACAAACACCTAATTACCCTCAACTGCTTCTCATTCAGATTCCATGAATATTTAATGGAACGCAGTAATGAAATTGTGTAGAAGTAAATTTAGCACAGTGGAGCTAAACAACTATTCCGGGTAAAACTGCAATTATTAAGACACGCAGGCCATCCCAGCATGAGGCCTTTTAATGCAAGAGTAATTAGAATTCGGCTAAATTATTGCCAGCAATAATAATCGTGCAATAACACTCAGTCACAGTTGAGGGATTTAAAACATGATGTACATGCAGTTCTTATCATAAATTTGTTTAGCAATTACGTCCCTAAACCACAGCGTAAACACCAGTAATGACTGGAACAACACAATGTATGGTAAACACATCATTTATATGCTAAAACCCTGTGCCGGCCAGTGACGGAGCTCTTGGTTAGCAAACCACGCTACCTTTTTAACATATCGGCGCATCTTTACAATGAACAGTGGATCTGATGCTGGACGATGCTCTCTGTGTGAGCCACCCATTAGTGTCTTTATTTCTTGTGAAACCCATAAAAAAAAGACATCAAAGGGCTTGTTCACTGATTTTCAGCTGCGTGTTCACATGCATTGTCCTGGACAGGTATTGATCCGCCGAAGAATGAAGAGGAAAAAAATCAATAGCTTTTACATGAATGCACAACAAGCAGTTTTAGTACGTGTGTGTGTGTGCAGAATGAGGTCCATAAGGGTAAAATGTACAATACTGAAAATGCACATACATTCAAACACATGCTGTACGCATACAGTATCTACAGTGTATACACACACTCTATGACCAGTCTCGATACATGTGCATGAGTACCCAACTATATGTATATACATAACACACCTTCTGACATACAGAGAGCACAATAACAACAGAACCTGTAACCTGCTCCTACATCCGTTAACTCTGTCACAGTGAGAAAGTTGGGTGAGCTGGCTGGATTTCTTTTCTCTGGAGAATTGTGGCTGACAGTGGCTTAGGGTCCTCATGATGTACACATTAAAACCATGAAAATGCATCTCTCAGTTTCTGTCTCACACACATCTCTCCTCCCTTTACTGTCTTCTTTCTACCCTCCTTCCTGTCTACCTTTCTGCCTCTCCTCCAAGTGAATTGAGAGGCACACAGAGCAGTCATGGGCCTGATAGATTAGGTCTAAATGACCTGTCATTATATTTGACTAATGGTCAATCAGACCAGATAGAGACACAGACAGACAGCCAGACGCCTGTGCAGATCTAAATCTAAGAACCAATGTGCCGCCATGGTACAGTAGAACGAACAGATCACCCAAACCACCCACAGGATCACCCGTCAGCTGCAGGTCTTGATAGAGTTAGCATGGGTCATGTTCATCACAGTTTTAGGTCTTGTGTAAGGGTCTGTGAACTTCTCTATGAGAATACATTTATTTTCAATTAGAAATTGAAGCGTTATCGATCCATTACAAAGGTTACAGCAGAGACATTACATCTTTTTTTTGTTAAATTTAACGTTAGTGAACTTTGACATACTAATTAGAACTATTTCCTATAGCAAGGAGTCTTGACAGTGCTGAACTTAAAAGGGAACTGAGCCATGGAAGGGCCTAGATTAGAGAAAGCTATCATAGCTTTTTAGCTGTGTTCCATCATCTGCTTTTATCTAAATGCAACTTTCCTTTGTAAGTGTATAAACTGTGCAACAAAAGAGGAACAGTTTACAGATGGTTATGAGACAGGAGTGGATGGTACAAATGTGTCTTTTGAATAAAGTGTGTGAACTTATTGTCCTGTTAGCACCCAAGACAACTGAGCCTGCTAGCTCTGAGAGCTTGTTTTTAATGGGGTGATCTATGTCTACCCCCTTTAGTAACCCTCTCTTAAATGAAACAATGTACAATCCCCAAGAACAAAATCCCAGGGGGAGTAAACAACCCATTACAACAGAGAGAAGCTTGTTATTTATTGTGTTAGTGTGACTGACTGGTGCTGCCCGGTTGGCTAGCATGTTAGCAGTTAGCTCTCCAGCTAGACTTCATTGCAACCTTATAGAACCACATAATTTGTGTATCACTAAGCCTTAAAACACTTGGATCAAACTGTGCGATTGTTAGGCAGAACATTCACTCAATCTGTAGACCAGGATTTGATGTTTTTTTTTACCACGAGGTGTCTGGATCTGGGTAGCACAAACACCACAAACTGGTGAAGGAATGTGCATGGCCAACAAAGTGTCACATCAAAAGCTCCTCCGAGTTACAGTAATCAGGAGAGAGCCTCAAATCTGCCAGAGTGTGAAGCGGTGAGTAATTAAGCCTTGCTGGCACAGCAAACGGGTGGACAAAGGTTTGATTTCACTAATTCCTTCTCCATTTGACAGTGTAAACTTGTCAAAGTACACGTACGTGTGTGTGTCTGTGTGTCTGTGTTGCCATGTATTTCTCACGTTGTGGGGACATAAATCTGTTTACACAGTCACACTGTGGGGACTGACCTTCCTTATGGAGACAAAATGCAGGTCCCCATAATGTAAATCATTAAATCTTAGTGTGAAGACTTGGGTTAAGGTGAGGGTGAGGGTTAGGTTTCAGGTAAAAATAGGGTTAGAGTTAGGAAAGTAGTGGTCGTGGTTCTCATTAGGGTGAGTCTCCAGGAAATGAAGGTAAGTCTATATAATGCTCCCAAAACTGATGGGCTGTTTGAAGGTTGAGACTTGGTTTTAAGGGTTAGGTTAGACTTGGGTTTCAGTTGTGCATGTCGGTGAGGGTCCTCACAAGTGTGGAAGTTCCCTCCTACAGTAAGTAGCGTCATGTTTCATCTTTGTTTTACATCAATAGCATGAAAATGTAATCATGCTGTGTGTGTTTGTGTATGTTGGGTTAGTCATTCCAGTCATATCCAACACATGTACACACACACACTCACAGCTGTCAGTGCTGGGTGTTGTCAGTGTTGCAGCTGGAACAGAGGCTGTCATAGGGACCCGATGTCAAAGCAGATCTGGTCACAGCTGAACCTGGAGGCATAACCAAAGTCCCTATCAATTCTCCTTCCTTTCTGTTCTCCATCTCTTTATTCTCTCCTCCATGATGAGGAGGTAAAGCTCAGTTTCATTCAGCCCTATCTGTTCTTCCACCTCAAATCATGAAAGATCGGTGTCTTTCTAAATAACCATTTTAAGACACAGTCTGTCTGATAAGTGATGTGACAGTAAGGACCAGCGGGAAATGTTTGCAGGGGATTGGAGTCTTTTCCTTGTTTGACACGTGTGCAGAAACCCATGACCCCCAGAGCTCAGTGCTTCCAGGCACATTAGTCACTAAAGCCACATAAAGCCATCTTGCCTCTGCTTTGTCATCTTGGGGAGTTGGATTACATAATCTCTGAATCAGATTATTCTTCTGACCTTCTTTTTCACCAGAATCAAATGGACAAGAGGAGCTCAAAGACTGAAGGTGTGACTCAAAGACAGAGCAACTTAGTGACACCTTCATTCGTTTATTTCTTGCATGTGTACGCCAGCATTATTGTCTTATTATCTGTCCACTACTCTTGCTCCCTTCCTTGACAGATATGCTTTCTTTCCCTTCTGGATTTGGCTTTGTTGGGATTTTGAATTATTCAGTTTTGATTTTTGATGCACTTACAAAGTATTGTTTGTAGGAATTACTTGATGATTGTCTTATTTTAACCCATTGATGTAAAGCAGCTTATTTGCATAAAGTAATCACCCTAATAAATAGATGGAACTCCCTCCAGCTCCTCCACAGTCTACAGTAGACTCAAAAGCAGCTCGTCGTGCTGCTGATGAATGAAATCAAAGAGGATGAGAGAAAAAGAGGGAGTTCATAACCACATGCTTCCATTTCAGAGAGACAAGGAGAGAAAGAGAATAGGCCTGTCCTGTAATGAGTATGAAAGCAGCACATTTTCTTGTGGACATTGTCACAGACTGCTTTGGGGTTAATAATTACGCTCTCAAATTACTCAAATATACTGTAACTATTTCATCATTTTCTCCCCTGTGTAAGGCTCAGTCAGCCCTCTTTGTCTGTGACGACACTCTGATAAGAACGGTTTAATTTTGTTTTTCAATTACAACGATGCGGCCACACCGTACAAACAACTTGTTACGAGTCTGTAGATGGGTTTAATCTCATGGATATACTTGAAAACATATAAATGAACGAAAGTTAATTTTATGTGGCTAATAAGTTAAGAGGGTAACCCATCTACTTCAGAAATGTTGTACCAGATACATGCAATTTCAGCATTACATCTCCAAATGGGATATGTTCGATTAAGGGACCTGCTCAGGGGCATGTCAGTGGTTGTACAGAAATTAAAGCAGCTATAATCTTTATTTTTACAAGAGCTACTTACAGGATGACCATATGAAATGGGTCTTTCCTAGCGATGAACCCACAAAGACTTGTCATTCAAATCTGCAGCTCCCCTCAGTTTTCCAGAGCTCTTCATCAAGTTGTTTAGCTGTCTGGCTGCAACTTTATTGTTTTGCTTCACTCTGACCATCAGTATGGTTTTTCCGCTGCATCAGGCAGCTGTATTTCAGGAAAAAAAAACCTCTGAAAACCCAGTTTACACTGTACTTGCTCAGCACCAAACAGCACATAAACAGGTTAGCGACTAGCTACTGTAGCAGCTGAAGAGACTTTTCCCTAAGGATCTGGTGGAGACTAAAAACAGAATAAAAAGAGAGAGAAGATTGGGTTTGATTGATCAGGCAGCTACAAACAAACAAACCAAACAATACAATAAGTATATACATTATGCAAACTAAGGTATATAATACATAAAAGGTGATGACCCACTAACCCATAGTCCTGTGTGCCATCCCTACAACCTTGAGGATGACAAAGAGATTGATACTAGGACAGAGGAATAACTGAGTGGAGATAATTATGCACCACTGAATCAGTGTCACCGAACAGAGCTGTGACATCATCCGTACTACACCCACACAAACACATCAAAGCAGGTGTGAGAGGGAAGGGGAGGTGGATGGTCAGAAGGGCGGGTGAACCTAGCAACTGCTGCTACTAAATTTTTAAGTGGAAAGCTGGAGGTAGAAGGTCAGCGAGTCCTTGAACAGGTTTACAATCCTGATCTAATCCACACATCTAATGAGGAACAATCAGCTTACACCCTGAAGGCAAGGCCACAGGACCTGGACCTGTGTAGACACAACTCGCACAAGCAAACAAACCAAGAAATGTTAGCTGGAAAAGCTTTGATCAGAGTTTCTATAACAGCTTGTAGATGGTGTGAGTGTGTGTAGACTTATATACATATGCAGCCATAGTAAAAGATAACAGAGTTTAAATGAGATAACCTGCTTCAACATACTCCTTTGTTTCACTCCCTCATCACTACTGTGGTTCCAGCTCTGCTCTCCAAATGAGAATGTGGCTCCTGTCCAGCAGAAGCAATGATGCCTTGGACAACATCCATAATAAGGCACTGGCCAGTGACACTGACGCTAAATTACTCCCAGAGACACCATTTCCACCTGCTGGCCTCGCAATATAGCTGAATATGTGTTTGTGTTATCCGATTGAGTCTGGTAAATGAGCTTCCGAGAGGACGACACCCTCCTCTGCTTGCTCTGATTGCTTTACCACTTGTATTATGATTATCAGAGCAAGCTAACCAAAAAAAAAAAAAAAAAAAACTCACCATACTCCTCCCCACTTGGTCACTCTATCCTACTTTCTCAGCTGCTCCTTTCCTCCCGTCTTGTCTGCACTATTAGTTTGTGCTCCCTGCCCCCATCAAATCAATCTCGGCTCCTTAGCAGTGTGAAGCGCCTCACTTCACCACACCTGCTGCTATGATTAAACGGACATGGGACACTTGTGTGTGACCTATCCATCATGCATGTCTCACACTATATGTGTGTGGGTGCTGGATATACTGTAGGAACCGATGGTGATCTAATGTTTGGTTTTGCATTTGCTAATTAAAAAAATTGTTGAGTGCAAGTAATTTGATGACAATCAATCATTGTTTTTTGTATGTGCGAACGTGCATGTGTACTCTTTTATTGTCTGGATGTTTAGGTTATTTGGAATGGGCGTGTTTTTTAAGCATATGGACCTACATGCTAGAGGAGAAAATCAGGTGTTGTAGTATAAAGAAAAAGGAAGTCAACATTGACCTATTTCAACTTATATAACACACTGAAGTTACAGCACACATGTAACAGGAACACACTTATTTTAACCCATGATCTTTTCCTAACCCTAACCATGTAGTTCTGTTACTTAAACTTAAGTAAACTAGGGGTGCTTTAGCAACAGTAATGCACTTCTTTTAATGCCAAACAACCCTCTTTTCCTAAACTGAACCAAGCAGTTTTGCTGTCTCAACATAATCAAGTAGAATTGGTGTCTAAATCTAAGCAAGTATGAGCGCTTCACAACGTTAACCACGTAAGGACAAACGTCCAGTGTGAGGAACGCAGATGTGTTGTACATGTGTATGACCTATGTGTCAAGCTTCGCTCACTTTAGGCTGTACGTCAGGGGCCTCAGGGTCTCCAGACATGATGCATAGGCAGTGGCCTCCAGCGTGACATCTTACACATCAACCCTGGTGCAACTTCTCAGTTTTCGCTATGTTGTATTTTCATCATCCAACGAAAACAAATCAGCTTTCTTAATTAGACAGGCAACATGGGTATCGTCGCGTGAGGGCCTGGATGCTTCATGCATAAGTGCGCTTTTGGTGAGACAGTTCCTGTCTGCGAGCTGGACAGAAATAAATCTGCAATTCCCACTCCCCTCCCTGCTGCGTCCACCTCGCTCTTTTTTCTGCTTCATAACTCTTCATGTCTGCCCATCTGGCTAGCTGCCTCATTTCCATTCTTTGCATCTCTTTTAATTTTGTTTTCTATCCCCTCTTTGTTTTTTTCATTTCTTCCCTTGAATCCCTTTGCCTTGTTCACCTTGAGAGGTCTCCTCCACCCCCACCTCTTCCCGTGTGAGAGAGTATCTGTTTCAGAGCCAGAACACATAGAAATGCTGCTCATGGACAGAAAGGAAACATCACCACCACCCTCCCCATCCGCCCGCCTCTGCCTCCGTCCCCCTCCTCCTCTTCACAGGGATCCATGCTGTCTAGATAGATGTGAATGAAGGTCATCTTGTGGCTGACGAAGAGCCAAACACATTGCTAGTCTTTCTCAGCAATTCAAATACTGGAGCACTGCTCTGTTTTCTCTGCTTAAGCTATGTATACAGCTGTGTAGACAAACAGCACCAACAGTCACTGCAGTAAACTGATACTACAGGGTGTGTGCATGTGTGTGTGCACCTATATTTGTTTGAAACATGCATGCATCTGTGTGGTTTACGAACAAATTGCAGAGACCTGTGGTTGCATGGGGCGATTATAATCAACAGCTTAATGGTTGATGCAGACCAACTGAAAATGTGCTTGTGGCTGCAGGGCAGCACTTCCGTTATTGATCCTCAACACCCACAAAGGCATGCAAAGTGGCTGTTTAAATGCCTGACATAGGTTTCATGAACAAAATCAAAATGGCTGCATATAATTGCAGGACTTTGAGGTTCTTTGAGTGAAATGAATCTGTACTATAAGTGCTGTCAAGCTCTTATTTTCCCTTCCAGCAATGACTGTAACAACACCGCAAAAAGTAAGTCCCCACAGCACAGTGGATAATGCTTGCATTTCTATGCATTACATCGCTTACTATACGTCCATGTTCCCTCTCCACTGAGGCTGTTGGACATCTCTGGCTTGACTTATAGAAAAGAAAATTAATAGGGCAAATCGGTCTTAATGAGTCTAAATCCGCTAATAAAGAAAATGAGCTCTCAATCAGTCAACCAGGCAGTTTCTATTTCACCCTCTCTCTCCCAAACGCTCTGAAGTAATGTAAGAGAGGACCTCGGGGGAGGACTTAGCAGATACAGTGCTCGCTGTATGTGTTCATTCACTTTCATAATCCCTCTCATATTTCAGACATTTCCGCAGAGCATCAAGCAGTACATGTGCTCTCTGCAGGACGTGCTGTAACTCCAGTCTGATACAGTTTTCTCCCAAAGGCCTGCTCAAGCATGGGTTTTCTGGGGGAACTTAAACATTACAGTATGGAGATTGGATATCATAGATAACAGAGTTGTCTTTTTTGCTCCTTGGTTCATGAAATAAACATCTGCTGACACATCAGATGGTCACAGAGAAGCTGCAACCAAACGCTGGGCAAACCTAATTAAAAAGATAAGATGTACTGACTATTATAACCACTCATTATAAGTCCACTCTGTAAGCTTGCTTCAGCCCTCGCTAGAGCTTGAGGACTCCACAGGGGTGCATTTCATGCTCGATTAAATCATTACATGATAATAACATGGTTGTGTATTGATGTGCATTTTGGCAACAGGGTCATGTATCGATCTGCCTTTGATTATCATGAGGGTCATTTATTGACGTCTTCCAACCAAGATCAATCTGCACCCTTTAGGAGGTTCAATAGTACGCTGCCTCTTCCTCAACCTCCCGCACCTCTTTATCATAGTTACTGTGCCAAAAAACAAAAAGAAGGTTGGATGGGTTCAAGGTATGATTAGAGCTCGGTATTGAGTTTGAACATTTTTCAGTGCCAGTTCCAATAAAGTACTGGAGTTTTTGGTATTGATAATATTTTCAAGACCTATAGTTTGAGACATATAAATGGGTTTTCCAACCAAAAAAAAAGCAGAAAATGCCAAACTTTTCAATGTATCAGCGATCAATGTTGTACCAGAGTAGAGCTTCAATTAAAAAAAAGTAAAAGTTATGATTTGGACCAGGAAAAATCTGATCAGAGACACTTCGATCAAAAACTATTGAGGTTTGAAAACCCAGTTACTGAGTTACTGAAGTCTTTACTGATAGAAATGATAGCAGTTGTGTCTGTGTGTGTGTGTGTGTGTGTGTGTTGTATGTCTGCAGTGCAGCGTCAGCACCCAGATGAAGTGTCCCTAATAGGATCCCTGTGGGATTCCTCAGCAGCTTTTCACAGCGATCCTGCACGCTGTCAGCAGTCAGTACTGACAGAGCCTAAAACTAAAGATGGGACATGCTACTCTCCCTCTTCCTCTCTTGCTCCCTCTCTCCACACACACACACACACACACACACACACACACACACACACACACACACACACACACACACACACACACACACACACACACACACACACACACACACACACACACGCTTACATTGAGTATACACGAACACACAACCATCAGTCATCAAAATGCATGTCAGCTTCCAGTGGAGTGTTTTGGAGTGTTTAGATGAGTCAGGCAGCCATAATTATTGTAGCTTGCCAAAATGTTAACACCCTCGTCTACCTTCCAGAATAATTGGATATGTCTTCCTTCCTGCTTCCTTCAACTAGTGCTTCAGTTGTTGTCTTATTTTCTCTCCGACACATGAAAAATGGACAGCTACTTAACAAGCTTGCTAATATGGTGCTGTTTGTGTGACAGGCAAGACGGTATCAGAAGTAGTTAGACTTTCAAAGACACTAATTGGGCTTCGTTTCACCATGGGGGGAAATGGCAAGCACATAGGAGGTGCATTATTCAACTTTTCTAAATGTATAATATTACTATACATACATTTAACCAGTTACTTTAAACGCCCTGGTCTGTGGCCTATTAAAAATGTAATAGTAGAATATATAGTGAAATAAAATAGGTCCAGACAGAGCTGTTTTTGTGGGCTGCACAGGGGATGCAGAAACATTAGCCGACAGAATAACCCCCCCCTGTGCAACATAATGTATCTCAGAGCCTGAAGGACTGGCTGCTGAACATTATAAGAAGTAATTAACCAGCTCCTCTGTTTAGCTAATTGGAGATTGGAAGTGTGATAGTCATTAGCAGCTCCCATTTTCTTGTCATGGCTCCACAGCACAAAAATAAAAGAAAGGGTGAACACTTTCTGAGAGTGTGTGCAACTCAACTGGAATTTTCTGGAAGCGAACAAAGGCCTGAATACAGAAAGACAAATTGAGAGGACATAATATGAATGCCATTTTTCCTATTGGGTTCTGCTTGCCAGAGTTCACGGTCCGTGCCAGCTGGCTTTCATCCTAACTCACTGTCTATTGTACGACTGATGTAGCGAAGACATCAGTGTAAAAGCAGATCAGTGTCTTTCAGTGATCAATTGAATTGAGGGACAAAATGATGTTAACACATCCGTGTGACCACAGAGTAGCCAGTAGAAACACATTATCTCTTAAATATGTAACAAAGCAGTACAGAGGCTGGTTCCTGCTGCGCTGATAACACACAGTGGCAACACATATTTTGTTACAGCCGCTCTCTTGTATAGTAATGTCCACTTTTTTGCAAGCAAGCAGGGTCTGTTCAGAAGCCCTTTTGCCCCGCTGTATGGTGGGTATTAAACCATAAGCCAAAGGTACAGATAAAGGACACATCCTCCTGCTAAAAATGTCTTGGCATGAGATCAGTGCAGCCCAGCTAAAATAAGCTGCCGCCATGCCTGGAATGATTTCAATATGGTGCAAATGTTCTACTTAAGGAAGGCAGCTTGGAAGAACAGTAAAGAAAAGTCAAACCATGCCTCCCATCCCTCTTCCCCTCTCTCTTGCTCTCTCTCGCTGGTGCCATCTTGAGACTTTTGCCCAAGACTTTTTACGACCAAAGCTGCAGGGTGTAAAGAAAAAAAAAAAAAAAAAAAATTCATCCAAAACACAGAGGAAACAGATCAGAGCTTGACTGCTTAGCCGTGCACTGGTTTTAAGGATCAAATTCAGTTCAGTTGTCTCATGATTATTTCATTAAGCGTGGAATTTTACGGTAGCCTTGATCTGGATTTGTTTTCATGTTTTGAGCCTCATTTGATCATTCACACTTTATGCAAAGCACATTCATGTGCCTTCAAAAGAATAAAACTATTGCCTTTTATAACAAGAAATCCCTGTATTTTGGATTTTGTTCATTTATTCAAAATGTCCAAAGCTTTATCCATTTGGTGGTTAATTTTTAATTTAATACATAGAGTATTTGAGTTTTGCATTAAATATTCTATTTCTTTACAAAAAATAATCTAAATACAGCACTACCAAATGCAGATGCACAGACATTTAACTTAATCATAACAAAATGCCAGATGCTCATCAGGCCTGTACATGAATACGCACAAATATATGCATTCAGACATGGAGTACATGCAACACAGGCAGGAGAGCGCACACACGTCCATGGATATATGTTTAACAAGGGTGGAAAGCAACCACCTCAAGGGAAACATAGGTTAACTTTCTACACCATGTTAAGTACAGCCTCTTAAATCCAAGCGCAATCAAAAATAAGTAACTCAGACCTGTAGGAGTACACAGCTACGCAGGCAAAAACAAAATATAAATATATTCAGTACACGCACACACTCACACCCTATCATAGTGCAGAAACATTAAAAGTCTGTACTGTGGTTTGAGCCAGGATTTTACGCTCATTATGAATTCATTATACATTGTTGTGGATAAGACCATCAGCTTTGTCTCAGTGCAGAGTGCATCCAAGAGTCTGACTGCATGTCTGAGGCTGTTTATGTCAGATGCCTCCTCCTGCTGACAAAATTACTCCTCAATACCTTCAATCTTTATTTTGTGGCATCACAGCGCCTTCACTTCTCCGATTCTGTGTGTGTTTACAGCCCAAGGACGTCCATGCGGCAGATGCACTTGTCACACGCCTGGATGTATGTGAACATGCGGGCATGTGTGTGTCAGCATACTGTGTGTGGTATGTGTGTGTGTGTGTGCGACATTCTACCATCCTCACAGCATCAGACATATCCTCAAGGTCGCAAATCAGGCCAGGTGGCCATTGAGAAAGATTAAAGAGACATTCCTAAAAAAGGAGACACTTTTGATTTATCATATGAAGCCAACAGCCATGGAAATCTCTGAAAGGCAGCATTAAAAAGTTATGAAGCGGGGATTTGGGCAGAACCTGAGAGATTTTAGACTAAACTCCTAAACACTTCTACGTGTTACAAAAATGATGGTGGTGAAAGTGAAGGAGGACATGTCAGGAAGAAAAGTGGGGGAGGGAAGGAGAAGGAAAGAGGCAGAGTGTAAGCGAGACAGAGACATTAAACCCCCACTAGTCCCCTCTGACAGATGCTAGCTAGGGCGGCATGCCAGGGAGGCACAGTCTTAAGGTGACAGGCTCTGCCATAGTGAACAAAATTGATAATGCCATATGACTAGAGGAGAGCAGCCATGGATTCTAGTCACGAAGCCAGAACGAGGAATAATCCTCCTGTCGCTGTTTGTAGGACACGTTTTTACTGCCCCGTAAGACTGGAAGGAGGGGAGAGGAAAAAGAGGAACAGGGAAGTGGAAGAAGGTGGAGGAGATGGAAGGAGGAGGGGCATGCTGCGGGAAAGGCCACGCTGATGACCTCCGCCTTTTCCTCCCCCTCGTGTTGGGTGCAACCCTCTCACTGAACGAGCAGACGCACACTCCATCCTATCTCCTAATGCTCGCTTTCCTCGACAGCTACACAAAGGCTGACAAAACTATTCCTCGTGGCGTTTCAATCCGATAAAAACATGCTTGGGCTTTACAAGAGAACAGAGCAGGTGGCACTGAGCATCCCTTTTGTATGCTCACACTGAAGAGCAGTGAGTGTGTGTTATCACAGATGCTTTATAGAGATGGGAATTGTGTGAAATGCAGACTCACAGTTACCTTTTCCCCAGGTACAAAGAGGGACCAGAGGAGGCAAGGGGAGTGGGGGGGGGGCTGTTCTGTCGCGAGAAGCAATTAATTTGGAATGTGCAGCACCAGGGGCTGGGAGGTTAGACTTAAATGGACCACAGCCAGCTACAGAGACCAGGCTTAATTGTTTGATTGATTGGCCGCGACTGCAAGGCATATTTCTGCGGCCCCTCTGCGCCGATCAATGAGTCAATGAGCGCCGCGCCAAACCTCGCAGCTTCCCGGCCTCGCGATTCAATTAATGTGGAGGCCTTGGTGGCCCCAGCCTGCGATCGCGTTACACCCCTGGAGACAAGCCTCTTTCTTTCTCATTGAACTGGGAGCTTATTGCGGCAAATACAGGCAAGGGGGCAGGGTGTGTGTGCGAGGGGAGGGGCTGAGAGGAAGGAGCAAAGGGGGCGGGTACGTTGGCTTTATTAGATTGGTAACAGACACTACATACTGTATTGGACACAAATCGAGTTACCCTCCTAATCTGTCATTTAAACAAATTATCTTGGGTGGTGATGCATCAGCAGTATCGCTGCTCTCCAGGGAGTTGAGGTGAGGGGGAGGGATGGAGGAATGGAGAGAGGGAGGGGCAGCGATGGAGGGCTAATAGAGACACAGGAGAGACTGACACTTTGTCAGGAGAGCAATGGAGGGAGGAAAAGATGGCGAGGGGTGACAGGGGATAGAATACAATCCGAGGTCATTTTGAGGCTGTTGTTTGTATTCACCTGCTGAATATCTCTGACTACAGACAAAACAACTTAAAAACTGTGATTACTAGCATCTTAAAACAGTACAGTATGCACTACTGGCATGCGACAATTGCTGAGCTGAATATTTGACAACAGAAAGAATGTAGTAATGTACAACTGAATGATTGAAAAGCGGCACTACGGAGAGATGGAATATTATTATTCCAATATTATTATTACTATATTATAGGTAGTGTGGAAAAGCTGACAAATGTTCCTTTATCCAAACCAGTTGAGTCCAAAAAAGAAGAGAAAGGTTCAAGCTGGACTGGAGGCAATGTGTGCTGGCCTTTAAAATGGCAGACAGCTCTGACGTGACGTTTGGTCCGGGTCAGGGTCAAGGCTGAAGATTGACAGGTTCATTGAGGGGAAGACATACAGATAATAGACCAGCAGAGACACCTGCGACTCAGGGGCCACAGTGCATCACATTCAGTGTGCTGCAATGTAAACATGAATGCAGTCACAGTGCTGTCTATCCTGTGGAATAAACTGCAGTAGAACCAAAACTACAGCTACTGATCTGTGCTTTTTAATGCATTTTGTAAGGACTTTGCATGGCCTTTGTGCAAAAAATGTACAGTGCAAAGGCAGCAAGTCATCTTTGTTATGAAACTGAGGTAAACTGTATGAGGTTCATCATCTCCTACTGGTTGCTGATGAGGGTCATGAATTACTTAATGTCCCTGAAGCGTTTATTAAATAGTTAGACATTAATAGAACCTTTGACACACTGCAGTTGAGACTGTGAATGATAATTCAAATAACCAATACAATTCATGTGCTTTCACTGACAAACACCAGTGCACTTATGCATTAGAGAAACATGTCATGTTGGTAATGATCTCTTAACACTGCAGGCCCATTTTCTTCATGATAACTCCTGGCTCAATACACAAGATGTCAAATAGACTCGAGATGAATGGAGCTTGCCAAGGCTCGAAGGAAAATGTCCCAACGTTTTAATCTTGATAATACTTCAGCAAGTACAAGATATATGAAAGCTCATCAGAACAGATTCATATACCTGCCAGGCTTTGGAATTCCCACTTCTGATTTCTAGATTATACTGTACATATAACAACCCACCAGGCGGTGGATACAATATTGCTGATTACAGAACATATAGGATTGAAGAGTCCAAAATAAATCAGAGAAACATCGGGTGTGTTATCAGTCTGACAAGATACCGTGAATCTGGTGGGTGAGCTATAACAGCCATTGGTCTAATGCTTGCTTTAAAACAATCTATATTGTCTTCCAACTCAATTTCTTTTACTAAAGCCATGCAGCACATTATAAAAATGCTTACATGAGACAAACTGCTGATAAAGGAAGCACACACACATCACATCACAAAGTGAGAGCACTGACTGGGAGATCAAGGCAGGTCTCAGAGGCCCGCTGCTTCCCTTTGACCCTCCGACCTCATGGAGCTCCACATAAAAGCCCCAACGCCTCCCACCTCCTACATCTCTGGCCCCCTCAGCTCCCTCTGTACCCGGCCGTGGGTTGCTGAGTGCACAATATCCAACTCTGCCGACTCAGAGAAGCAGCGGGTCAAGGTGCAAAGGTCAGCTTTAAATCCACGACCCCTGTGATTTGCATATGACACCAGTTTCCTCTGCAGAGCTTTGCTTCCTACTGGCTCCGCTGGTGTTTCATTAAGCATTCATTCAAACAGATCCTTCTGTGTGTTTTTCTCAGCATGGGATATTCGCTGTTACCTCATCTGCCTGTGCTGTAATGTGCCTCCCACTGTGCAACATACTGTACAAACACATTCATGCAGTAAACGCATGCACATACGGATAACTTGTAATAAACGTTTAATAAAGTAAGAAGTATTTAAAGTCACTGTACCTTCAGTGCATTTTCAGTGTCGTTCTCTTCAAGAAGACCCTGTTTCATTGATGTCTGCCCACAATCCGGTGAGGTGTACTTTACTTATTCAGTTGAAAATAAATAAAAAATGTTGCATGGTGTCACAATGCATAGAAACTGATCTTTGCCTCAACAAGGGTTTTCATCTGCGTCAAAATGCAGTGACAGCCATGTCGCACATATATGCCCATTTCTACATGATAAGTTCTACAGTCGCTGCACCTGGGGGAGCTGTCCTCATTAGGGCTCATACACACACACTCTTTGAGTACACAGCATGTAATATACAATTGCACACTCACTCACACATTCATGCAAACATAGACACAGTAATTGGCTGTTTTTAGAGACCACCATATTTCTCTGGTTTCTCTGAATCGTGACCAGGAATTTGGGAAACAGCGCACAAACACACCATCTGCACATCTGACCACTCACTGTCACATAGCTTTCCTCTTCTTTCTTTTGTCATCTCTGAACATGTGTTATACTCACGACTGTAATTGACACATCATCCATTTCTACTGTTTATGTTTTGAGTTAGAGGCAGAAAATACAATTTTTCCTCTCCCTGCTCCTTTACAGCCATGCAATGTGCAAACTGTTTTGATTGTGTATTGAATTTTGTATTTTTTCAGTCCTCTGGAGTTGAGCATTACCATGAGCGGAACAAATAAAAAATGAATGAAAAAATACTTATTTCCTTGTTTTATTTATCGGTTGTTAGCAGGGGCTTAATGTGAGGTTGGCCTCGGGTTAATGTGCATAAATGATGGTAAATTAGTGGCATGTGAGCTGATAACATAGCGAGACAATTTCAAAGATCCTACGGTTAGTGTAATGAAACATCTTTTCCAAATGTGTGAGTAGATTCTCTGTGCATAAACCAGTGCCAGATTGCTTTTCCTGATATACTCATCCAGTGTCTGCAAGGCTGATCTTTAAACTGATGTTTTTAGAACAGGTGGTTCTAAAAATCATTCTGCCGATCTTAATCCACTATCCTAAACCTGACTGCAAAGTAGTTCTTTAAACTGATGAGTCATACAGGCACAAACGTATAGCAGCATGAGTCACAGCTTCTCTCCGTGAAACGAACTCACGCTCATTTCCAGTAACACATGGGCAAAGGTTAATGAAAGCAAAGGGCTGAACACATTAAGTCGACCACAAAGATGCTAATCCTCACAACAGGTTAACTGGAGGAGACCCTGACTGACACCCACTCCCAGTTGACTGATAAAAAGCGAGCAAAGCAGCTCCTTTCCGGAAACCATTTGGGATTTTTCTTTCTGACTGCAAAGGTGCCAGCACTCCAAAATAATTATCTCCACAGCCAGAGTAATAAACATCAACTGTGCACACGAATGCAGAGATTTCATTTTCTCCTAATTGCTTCTGTGTATTGAATAAGTGAGTAGTTTTTAGGCATGCTGTGGCAGAGTGCATCTCGACTCTGAATATGACATTCAGCTTTTCCCCCCTTCATCAAGTGGGTAAAAAAAAATAAAAAATAAAAATGTGCTGAATAAACACACAAACACACACTGAGAGTCAAGAGTGGAATTGTGTGTGTGCCTGATGCAGCAGGGCCTGTTTTCTAACTGCTATGGATAGTTTTTATGTGTGTGCCCATGTGCATGAGAGTGTGTGCTCCTTTCTTTAGCCCAAGCGGCTGCTGAAATATGAATGCATGGTGTAACTGCCCTGCTATCCCACTTGCAGTGCTTCTGCAGTCACTGTCTTGTCGCAATGAGCTGTGACAAGGGAATTCAGGGGGAATGGGTCTGCTTCAAAAGTCATTTCTGCTGCCTCTAATTGTCTGTCATTCTGAGCTGATGGGCAGCAGGACGCTGACAGACAGCGCTGATCGCCAAGACGGGACACAATTGGATTCTGCAAGACGGAGCCTGTCTAAATGCCTGAACTGAGCGAAGGTCTGAGCTGCATTACCCAAGATTTTTATGCAGGTCCACACCTGAAGCAGGTAACTGACAGAGGTGGAAGAAGCATTCCGTGGTCATATTCTAAGACAACAATGCAAAAATGCACCATAACAAGTAAAAGTCCTGGTTTCAAGTTCTTGGTCTCTTAGGATAAGCAAAATGTAATTTAAGCATAAAAAGTACTAATTATGTAGAAAAACAACCTCTTTGACACATATGTTATCATACATGATGATCAAATGTTAATACTGATGCAACAATACCGAGTTCAAATATTTTAATAACTTCTGACATCAACATGCAGATGCGTGTAGCTTTTCTGTGCTGTTTTGCCAGCAAACATTTTCATTGCGCCCCTTAAATACTTGAAGACAAGTCTCACTACCACCAACTGTTCACACATGCTTTGCTGTCCTGTCATTTCCAACCCCCTTTCCACCCGCCGTATGTTATTCCAGGTATAGCAGACAGAATGCTTTCTGCGGCATTTAAATTAACTCTAAAGCCTCAAAGTCAGTGTTATATTTACCTTGCTGACGCATGGTGGGCATTGGATGACACTGATTCACCTGCTGTGCTGGCGTGGGGCCTGGCTGAGGTGTGAGAGCGATACTGGACCAAAGCATAATGCAGAATGGAAAACACCTGTCCAGCTTGCTTGCGCAGAGCACATGAGGCTGAGTCGACAATGAGAGGCACCCCGGTCAGTGTGAGGCAGCTGAAAAAATTCTTCCCAATTTACAGTCCAATTTGTTTGGGACTGACAGTACATGTGGGTACAACGGAAACAATGTGGAAACTAAAGAATTTATACTGTAGGTATTTTTAAACCACTATCATATTCTGTTATTGCGGCATAAAATATGATCTACTGAGCAATAACCTGGTGTTTGAGAAGACTTGACAAAGAATTTATGTTGTCAATGTTTTTAACATCCTGACCATCCTTTGAGAGCTGCCCACAGACGAACATCCACCATGAGTGTTTGCAGATGATGAGTGGAGCAGCAGAGACCGTCTTCCATGGAGCTGCAGTAAAGGGACACACTGTAAACAGGCTTTGTACAGATATCACCTGTTGTTTTGGGATTAGGTTTGCTCAGCGTTGGATGGAGCTTGAAAGGTAGTTAGTTTACCGTGACACGTGCTGAGTTTGAAGGTTAAATGACGCGTAGCTCGTCATATCATGGTTTAATTCTAATAATGTGCAATGACTCTCAGTTAAGGTTGACTGCAATGTTCGTGTCCTTTGTGGTTCATGACAGCAACACCGTGACATGACATGAAACCAATCTCCTTTCAAACACATGTAGAGTAATCTATTGTAGATTGGTGTAATACCGTAGCTCTTTTGGTACCTTTTTAGTTTGTTTTTTCTTTATTTTTTGGTATCAAGTGTTTTTTGGCAATTTTTTTTCCATTATGGGTTATTGTTGTTTTATGGGTATTATTTCAAGTGTTTTCTGATTACAGTCCAAATAAACCTGAACCGCTTCAGGCTTCTCATCTCTATTGTAAGTACAGTGCTTTACTTGATATTTTAAGTACAGCATATAGGCTGCCTGCCTACAGTACATTCCTGACAATACTATTTCCCCAAAGATCTGTTTGTTCCAAAGAAAAACACAATAGTACCCACTAGTTATTAAAGAACTATATGTAATTTGCCTGTCCTCATTTTGTTATCATCTGTACCTCTCCAGTGTAGGTAAGTAGTATATGTGAATATAGAAATAAATCACTGTAGATGAATAAAATTGCTACATAGGACTCATTATCCCATCTACCCCCAAAGCTCTAGCATTGTTGCTTGGTAGGTCATTGTACTGGTATGTCATCAGTGTCCATTGCACACTGTAATCTAAAGCATTACCAAATACTGCAGACATGCCTAATCATGGCAGATTGGTGGAATGTAATGTGCCATCCATATCGTGAATGTCCTGCTTTTTGTGTGTCTGAAGGCCAAACTTCTTACTTTTTAGGTGTTATAACTTTTAGATTTTTTATTTCTTTCTTTTCATTTCTCAGTCTCCATCTCTCTGCCTGTTTCTTTTTATCTCTGTCTCTCTGTAGTGCTGTAGTCATGCTGAGACAGGAGCGACATGTTTCTCTTCTCCATGTCTTTGAGGATCTGTTGGCTGGGCCAGACGACCCGCCAGCTCGGCTGACCCAATCCAGTCCAGATCCTGAAAGCACGGGGGCTCTTTAAACCTCCACACAGGCCTGGATGACAGGCCACCCTCCCTTTTGTCTGATTTGGGAGTCGGACCGTTGCTGTTGTTTCAGCTGCATTGCAGTCATCCCAGACACGTCCAGATTTCACTGGGGGAAAGAAGATAGACCTACGAAGAAAAGGCAGCTGAGGACAGCGCCAGAGTTGAGAAAAAGAAAAGAAGAGACAGAGAAGAAAGAGCAACAGAGAGACAACAGAAAGGAACAAAAAAGGCACATCTTATCCAGCTCTGAGTTATTAGTGGGCCATGTTTTGTCACAACTGTCATTACACACAGAAGGCCACTGAGAGGACATATCAGCATGTGGCTCAACTCCAGTCAGGCCTCACAAAAAGGGATATAAGTTTCCCTACCACTCACTTATTCACTCGCCAATTGATTAAATACCTCCCTCTTACTATTCATGACATACAGAACTCCTCAGTCCATCAGCTGAGCAGACAGCTGGCAGTAACTTACTGTATTTCTGCAAACTGAGCTGCACCAGGTAACCTATTTTCCTGACACTCACTGGGAGGCAATTAAATAAGATGGACCTGAAATTGTCAGACAGTTGACCTATAAATCCACAAATCGGCCACGGGTGGCGAGTGGAACGGCCAGAGAGAAACAGCCGAAGGTAGAGGGAGAAGTGAGGTCCAAAGAGAGGGGGGAAAAAATAGAAAGTGACAGAAGAGGGGGAGAAAGACAGACACGCATCAGAATATTATGTGCTTATTCCCTGCAGCTGTCAGGCAGGAACAAGCACACCCAGACGGTGAGATATGACACAAGGGTGTGTCCCGCCCGGCCCACTTTCCCCCAGCAGGTCCTGTGAACGTCTGGTTGGCCTGGCCCTAATCCTCGCTCTGAGACTGACACCACTGCTGCCTCCCCCTGTGCGGACCTGATTTCTTTGTCCTCTTCTCTGTACTTTTATGTGTTAACAGGCTAAAGCAGGACGTGTAAAGAAGATGATGCAGTTAAAGTGCTTTCACTGTTTTGACAATCACTGCAGCGATCTGCTGCAGCCAGGAGCCACAGATAGACGAGGGATAGTGAGTGAACATGGGAGACAAAGTATGGTGCGGCAGCGGAAAAGCACGACAAAACAACAAGTGATATTCGTGATGCTTGGTTTAAAACGAGCCGCAGAATGCAACACACTGAGCTTATCGGTGAACGTGATTAAAAAGCAAGTGTTGGTACACATAATGTTTAACCTACATACCGTATCTCAAGTGATTTCCACAGAGAAAGTCCCTCTTATCTGCTAATTGACCTCGGTAATCCCTCAAACACGCATGTAGTGCACACTGGCAGCTTCTAATGAATACTGAATGAGAAACTAGTCTGCTCGAAACCATCAGATAGCTCATACTAGCATATGCACAGAGAGTAATACTGTTATGGTTCACGGAAAGGGGAGATCCAGATTTGTTTAAGTCAGTCAGGACTCATGGTTCATCAATGACTCCTTGCTATTGAAGAGCAGTGACAACCTGGGACTGTCCAGGCCAATCGTGAGGCTTTCTTACTCGATAAAAAACCCAGCTGTCTATGAATTTCCAAGCTAAAACAGTCTGCATTGCTGCATCCTTGAGCGCCGTTTGGCCACATTTGAATGAATTACATATATGGTGACCTCTGTAGCATCAACTGCTCCCGACAAAGACAGCTGACTTGCAAAATGTTGTTTTAATCACTAACCGTCAACAAACCGCAACACAAGGATGAATCATGCAGGGCTCGTTGCAAATCACGGAGGGGAAAGCTATGCATGATGCAGCCTGAATGTCAACATGCCAAGCTCCGCCACATTCATTCTCACTGTGATTAAAACAGCAAACACTGGGGGAATACGAGAGATGAGGGTTGGCCCCTTGAAATTAGCTACTGATATTGTGCTTCGTAAACTCTCACAGCATCAAATTAGTGCCAATCAACTAGTTTTTATAAAGTAATGTGGACAAGAAGTGGGAAAGTAGGGGCTCTGGGGGTTTTGGGCAGAAAATCAGAGTACGGAGAGAGAGATTGTAGAAGACTAGTAGTGGAGATCACCAGTGTGACCATATGCAGAAAATTAGATTAACTGAATTAGAGGGATTAGATTGACTATAGCTGGAATGGACCCGATGCCTCTAAGAAAACGGAAAAGACAGAGCAAGAGAGGGAGCGCAGTGTGCGAGAGAGAGAGGGAGGGCAGACGAGGAAAGGAGGATAGCCGGAAGAGTAAGATGTAAAGAAGTTTCTTTGGGAGTTGGGTGGAAAAGTCGTATTGCGGTAGAGAGAGGAGCGGAAGGAGAAGACAGCTCAGCAGATTTAGGCATCCTGGGTAACTTTTAGGGGCTGGCACTGAAGTGAGCATCTGATGCTGTCGTGGCCCGTCCTCGCTCCTGAAGATTCAGCCGGGTTGTTCTGCGCTCAGCTTAAGCTGCAGTGCCCCTTAGTGGTGAAACATGGGCATGTGTTCTCTGAGCAGGATATGGTCCAAAAGGGGGACATGGGGGCATGGAGAGGACAACTGCATGGACCTTAATGAAAAAATACATATTACTAGTATCATCCTTTTGCTTGAAACTTAAAAGCTTTGATGTGATTGCTTCTATTTATGATCACGGTCATGTTTTTGTTGTGTAGTGCCATTCCCTTCTCTACATTATGTGGCCTGTTTTGACCTCCTCCTCCGACAGTGTTAGAACGCTTGTGATAAGAAACCATTACCAGCCCATTATCCTGGGCAGAACTACTACCATGCATGAATAATAAGTTAGGTGTGGGTGTGTGTCTCATTGTGCAGCAGAGAAAGACAGAGCTCTAACCAGGGGGGAGATGAAGCCTAAATCAATGTGATTAATTCATGTTAATTGCTGCCCCCTGGTGTCAGTGCCGCAGTCGTTGTTACTTTGCTGATACACAAGCTTTTGGCGACGCCTCTTTGCCCAGGAGATGAATCTCCCATGTCGATTGAGAGACAGATACAAACTCCCGCTGCTTCACGGCTTCACACTGCGGTTACCTCCAGCCCAGTCACAGCAAAAGAAGAGAAAAAAAACAAAACCCAAGACTCACAATCTCTCAGCTTGCTGCCCACCAATCCTCTGGTGGAATTTGGAGAATATTAACAAGGTTGTTGTGATGAATCAAAGACAAACAGGAAGTGACAGATTTTGTTATGAATTCTCCCTGCTGCATATTTCACCGCCATTTAGAGGCTTCACGCAGCCTGCACTGCAAAACTGTGGGGCGTTGTCTGCATGCTGATGTCCTGCTCACTGCGAGGATCAGGAGCTATCCCTCACACAGAAAGCAGAGATGTTTCAGGAACTCATAAAGCTTCCTTCAAAAGGCACAATATCTGCAGCACACAGACAACGAATGAGGCAAGGATGCAGGCCGAGATAAAACCGAGGTTGTTCATGTTTCAACTGATCCTTGCACCTCAGAATCTCAATCAGCCAACACCTCTTCTAGTCATAGATCACTCTGAACAGAGACATATTAGAGTTGATATGTAAGGATGATTAATGGCAAGCAATCGGTCAAACCCAGCGACATGATTTTGAGATGCATGTGTGTGCATGTGAATTTTATTACTCTCCTCATTCAGGTACTTAGAGCAGGTCAAAACCAAAGGCCTCATTCATTTAGTGGTTTAGGATGGACACAACCCCGATTCCATAAAAGTAGAGACGCTGTGTAAAACATAAGAGGTCTATCTGAATGTCCAACTGAAGCTACCAGACAGAAAGCATGAACAGAAAGCCACAGTCAGCTCAGGGCGTGAAACAGCTTTATGCACACATGTGCAATGAACCACAGAAACACTCTGTTTGATATATGTCTCCAAAAGAGGCAGACCAACTCCCATGATCACCTAGTCCACGCGACGGGGCGAGAGCATTGAGTGCTCCCAGATAAGCGACAGATTGCATGTCACTGCTTGTTTGAAGCCAATCTGTTTCTTCAGTCCGGTCAATAATAACTGCTGGATACAATGGAGGAGTGGGCTGTTAGATCAATAATGATGTCATATCATACAGTGAGACTCATGCACAGCGGCTACGACATACAAAGCCATCTTCTTTTTCTGTAGTATGTGTCTTCAAGGCTTAAAGGCAGCACAGGCATCAAGAGACACCATGTTTTTTAAGGCTTTAACATTACAGTTGTTTGTTCTTATTTGAGAAAAACAGCAAACATCCCTCATGTTTTGCACCTTGTATAACAACAATAATCCCGTGTATACTGTATTGTGAACATAAATGGCATAAAAAGGTCCACAAGGAAGTGGGTCAATGCAGATCTTTTCCCTCCACCCCCGTGTGTCTTCTGAAACTAGTCTTGTTTCCAGCAGGAGCTTAAGGTGGTATTTATACTCTGTAAGCAGAGAAGATGCCTCTCTCTGTTTTCCCTCCAGCTCAAAAATATCCCTTTGGGTTTATTAATAAACACAACAATGTTAGGTGTTTTTACACATTACACAAAGCTAGGCATAAAGCACAACTCGACGTACAAAGGCAGTGAAGTCAGTAAATTCTGACCCACTTGCACAAAAAGAGGAAGTGATCTAATGAAGATGAAAGTGAGAGAGAGAGAGAGAGAGAGAGAGAGAGAGAGAGAGAGAGAGAGAATGTGTGAGGTAGATACAAATCAGGATAATGACTGATGATTCCAGCACGGCTGACATTGCACTCCACGGGAACTCAAAGGCAGAGAGGAGAATGGGAGGCCCAATTTAGAGCGAGCAGCTGTTGTGCGCTTCGCCTCGCTAACACATCTGCCAAGTCACTGTGGGCAGGGCGCTGAGGTGACTTCCCAAGCTCCACCAGTCAGTCCCTGCCTCTTCCTTACATCAACGAACAGACTAATGTCACAAACGCACACTGGACCGACCGTGGTTGCTTGCATAATTGAGGGGGAGTACTTTCAATTTACGAGTCTGAACCGCGGCACTGAACAGCGACCGGCTCTCGGATGTGCTGACTCGACATGTAGCTGTTGCTTGCTGGTGCCATGTGACTGCACATAGCTCAGCCCGGCCAAGACAAACAGCGTGTCATTACTGGGTAAATGCTACGTTGCATAAGATCAGGCAGGGGTCTTTGCCATGCTGCTGTTTTAACCTATTGTCTGTTTGAAGTTGTGCTTTGATGCTATATTTGTATTTCAGTCTTTACAGTTAATCCCACTATGTGGAACCACCTGCTACTGCCTATTCTGAGCAATTTTGTTCGCCTGTGAGCACTGGAGTACAATTATTTCTTTAGAGCTTAATCTGTTCATTTTTATTGTCTTCTTTTTCATTAATTGCCAAGTCTATGAATGCCAAAAAAGAAAGAAAAATGCATCTTCAAAAAGCTTGTTTTGTCTAAGCAACAGTCCAAAAATCAACCAATTTACAATTATACAAAACAAAGGAAAGCCTCACACAGCTTCCACATTTCAGAAGCTGGAGACAGAACGTTTGAGGTCTTTACCTGATAAACAACTTTAGCAATTAATTATCAAAATTGTTCAGTGATTAACTGACTAATCGTTTCAGCACTACATTGAGGCATTAACACTTGTTTGCTGTTGAGTGTGTGGTTGGTGGACACTCCCTTGTCTGCAAATACAAACTCAGCTTTACTGTACTCTTTCCCACTTTGGTCTTGGCTGTTAATACACTTTATGCTTTTGTTTTTTATTAAATTTCTGTATCTGTATGTATTTTTGAGCCTGTATTAAATATAATTCAGTCAGTGGACTCACGCAGATTTATTATGTGAATATAGAGAAAGACAAAGTTGATATTTGGCTTCTCGCCTCTGATCTTCCCACTTGATCACTCCCTGCAAAAAGACACCAAGCTCAGCACAGCAGATTGGGGAGTGCTGATAATAAGCACCCCCTTGAGAGCAACTCAAATTGAATGTCGATTGGCAGAAAACAGCCCACATAACAACATACGAGCAACTGTTGGCAGCAGTGTTTAAGAAGAAAGGAGTAAACTTATATGAATCAATACTGTAAAAGCATCACATTGCACATAGACGGTATCCTGACGGATCCTCACATCACGTGACCTCGTGTGATCTCATGAATCCAGCTGCCTCACAAGAGAATTCAGCTGAAGAAAAATAAATATGGACAGAAGAGGAAATTGTGATTAAGAAATGTAGCACAAAGTATGGTATAGAAGCAGTATAAAAGCAGAAATTGCCAGATTACATCATGATGCCGACCACAAGCACATCAGCACAATAGCTCCAGCAGCCTCGCAACGTTAGCTTGCTGTTAATGTCAAGCACTAAAACACTGAACAGAGGCAACACATTCACTCTTTTGTGATTGATGAACTTGCTTGCTAGCTAAAGTAAAACATGCAGTGAGCTCTGCTGGGCTGAAGGACGCACTTGAGACTACAGTCACGGGTATTTCTTCCACAAAGCCAAGCTGGGGCATCGTGAACAGACAGAGGGCAGGTGAGTTTGCTTAGGAAATGATGCATTAAGCAGCTGCACAGTAGAGTTAGGAATTCAGCAATGCAGCAGCAGAGCAGAGTGAAAGAGTGGGCAGAGGTTTAACAGTTTGAATAATTTCTTATTGAAAAAGGTGCACTGAATATATGTTGCAACCAGCAGACATACAGCATAAGGCTGATTTTACTCAGTCAGGTGCTTAATAATTCCCTTCTTTAAGCACACTGACATCAAACATTATTGGCTATACAAATTTCTTTTACCATGTACTGCAGCATATACAACCACACTAAAGTAGAGTATGTGAAAAAGTTTTGCAGCACTTTCTCTTAGTGGAAACAGTTTGTAGAGCTCCTGTCCAGACACATTTCTCTGGATCCCACTTTCCAGAATACCTGGGGGACACAGGCAATATCCTGCTGCAGTTATTAAACTTTTGACTTTGGGGTAAAATCCAGTCCTGACTAATAGGACAACTCAGAATCATTGCAGAGATTTGTATGCGATAATGAGAAATAGAAGTGCAGTCCCAATTCATTCGGCCTTCTCACCCCTGGGTGTAACTTGTAATTACTCCTCCGGAGCTTTGGGGAGGTTGGCAGATTAAAAAGGAGCTGCCCTGAGGCCGGCCAGCCAACCGGCCGACGAGCCTCTCCTGAAGTGACACCAACTCCCTGGCTGACAGGAATGTCAATGCACCTCTCAAGGTGACACCAGTCCTGTGCTAAGATCAGTCATGACATACAGTAAGTACCTTCAGCGTGTCACGCACACCAGTCTGCCCCCTGCACGTGAAAATAAGTGCTAAGATAAATCTGAATTAAAAGTGAAAACACATAATATGTAGTGGTAGATTGTAATGTGGTGTCCTTCAAGACTTTTGCTGCTCCTGCTGCACATTGGGGAAATGTTGCATGGCTTCACTGCCCACTTGCTCTTTCCCACTAACTCAAGCTCCTGTCAAGACATCCACTGTAGCAATTACTGGTATTGAACAGCTCTCAATCAGCCCTCAATTCACACCTTCCATCTGCAATCGATAAATACATTGCGCTGAAATTAGACACAAATAATCAGTTTTACTAATCAATAAACTACCAGGCAATAAAGCTGGCAGAGGTGATGGGTCTTTGTAAAAGGCAAGTGCATCCTCCAGTGGTCTGCAAAGGTAATTCAACTGTGATTTGTGTACAGGCTAAAGAGTTAAAGAAATTAAGGTACTCCAATGAACCAGGTTAAAAAAGAGAAAAAATGGGCCAAGCCACAAACCAGGATGTGTGTACTGTGTCTGTACTGTCTGAACCTCAGTGTTGCTAGAACTGGAATGGAAAGAGAGAGGGGAGCTGAACGATTAGAGGTGGGTTTTAAGAAGGTGCCAGGAAGGAATGATTCACAGGAATTGGCAGAGTGAGTAATGGCAGCCAAGTCCTGCACCGGGGCTTTTATGAGGTACTTACTCCCCTCCTTCTCTGCAGCACTAAAAGCTTTAAATCATGCATTTCAGCACTGCTACTACGCTTACTGGCCTTCTGCTCATCAGATTGGTCCGCATCATTAATTGGGAGATTAAAATACTATTACGAGGTGACGAGAAGGGAGAAGATAACATAGATGTTTTGTTAAGATTCATTTCTGCTCACTTGACTCTGCTATACGAGCCGTAATCAACCATCAGACAAACCAGTTTCTCTTTTCAATCTGTGAAAACCGTGAATGAGCTCAAAGCTCAGGGTTCTGGTATAAATCCAACAATATGACTGAGTACAAAGATGCATTATTTATACTATTCTGTGCTGCATATGTACAGCATATCACCTGCCTATGATGTTGGTAACATTTACTAAATGAATGTGTGTATACTGAATGATGTACTTACTTGGACATGAGTATCCTTATAAATTCAGTCTAAAACAATGTTGAGGGAAAACTGATGGAGGTTTTTCAAACTAAGCTAACTGCAAATAACTGACCTTTTTTAAAATCAAACAAGACGTGCAAAAGCTAAAGCTGTTACATGTACAGAGATCAGTTTATTTGCATTGCTAGATACTGCTCAGCCTTTGAAAACAGTTGCATAATGTGCTCTGTTGCTCTGGATGAGAACCCTAGTACTGAGCTGCATTATGGGAAATGTAGGATCCAGAAGCTGAAGCCAAATTAGGGAATAAACATCAGGATATTTAACTTTTTTTTTTTTTTTCTAATATAAATCTTGCTAGAAATGGAATGGTTTATGGCAGCAGCCTTTGTATCACATTCTGTTGTTAAGGGCTACTTTTTTACACAATAAGGCTTCGTGAACGTTCAACAATAAGCATTCAGCTTAATTGATCACAATTTTTAGCCAGCTAATCAAGAAACAAAAGTTAAAAATGTAGGTCTCTCTCTCTCTCACGCACACACTCTCACGCACGCACACACACACACACACACACACACACACACACACACACACACACACACACACACACACACACACACACACACACACACACACACACACACACACACACACACACACACACACACACACACACACACGTCAATAGTGAGCCATGAAGACTTGCTGCCTTGCTGTAACTTGTGCTGATATCGCCCCCTGCAGGGGAAACAGGACACTCTCAAATAGAGCAGTGGTACACACCCTCTCTTTGACTGCAGCTGTATGCTTCATTCTGCTCTCAATAAGTCTTCCTATCAAATGGAAACATCACCGGTGCTCGGCAAACATTTTACACAATGTGAAGAAGTATGAACTTTATTTCTTTTTTATTGATACAGATTTTTCTATGGAAGGTTGACAAAACTCAAAATAGAAAACTGTCAATATCACTACTTAAAAAAAAATCATCTTCATCTACAATAAATTATTTAAATACACACACAATGCAGAACTATTTCTTGAATTTAAACCTGGTGAAAGAAGACAGCAAAGGGAAGCATGCAGATAATACTGAACTACTTAAAGGTAAACAGCTCAAATTGGATAAAAAGATACAAGTAATCATGTTTAAATGTGCAAAATTTGATCAAGAATGACCTTCACCATTTTCGTTCAACACGGACTTCTGTGTAACTCTCCCTGTGTTATCATAAACACAACAGCCAGTATTTCATTCAGTTGTAACCAAAATCTATAAACACTTTTTCTTCATGGATCCTCTGAGGCAGTGTTACCCTGGGTTGCCACATTAAGCGAGACAATATTAACAGCGATTTGCAGACTGAGGTGAGACGTTAACAGCAAAAGGCACTAATAAAGAACCATTATATTTTGATTGTGGATTGGACTTTATTTTACATATTACAGTATTATATAGAACTGAGATTCAGTGTGGTAGGAACATTGCTGAAGCATGAAGTGAGACTGAGAACATCAGATGGAGAAAATGACATAAAGACCCTTTGAGCTTTTGGCAGCTTATTGTTTATGAGTGGAGAAAAACCATGTGAGTAAAACACAAACGCGATCATGATCAGGAACACCCAACAAAACAATGTACAACTTCTGATTCCATTGTTTGATGGAACAGTTAAAGCTGGTTATAAAAAGGACACTATATTGTTTTTTTTTTTATTAAAACAATAAACATCCAAAGTGTTAGAGAGAGGAATACAAGCACAAAAACATTTAGGCAACTGGAACGTTTCAGTATGAACTCAACAGTGCTCTGCAAGATAAGGTTGTCGGTGCATTGTAACATCATGAATTATAAAATTCAAAATATCAAAAGAATCAAATACATCTCAATTGTGAGGGTGAGGAAGCCAAAGTTACAGCCAGTGTGAGAGCAATGACACAAAAAACACACTGCTGCTGCTGCTGCTGCTGCTATTTGAAACATTTTCTCATTTATCTATCAGTACACACATCATTATAATGACCAACCCAAACAATTATACAAAAAGTATGACTACTGAATATTTAAACTTGAAATACAGCTGGGAGTCATTTCAAAACATCCCATGTTTATGGGACAAATTAGCTCTACAGACATTGAGATAATAGTACTAGAAGAATTACATATTTTGCTTTTTACAATGCAGAAGCTGGTTTACTGAAGTGTCCCCCGCCCCGTCTCCTTCACATAAATTATTCAACTTAAAAGCCTCATTTTGAGTTCTTCAAGTACACTTCCAAAAAATGTTGGCAACTATATTCCATGTAGTTTTGGTTGTTGTTGAATGGTAAACAAGTCTAACAGAGGACTGAAACATTTCACCCAAACTGCTCAATTCAGTCTCATGCGTTGCAAACATTTGAATAATACTGTTTTTAAATGAGGGACAGAACAACAGATTGCACTATCCAAGAATCAAAGGAGTGAAGGAAATGCTGAAATAATGTTTGGATTTGCTGATGTTCAGGGGTAGAGTTCATGTTTTCTCCACAGAAGGGATTATTTCTCACATCCCACTCTCCCAAATGCGTTGCCAAAATATTTATCTGGTTACAACCCAATAAACATCAGGTAAGAAAATCAAGGGGATCCTCAGGTATATGTGTGTTATATATTAGTGACGGGAGGGTTCGTCAATCAGACTGCATAATCACTGCAGTGCTCATGAATAACTCTAATCTTGGAGTGATTGCTGATAATGACATGAGTCTGAGCTTATGAAGACAGGAAGTGTTTTGAGTGACCGTGGTTATCAGATACAGTCATGGCTGTGGCGTGGAACTTTTTTGGCAAACAGAGGTATGAAACATTCTGCTGACAGACTGAAGTAGCGTTGTTTAGCCCCTCTCTTCCTCCCCCCTGCTCCATGTGTCACAATCAGAAGATGCACCATAATACAACAACCCGAAACGTTAAAATGTTAACATTGTTAACAAAGAGGGATCATATTAAAATTTTTAAAAAGAATAAAATCTGGAATCCTCCCGTACAGCGACCGGCGATTGTTGATCCCCACCCCCCCGTTGGTTTTGGCAGTGGTCTAACACTTGTGCTTCATGGCAAGCTGTAGAAAAATTGGGGTGAGGGTTGAGGGATAATACAGTGAGAATTTTAAATAACCCTGTCGGCAAAAAGCAGCAGACTATCTTCAATGAAATGCAGCAGCGCGCACAGTGAGTGAAATGAGGAAACAAAGCACAGATTTTAGAAGCGTTCACAAGCAAAATACTGTTAGGGAAGGTTTATTGTACAGGTGCTGGAGGGCAGCCGGGGTCCTGGTGTGCTTTTTTTATTCAGGCAATGAGAAGGTAACTTCATTTATCTCATTAACGAGGGTTCTAGTGGGCTCCGCTGGAGGCTCATTAGAGAGGTGACCGGGCCCACCAATCTAATTCACAAAGCTATGGGGTATGGAGACGTGAGGATGGAAGACACAAACATTTACACAACCATGCACACATGCAGACACAGACTTTGTTACTGTAGAATGAATTCTACAGATCGAACAAGTGGGGGCAGTAGAGCATCATGCAGAAATGAGGGGTTGTGATTAAAACTGAGCAGTGTATCACAAAGTGAGGCACAGAAATGGGATTGCAGGAGTGGACTAAGAGAAAAAGAGTCAAGGTGACCTTCTGAAAGCACTGCACGTCGCTATGATTTGAAGATACACTGTATGCAGAGGTCATCTTTCAAGACATGCAGGACTTGAAAAGCAAGAAAACTCATCTCAATAAATCCCGTCAAGCCATTGTCAAAGGCATACTCAGACAGAAATGTGATGAGTAAAATGCAGATGGTCAGGAATGACATTTGTAAAGATATCGACTGCCTTGAACAGCAGGCTTTGGACATGCAACATTATGAGTATCGATAATAACGTGCAAGACAAATGACGAGTTATAAAACGGAGAATATAAAAGATAATGACAGTGAGTGAAATGAGAAATGCCGGCAAATGAGTGATTCTTCATGGGGGTGCTACAGTCATTTTCTCCTGAAACCACCAGAGCCGAGGCATTTTTCTCTGCTTATCACAGTTTTTGTAATTCATCACAGTGGGGAAGCTCATCTGTGAGCAGTAAGAGGCCCATGCAAGGCTCTTCAAATGTGTTTCAATTATCCCACCATCACTAGCATGGCATTATGCATCGCCCTTAGATGGCGCATGTCTATCAGCATAGCAATAGCACGACGGTGCGCCAGGTCTGCCTGATTTCACACAAAGAAGCCGAGCTGCAAACCCAGGGATGTGTGATATACTGTGTGCTATTAGCAAGACAGTTATGACGATCATAATCAGGTGCACTCGTAACAAAGCAGTAGATTTTTTTTTCCTGTGTTCTGCAGTAAAAAAATCATATTATGCTAATAGCCTCATTAAACAGCATGCAATTAGTTTTCCAGGAAAAGAAGATATGGGATGGATAGAGGATGAGGGAACATCCTACAAAGAACTAGAAAAAAAGATGGTAAATGAGGGAAGAAGGAAAAAAAGCCATTATCTGCACAGAGCAGGGAGCAGCACTGCTGAGAGGCTGGGGTCACAATGAAGCCACTCTTACATATATCCTCAAGTTTAAGTAAAATGTTTGATCTTTTACGTGCACCAATACTGATTTTAAAATTATGACTAGATCTTCAATAACACATGAGGTGGGGCTCAAGTCATGCATGTCATACATTTCAATGCCCTGTATTAAAATGCATTCAGTAAGCCCATCCTGAGTTTGTTCATTGTAATGTATCTTGCTAACATAATGCCTCACCTTATGTGCAGTGACAGCGAACTGCTCAGCACTGTTCATCATGTCTGCAGTCCTCTCTTCAGCTCGGCCTAATCGCTCGCCGCGCTCATTCAGAGCCTGGCTGGCCTTCTGTACAGCACTCGTCACACTGTCTGCAGCTGAGTGTAGTATACTGTTACCTGCAGATAAGGGTTGGGATGGAAGAGGGAAGGCAGAGCAAAGAGAGGGGAGGAAGAAAAGTAAAGTGGCACACAAGAGAGAAAAGACAAAAGGGGAAAGAAAGTGTGATTCTTCTGGTGGACAACAGAATGTGTGAGACCAGCTGTAACAAATGAACTCATGACATTCGATGGGAGCAGTTTAATCAGTGACCCTGGGAATTATTGTTAATGGTGGAAGACAAAAACATTGCACAGTAAATGACCTCCCCATCAGGTGCAACGTGGGAAGGTGGCTAATGAGTTTTCTTCAAAGCTGATTCACTTTGAGGGAAGATCAAGTGAAATTAACCTTTCCTAACTTCAAAGTATGCAAATAGCTACACATTACTCAATGTCTCTTTTTCAGAAAACATGTCATGCCTGGTGACAATCAACACTGCTTTTCTTCAGTTTTGAACTTCTGCTGCCACCTCTGTGATTACTTGCCTCCTATCTGAACTATAGCGTAATAAAGAGAGGATATGTGCTTGGCTGCATGGGCAGCCCTGGAGACCCAGCAGTGGATATAAGACAGAGAACACATCTTCCGATAGCTGTAGCAGCCCTGTGGATGTTTCCTCTGACAAGCCATTAATCTACCGCACGTCGGGAAGCAGACGAGGAGCAGCATTCTTCGTACAGCTTTTCTCTTTGTCGGCAATACAGTTGTATAGTTGCAGTGGGGTACAGTCATTTCATGTAGATGTATCTGATGTCATCTGTTTTCAAACTGCTACTTTTGGTTGTCCAACAAGAGTCTAAAGAGGCTTTCAGTCTGTGTTGGCAAGATCCTGACAATTCGTTTTAACAACAACACTTGAGTGACACCACAGGGCAGGCAGACAAATAAAAAATGTCTAGGAGCACAAGAAGCTGTCTGTTGTTGTATATTTCTTAAAGGTACTCATTTGGTGAGGACCACCCCAGCCACTCCAGGAATATCAAACATTCAGTTAAATTATACTAAATAATTCACAACACTGTCTAATCTTTTACCTAACTTTAAGTGAAAAATAATTACGAACAACACAACAAGCACCCAGAAAAAAGAGGTCTTCCCTCAGATATACAGTAAATGAGTTGAGGGGAACACACAGACTGAACAAAGCTCGAAGGTACTGACTGTATTAAGACTTGACAAGCTTGATTCCATCTACTCCCCCAGGAAACTGCAATATAGTGAGTGTATGTCCCGTGGCATCAAGGCAGGTAGGCTGAGCGACAGATAACTCTGACAGCTCTACTGCAGTGCTTTATATGACAGCCCGAAAGCAGCCGGTGAGGCCAGCTGGTGTTCCTTCAAAAGAAGTTAACTTCATAAAGTCAAAGCAGTTTGTGTTGAGACACACCTGTGCTGCAGACACATGACGGATGTATAGACATTCATACCCACACCTGTGCGCACTAAACGAAATGGAAATACATGCAAAACAGAAGGCCCACCTTCAGTCAGTTTCCCACAGAATTAAGTAATTAAAACCCAGACTACTACACTATAAACACACCGGGATTCCTTCCTCATTTTGTCAAAAGGTTAAAATATTAAAATTTGCCTACAGCATACAAGAGTCTACAGCTACAACCTGAATATGGTATTTTCTCTCTTAACTTGGAATTCTGTAGCCATTGGCAAAGCAAAGTTCATGGGTAATTCTCATACACCGCAAATGTCGATTCTGGTTTACGCTGGCTAAAACATATATCTGCTCTGCCCCTTCTCTGAGAAGCATCAGTGGAAAGGATAAGACCTTTTCACCTTCAGACAGATTCCTCTTAATCCGCTCCTTCTCCAGAGGAGCCAGGGGAGTAATACCACTATCGCCTTCAATATAACCCCGACTCTCACGACCCCTCCAACACCATGCACTCAAAGAACATCAACCTTTATTTGTCTGCACTCCATGTCCCTTTTCTCTGGTGCCTTTTCTTCTCCATTCTCAGAGATCAGTGGCGGGCTGCAGCGTGGGCTCCCCCAGTGGAGAATGTAATTACAGAGAAGGCAGGGTGGGGACATTCTGGCGAGCTTATAAAGGGGCTGCAGCACCAGGAACTGAATGAAACATGTGTAGGAGTAGATTATGTTATGTGGTGCCACTGTTATGATTCAAACTCTGAGCCTTAGTGGCTCTGAACTTAAAGTGGGAGCTATCCAGCCTTCACTGTTATCAGTGGGGATAACAGCAGCTATGTTACTTAAGAGCTTCGCTGGTATTAATAAAATGTGCATTTTATTGGCACTAATGTTGAGCTGGTAAATCTAAAAGAGGAGCTTTTTGCTGCATTGCTGATAAAGACTGACCTACAGTACCCAACCCTGTACATCCGTGACACGCCTCTTTCAACAATACAGGAGGAATTTGGTTGCTAAACCCCATGATATCAGAAAAAGCCAGTGTTTCTTAAACAACTGAGAGTGAACAAAGAGGAAAATAGAAGTTATGAGCAGACAATATAACAAGGAAGGGGAAAGTTCATTAAAAGTCAACCCCTCCTTTTTCAGCTCTGCTGTAAGCAGTAGATTACAGGCTACACTGCTATGGTGCTAAAGAAAATGAGCTGATTGTTATCAGCGGGAACATGTCAGATACACTTCACGAGATGCTGACAGCTAAGTCACATTTACTCTCAAAGCATATGGGATTGATTAGATCGGACAGTTAACGTCAAGAACAAAACACACCTACGCAAAAAGATCCATGCTACAATTAGTATTTTCACTCTGAGAACGTACATGAGCATATGATGCCTGTGCGAGGATAATGCTGTGGGGTATGATATGTGTGGGTGTTTGAAGGGAGTGAGTCTCTTACAGTAATTTCTTTTAAGTATTAGGGAGCACATACTTATCTGCACTTCAACAAGTACCATCAAAAATTCTCCTTATTACTCAGATATAACCAGAGGGCTTTAGGCTGTGGTTATTCATCCAGAGAAACATATTAAACATTCTGTCAGGGACTTCTGTAAGTCAGGTCTATTCAACTAGGGGTCTGTGGGCCAGATACGGCCCTTTTGAATGCTTCTATGGCCCGCAAGAGGCTGGCAAAACTAAGATGTAAATCTCTGAGCTACTTTGACAGATCCGAACCATAGACTCATATCATCTGAACCAATATGGAAGGGATTTTGAACTTCAATAGCAAGTGGGCTACATGGGTAAATCACTGGGGGTCTATGGGCCTCACAGAATACTTAGTTAGTAGATACATGGAATACACTAGTCACACACACCCCCTTTCCTTCACTATAAATGTATCATTAGAGTCAATTTCAGACAGCAGTCAGTCCACACAGACTACAAACAATGAGCAAACGCATGTTTGGAGTAAACAATGTTTTGGGCTTGTGTTGCAGCCAGTGGCAGCAGGGACATTTCACCTATCTCAGGTAAAATGGTTTCAATTACATACCAGCAAATTCTGGAAAAAGACTGAAGATGAAAAGAGGATGACTTGACATGACAACAGGATAATAATCAAATTCACATTGAACTGCCTCAAGAAGCACAAGCTAAAGGTTTTGCCATGGCCCTCACAGTCCCCCGACCTAAATACCAATGAAAATCTGTGGATAGACCTCAAAAGAGCAGCACATTCAAGACGGGCCAAGATTATCACACAACTACAAGTCTTTTGCAGGAATTGTTAGGTGGCAACAAAAAGTCAAATGTGGCTATTCCAATGTGTTAAGAATATTTTAGACTTAAAAAAAAACAAAACAAAAAACTTGTAGAAGCGAGGAAAAGGATTTATCACAAAGTAAAGGACTGCAAGAGCAGTAAATAAGGAAGTGTGAGAGGAATATTAAAACAATATCAAGTATATTTCCATATCAAAACAGCAATTCTGTGATCAATTCCACATGAACCACAACTGCACTTACAAAAGGAGCATCACTGTGATAAAAGAACATATCTTAATTTGTTTTTAAATTCAACAGATGGAACTTTATTTTGCTCTCTACATGTGTGAAAGCAGCTCTTTCTGATAGTGGAGGTATAAAGCTCTAAAGTGATGAATATGTAAATAATTTGAATACAACAAATCAGCATGAAGGCCAAGGCTGAAAAAAAAAAACATTCCTCCTTTAATGCTTCTGCGGTCTGGTATTTTGAAAAGTTTTCATATTTAAAAAGACTAAAGCAGGAAGAACACAAAAAAATAACATACTTTACATGCTTCATATTTATATTTTATTTTTAGACTAGATCGTTTCTTTATACTTTAGTTTCCTATACAATGAAAACTAGAAGTCATTGGCAGTTATTCCTTGTGTTTCTGGTATTTTCCCTTCAGCGTGTCTATGTGTCTGTGTGCATGGCACACGTACCTATGATCTCCTTTCTTCTTTTGTCAAGGAGGAGAATGAGGAGAAGATCATCATCACTGGTTGAGGTTGAATTCCAGTTTTTTTTCTCAAGAGCGAGCTGGAACAAATCTGCTCAAACCTTTTACTGAGCAAGTGTTGCACTGCTGCCAAAATGAATAGTTGTAATAGGAAATATTGGTGTGCTGTTTGTTCGTCACCTTCCTGGTGTGCAAAGGCCTTTATGGAGCTCTTGCTGCTGCAAGATAAATCCCGTTGCAGTTTAATTAATGCAAATCTTGACATTATCCGCAGCAGCATAATGAAACTATAGCAGAGGTTCAACCAGGAAGGGCACCTCCCCCCGGCACTCCTGACACACACATATTACTATGTAGCCTTTTATCCAATCACTTTTCTCCACATTTTTCCAGCAATTATTCCCTTAACAGTTAATTCTGTTTTTCTTCTCTTTCAGCAGTCACTCCCAAACCCTTTATACAGAGAAGTTCTCCCCTCTGTGTTCTTCCCAAATCATTAGCCATCTGTACATTCCCCTCATTTTCAGATACCACTCCCTCCCCATGAAATATATACTGTACTTACACCCTACTCTATGTATATCACTATATCATTGTCCACCACCAGAATCCAGGACCCTGACTTGGTCAGCATCAGCAGTCACAGGCAGTACTCATTTCGACCTACATAATCTCAATTACAATAGTTTTCAAACATTAGTGTGAAACGTGTGATCCGATGCTGAGGTTTACGGCAAATGGTCCTTGTTATAGAGCGTAATTAAGTAATTAATCTGTATTATCATGTTTGCCCCTCCTACTTGCGCTACATTTGACTCACTTTTAATGCACATATATACAGTATGTGTCCTACAGACACTCAACTTTGTGAGTGAGATGGATGTGTAGCCTGAATGGCTCCTTCAGCCCCGTGGTTTGTCATGACAAAGGACACCAATGAGGACAAACATGCACATCCTGTCCTGAACGTACCAGAGAGTGGCGCCGACGCTGACAGAAAAAACGCTACTAGTTATTCATGAACAGCCTACTCTCAGTGGCTTTAATCAGCAGATAAATGTCAGCATCACACAATGCATTAAACAACCATAATTCCCCACCATTATAGTCTTGACAAAGCTTAAATGTTAATTTGTCAAATGCTATACAGAAGAACCGAATACTGAGAAAACCATTAGCAAAGAAGCTCTATCACTGCACTGCCCTTGTATGTCACAATGTGATTTACCTCTCTACAGGATTAGTCAGTGACTCTGCACACAGACAGTGAGGGGCAAGGACAGCAAACATAACTCACATAACCTTTGGGTATAAACTTAAAATCCCTTTCAGCATGTACTCAACCCCCACACAGCGGCAACACGGACCAGAGAAATGCTGACCTTGTGCTCACTAGGAGCATAGAGGAGAACTCTGTAAATGTTAACTAGAGTGAAGCCCTAACAATGACAACACAAGTCCCTTAAATCCCTGAGAGCCTGGAGCAGAGCCCTCAGCTCAGGCAGGGGACAGGTTTCTTTTTAAAGTCTTTCAAATCCAGCAGCAGAATGGGCCCATTTACAGATTTTTCTCTACTGTACAGCATGGTAGACCTGCACTTACTGTGGCCTCTTTACAAACCTGACTACTGTTGGAACTTATCTTGTTAGTAGTAGAGGAAATATTTATTCAATTTAGTGCAAGAAACTTTGTATATCACCTTGTTTTCTAGAGGAACTCAATGCTTTTTAGTAAAGGATTTGACTTTTTACTTTTAGTAGTTTCGTATGCTATAGCACTGGCTTACCTTGTCTTAGTAGACGACTGAGGTGTGCAACAAATTCTTTCCTCATTCTGTTCAAGTACACCTTGCAACGGAAAAAGACTGAATCTACAGCTTGGTCTTCTGTGATGAGAAAATATCAGAAGTCAGCTTTCATGTTCAACACATTTATTTTTGGAATCAGTGAGGAGGGGTTACCGGTTTTGGATTATTAGATCATGAGTTAAGTGTTGATGGTTCAGTTCCTTGTAAATTACATACACAAAAAAATGGTGAAACTGGTTACTGTTTAATCATTCATACATGAACTGATTGTAACCCTGAAAAACAGCGTTTAGCATAAAAAACAGGGAGACAAGTTTGCCTAATGGTGAGGGCTTAAAAACATCCACTGCAGGCTCACAGTTCTTTTTAGACTCAAGTCATGAATACATGCCAGTTAGAAAGAAAAGCTTTGGGAGAAATTGGCTATAACGGGGTATAACTGTGGCCAGCAGCCCAAGTCGGCACTGATAACAAGGCAATTAACAAATTAGCTGCTTTTATTTCTAGATCAATTACACGGCCCATCAAAGACCAAAAACATGGGCCTGTAAAACTGCAGTATCACCTAGAAAACTGTCTGTAAACAGAGCTACAGTTACAAGAAACATGGGTATGGACTGAGATGTACAGAATGAAGAAAAAAAAAGTCTAGTTTTACTGAAAATAGTTTTGCATCAAAATATAAACTCCTCCCTAACTCCAAATACATTATGATACTTGGTATGATACTCCCTGATGATTAAAAATTAACAATACTATTTCACAGATGCAATTCATGGATGAGCTCTCTGGTCATTCTGAACTCAAGATTGACAGGACCTCTTGAATCTTGAATTAGTCAGATCCATTGCTCCCCATCTTGAACAATAAAACATACTTGTCCTTCTTTTTTGGGGGCTGCCATCCCAGAGGATTACTGTAGACAGAGTCTCCCACAGTTATGGTCCCACACCTGAGCAGCGTCATGATTTTTGTTTTGCACTGGTGTGAGACTTAAACCGGAGTGGACAGAGCTGGCAGCAGGCTGGCATCCTCTCTGTTACTCCTGCCACAACGTGCTTGGTGAGCTGTCAACTTGTTCATCTAGCACACACAACATCCTCCACTCACTGAGAGCCAGGAATTCATGATGTGATCATTTGGCCAGATGGATATACAGCATGGTGTCAATAGCTGGATCAATATTGTAGCTGCTCCTACAAAACCACAAGTTTGACTTTTAAAAGTGTATCTTAAAGAGTACATGTTGTTTGTGTGGGTAAAGTCATTCATAATACAAGCATCTATATCAAGGGCAGTGCAATGTGTCTTGTAGGCATCCATGAGTTTCTTAGGTTTTGTGCAGTTGAAACAAGGCTACAGGGCTTCACAGTGTAACGTTCAGAACTACTGGAGGCGTGTGGCTGATGCAACATTTGCATTCCATAATCCATCCTACTCTTAAGACCCCCAGGTTGAGTGCTCTCCGGGACACCACTACCTTCCCACCTACACACACAGAGACTATAGTATGCACCAGGGTCACTTTAAGCGAGTTAAATACGGACACGGCTTTCAGAGTAGGAGGGGGTCAAGGCAACGTAGCAGAATGTTGAGGAGCATGGGCAGCTTCATCATTGATGAACGGAGAATAGGTTCCCACACAAAGAGAGTAAGCAAACTATAGCATCTTTATATACATATTTCACATAGTCTCACCTCACTGTAATGCACTACTCATTCAAAAATACTTTCCACAGCTGCAGCTTCACCAAGCAATCCGAAAAAATCTCTCTCTTTTTACATCACGAGTGAAAGCTTTCACAAAGCATGTGTTATCATTTACAAGAGACTCTGGCTTGTCATTAGTCATTATGTGACTTGCTCACAGTCAGATCTGTAGTGCTAACAGACAGACATTTAAAATTCAGCAACGCAAACCATTTATTGTTTGTTTTTAAAATATCTACTTCTGGTAATTGATTATTGTACTGTGTACGTGTGGCAGATGGACACCCTGCAGGAGGCAGATTCGGGATGTGTTTCCATAAATAATCCCATGAATAATACAACAGGTTGAGTAGTGCTCAAAGATGAGGCTTGGGGGGTAAAAAGATCAATATCTGATTAAATCGCTCAGGAGTCTGCATTCTCTACTGGGTTTCACTGTAGAGGAAAACATCGACCAGCACCAGAACTCTTCATCACAATGGGTAACAAACACACAACTTGGAGTCAGGAAATGACCAGTTATACGGCTTTACATCTACACTTAAGATGTCTGAATCATTTGGGAATTGGTTATGCTTTGATCATCAGCTGTCACTTATTAGTTGGGCATGAAATGATTATTATTTTCAAAGGGAGAGGTTAGCTTTCAACTGACATAGCCTCAGAAACTGAATATCAGTGTCATTAATTAGAGGACTGTTATGGCTCTTTCTGTGATGTTTATTGTTATTATAAAGGGCGGACACCAATTGAAAATAATGAGTTTCACACTCCAGGCACACAATAAAATGTGTCAACATCATATAAATAAGAGAAAATTATTATTTAGTGTTGGATTTAGCATTTCTATGTGCTTTAAACCAGCTGATCTACGTCATGTGCTTTAAGTCACAATTGATGTATTTTGTTGGACATCCTCATTGACCTCACTACAGCCGAGCACTCAACAGTTGTTGTGTACGAGGAATAAACATGCATTTTCATACATGCCAGATGCTCGTTGTCATCGTGCATAATTAGATTCAGACTGGCTTATAGCACAGGATGACAGCAGTGAGTCTGGCACTGCAGAGCCACTGTGTTCTGAACAGGAATAGACGTTGTGTTCGTTTTTAACGGTCTTACCCCCCAGCAGTTTGGCCTGACAGTTGACAAACTCTGGTTTCCGCGCTGAGCTGTAGCGCTGGCAGGTGTGGTGAAGAATCTGGATGAAGGTGCATTTTTCTCCTGCTGAACCAGCAACCCACTGGTCAAATGCATTTTCGAACATCAGGTCAAACTCTGGACAGTCCTTGGAGAGAAAACCAGTAAGAGGAAGACATTAGTACCAGCAAAATCCATGTTAACCCACAAACAGCCCTTTATCAGACAGAAGCAGTTGAGGGGGACTAGAAATGACTTACTTTGTTTGGGTCAATGCCATTGACCTGCCGTAGCTGGTCAACTGTCCACTGTGACCTCTTTACGAAGGCAGAAGATCCTTGGAACTGCTTGACCTTAGTGATGGACACGAAGGACGGTTTCTTATTTGTCACTGTGGAAAAAAACAACACACCAGATAAGACTGTTGTAACAAAACTAAATTCCAAAATGTGAGATTTCTGTATATGTTTATGACATGGTGAGAAAGCCTGGATTAGGATAAATGGACAGTTCAGGTCACAAGATGAGGAATATAAAGAGTCAAGCAGAAGTACAAGCTTCCTTTTGTGGGCGGCAGAAACAAAGGGATCCATTAACAATGGACATTTCATTGTTGGAGCCAACAGCAACAGAGGCCATGATATAATTTCCTATGAGAGGACAGCCTAACCATGAACGGACAAATCCTGTGAACATGGATTTGGCTTTTGTGTTTATCCAGCCAAAATGTGTGCAGTATAAGGTAAACTGTTGTGTTCCAGCTACATAAGGAACATTTTTCCACATTACTGGTCTGAAGAACATAAACACTTCGTTATATTGTTCCTGTCAAAGTATAAATTGGTGAGTATTTTTTGCACTGTGCTGGACACAACTCATTTCTCTTGACAAAAGAGATGTATTTCGTCCACCGCAGGGCAGACTAAATGTACGGGGTAACAAATTACATTGCATTCAAGCATGGAGATATTGCCTTTTAAACAACTCATGAGAGAAAAATGGACACAATGATAACACAATGAGTGGCTCAAACAGTGGCTTTACTTAGGTATTCTGTTTTGTCACTAGGTGCAGTAACAATCATGCTTACTTGGTTTACAACACTTGTACAATCCAGAGAAAAAGCCTATTGCCTGCACATTCTAGGAGCCATTTTCATTTCACTTTGACCTAATGAGCTTGTCCAATAATATCAGTAACATGCCAATAAAGTGTAACGTTTAAGGATAACTAAGATGTAAGGTTCAAAAACTTCACTCTCCTGTCCAACAGCATCATCACTGTGTCCTCAGCTTGGCCTCGCTCGCCTCAGCATTACAGTGCCTTGACTTCTATTCCCATGGATATCTGTGTTTGAGCATTCCCATCAACACTGTCACATGTTTGCAGATCATCAAAGCTAACAGTTCTATTATGTGTCTGGACTTTGTACTTCTCAGGAGCAATGTGCTTCTCTGTTGCTTTTCTAACCCCAGCAGCGAACCTCTGCTTCCGCTCTCCCACATTTGCCATTGTGTCATCTCGGAAAGAGGGAAGCGTTTGGGTCACTTTCACCGCTGTTGCTCTTCTAACCTCTCCCAACACCACTAGCATCCCTACTGGTTGCAATGTTACATTTTTCCTTTTGTTCACGCTTGTTTTGTGAAAAATACACCACACCTTTCTCTGGGAATGATTTTGAAAACATAGGTAGGGCTGAATGTTACGTCTGGTGATAGATTCAGTAAGTGAACTCCCCAGAGAGGAGGGATGTTTGGAAATGTTTTGTGTATCCATTTAGACAGCTGCAGTTAATACTTGAGGTGCTGACCTGAGGTTGCATGCTGGAACAGACAGACAGAGGCAGACAGATACGATTCAGGCAGATTGGCAGTTTCTTTCAAATCTTTTCTTTGAGAAATTATTTTTATTCAAACAGACAGCCACTGCCATGACAAACAGAAGAAGTGATTGATCAGATCTGTCTCGGGTCACACAGAAGGCTAATGGAAGCTCCAGAAACCGGAAAATTTCATAAAGAGGACGGCAGCTGGATGTGATGAACCAGTGTGGTGAAGGGTTGGGGTCTAGAAACTCGGGTCATCCAATTCGCAGTAAGAATAATTTGTCTCTGACTATAGCACACTTTCCCCAAACTGATTAAGTAGAAATGGGGTTTTATTGCTCTCAATTGGTAAGTGGAGGGCTGGTAGCTGAGAGATAAAAGACTGCCACGAGTTCATTACAAATTCAACAAGGAACCATCTTTCTCTTTCAGATACGAGCTTCGCCTCCATCTTATCCTACCAGAAATGTTCAGTATTGTATGGGGCTGGGATTAATGATTATTTCCATTATCGATGAATCTGTCCATATTTTTTTCAATTAACTGAAACTGCTCTGTCCATAAAAAGGCAGAAAATGGCACGAAATGCCCATCACAAGAGTGAATGATTAGGTCTTCAAATTGCTTGTTTTGGCTGACAAACAACCTGAAACCTGAGAGATGTATACTGTAATTTACACTGATATCAAACAAAGGAAGGCAGGAAATACTCTGATTTAAGTAGCTACAACCAGTGAATGTTTGGCATGCTTGTATATGAATTATTAATGTTTTTTATTCAGCACAGCTCTATGAGGAAAGTGTAACCTGCCTTCCAATTAAGTACCATATGCCAAGTGTATGTCAAACATACTCATATCAGAGCAAGCAGTCACAGTAGGGGAATGGCACATGCTGAAAAGACAGGAACAGTAGTTTACTGTTTACTGCAGCAACCATTCACGTCATGGCTCAAGAGTTGTAATTCTTTTTACCTACAGCACAACAGATGGGAAAAAAAAATATGATGATGAATGATTGCGACCCCTGTGCCTGAGAGGCTTTGACTGACACATTCCCGCATTAGCATACTCACTTGTCATATCACACGCTTTGTGGTGAGGCTGCTTTCAAAACAATCACGCCGACTTCAGGATTAGAATAATAGTTGTGTGACACTGGAGAACGGGCATGAGCTGTGTGAAAGCTGCGTACTACATGATCTGTTGTGCACATGTAGAGGAAAATTTACTGCAGGCAATCTGGGAGTGCTGTTCGGCAATCTATCCACTTTTTTAAAAAAAGCTATGACATTACACTGAGACCTGACTACTGAACTGCATCAGTGAACATGTGAAAGAGACCTGTCGTCTCCAGGCCGTGGAGCTAAATCATCAACACATCAACACCCAGGTCTTAATCAAACTGCCAGACACCTTTGAGCCTCTCAAATCAATTTCATATTCAGCTGTTGACTCCCACCTCGTCTGAGTTGCTCCCCTGCATATTAAACAATTACTGAAAGCTAGAGGAGGTGGCTTTATTCAAATGGAAATCAAAGAGAGGACTGTGAGAAAATCTATGCCCAGGCCCTTCTAACTAATATGAAACCTCAAGTTGTGTGAAGAAAAAAATAATTAAGACAAGTAATTCTCAGAAAATAATGACACAGCCAAGCTGGGATACAAAAACTGATCATAGAAGGGAGTAAGATATTTGTTTCACATCATTAGGCACGTTGACTTTACACCTCATTTCATCAATACTTGATATCCAGCGTCACAGCAAGCTTCTCGTCACAAATATATATTGAAACATAGTTCAGCTCGACTACTATTAGATTAGACAATACCCTAACTACATTTGCAAAATTTCGGTAATAATCAAGGTGGAAACTTTTCATGGGAATTGAAGGGAATTTATGGGAATTAAAAGGAAATAACAGTTATCTGCTCAGGCTGTATTTACCACAACATATGTAGATAGAGACAAATCTTTTACCATATCATAAATTGAACTTTAATTAAATTAGCTGACTCACTTAACATTGTATTTATCTATTTGTCCTCCAGATCTTCTCTGTGGACTTCCTCAGTGTCAGACACTGATGCCTCACCTTCATTATCCAAACCTGTTGAGGATGGTTCTGTGTCAGGATCAAAGAGCCTCAAATTTGCCCTGATAGGCACCAGATTTCAACTCATTGATGGCTGTTAGCTTATGTGTGCCTTGGTGTGAGTGTGCAACGCAGGAAATCAAGCTCTGGCATATTCCATCTCGTGCAATTATTGTATTAAAATTGGGTACAATGGTAGAAATTCTACTATCTATCTATCTATCTATCTATCTATCTATCTATCTATCTATCTATCTATCTATCTATCTATCTATCTATCTATCTATCTATCTATCTATCTATCTATCTATCTATCTATCTATCTATTGATCGGAAGTTCACTGGCCCTTTGCAAACCTAACCCTGACCAATATTCAACTGGTGTGTTGAGGCTGAGGCTCACAAGTTTAAGCTGATCAAGCTTGTGCAGTGAAGATACAGAGATGAATAAAGACACATTTTCCCTTCCTGCACAGGAACTGAAGTGGATCAACTGACTTGCTCCACAAACATAATAACACAAATCCCACCATGAAGCCAATGTGACAGCATAATGAACTTTACGAGAATGAGCAAACACCACTTGGCTAAATAATACTGTATATCTAGAAACAAGGAAAGACCACAACCACTGAGAGGCTGCCAAAGCCATTGTTTCCATGTGGGCTGTCAGAGGAAGGCCACTCTGGGGTTCCTGCCCTGCTCCTTTCTCATGCTCTGATGGTGACATGCTCTCACTTCCTCCAGTGGATCAGTCCCTTGTTGTGCTTGGCCAAGAAGGGAAACTCGTACTGTACCATTCACAGACTGCGGACATCACACAGGAAACGGTCTGAGGATCAGCTTTCCCTCAACGAAATATTATCATAGCTGTGGTTGTAACGAGAGAAATGTGAGCGCTAGGAAAGTTTTAGCAAAGCAGTAATGACATAAATGATCATGTGAGAAGTGTGCAGGTTGTCTGTTGTGAATTAATGCAAGCATTTTTGGAAATGTTGAACACAGCGCTATGAAAACAAATATAATCCACAACAACCAATACCACAGCAGCAGGTATGGAACAACTATGGAATTCATGCTGAGCCATGAAATTCATACTGGAGCTTGGACCACCCGCATGGGCATAACAGTAATAACTTCCTTTCCTTTATATAATACAACCTAACCCTCATGTCAACAGTGATGCTTCTCAAAAATCTCCTTCCACAAGCCAGAAGCACCAGCATTTTGGACCATGCAAGAAGAGATATGAAAATCCAAATCCACAGAATAACAAAAGACCACATCAGATATGGGAGATAATGTGTAACTGTACAGTCAGGAAGGCACCATGTTGCCTTTGGAATGACTGGTGGTTCCAAGATTCACCCATCAAGAAAAGGTAATGCTTAAAATTATTATAAATAACACTGAGGATTTCTGACGTCTGTTTAAATACAACATTTATGGATGCTTCACAAGAGCAGTTATAAGGCTGTTAACCATCAAGCCACGTTTGCTGCTTCTTTAAACATAACACTTCTTCCTGTGTGCCAGTAGAAATTATCTCACTTCAGTTCTCTGAGAATAGGAAATATGCAAACTCTACTGACCTTTGTATCTGCAATCTGTGATTGTGTTGCTAAACATATCACGAGTTGTGGTTACAGTTTAAGGCTGGCCTCTTAATGAAGTATGAAAGATGAAAGTATGTTTTTAGTCATTTGAATCCCGTCTGTCCTACTTCAAAGAGGCATTTCACAGACTCTATCTCAACCAGGTGGGCTAAGGATCTCTTGACAAATCAGACCCCTTCAGTTTGCAGTCAAGCAGCTCTGTGCTCTGACATTAAGTAGACACGGTTGCCATGGCAATTGCATTTGCATGGCACAAAAGACACCTGAGAAGCAGGGGCTGGCACCTGGCCAGGTTCATCCAAGGACAGCAAGCTAGGATGGTTCACATGCAATTTTGACTGTAGACGGGATTTGCAGTTAACAGAAACTAAGTAATTTGGATATCATGAAGACAGAAGGAACTGCTAATGGACAAAGTGCTGGGCTACAAAGTACTGTGTACTGCTGTTTGTTTGGCTTGGCTGAGGGCCAGAAATGAACTAAAGGGTTGGATCATGTGTGTATAGACAAACTAAACAGATGAATCCACATGAATCATTGTTACTGGCCTTATGGAACAAGTGAGGATTCCAAAAAAGAGGCCAAAGTTGAAAACCCAAATGTTACCTTTAAAATACAACAAGTATTTTAATCCTAACTTTAAGATTATACTTTATCAATTATCAAAATTGTTGGTAATTAATCGTCTTTTATCCGACTGATCAATTAACCTTCACAGCTCTATTGATGGCCCCATCTCTTGAGGTAAAAACCACAACATGTTATGGATGCTGCTGAATGACTGTCGGCTGCATTTATGGATTCGAGAATTGTTTAGTATCTTGGTAGCAAGGACACTATCCAGCAAGGTAAACATTCAAACAGTCTGCCTCACAGGTTGACTTCTGCGGCTTGTTATTAGAGCTGTCGTCTGAGGGCACATCCAACACTTTTCTCTGTCTGGGTCTGTGATTACAGGTCTATTTTAGAGCTGCCCCCGCTCTGCTTGAGCTGGAACACACTGTTATCTTCAGAAAGAAGCTGTCACTGGAGTGAACCACGGCACTGGCTAGACTCGCAACAACACCCCAGAACAAAGGCCTCTACAGTCTATTCACGGGTTCGAAAACACAGCGACTTCTGTGTGCAAGTCCTCCTCAGACGGGATGGCGATCATGCAGTGGCAAGGCACCAATAGTAAAATGGAGTGTATATACCATCATGAATAATAGCTATAGAAAGAGATCAGCTTCGTTCAACCCTTGGGAGGGACAAGTTACACAAGACTATTAGCTTAGCACGACAGCACAGACACAATAGAGCAGTGCACAGTCGTACCTCCTCATACAACAATGAAGCATTTATTAAAGACTGGAACAAAGCAGTTGTATTAAATGTGAGTTACTACAAAACTTGAATGATTTCTATCAACTTTTAATTTGATTTTCGTCAAGCTCACATTAATCCTAAATGCCTCAAAATCTTCATTCCATGCCAGTATTTTCAGTCTGGGAGCAGCAGACAGCAACTACCTGACTTTCACTTTAATCAAAACCAAATTGCAGCGAACCTTTAAATGCATGTTTTACAAATTCTCAAGAGAAGGTGTTATTTTGTATATTTGACAAATCCTGTCAAATCTGTCATGGCTGGCTGGCAACTGAAGAAGATGTTACAAGGATAGGTTCCTCATGTTTTTGGGGTTTTTTTTGGGGGGGGGGTTGGGATGTTATGCCCCCTAGGAGTGTGTTGTACCTTAGATTTTGTATTTTTCAATTTCATGACTAATAAACCATAAAAACAACAATCATGCACCAGTGCTAATAGCTGTAAACCTTCACAGCGGGAATAGGCATGGGGTGCTGCTAATGGATTTCAAAATGGCTACACCATCCAGAGACTAGGTGACTTATAGTTGAAAAGAAATGTTTTTTTTTTCCACATTAAATAAAACTGAATTCCCATGCTTGCATTTTAATTAACCTAACTATGACTGACATGCCATTGATATAACCTCATGTTCACATCATGAAATTAGTTTGTGTCTTTGAGGATCTTTTGAAAGTCAAGTCATTGCTTTTTATCCAAGCTCCTTTAAACAGCGAGAATTCAAAACCCAAAAGAGCTTTTTTAAAACATAGCTGCCTTTAGCCTCCAGTCACATCTGTTATCCATCCAATTATAACACTCACCCAAGGACAACACATTAAAAGGATTCTGGAGGCTTGACAAATCATGTGCGTCAGCCATTCAAAATGAAAACTCTCATTTGAGGCACCAGAGCTTCTTCAAGTTCAGCTCAAATCAAAGGAACTCAGAAATTATTTAATGGAAGACTGTGGATGAACTGAGTGTTAAAGAAATTACATTTTTTGTTATCTACTTCAGATTTTTTTTAAATAGGCAGGTATGAAGTGTATAGTCTGACACCCTACAACATTCATTTCATTTAGTCTGCCACACAGTTACTTCGAATGAAATAATACACATCATATGAGTCGGCAAAAAAAAAAAAAAAACAGTTCCAAGTTTCAATAGTTTATGTACTTTGTTACATGACATTTGGGGCACTGCCATATATTGGCATGTAAAATAGTGTATTTAAATGTGATCTAAGCTCTCTAGCTTCCTTGTTAATTATCTCCATCTCTTATGTTGAGAACACTGTTGTACTAAAAACTAAATTTGGCTTCAAGTCAACTAAAGTCAAGTAAACTTCAATCTGAGCTGTAACGTGGTAAGACAGCATTTTGGTTACGGGGTGATGAGATGTCATGTTGACAGCTTTTGATAAAGTGCAAACACGCCGCTGATCACTGTGACATTTTCCCTTGATGTCTGAGGTGTGGAGTGCAGCTTTGGAGTTGATTAATGAAGTAACATGAAGAGCAAAGTTACCACAGAGTAAAATAATCAGAGCAGCAGTCAGTGAGGGGAAGATGAAAAAGAAAAAACTTCAGCATGAAAGTCAGTCGGGAGATAAGGTTAAAGACGGATAGAAGCCACTGGAAAAGTTAGGGCAAAGAATAGTGAGAGCATTTGCTGAACCAATTGACTAACTGAAGGCTTCAACCTCCGCAGCAGTTGTCAAGGTCAAAACAAAACCACCTAATGACAAACTCATAGTGATGGAAGCATGTCACAGCAATAAATCAGGACTTAATTAAACTGAACTGCACATGAATGCAAGATATTTCTGTCCTATAGGAGGTCTCACAATGACGGACATGTAATACCTCTTTGAAGCCTATGAAGAGAAACCACGGAAAGATTATCACCAAATCCAGAGGCAAAGAAACCAATCACACTTTCCAGAGACAGGTCATTATGTTTCTCGTTGTCATCTCGCTTCCTGCTCCCGTGCACATCCAGAGAGAAAACAAAAGGTCTCTTGTGAGGACTTCATTTCCACATTAGGACCCCCTGAGCTCGTCCATCACCCAGTGCCCCATGGACCACTTAATCACCCAGCTATTCCAGGTTAGGCCCCAGCCCACATAGTAGACATTCCTCTCGAGCCAGAGCGCACGGATACAAGGAAATATTTAATTACGCTGGGGCACCGACCTGAGGCTTCTCCCCTACTGTGATCACTGGTTCCTACCTGCCAAGTAAAACCTGAACTGATTGTGTTTCTGCATAACTCCACCAAGCTCAAGTCTAAAACATGACATGTTTTTGTAAATGTTTGTTTAACGGCTGGCATTTCAAAATTTCTATACTCGACTTCATTGCAAGAAAAAGCAAATACACTGTTTTAGCAAGGTAAGTGAGAGAGAGGAATAAAAACAAAAGAGGGGAAGAGTTGGTGTCAGGTCATTACATTTTGCAGTACAACCTCTATGCTCAGTTTGGAAAGAGATAAAATGCACACAAAACCTGTTCTATCTGCCAAACCTCTGTTGTTAATACACAAAGACCTCATAACAACCTAATCTGGATATCATCATGCAAAAGCATGCGTCGGTATTTCAAACAGCTCAAAAAAAAAAAAAAAAGCACATTCCTCAACACTTACTTCTTCAGAATGACCTAAACTCATGTGCCTGGAACAGAAATCCTTAAACAAAAAACAACTTCTGTGTCAAACGTGGGTCACATAGTATGAGAAGGAAATGGTTAGTGACAACCTGCGCCTGATCCCAGGATGCATAGTGCTTTTAGATAATTCGGATGAAGTCAATTATGTTGTTCATCACAGAGGAGCACTGTACACTCCCTGTTTTACCACACTCCTGAAACATCTCTCAAGGATATATTTCAAAGTTGCTCATTCATTATGTCACTCTTCCCTTTAAATTAAATCCAACTTGCGGTAACTTTATCCCCCCCGACTATCCCCCATCGCTCATGTTCACTTTGGAAATACATGAGTATATATTTTTGTCTGATTGGTTTGGATTTTGGTTCTGTGATAATTTAAATATAATATATAATATATAATATATATAAATAAATGATTAGTAATCTAGGAATTTAAACCTACCCTTCTACTACTTTACTAATTCATCTATTATCCTAATATTTGTAATTGTTCACAGTTATTACTGACACGTCTGGAGGAGCTGGATTGAATACTAGTGAGTCATTCCACTGAATTTTACTTTAAGCCCTAAAAAGTGAAATCAAATGATGAATCAAAGCATTACAGTTCAGGCTTGCTTCCAGATCTCATTTCCTGGCCCATCTGTTCTCTTTTAGACAAGGTTTAGTGAAGCACCATCTGTACCTCATATGGAGGGAGAGACGCAGTGATTAATATTGCACAACTGGCTTCGACTATCCAAGAATACATGCTGCTTATGGAGTCTAAGAAAGCCTGAAGAAAATGTTTCACTGTCATGGCTCTGGTCAAGTCAGAGAAAAGATATTTTTGGGACTATACTGGCAAATGACATTTTTTGAATAGCAAAGAAAATGACTGCATCATGTAGTACTACGCTGCAGGGCACTTTGTTCTTTCAGCTTCGATACGCTGTCTACTTCTCATAAGATTAAGTCTAAAAAGGCATTGGCATTTGTTTGTTGTTTCTGTTTCAAATGGATGATGCGTTGTAGCTTTTGTCAAAGGGGAAAAAATCTTATTTTGTACTGAAAAGCACAGTTAGATCTTTTAGTCAGGAGTGTGTGTTGCTGCTTGTGTGCGTTAGTTTATGTTGGGGACTCACTGAGGGATATGTTCACAATTCCTGCCACGTACTGTATCAGACAGGATTAGAGCCCCATCTGAAATGTTTTCTCAGGATTACACACCGAGGTCAAGACTTCATATGGAGTGAATAAAAGTTCACACGGTAGAAAATATTAATCTGTACAAAATGTTTGCGTTTCATAAACCTTTTCCCGTGGTGAGGTAAGGCGCTTTGCTCTATGAGAAGCAGGGATGAATATAATAAACGAAATGCTTAAACACTGTCCACCAAATTGTGATAAACGATCACACAGACTGACAACCCTAAGGCTTGGCGTCAAGCATGTGGATTCACGCAGCTGCAGAAACCGTTCACGCTTTTGACTTATGCAAAGTTTTAGGGGACATGATAGATGTGGCATGTCACCAAAGAGGGATGGATGGTAAAAAGCATCCATCAGTCTTCCTAACTGGTGACAAGCGCCCATGAGGACTCCTCAGCAAGAGCCTCCTCCAGAAATCTAAACCACTGTATGATCAAGGTCACGAAGATAGTACAGATGCCACGGTGAGGAAATTTTCCCACTGGCTAATAATCTTATGACAACACCGATGTTCCAATCACACCAGATATTTTACAAGAGAGGAGATTTTTTCAATGATGCTCAATATCTGTAGAGTGCTTACTTTGATCTCCTGTCCAAACTTCGCTGCAGGGCCCATTTTAGCAGTCTCACTCTTGTGGTGTACTTGAAGGTGTGTGTGTGTGTGAGTGTGTGTGTGTGTGTGTGTGTGTAGATTAGAGGTGTAGCCTCCAGATGCTGCCACCTTCATCAGACGTCGTTTACAGATTGTCTCATTAGCATGATCAGATTCCCTATTAGCACTGTGTTTAAAGCCAGAATGCCAAATGGACACTTTCGCTTTTCGCTTTGACACCAAATGTCCAGCCATTGCCTTGTTGGTCCACTTGCCTTGCTAAGCAAAATCTGACGGCTGCTACTCGCTACTGCTGCCACTGTATGGAGCATACAATTTCAGTTCAAAATTCTAGCATCCATTGCCCAAAAAACAACTTCAGTGGTGAGCCTAGAAGATAAGTCAATGACATGTATAAAGACATACTTTTGCACAGAACAGAACAGAACATCCCATTATGTATGCTCCTTAAAGATCAACAACAAAGCCCTGGAGTTATTATAATAGCATTTTTAATTTCAGCAACCTGGAGTTTTCCTCTACACCAACTGTAGCTACACAGCTAAAATTAAGGCTATAATAGGAGCCCAGGAGATGTCATTTAATGCCTCTGCTGGGTAGATTTTTCCCCTCATAGCAGCCCCTCACTTGTCCACATTTACAACAGTTACCTAAAAGATAAGACAGATGACATTACTTGATCTCAAAAATGATGCAATGGTGACAGATGTGTGCAATTAAAGGGTCTGTAAGACACATGTGTTCTGTATTAGACTGAAATTGACGATTGGCTGAGGGGTAGTTCCAAAATGATTTGTTCAGTAGTAAAATCTAGTGAATCGTGGAAGGTTATCCCAAACACGAGGGTCACAAAATTCACTTAATTTACAATGTTATAAACACCTTCCTGCACCGGGATGTCCGTCTCCTTTTGCATTTGCTCTTGTTTAAAATCCATTAGTCCCGCCCTCCAGAACATTTGGTCAAAGCAGGAGTGGACAAGTGGATGAATAATTCAGTACTCATTACCAAAGGGTCATGGGAAGGAACAAAGAGAGCTGTGGCTGGCTACATAAACATATACAATTGTGCATTAGGAACAGATTTCTGCAGTGAAAGATTAAGCAAGGGTTCAGTGTGACACATCGCTCTGTAATACAAGCTGGATCTGCCTCATGGAATTTATGATCACTGTCACAGCAGACGTGTCTAAAAAATAAACGCAGTGTAGGTAGGTCCTGTATCTAAGAGCAAGGCGGGGATAACTTACTCAACAGCTAATGAATTACTATACCAGACACTGTATATAAAAGCAACTAGTTAGTAGGGAAAGTGATTCTGCGTTACTTTCACATGTCCGCTTCAATTCTCTTATCAATGCACACATAGCTATATTATTTTAGTGTTGATGTAACAGTGTGCGAGTTTTTAATACTCCCAAACAAGCAGAGGTGAAGTACTAGTATTCCTACCTGTAAGCTAACTTGCATTGTCTTGGCAAGACAGTAGAATTTGGGAGAGGACACACCGAGGCTGGATGCACATGCTAATCTGATGTAGTTAATGATTATATTTGATGAACCAAAGTTTCTTCACTTCACACTAGAAACATTACACTCACTAGAATGAAAAGCAAGCTCACATTTCCTGCAGTGTGTAGCTCCACTGTAAGGCTGGGTGATGTTAGATCATAAACTGGAAAATCTGAGATATGGGCTGCATTTGTCAGCTATCCTCTGCAGTTGTCTACTATTTTCAAATAAGACAAAAGTAACAAGTAACGAGCCGAATTTCAGTAACTGAAATTGCATTATTCAATTTGAAAGAGTAATTAGTTACACTTCTAGTTACAGACAAAGGTGGAGTTACAGTAATACATTACTCCCAAAACTGATCATAGTACAGCTATTGTTGTTTATAACCATAACCAAATAACCAATTAAAATAACCATACCATACCAACCAAAATTTGCAGAAACACGAAAAGCTGTTTTCTCAAATTAAGTCTCTATCAGCAGAATCAGGTCTGGACGTTGTCCAGAGTTGTCCTTTCACAAATGTAGCACAGTTGCCTGTGTCAGACACGGGGGAGGACAACTCATCCATTATGATGGCTGTTTTTGCATTGATAACACTCCATGTATTTGGATGTATCCACAATGTCAACGAAGGAGTGGAGCACAATATACAAGCAAGAAGAATAAGGTATGAAGTAGCTACGCTGCCTGCAATGTCATCAATACACCCATTCGCTCACTGTATAGCAGCGCAGCAGTGCATAGACTGAATGACAGTGTGTAAATACAGCACTGATAGCCCACGTGGTGGAGACACTATTGCCAAACAGTACAGTCAATCTAGTCATAGCTGACATTACCAAGTACCTCTCAGAGCTGAAATTCAAGCTCCATGGATCCAAAATAGGTTGTCAACTCTCTGCTTTCAAATGTGAAATCATTTGAAGAAAAATTAAAGCTGCTGCAAGTGCAACTGGAAAGGGGTAACACTGCATTTTCATTCTCTCCAAGAACAAAAGCCTGCTATGGAATCTAAATATGCTTGTGAGTGTGCCAAACGCCTTGAGGCATTTGGTGAGAAATTCCCAGATATGAATAGTAAACAAAAAGAACTGAGCATATTTTCTACGTCGTTTAATGCGGAAACAGCTGGTGTGCCTGAAAACCTACAACATGAAATCATGAAGCTGAAAAGCAACAACCTACTACCGTACTCCATTCAGGACTGAATACCCAAGCCTGGAAAACCAGCTGTAAGCATCATCAAAAGTACCATCTGATATCAGACATCTCGCCAAAGAGAAGCCATTCTGGCTATCACAGGGGTTTGTGTGATATGTGTTCAATATTTTAGTATGGCCCTTGAAGGATGCCACAGAAAGTGAAATGGCCCTTGATATGAAAAAGGTTCCCCACCACTGAAGTATATGGCTGCTTTGGATTTGTTGGAGGTCATCTGATTTCCCCTACTCACATCTTTGATCTAGGTAATGCTAAATGCATCCTGGACCAATCTCCGTATGTATGTGTCTCCCAGAAAAAACCAAACAGTGTCTTTGTAGGGCACAGATTACCACTCTGCCAGGATGGATCATGAACATGGAGGAGAAGTTTCATTTGTTCCCTCACTCAATGAGTTTCCATCTGGTCTTCCCATGAATGATGTTCCATGTAGCAGGAAAACAGCTGGGGATGTGCGAACGATACTAAACTATGATATCATTCTTCCTTTCGTTCCATCTCTAACATTTACCTTAACATTTCAAGTTCAAGAAAAAGCAATCAGATTCCCAATTAAGCTCATTTTGAAAAACTCATGAACAAGTGAAATGAGCAATTTCCAGCAGCTAAATTAAAAAGGGTAACGTTTTTAAAACTACTGTATACTCAGTTGTTCTCACATCATCTACCACTTTGGTATGCAGGAGAGAAAATGTGTAACAGATACACATTTTCCTCTGAGTGTATTGCATGGCATCCCACTAGTACACAGTGTGTACTGATATAGGACTGTCAGGGAGCCTGCAGGGGTGCTAAGCCATGCCCTTAATGTGAAATATCAGAGCAGAGCCCACCCAGCGCCTGACAGAGGAAGTCTCAACAGTGGACCACTAGAGTCCCTGCAGTCTGCTGTCACCAGGTTGTTCAGCCATACAGCTGCCTGCAGAGAGTGAGATGCCAACGTGCCAGTCCACATCCTGTCTAACCTTTAAATCTTGATGAACACTAAAACTTCAAGCTGTCTGACTGTCTGGTGTTGGCCTGAACACCTGCTACGAAAAAGTTATCTGTAGAGATGTGATCTTTATCATTAAGACAGCATTTCTTTCAAGTGCAACTTTTTATCAAACATGTACAACCCTGATTCCTAACCCTTTCTAAACTTAACCCTAACCCTGACTGGGGCACTGCGTAAAGATAAAACAGAATGTCATAACTTGCTAGTCCTTTTTGACGTATACTCAATTGAAAACAGAATAAATACAATATATTTGATGTTTTACCACATCAACTTTATTGATTTTTGTAAATATATGCTTGGTGCTTTACACAACATCCCACCTTCTTTGGAACCAGGTTTGTAGGGCTGTCAAAACTGGCCAAAAATTCCTTCTAAAAAAAACACACAGGGTAGAACTATTCCAATATCTATTTTTGCATATCATGCCACTTGTATGTCATTTCAACACAAACATGTCTTTTAGAAGATCTACATACCTACACAAATAAAATAACATTCTACACTGCATTGTTGAATTTTTCGCTTGTTTCAGTTTGACATATGTTTCATTTCAATCAGTCAAAGTGACGTGTGCAGTCTCCAACTGGTGTCCTGGAATATTTCAGTATCCAAACAAACAGGAGAAATTACATTCACTTATCTGACTATTGACAATATTTTCCCATGTTTTGTGTCCAAGCGGCTGATGGAGAAAACAATTTTTAAGATTTTCCAGTATTTAGTGAGAGTGCTGCAGCCAACATCCTGGCTGCAACGTAATCCCTCTGGGTATTTGAGCACTGTCAACGTACGTCCACTTGAAGTGTTGCCACTGACAGGCTCAGATTTTTACTCTTAGACTCTAACAACATTATGGATGATATCCCTATCAAGACACCTTTTGTTCAATAGTAAGATCTGTTTTGTTTAACCAGAAACAGACTCTATATCGTTCTTGCCAAAGCCAACAGACATTCAGAGAAACAGTGATTTTATCAACATAAAATACACTTCATTCAAACATAACAGAAACCTAATAATATTCACCAAAAGCTTCTTGGTTTGTCTTTCACTGTTGGAACAGTCATCACTAACTCTGGTTTGGTTGAAACAAACTCTTAAGCATGGGAGTTACTTTCACTGGACATAATGACCGGGGGGGTTTAAATTCAACAGATATTCCTGGTAAAAAACACTCTGGCTTTGTGACTCCACTACAGCACTGCTGCCCCACCCCTCACAATCAAATATTAAATTTCACAATCCAATATATGTATTTTAAAAATTCAAATGGAAATTTGAACTTAAAATATTTGTTGACAGCCCTACAGGTTGGTACTGTCCCTACAGTGCATCACCCACTGCATTTGGTTGTATATTTCATTCCAACATATGCACTTTACTCTAAATGCACACCACTTCCTACAAGATGACAGAGCTGCACTCAATTTGACCTCAAAACTAACCATATGTGCTAAACTCAACAAGCATCAGGGGCCAAACTGTAATGAGGAGGTTCTATAGCCCATAAGATAAACCAATCAGAAATAATCCAAACAGAAATTCACATAAAATATCCGCTTTTGGTATTAAGTAACTAAAATTTGCTCAGTTCCAATTGTACTGCCTTAAGGCCTCTACCAATTAAAAGGTTTGAAGAAAGTACAAAATTGTGTTCAACCATAACAAACTTGCAGTTCTTCCTTTGCATTTTATGACAAATATTCTGTATGAGGTTCTAAATCTCACTTATCTTTTCTCAGCTGCTGTGATGAAATTTAAACACAATTTTGCAAAACCTTCTGACCAGCTGTTATCCATTGTTGTAGGGTGCGGCTGTCCGGCAAATCCACGCATCTCATATTTTCATGATTCTTGCATTTCCAGATTAAGTCAAAAGATTGCAGGTTGAGGAGATTCTCCAAACTCTAAGGCTCATGCAACCACTTCAAAATCCTCACTTCAAGAGTGCATCGTTGCCTTGTACAGGGTTGTTGTTTTTATTTTGTAAAAAGCTGGCATTTTGAAGATAAATGGTTTTAGTGGTCAGCGACAAGATGCAAATTGAGTGATTTATAATCAATATCCACCACACACAGTTGCACGCCCAGTTTCATGGTCTTGGAGGAGAGGCAGGATGAGATATGAGTTCCACTGAAATGAGGAAGCACAAAATAAAGTGAAATCACTCAAAGCTTTAAATCGAGTGCATCCTCTTCTTGGAGTTCATTTTAGTCCTGTCTCACTTGATCCTAGTTTGGACAGTGGACCTCAGAGTTTCTCACATATCTTGCCTCTGGCCTCTGTAACTGAATTTCTCAGCAGCAGGTCTAAGAAAGGTGTTAGGTGGTGGGTGAGGAGCATATGGTGTTTTTCTGTGTCCCGGTGAGGTTCACGCCAGGCAGCAATTCCCCTACAGGGAGTGTTGTAGATACAGAGAAGGACTCCAGCTGCTCCTCTGGGTGACCTTCATTATCACAATTAATATGCATGCCACTCATAGGCACACTAGGCTGGGATGCATGGTGCACTAGAAGCATGGTCAGAGAGGAGAAGGGCGAGGGGCGTGACACAGCTGGCCAGTGAGAAATAATTACATGAAGGATGTAGGTTTCTAAAACTATAAAGAGTGAATCAAAACTCATAGCAAGATGATGTTTACAGATTGATGACAGGCTCCCCTGTCATCAATCTGTAACAGGCAGATATAGTTTGCACTTACCACTTGAGCTTTCAGGGTGATTGAGTCATTGGGGTTATGAAGCGGGCTCATCCCTTACCAATGTCTTGTTGCATAAGACACCCCAGGACAGCTAAATTGCAGACCGATGTTGTCTTTTCATCTTATTGCAATATGAATTTCTACAATAAACATATTGCAAAGGGCAACAATATCAACGCAGACTCATAAAGCTGGCAGCTCCTGGTCCCCTGTGCCTGTTGTACCAGAGCTATAATGAAGTCCAGCCTTCAATCCCAAATATAAGTGGCAACAAAAAAAGCACTGAAAAATGTGATAATATAGATGAAGACCAACTTTTAAGAATTGACAAGAAAACCCTTGTTTATTTCTGGAAAAAGGAAGACATCAACCAAACAGGTACAGGTTAAAAAGTTTTGCAGTTATAGACTAATGGCATTAACTACGGCAAACAGCGCCTTTTTAGACTTAAAGTCTATCCTCTTAGGTGCATAATAACAGTGACTGTGTACAAAGTGTGTTTCTGTATTGTGAACCTTTAAATACTTTGTTGGATATTGTGATGGTGGTATAGGATGAGTATAAACAAACATTGCAAATTTTCTCTAAAACATGCACAACGTGGCTGGTCAACAGCCCTTAAAAAAATGCAGATTTATCAGCCAATGAAATGAATGTACACTCTTTGGCATTCAAACAGGTGAATCACTTTATAGAGATACAAAGCCATTATATAAACACACTGACATCACTGACCTCAAGCTTCTAGGGCTGTCAATGAATATTCTGAATTCAAATATATAATCAAACTGCTTTAAAAAAATCTCTACACACCATCAGTGGCAAAACCAAATATTTTTAGTAGACTTTGGCCGTGCACAAATGCCCAGAAGGATTACACAGCAGCCTGTTTTGTGACTGCTGGCTGCAGCACTCTCATTTAACACTGGACCAATTTCCAAAAATTGGTGTCCCCATTAGTCACTTACACACAAAAACATGGGAAAATGGGGTCCATAATCACAGATAATATTTAGTTTTGACAGTCTTAGTCTCCTCGCAACTGTGTCACAAACAGTCTGATGAAGGCCAAACTAGGAAGACAAAGAAAGTTGCGTTTGATGATCTTAACAGCATAAAATCTTACTTACAAACACTTTGCTTTCAGTCAAAAAACCTGACTATGAAAAATCAATACGGAAAAACGATCAGCTTACTGCACAACGGCTAATGGGCACTTTATTCAGAAACTTTTGTTTGTTATTCTGAAGCTAATCGATCAAAGAACACAGAGGCCAAGTAAGGTGAACACAGAGACCATTACCTCCTCCCACTGCTTCTCAATACAGATCCATTCATTTACATTGCCTGATCGGGTCCCTCAGGACGGAGGCATGGCGAGCACAAACAATGCTTAATTGCACAGTGGGAGGTTCTGACTTGTAATGACAGAAGACCAGAGCAGTGCCTGTTATGTTGTTGAGACGGACGACCTCCCATGTTATTGGTCTGTTAGTCAGATTTTTAAAGATTATAGAGGAAGCTAACGAAGACAGGCATCTCACTACATATGAAAGCTGATTTTCAAAGTAACAATTATGTGCAGAAAATATTTGATATTTGAGGGTGCCAATATTTTCACTAAGAAGCATTTCACATGCAGAGCATAAAACTGTTTATTTGCATAACTTTGCAATGTTGGATTGTTCAATGCCAATGTTGGTTTGTGGGTTGCAAACTATACTTATGCAAATTGAAATTGATTTTTTTGCTAGAGCACATTTTTCAAATGATGACACAAGGTCAGATCAGACACTCAAAACATACTGCTAGTTCATATTCTACTGGCCACTGCCCCAAACCCATAGACTTTTATTGACATGCAACTGGCAGGCGAACTGAAGTGAAGCTGCAGTGGGGTTATTATCTGACGTGATTCTGGCTTCCTGTCAACAAGACCACTTAAAAGTCTTATGGGCTAAACACCACCATGGTTTCTACATAAAGTTCAGGTCAAACCATTATTAAAGTATCAAGCATCAATCATCACTGAACGATGATCATAAGAGTCTGCTCATAAAACAGAAAAGAAAATACTTATATGATGACATATGGGGAGAAAAACAGCCTGTCCTTTATGCAGTTGTTTTCAATATGATACCCTCTCATAACCATCAGTTTAAGATTTTCCTGCTGTAAAAAATACTAATATATACGTTCTCCCAAAAGGAAATTCAAGTGATAAACATACCATAAGCATGCACACACATAACCAAAGACAACTGTTCACTGCTGCTTTTGCTGAGCCTCTAAGGGAGGCCAGTGTTTGTATTCCTTAGCTTCAAATCCAAGGAGTCCAGCTTTGAGGACATGTTGTATGGAGGAGATGCGGGAGATGAAGACCAACAGATGTTGAATATAACAAGAAAAAGGTTAAAGATGCGAAAATGAAGAGGGGATGGGAACAATGAAAGAGAGGGAGGAACAGATGGAGGAACAGATAAAAGAGCCCTCACAGAAAAGGACAGGGAAAGATGAAATGATTAAAGTTATGGGCAGGAATAGTCGTATCTTTTTAGCCCACAGTTCTTTAGAGTTATGGGTTGTATGGGAGGAGAGAGTAATGGAAAGTCAACTTTTATCAATTTATTCAAAGGTCATAGAGCAGACAAAATTAGGTCAGAATAAAGCCTCACTTCAGCTGGGTGAATTCCATCTCAGGATCTGTACGGGAAAAAGTGTTATCACAATTCCTCGAATTCATACGTCAACGGTGAAGCGAGTACATATAAAAACACAAAATCAGCATGATGTCAGGACCTTGTTAATTAAAAGGTATTTGTGCAGCAGTATGATTTTGGAGAGTAGATGAACATTTGATACAGAACCCTGTTTTTGTCAGTTTTTCTGGGATTATAATCAAACAGCTTTGTCTTGATTATTTCACTTTAGAAATCTCATAAGTTTATCAGAAAAGGCCAAGTTCAATTTCATGTTCTTTCTTTTGGCAAGACTTGCAGCCAGTTGGTTCATACCATGAGCATCAAGAAATGCTTTGATTAAAGAACATCTTGTTCAAAAAGAGCACAGCATAACTGATCACGTTAAACAGATACGGTAACGCCTGCCAATTATGAGGACAAGAGCGGATAAAAATGTATCTCTTGTTTTATATTTTGAAAATCTGTGCAAGCCGATGACTCAAAATTCAAATGTGATTATAGAAACTTTTATTTTCGAGCTTTGAAAATGTATCAAAATACACCAATCAAGGTCCAGAGTGGAATTAAGAATGAATGGGAAATTCTAACCTGAAACCTGTGGGTAAACAAATGAGTCAGGAAACTTTACTGTCCCCACAATGAGTGGTAAACCACAACCACAAAAACTACTGATATGACAGTATTTTTGCAACAAATACTGTCATATTGAAATTTTAGTCAATCATATATAAGAATTAAGATCAAGTTTATTTGGGGCTAAACAAGAGTTGCAGCTCACCCATCTTGAAAATAAAATCAGTCCAGAGATTTTAAACCATCTAACATGTTTCTGTGAAATGTTTCACTGGGGTGAAAGTTATCAGTGGAAACTGTTGGCCAGATGTTGCTTCCCCCTCTGTGACAATAAAGCACTCTTCAGTCAGACTGTGGCTTATCCAAGCAACTTCTCTTTCTGATTACCTGACTGGGGTCTGACTTGACCCCGATGCTGCTCAAGATTTGTTACTAGCAAAGAGAAAAAAAGCCAATTATTCTAATCTCACAACAGGCTGGCTTTTATCTGATAACTGCAACAAAGAGTGATATTATGGGATGCACTGTGTGTATGTGGAAGTGTCATGAGTGTGTGTACTTTCCAAAAATGGGTCTGATGTTCCCCACAAGGTCCAATTACTCAAGCTCAGTAGATTCAGTGCTGTCTGTTTGCATCAAAGCTGATCCACATCTAATGGCCTGATCTCCAAACACACAAGGCTGCATTCATCAACAACAAGCAAACAAAGACACTCCCACCACACAAACAATACAGAAATTACTGAAACCTGTAGCCTGTGCGAGTCCAGCCTGCACCCTTGAGTGAAATAAGAGGGTCTCTGGCCTACCTGCCAGACTGGAAACCAGCAGCACATTGAACAAGTGTCCTGTGCAGCTGTGCACATGGTCTCCTTGCACTGCCTGAACGCTGCCCTGGGGGACTTCTCCAACAGCTCTCCACTGTCACTCACTCTCCATCTCTTACTTTCAGTTCTCACGCACTCACTCTTTCACTCAGTCACTCGCTTGCTTGTGGCCTCTGAGGAGGTAAGGATTAGGAAAAGACTGTCAGGGATCTCAGGGACTCTCTTGGACCTTGTCCCAATCTCTAGCATAAGCACCATGCACTGTTAAGCACTAAAGCTGGCGCATGTAGACTTAGCCTTGAGCGTGTTTTGCTCAGGGAGCACAAATCATTCACTGTGTTGCCTCCCCACTTCTGCAGGTGCAAAAATGAAGTTGTTAGGGATCTGTTGATTGAAACAGTTGCTTCTTACTCCTCATTTCCAATACTGCAGCCAACGTGCCTCTTCAATGACAACAAATAGCATGCAAAAACAGATGAAGTGCACTGTGTGGCAACAAATCCACCTCTCTGCACCTCATCTTGTAGACTGCAGCTGGACTCAGATCTGCTTGGAAGGCAGAATTCTTGTCCGTATTGGGGCTGTAGATAAATCCACCCTTGCTTTAAAGGAGACTGATAGAGTTAACTCCAGATGCACTAGCTCAGCAAATCCATGTGCCGCACTTAAAAATCAATACTAGCGGCTTTAAAATGATATAAGAATCATCAGGCTCAGCGAGCATATAACCATGGAATCAGATATGTCTCTGAATTCATTACATCTGATGGTATCAATCCTGCTGTGGCTTATTAGAACCCCTCACAGAGAGGCTTTTCTTGCTATATGCCTTTTAAATCTTCCTTGTTCTCTTACGGACAGAAGCAGAGAACAGTGCTGCCAAGTCTAAGAGGTAAAAACTGAAAACTGGTTGGGATACATCACAAGGCCAAGTGAAAAATGAATGGAGCCTCGCAGCATAGTCACCTGCGGCCAGCTTTGATGAAAATGCACCTTAGCAGACTTGATTTTACAGTAACCAATAAGTTCACTATCGACAAAAGCAATACAGAGACACACACATCGCACACATCATCTGTATTCAGCAGGTATAGCTTGCCACTGTTATGAAAATAATTTGGCCTTATTATGTAGCTGACAGAAGGTATGTGGATTATTATAGTAGCCTCCATTCACAATCTACAACAAATGACTGCCACTAGCCTTCTACATGCATTCTGTTAAACCACCCCATTAGACATAAGCTTTGCTCAAAGCCTGCAGGTTAAAAGGAGGATGCATCTTTAATTCATCATGCACTGAGAAGATATATTCAAAGCAGATGAAGCATCAGGGAAGAGCACTGAGAGGCTGCATGTTTGAGGAAATTCACCTCTGTAAGCCGGTATGTAGCAGCATGATATGTTACAGAGGGCATTTGTATATGTGTGTGTGTGGATCCGCATTCATACAAGTTGGAATTCTTGTGGTGAATCTATTTACAATCTTTTTTGCAAATAGATCATATGTCCATGACAAAAGTAAATGATATTATCTTTAAATTCATGAGGAATGAATTGTTAGTGATGGGATCCTTTGAAACTGCCAAGGTATCCAGTCTATGACATGACTTATGAGTTAAGAAATAAAGTCCAATGTATAGTTACACCTCGGCCCTGGCAGACAACCGCATGAACCGCAAAGATGGAATGGATGGATAAGCAGTTCTACTTGATTTCTTTATTTATGAGTAGAGGAGTAGAGGTGGGAGGGGGGGAGACTCAATTGTTAAATGTTTGCTTTTCCAAAGTATAATTCAGTATGTGCTGTCTGCACTGTTCTCCATCTTTGGGGTTGGAGAGGGAGAGAGCCAAACAAATATTTACTGTGTGAGCTGCAAGGGCTTTGCTGCAGAAAACACTAATCGATAATTCTCGGCCCTTTCTTCAATCACTTACAGGCAGTTAACAAGTCAGTTCCTCTTCCTGAGCAACGGAGAGACAATTTTCTGGCAGAAACTTTTTAAAAAATCATGGAGAATGATAAGGAGGAAAGTCAGGCCAATATTAACTCTTGTTGATTATATTGGCAGCATGAAGTGGAAAGCCACCCAGATGCAGATCCTCATCTTTGCATTTGCTGGGTTTTTGACCTGAATGTCAATGTTTTATTCAATAAAAATGCATTGTGCACTGCCCTATAAACTAGGGTTGGGTACTGAACTCCGTACTTGTCAGGATACTGACAAAATTATGTCAGTCCTACCAAGTACTGAGAAAGGTTAATGCATGAAGTTTCCAGTCTTTGGAAACTTGTGTGCAAGTGTTTGTGGTGCTGGCACAGTTACAGTCCGCTTTCAACTTTGTTAGCCCCATAATACAGGTTGACTGACGAGAGACATCTCAATGCTGAGAGAGTAAAAACAGGATGAATAAATACTGAAAAAAAGACTGAGAGAAAATGTCTACTAAATCACAGCACATCACAACTCTTCCTCACTATCTCTGGAGAAGAAAGAGAGAAAAAAAATCTTGGAGATACTGAGCACTGAGAAACATGGATGAGTATATCTGTGTGCAAGCATGGACAAAGGAGAAGGTGAAAATTTATAAAGGACAAGCATTTAATCTGATCTGAACCTCTGGCCCAGGCCAGCTACTTAGTTATGCAGCACTTGAGAAAACACATTTCTGGCCATCAAAGGAATTGAAAATCAAGGCAAGAGACACATCAATAAGGGATGTGAATGGTTAATCGCTAATCGGTTAACCACAAGAGTATTTTTGACCAGTTATGCATGTCGGTCTACAGTTTAACACACACACACACACACACACACACACACACACACACACACACACACACACACACACACACACACACACACACACACACACACACACACACACACACACACACACACACACACACACACACAGAGCTCCCTTCACCTGGGGCTAAGTGCAATGTGCAAATTAAGCAGGCTAAACAAAGCTCAGTGTGGGAACATTTCATTTGGAAAAGTCAAATTTAGTTTAGTAGCAGTACTCACACTATGCTGTACCATATTAGGAACAACTACGAGGCTACCATGAACCACGCTGAGGAGAGAAATCCGAGGAGAGAAAGTGTGTTGCAGTTTGGTAGCGATCAACAAATTCGAAGACCTAGCTTGACACTTCCAGCTGAAGAGAAATACATTACAGAGACACATATTTTCACTGTGGTGCACATAAATAATGAATCTTTTATTTCACCCTGATTATGTTCTAATTATGTTCACACCACATCATTTGATCAATTTTGAAGCAGAGGAATAACATGAAACTATTAGACACTCCAAGGACACCATAGCTCCACAGTTTATAGAAGGACCATTACTGTATGACAAACAATACACAAACTATTTATTTTTCTTTCAATTCCACATCATAAGAGAAAAGCACTTCTGAGTTGAGTTTCATTTCAAAAACTCAAGCACACTGGATTAATAACAGTAAGAGCTTTCCAGCTTTTACTTTCCATTTCAAACCCTTCTTCTTTCCAGTAAAGACTATCAGAGGTTAGGACCCTTGAGATTCTTCCCTCCCTTTCTCACCCTACTGTCTCTTTCACTCCACAGCCTCCTCCCATTCCAGTCTGAGCAGGTGCATAGTGTATATTGTACTGAATAGTCTCCTTTCCATCTTTTGTATACTTTAGTGTATCTCATATGGTCTCTAATAATCAAATAAGTCTTTCATGACATGCAGAGTCGCAGAGGGACCCTTGACTGAACAGATTTACTGGCTGCACCTGTAGATTAGCACGGAAGAGATGCAGCCAAACTCAAATTTATCACCTCTATCCTTTAAATGAATCACTTCTATTCATGGAAATATGGAAGATTTCAAGCTTTTGGCCTCTTATAAGTAAGTCTTCGACTGAAAAGTACTGCTGAGAAACAATTCTTTTAAGTATACATCTGTCAAAATTCCAGAGATATAAAATGATTACCGAAGCAAAGTTGGGCAAAATCTTATGATGGGTGTTTATTCAAGTACAAATTAAGACAAACTTTTAGTACATTTTACCTTTTAAACTGTGTACAGTAATAAAAATAAGTCCTAAGATATGCCATCTGGCAGCGTTTTAGCCATATGCTTTAATACCGCTCGATACTTTTTGCAGATGCACCAAAGTTTTGTCAGCCAAACCGAAGATAAATTGCTCTGGAAGCATGAGGCCAGGATGATTGTGTAGTGTCAATTTTACAGCCAAAAGACACTTCGGTAAGTCCCTGTATGCTGATTCTTGTCCAGCAGAGAGCCGGATGAACTGTAGAGTGAAGGTCAACTTAATATGAACTCACCTTTAACTACAAAACATTTTCAATTCAATTCTTAGCTATTGTTACATACAAGCTGCTACTGTTTACATTACTCTAGCTATCCCCCATACTGGTTTTCCTTTGCTCGCTTTTGTCTATTCCTGACCTATTCCCTCCCTAAACAATCATTTTAATTGAGAAAAGGGGAGAAGACCTCTACTCTAATGAGGTTCATTGTATTAATCATAGACTTTCCCCTGCTCGCAAGCGAACAAATGACCCAATCAAGTATACTGAAGTCACTGCAGTCAAATTTAGGCAGAGAAATAAATAACTTGAATACCCAAAGCATTCTGTTTGTGCCTTTGTAAGGGCTTGAAAGACAGATGGCACTGGCCGCTGGGAAGAACATTACAGAGCTCCATTTTTTTAAGTGTTTTCATCAGGGAGTGCTGTGGCTTCTGAGACGAAATGTGTTCCTTCTGCAGCATATGCAAGAAATGTGTTGCAACTGCAGCTGGCAAACACCTGACGCTGAAAAACTCTGTGTTTGTCAGTGAACTCCTGCCAATAAATGTTTTGCCTCATTTGAGCAGTTGGCCTAGAATTGTTAGCAAAACCACATACTACAACAATCCTAAACCTGAAAAGTCCAGTAAGACTTGGATATGGAAAAGCATTCAGCTGGGCTGCAGAGGAATTTATGCCAAATATTTGTTTCAATCATTATATTTCATTCATACTATGATTTCCCAAGTCCACAGAAGAAATGTGAGAAAAACAAAAGCCCTGTTTGTGCAATTACTGCTTGAGGAACAGACCACTGCACAGTATATTGGGAAGCAATGTACTGTAATGGTATTTCATCTCGCGAGCATTGTAGAAGTTGACAAGAAAAAGTTGTCAGACAGCAAGCAGTCCAGAACATTGACTTCAGCGTCATTATTGTGATGGCAAAAGTTTGCCTCTCCAAGTCTTCGTCAAATGCAGTTGCTGAAGGAGGGCCAAGTGCTGCAAAGAGGATCCAAACCAGATTGAGGACTCGAATTAATGGACTAAAGAGTGTTCAGGACATAATTACAGAATGCCATTTTTCAGGGCAGGCCAAAGAACTAGTTTCCTCAGCTTCCTTCCTGTATTCTAAGATCACTGAATACATAAAATAAGTCTATAATGAATTGCACTCACATTAATGTGATTGGAAGACCTCCAAAAATAATGGATGGAGGAAAAAATAATGTATCCCACCAATTCACCCAACATCATGTGGCTACTTTTACCATTTGTCTGGCAACTCCCTGACTTAAAGGAGGACTTTTATTGCCTCCGAATTGCTGTGATAGACTGAGAAAATAACTTCGTAAAATGTCAAGAATTATAATGCACTGGCTGGACATTTTGTAAGAGCCATGGAATGTCAATACACTGTGAAATAAGACTGGACTCTTGTGAAATAAGCCTTATTTTTCACCTCCTCAAAAACATTTTCTTCAGATGAGCCATTTGTACTTTGAATATATTAAGAGGCGGCTTTAATACAGCCAAATGAAATGTGTTGGAAAGTCAGTTGGACTGAGCAACTAAAGTTGCTTATTAAATGTTTAGTTGTGAACTCTCTCAGTTTGACAAGAACAGAGCATCAGCTAATTATATGGATGGCTGACCTTTATAAGGCCGGGCTCTTCACTCCTTTATTACAGCACTCTCTCCTTTCCTCCTCCCCTTCCCTCTTTCCCTTGATTTCACACTGCACAGAGCAGAGGAAGGGTCTGGGGTACAACCTTTGTTTGCACAAAACAAAAGCTGAGAACACCAGGAAGATTACTTTTTCCAGGTGCACAGGGAATTGTGTTGACATGGTCTTTGCTCTGTTAGTGAGCCAATACATACGGTCAGAGTACACAATATCAAAAACATGTGTGGTGTGGTCCTCTTCTCGAATAATTACCTCCTCAATGATCCCTAAGTGGCCACATCACCTCATCTCCCTGGGCCATTCCCTGCTGTCGTGTGCCATCAACACATGCCAGAAACAAAACCTCCACTCTTAACACTTCCGTCAAAACAAGAGAGAATAGTAAAGAAGTCTTAAGGTCAAGAAGAGCCATGCCTAGTTCTGTTGTCATAATGACCGGCTAGTTAATTTTTAACTATTAGAGGCAATTAAACTGTGTGCTCTAACTATTCCTCCTTTCAAAATAATGTATGATTGAAGTAAATCTCACTCAAATGACAGAGGTACATACACATTCTGAGCTCTAGAACAAGTTCCCTCAAGACGTCTTAAATTTAGTCTGAATATAGGAAAGCCATCACTACACCACAACAACTATAAGCAACTATAAACAAAATAAAATTATCAGCTCCAACCCACAGCTAGCCATAAATAACTCCCTGAATATATTCTCTCAGCAGGTGCAACGAAAGAATATCCGACAGTCCCTTGTTTCATCTCTTTCTTCCCCATCTCCCATCTCTCCAGTGCAAACCTCCTGTTCTAAACAGAGATTCCCAAAGAAGGAGCAGAGCAGCACCAACAGCAATAAGTAAATGAATAGCTGGAGTGAGCTGTGGGGAGTCTTCCAAACCATCAGCCATGCATTGCCAACCACCACACCAATCATCAGATTCCTGCTACTTAAAAAGTACCCTGCTGTTTCTGCTGGAAAACAAGACGTACACAGCCAAGACAAAAGCAGTGGCAGCTGAAATGCTCACAGGTCCACGGCTGATGTGTGAGGAGATTAGGAAACAAAATTGCAGGTTTGTCCCGTGAACCAAAGTGCTGTTTGAATAGAAGGCAAGCAGACTGAGTAGGACAGTAAAGGACAGCAGAGGGGCTGATGGACGAGGATGATAGGCAGTCTGATTTTGTAACAGGAAAGTGCTGTGAAGAGAGCTGTCTGAACCACTGGGGCATGTACTGATTTCCCAACACACACACACACACACACACACACACACACACACACACACACACACACACACACACACACACACACACACACACACACACACACACACACACCCAAACACACACACACCCAAACACACACACACGCACGCACGCACGCACGCACGCACGCACGCACGCACGCACGCACGCACGCACGCACGCACACACACACACACACACACACACACACACACACACTCTGTAGACTGGATGAAAACATGCTGGCCGGCTATACAGACGGGGGGCTTTTGTATGCACAACAGCACACGCACCTCAGTCCACCTGCAGTGCACCTGAGCCTTTCATCTATCTCGCTCCATCTGCTGTGTGCATGTGTGTGTATGTGTGTGAGCAAGCGAAAGAGATATCAGAGTCCATGCATACCAGATTGTGCAGTTGCATGACTGCATGTCTTTAAAGACAATGGTCTTCTCTCACAAATATTTTAGTTTTCCATTTAAAATTTTGGTAACTGAATTAAAAATAAAGTGAAGAAACATGCAAATAGATAGTATGTTTGTGCCCACACTGAAATGTTTGCTGATTTCATTTGGGCACACTGTTGCCCAACAACTTTTACACAAAACATTCTTATTCCTATTACTGTAGAATTAAAACAAGAAACAAAAGAATGTCAGTCCGGTGTGAGGCCACAGGACACAACGCATAGTTTCTGTCCTTTTAACACTTTAAAATTTTTATTTATTTATTTTTTTCTTAAAGTCAAGATTCCAATGCAACCTTTGCATACTAAGGCAAGTTATATATATATTGTTCTCACAGCCTGCAAATTTACAATTCAAGCAATTCATGCAATTTTTTCCTATGTTCAAACAGTGTTTGAATAAGAAATGTCAGCCCGAGTGTATGCTGACTTCTTTTCCTGCAAACTGTTCCAAAGCTTCCAAATGAGTGCCATTCCATCTCTTTAATCTTTTCACTTTGCAACCTGCCCTTCACTTCTCTTAACTTTTAACTTCTGTCTTAGCTCTCCTCTCCTAGGTTAAGCTCAGGTCAGTCGAGCACTGAAGCCTTTCCCAAGAGTTTTAAGGACCCTCGTCTTGGCCAGAAGCAGATTGGAGACTGGAGGTGAGGGGTTGAGGAGGAGGCAGACATGATAAGAGGGGGTGAGAGTGAGGGGTGAAGACAGTTGATGTTTTAGAGAGTAGTCTGGCACAAAAATGAGCTGAGTTGCTGCAAGAACCTAATTAGTCTAGATAAAGACTGCCATAGTAAACTGATTTAAAGAGGTTCTGGTCTGGATGGCACACACACACGCAGATGTGTGCACGCACATATACACATACCTTAACAGGAATGTGGTATTGGTGTATCTGGTCCTGTGTGAGTGGGCTGTATGCCTCTGCTCTCAGTAAATACTGGGAGGCCAGCATCAGTCACTGCTGCTACACTGGCCCTGTAAGAAACCCACAGAAGGCAACATTCTTCGCAACAGAACACAGATCACCCACACACCCACGCCAGGCTAAACCTCGTTAACAAACATTTGCCAGACTCCCTGAGATGTTTAAAAAAGTTCTATCGGTGGGATGCACTATGGAAGCTAAGCCAAATCAGACCCAGAAAAAGCTTCAAAGAACACGGGCCAACAATAATGAGCTGAACTTAAAACTGTATCATCTGAAATTCATAAACACAATTTTAATCTTCACTATCATCAAAATGGTTAGTCAGCCGTTACAGCTAGCCTGGCTTTGTCCAAAGATAACAAAATCCTCCTTTCAGCACTTCCAATTAACACATCTTATCTCATTTGTTTAATCGGCACAAAAACCACAGAACTAGCTGCTTTAGGAAAATGTTAATAAATGCCTCACAACAGTCTTTTTAAATCATGTTGTCAAGTCAAGTCCAAGACTATTTTTCACATTGTGGTCAACTAACTGACTGACAAATGCAACAGCGATCCCACTGAAATGGATGAATGTCCTGGATCTAAAACTCTATTTTAACTCAATTTTAAATGAGACACTCTAATGTACAGTATACTCTAACTTTGAACTTCATACTATATAGACATGAAATCTGTTTTATGGTGCAGTGTTAACACCTCCTAGTTGTATAAATATCTACCCATGGTCACTCATTTCTGCTTCTATCTGCACTTATAAGGATGGGCTAACCTTGACAAATGCACCCACGATCTCAATGTACGTCATGTTCATGAATACCAAAACTCAGACTGATGTGTTTTTGGGTTGAGTAACCAAGGTCATAGCTGATCTGACTTTCTGAGTGGCATGAGCACCTTAATATACCACTGAGCTACACGATCTGCTTGCACATCCATCTCACAATGCCATCAATAGCCTCGACACCGCTGATGATGAATGGACTGAAGTGGAAAGGGCAATACACAAACTGGTGTGGTAAGTGAGGAATCTATATTCTAGTGATACGGGGCTCTGCTACTGACAGAAAGTAAGAGATCTTTGTTCCTCCAAAAAACAAAGTCCACTGTTGATACTTAGGCGCAAGAGAAGGGAATGATTGTAATAAACACAGCTGTCAAAAAACACTTGATCCACTTCAAGATATTTAAATTAAAGACTTCCTGTGTATCACATGATAAAGAACATCAATTGCACTTTATGTTTTTCAACTTCTGATTGATCAGGTGCCACAGAGAGCAAATTTTAACATCAAAAACAAACAACACAAAGATAAACAAACCCAACATCAAACCACACTAAAACAGAGGTACACTCAGCATATCACATATGTAACACACAGCCTACGCATCAAATTAAACATGTGAACCAACCCACAAAATTACATGCCTGCATAAACAGACTGTGCATGAATACACCCATAAATATGGATGCCCACATGCTTTCCACATGGACATATTAACATAAAGAAACAATAGGTACGTTTACATGCACACAAGTATCCTGGCTATTGGGTTTGTGAAGTAAGGCTGTATCCTGGTTTTGAGAAACCTGGCATTGCTACTTGGAGTGGTCCAAACACAACTGCACACAAATGATCAGAAACCTAGATACTGTTAACATCAAGTATACAGTAATATGAGTAACCACCTATCTCATCTTCTCATGTTAACATTATATGCCAATTAAGATCAAAATCAGGATATGGCTCAAAACCGGCATACTAGTGCACATGTAAACAAACTCACTGTAGCCACACATAAAGCATGTGTTGGTGACAGATAACTGGCAGAAGAACACTGGTTTGTATCAATAAAGTAAGTTTGGTTAGTGGAAATAAAAAGGATGGCATTTCCTAATACAAGTGAAAAACCAACAGATGGCCCCTCATTTCCTTCACTAAACACCCCAAAGCCAACCTGTAGCAGTTACGCATATAAACATGCACTGATGTAAACAGCAAGGGCAAGCAGAGGTAGTGAAAATCATGAGGATTGTTCATATGAGAAATGGGCTGGGAAAGGAAGAAAATGTTTTTCTCAGAAGAGAAAAAAAGAAATGAAAACCATATAGACTAATAGGCTGCTCCAGTCAGGCTGCTCCTTCACAGTGTCTTATCTAGCTAAACTCGCCTCACATCTCTCCTGCCAAACATTCTGTGGATAGTCCAGGGTTTCAGCCCTGAGGTCCATCCATAAAGGCACTGCATGAAGCCCAGTGATCAAAGAGAAAGCTCTCTAACCAACTTGGTCCGTGTTTGGCCTCTGGCTTCACTCCAGCACTCTCCTATGTCGTCTAAACCCCTGATGATGTTGTGAAAGTGTTAACATACGTTTGCGTTCGCAGTCAAGAAATTCTGTGTGAACACATGTGCGTATAAGATCAAAGACATCTTAGAAATCTCAACACAGCACAGGCGAGGAGCATCTACTGGTCACAGAGGTAAAGTGAAACCAGAGCAAGACGGCAGAATCAGTTTAGTTTAGCTTTAAATATGTATTGCACGTATCACTTAATCTTGTGAATGGTCTGTGTTGTGTTCTCACCACAAACAAACCACGACAGATTTCACTCAGATTGAAACCCACCAGACTGTGACAGCGAATTGCAAAGTGGACAAAATTCACCAATTTGCCAAAACCATGTAAAGCAGACTGAAGCATGACTATGAGTTTAATCATGACTCCAAAATATGAAGTATTTTGTTAGTCAACTCAAATACTACTGATGACAGGCCTTGTGGAAAAATTTCTACAGCTATAGGGAATTTAAGAATAATATTGTTCTGCTTTGCTGACATACAACTGATGATTTCACCCTGAAGCCAGACAGCAGTTAGATATGTGAGCTGAACCTGTCTTGTTTTCCTGAAGCCACATGTAATTCTGAAACAAGAAACACTGACTCTGAAAGTGGCAGCTGTCCAGGCCTTGTTGTTCCACTGATAGATGTGCCTCTCTACCTTAGACAAGAAGCCATGTGTTTAACAAACAGCCAATTCAAAGACTCAGACTTGGCCACGCTGAAAAGACGGCTCAAACTGACTGCTGCGGTTACAAGGTCAATTGCATAACATCCATATTCCATGCCTGTAAAAGCAGTGATTTATTCCTAACGGATAAAAAAAGACAACAGTCATTACTTTGAAAGTGCAAGTAAGAGCATTTTCGGGTAAGTCATAATAGTTGAAAATACGTGTTTTTCTTGTATTTAGTCAGATCTTATGACTATATTACAGCATATGATCCTGGAATTAGAGCAGCAGTGATGGCCTGGCGTTTCATCCTGGCTCCCTGCTCGGCTTGAAAGCGAAGTGCCCATGGCTGTCTATGCAGCACAGCTCCTCATACTTCCTTTAGCAGTGACATACCACAGATTACACAACTCTGCTACTATATGGCCCTCAGGCCTCAACTATCTGCTACTGTAGCCATGAGATTGTCAGCAACCCCCTTCCCCCACCCTTATATACATACAGTGCTTTCACATAGTTACACACAAGCTGAACAGTCAAAGTCACACACCAGCCTTGTATCTACCAGTACGCTGGGAGGTGAAGTCTGGTTTCACATTCATGATGTGGCTGTACAGTACACGCACAGGAACACACACACACACGGGCACATACACACACAAACAACTTAGAACAATGCTTGGCTGGCTAGAAGAAATGCCACATGACTAAGTGAACTGCATAACAGTGTTGGCCTTCACTGCTCCCACGTGATACAAAACAGCAGCCTAATCAGGCGAGCGTTAGTGTAGAGCACACAGCAAAAAACGTCTAATAGGCTTACTATGGCGGGATATAAACTTGACTGAAGTGATGGTAGAAGTGGCCCTAAACTATGTGATTTCTTTTAGAACCTTATGCAACATCTATTCACGCATACAGAATACTGTACTTCAAAGGATAATAAATATAAAATGTTCATCCTTTGAAAATGATCGACATTGAATCAACAAAACGCTTTTAAGCACAAGGATGAACTAGTCCGATGTCTCGGCTCATAACCAAAGATGGCAGCGAATGAATGGCTGCTCTCTCAATCCTGTGCAAACAACAGAGCCATTACTCCCACTTACATCCCCTGTAGAACAAAACAGAAAACGCACCAATTCAGCTGCATTATATAAAAAGTAAGAGGTAAGAATGCAACAACCCACAATCCCTTTAGTCACACAGTCCAACATCAGGCCTCTCCATCCATACAGAAAGGTTGGGTTCACTGACGGCAGCAAACTTATCTTGCTTCAACCAGACGATGCAGAGATCCAAGGTATAAATCCTCCACTGACAGCAACTTTAAGGCAGTTTAAATTGGCTACCCTTCGACATGTCATCCAAGATTTAAGGCTTACCCTTCCTCAGTCGCTCTGTCTCTCTGTCCATGTTATACTGACATGCACACTTATAGATGACAAACTGTCTAGCATCACCACAGTTCTGCAGCGTTAAAGAACGAGTAGTCCTACTGATATAATATGAGGTTAAATCTACCAGATAAAGAATTGGCAATTTCAGTTAAATATATAATTTGCCTAATTTTGGGGGTATTTTTGATTGATCTCTCTATGTCCAAGTTCACAATAATGTGTGATGGTGAGTGTCATCTTAATTAGTGACTTTAGCTTCACGTGACTGTAAATCTGTTGGAGGACATCACTTTGGGCCCTGGTTTATTATGATGGGCATTTTTTTGTCTTGTTTTGTTTTTGACATATAGACTAAACAAGTCACTTTTAAAAATGTCAAGATTTGAAAGAGTGCAGGACTCAAAGAAAAGAAAAGGTTACTGCTGATTCCCCAATTTTCACAGCCATATTTGCGATTCACACCAGCAGCTTTCGACTTAAGACCAATCTCTAATCTGACCATGTATTCTGCTGTAATCATTATCTTTAAAATATTCAAAAGAAACTACAATATCAGATCGTTTATGCGTCTCTACTACATGCAGCCGAAGCAATTAGGACATCCAGTGACTTTAATAGATTTTGGAGCAGCAGAGCTCAAACGGGGAACAGAGGTGAGGGCTGCTGCTGGGGACGTGATGAGACATTACAACAAGTGAATATCAACTAACACTTATTTCCACATCAAAGGAGAAATGACTCATCATAAAACTTTCGGAAGAACAGTGTCAGTTTTCAGAAACCTGTGGTTAATTTGTGGGTTGCGCTTGACACAGTTGGCTTTTATGTGTTTGTACATGAGAGTGCAATCACTGATTGAGTGTTGAAAAGCTAGAATACTGGAGGACAACCTTGAATTTGAATTCCACACAGAGAGACTGTGCTAGCCTTTGTGCTGCACTGCACTGCTGAGTAAAAATTCCTCTTAGTCACCATTAAGTAACTTTGAACCTTTGGTGATATGATCTGCGGCTGCCAAAGCAGAGTTTAATACACATTAAAATGGTAGGATTAAGAAATGTCATTGATCTTAATAAGCAGTTCTGCTGGCACTGAAATTAATAGGCTCCAGCTATTCTGCTCATGAATAATGTGCATAGCTAATTCAATTAACAAGCAATATTTCATCTGATGTTCAAACAGCCCAAAAAACAATACAATTTAAACCTCAATTTCTGCTGAGACGATTATTCAATTTCAGCTGAAATCTAATCTATTTAAAAAGGACTGACCTAAAGCCCAGCCGTTAATTGAGTTAGCATGTCATCTTATTGGCAGAGGAAACGTAAACATGCTCATCAGCGTGAACATTAGTGGGAAAATTAAGGAAGACGTGTTAAAATGTGACTGGGTCGCAAAACAGCACAGCCAATACACACGTATACAGCATATGAAAGCCATTTAAACACAAATCTGAAGAGAAGAAGAGATTTCCTCTGACCTGAGAGGCAGATGAAGGTCATGTAGTCTCCCTGACCACCAGTAGCCAGGAAGGGGATCTTCTTCTTGGTCCTCCGCTTCACCTGCACAGCAGCAAGCATCTTCTCATCATGAGGTATGAAGACCTCCTTGTTGATGGCTGACTTGGCACTCATCTCTGAAGTAGGCAGGAGTGAACAGCTGGCAAGCAGTTAAAGTGGAGAGGACGAGATCCACTCTTCACTGAAGAGGAGAAGAAAGTGAGGAAAAACAGAAAGGATGGGTTAGGCTAACAACTCACAGTGCACAATGTGTCACTTTCTCACAAGTCTCCTTAATTAGAGAAAAACACATACTTTCTCAGTTGCCTCTACTGCTGTCCAGCCACCCATGTTTTCAGATATACAACTTTTTGTGCATTAATATAGAGGCCCTATCTTAGCGCAACGACCAGCGCAAGCAGAGCTCCAACCACTTGGTATTTTTCTGACCTTGAAAGTTGCTCTGCTCATCTGTGTGTTGCCTCAGGCAGTGAGTGCGCAGGCAGGTAAAAACAGGTGGGAGGTTCATTCAAATGAGGCAGCGCAAAGCCAGTTGTTGTTATTTGGGTTACATAAGAGAAAAGTATGAAAATAAAACCCTTGTTTCTTATTCCAGTTATCATTTCACCAGCCATTAAGATTCATCCTTGGGGTGTTTCTGCTCCCCAGATTCACTGAACTAGAGGTGAGTGAGAAAATGTAGGGCTTTTTTTTTAATTTGGGTGAATAAGCCCCTGCATGAAAACACACAGTGAGGTTGAAGTGGCATGAAGTGTGCAGAGGAAATCATTCTGTTAAAGAACAGTCTGAATTGTAGAGCTTATGTCTTTTGTGTGCCTCAGGCCAATAACTTCCCTCGGTCTCCAAAAGAACAAACACAAAACCAATCTGAATTTGTACACTCTCTACTGTTCACAGAGACAGAGTTAGAATGGCTGTGTTGGCCTGTGTCGCAGCCAGTCTCCATGCTCCATCTCTCTTAAATGCTTTGCCAATGTTCTCCATGGAAGCGCTGTCACTCGCAAAGATGAAATGACTTAAGCTGAAGCTGTTAACAGGACTAGTTAACTCTCACCAATACAGAGCAGCAATCATGTTTCTATGATTACAAAGTGTATGTACCACAAGAGACACAGCGGTATGTCTGATGGTGTCAGGGAAAACTGTGCTTACTTGGCCTAACTGTGTTTAAATGCAGGATACAGTCATACAGAAGTGGGTTAATTAGGTCCAAATGCTCTCAGGAGGACTACGGAGCTTAATCATTTTCTCAGCCGCACACATTCACGAGACACACACACAAGCCATCACAGCCACACACCGCACTGGCCACACTAAACTGTCAGTCTCAACCAGTCGATGAATTACTCTACTGCGAGGCAAAGCAAGCCAGACTGCAAAACAATGCCTTCATCAAACTGGCTTGCAAATAAATAACAGACCGCAAAGTTGTTTTCTAACAGTGCAGCAAGATTTAAAATGAGTGCTCAGCAGCTGAGGAGAATCAAGTTGAGTCACAGCATCGTTCATTCATTATTATAAAAAAAGCAAAACCTGCAGGAGTGCAACGTTTACATGGGCAGAGGAAAGTGCACAAGCTGACTTCTCCACCCCAAAACAGAGTGACGGAAAGCCTGCCATTGCTGACTGGTGGTCACTGTTACAGCAGGATTACGTCAGGACAGATGGAACACTTCAACAGCACTGGAACATAAAAGCTTTGGACACAAAAGCAAAGCTACAATATACTGTAATCTAATAAATAGCCCTGCTGTACTTAGTTCTTTAATAAAGCTATGTTCTTTCTGTAGGGAACACTATGTATGGTAATTTCTAAAACAGCAGCTAATGGTGCTTTCAAACTGAATTGCATTACAAGCAAAGATAACGTGCCTAATGTACAGGTCGACAAAAGGAGCTGAATTGCCTCTGATGCAGTCTTCCACAAACATTTTACATTACAGGCTTTACAAAGTAAAATGTATTGGCCACTGTATTGTGTTACATTATGTTGTACAGATATTAAAGTTACTGTGTAAATCTTTATTATATCTAGTAAGAGGTAAGAATATGTATATGTATATTTTCCTATGTATATTTTATATGTAGACATAAAAAAGGCTTACTGAATTAGTTCAACATTGACTTTTTCTGTGTTTCAGGCAGTTTCCGATCTTATCGAGCGTCTTCTGTTTCCATCCATCTCCCTTCCTCTCTGCTTTTTCAGCAATGCAAGACTTCACAGTAAACAAAAAACTGGGCCAAGATTTTGTGGAGAGTAATTAGAGAGGGTAATAAATATGCCTTTCATTGGAATTTAAAAGACATCCAACATCTCAACACTTCGGCTAGGAAATAGGCCCAAACTTTCTGATAAATATTCGACACTTGATCAAAGGCACAAGTTGTTTTGCACTGAAGCCTCTGTCAAAGGCTGGAAAGCTTGTTCAGTCGGGGCCTTTTAAGTGAGCCAGGCACCATGTAAAAAGCGTGCAAAACTGCTTTGAGCCATGTGTGCATGTCATACTGAGCTCTGATAAAGACTACAAGACCTGCACTGTGCCAGTCTGACCTCAAAGTGCACAAACAGTGCAGTACTCAAAAGACTTGACATTATGTGCTCTGAAAACAACAATCAATATTGTGAGGTCAGCTCTGAATGTATTCAGAATTTACAGTATATTCTCACCAAGAATGGTAGTTCAAACTCATGCATAGCAGAGCTTTCAGTCAATAGAGACCAACTGTAGTTTTTTCTGATTAGGATTTCCATGTTGAGGTGCAAAACGATTGCACAATTGTGAGATTTGTCATCATATTGTGCATCAACCAACCGACACATTTATAATACTGTATACATCTGTATTCATATTCATTTACATATACGCACAGCAACTGCCCCAAATGACCTCACCCATTCCCGTTGATATCTAATCTTTAACACCCCCTTCCCCTTGTCCCTCTCAATTACTGGATAGTAAAATGAAGAAAACAAAAACAGAAAATCAAGGTTCATTTTGGAGAAGTCATGGTCTTGTTGTGCTCTGGTAGGAAATCAGCCCAGCGGAGTTCCTCTCTGAGGAAGCTCTAATCCGTAACATCTCTCCCTCTTCTCCGATTTCCTCCAGCTGCGAAGGCTGCCCACATCTCCCTGCAAGCTGTCACCAGGCAAAGGGGTGCAGATATCCCCCCCCAGGTGGCCCAGTGAAGCATGACGGGAAGGATGGATAAGGGGATGGGGGGCGCAAGAACGAAAACAAGGAGGAAGAGGAGGAGGAGGAGGAGGTAGACAGGAGCCTCTAGGCAGTGAAATGTAGTCTTCCACAATGCATAGCTTATGGTTTGACTTTGAGCAGTCTTATGCAATGCTCACAGTACAGGGCTGAATAGTTGTATTGGAAAGAGGCAACGACCTGCTGTGGCAGTGAAAACGACGTACATATATTTTACGGATGCTTATCACCTCATTTCCAAGCGGAGCCCCTCTCAAAAACACTTCATTAACTGTGGCTGTGTGTTGCCATGCAGTCAAAGGAACTGCACTGTTCCTGCTCATTCCCTTGGTCCCCCTGTGCCCAGTGTGTTAATGTGAAATCTGTTCAGTCCGTGCTCACGGCCCTCCTGGGACCTCACTGGAGTGTGGCCTTTGAGTTAGCTGCACAGCCACTTCTTTAAGCATCAACACAGTGCTGCTCTCCAGGCTGTGCTCACGAGCCCATGGGAACCTGCCACAGTAGCAGAGGCTGCAGAAGCAGAAAAAGGCGGCCCAAAAGACAGGTGGAGGTTATGGGCACTGATCACAATGAATTGAAGGTGTGCCTTCCATTTCCTTTGGAGAGACATATAAACACCGAACCATCAGTTGGCACAGGCTAGAAAATCCATCTAGGAAGGAATTACCAAGTATATTTACTCTGCTGCTTGTGTAATTAAAATGCTGGCAGCTGGTGTGAGAATTACTTAGAAAGTGAGCCATTAGAAATCGATCACATAGATATGAAGCAGTGTGTTAAAGTATGGACGTGAGCTAATAAGTTAAGGCGGGCTTAAGGATAAGGATCGAGTGTGACATGGACATGTAGGCTTTGTGCACACTATCTTTATGAGGACCAATTAGTTTTGAACCAGAATTAGGTTTAAATTGAGGTTAAGGTAAGGGCAGGGGTTCGGCTCACAAAAATGTATGTGTGCACATGCATCAGAAAGACATAAGTATGGGAAAACACCGCCATTAGTGAATGGAATTCTAATTTATGCTCAACTTTGTATATTCAAGAGCTTTCCCTTTATGAAAGCTCCAAAATCCCTTTTCGGTACCACATCCGCATTGCAGAACCAAGCTCAAACAAGACTAACAGTGTCTTGGACAGGCACTACGTAAACAGTTCATTAAAAGACACGCAGGCTTGTTTGCTTTCTTGAATGGACTCTATTTCAAAGACAAATTGCGATAATAACCCATTATTATATTCCATTAAAAACATTCTCAGTGCATGCACAGTGTATTCCTGAGGCCCTGTGTGTAGTGTTTGAGAAATTCTAAGTGATACACCTGAAACACGCACATTCAGCAAACACGTACAGGTGCACTGCACCAGTGTGTCAACAAGCATTTTTGCTTGTGGATAAGACTGCAACAGGACGAGGAATTACAGTCTGTCTAGCAGCAGCAGAGAACAAGAGGGAAGGTAATCTTAGAGAGTATCACTTGTAGCTGGAGTGTAGACTAAACCTTAACTGAATGAGTGTAAGTTACAAAAGAACACTACAAAATTTGGAACATAATGATATCTGGCAAGATAACTAACTCAAAGAGATAATATAATCCTCCACTAGAAGCAATTCCCCGGTATCTACTCCTCCCACTCACATTTGACTGACTTTGGAAACTTTCAAAGACAAAGTAGTTTCTTTCATTCCACACTGCACTCTCAAAGATGTATGAAAGACATAAAATACTTTGCCTCATCTGCAGCATCTCATGCATGTCTTTCATGTTGGCTTATGGCTCTGTACGAGGCCTTCATTTTACAGAAAAACCTCCCACAGTGTGCACATCTTCATAGATTACATCTTTAGAGAGTGATGTCACACGGCAGTGTCACTTTAAACGAGCGGTATCCAACATCGCCACATGACCAGATGGTGAATGTTACCTCTCATAAAATAATTGAGAGATTACGCTGTCTTCCCTGCTGTTTTTGTGGTGTCAGAGCCAGCCTGTGATGTATTAAAATCCAATCCTACATGAGTGCAGCACTAAGCTACACGTGACAAAACTCAGCCTTGACAAAAACATTTCAGTCAAAGGTCACTTACAAGTATCATGTTGGTTGATAAGGGCCAATAAAACCTAGAATTATGATGTACAATTACACACTGCAGTTCATGCCAGGGAAAAACTTTCTCTGGTATTTCAAGACAAGACACGAATGTCAGTGAAAGAGAGCCCTTTATTTTTGGAGGATTTCTACAATATACTACTCCAAAACTGCACTTGTGGAATCAAAGAGCATTCTTGCACAGCAGAGAGCACATTTGTGTTAATACCAATTCAAAAACAAGCACAAGGGGAGGACATCTTTTTCAAGCTGGGTTAGACTTAAGGCTTGATTTAGCCGTCCAACTTTTGAGATCTAAGACCAAATCCCTCCATCAGAACCAACTCAATGTGCATGCCAGACAGCAAAGCTCATTAACACAGTTCTTCTGCCATCTCTCACACACAGAAATCTTTAAATATGCTTGACTTAGTCAAATACGCTACGCTGTTGTCGTATGCGAGGTAAGGTTGCAGCGGTGTGCCAGTTTTACATTAAACTTTGGTATGAAAATTGGTGCTCATCCTACCATGCACATTTGCTAATTGACAGTATTGAATTCTACCATATTAGTGTTATTAAAAAACATTTCAAGGTATGAAAATCTCATACTGTCACAACCCTACTGTAAAGACAGGGTTTGAAAACAAGTACAGTACACAGGGCTGAAGCAGTGGAAATACTAAACAATATCACCAAGCTTTTCAAGTTATCTTAAACTCTCCAAAGAGAAATGACAAATGGTGCTGCAACTCCACCATTCTGTTCTCCAAATTCAGCATCTTGCCCTGTTTTCTTTGTTGGGTTCTGAGCTGCTCTCTCCCCTCAAGCTCTATTTTAGCACACTCGGGTGGAAAACAGTGATTTTGTTTCGTGTTCTGCTTTGGAGACAGCAGGGCATTTGGACTCGTCACGATCAAATTCAGATGAAGGCTCTTCTCATGTGCAGCTTCGAGCCTGAATCAAACAGCTTACTGCATACATACATGACAACACTGGCGAGACAAGAAATTACAGGACAGGTTGTCTAATTGAACGGTAGAGAGATGTTGCACGGTTGAAAAGCTTGTGCTCAGCAGAAGGATCAAACTGATTTTCAAATAATGACCAGGGGAAACCCATATAAGTGTCTATAATTGGCTGTCTGACGGATACCACTACTGTAATTTGTAGACCACTTTATTCTTGAGGGAGCATGACAGCAGTTTGTCTGAAATGCTCTTAGAGAGCAAAGAGGATCAAAACCATTTCGGCTTTAAGATCCTCTCAACAATTTATTTTTTCTTTTTGCATCCTGCGACAGTAACTTGAGTCTTTAATGTTGTTCTGGCAATTTTGTGTTAAAAAGCACAAAGGCGTTCGTTGTCTTTCTGGGAGTTTATTCTTACGCCTGCAGATGGACTCCTCCCTGAGCCCAGAACAGGGAAAGTTATCAGGTTATATACATTATCTCGTAAATACGATTATATTACCATCAGAACAATGTCAGCACAATAGGCACATCATAATATGTTGTTCAATCAGGACAATGGTCAATCAGCAGCTTTGTTCATTCAGGATTTTCCCTTAATAAGTGAATGAGTACATACGTGGTGTCATGGTCAGCAGATTAACACATGCATACACCTAATCAAATGACATAGTTAATCATTTGGCTTTAAGGTAGTGAAAGCTTTCGACTGAGTAAAGAGAAGATTAAATCATTTGCTTCACGATTGAGGAACAGAGAAGATGGATGATAAGAAATCCTGTTATAATGTCAATTGTGCTTGTGTATTCTTTGAAGTATCTGAGGCAACTAATATGGCGTACTGTGGTATAAAAGGAAAGTGACAATGTACACAAGAATTTATACTGTACATCCTGCTGACGTCTATTTTATGTTACAAAGTGATTTGTAAGAGAGAGACCTGTGTGACTCAGCTCCAAGTGAAGGTTATATAGTAGCAGGGCGCTATGGGCTGTCCATGAATCAATGAGTGACGTACCTGGCCCTGAAATGAGCTCATCCTTTACAGACCAGCACCTTATGGCAATAAAGCATTTGGGAGGGACTGAACAGTGGAAGGTACACAGCAGAAAAGCAAACGTAGAGCACCTACAAATAGATGCCTTGAATAAAACTGCAGGGATCATTAACACAAAGACTCAATTCCACTATATGCTGGGCCAATGGCTTGAGGCATTAACGAAACAAAAGTGAATGTACGATTTGTTTACATAAGGATAAGCTAAAAGTAGCAGCACCATAACAGCATTCATGGCCAAAATAACCGATATACGTAGAGCGAAATCAGCTAATATTCTGAGGTAAACAGACAAAACATCACCAGCCTTGTGTCTAATTTTACTACTTCTCCATTACATGTATTGCAAAATAGAGTTGCTGCTCATGATCGTAACACAGACAGCATCGTTTCTGTAATTCAGACAGGGCAACCACAGACTCAGTGATTCAGACTCCTCCAGGACTCCCAATCTTGGTGTCATTTTTGTCAGAAACACTGACAGGCTGGTTTTTGTTCCTCTTTTCGTGATGCCATCCACTAAGGAAACGAGGCTCTTTATATCTTTGTGTCTGCCAAGGATATCTGTCCTCTCTGGCAACAGAACAATGTGAGGTGGTGGACACACAGGGAGGGAGCCAGAGCGACAGTTTACACAATGCTGACTGTAATTAGACACTGAAGTATGGGGAAAGGTATAAGCTTATCGTTCATGGCGTGTCAGAACAAATTAAGGCCTGAACTCTTGCATAGAAAGAAGCAATATTTTAATGTAAGTGGGTTAGTTCACGCCATTGGGAGACGCAAGGGTAAGACTAAGAGCCTCATTGCCAACCTAAACTAAATGCTTTCTAGGGTCCTACGTGCCACAAAGACATAGCAGTGGAGATGTGATGATTGCTGTTTAGAGATTTGAAATACAACTACCTTTTTTCTATATTAAGACTTTGCAAAAATGCCAACCAGAGCATTTATGGAGCCCAAAAATAACTAAGAATTAAGTAGAATAAAATAACAGAAGTGAATGGAAATGTGAATGCCGTTTCTTTTTATAATCAACCCTCGATACAGCACATTAAATCACAGGCAAACAAAGTACAGAACTTGATTTTCTTATTTTGAGACTCCCTGCTGCACAGTGTGGATAAGCCTTGGGCCAGGTCTGCTTTGACACAGGCAAGAGTATAAGAAACGTTTATTTCAAACAATGGCCGGCATTGAAAACCAGTCTACAGCCTGGTCACATGACTGCTGGGTGGAAGAGAAAAGCAACTGCCAGTGATGATCCAAATGATGTATTTAACATGTGATGTTAAAACAAACAGCAGCAGGGATGATGACTGAGACCTCGCTCCATATGGTTCAGCATGGACCACCATCATCACGTTTCTTTAGAGCCTTAAAATGAGACCATGTTTTGACGCATCAAGTGATGATGTTATGATCTTAAGTTAATACTGATGGTGTGAAAAATGTGTCCTGTTGCTTTATGAGCAAACACAGTGATGATACAGAAGCGCAGCCTACAATCATAATACGCAGCTATTCAAGTTGGACAACACCCAACTTCACTTGTCTGGGCAGACAGGAATTTCACTGGAATACGTGCACTTCCAAATCATATGTTGGACGGGGGCCAAACTTGCTCTGATCAAATATTGGACGATTTAAGACTTGACACAAGAATCCACTTCAGATTTCTTTTCAACACACCGTGTCCACAGCCTCAGCTTACAAAGACAGCTCCATAACACGGAGGCGCGGTTCACCTCTGTGGACGCCATAAAACACAAAGATGACATATTTTGGGCTGTAAATCAACTTGAATTCTCGTCATTTTTAACAAAGCGTGGGCAAAAACACTCCATCAACAAGTTTGCACCAGTTAAAAACATTCATAGAACAACGTTTAGTTCATAAAGTCTGGACGAATAAAAAGCACTCAGTTAGGTACAGTTTTAAAGCACAACACCAGCACGTGCACTCGCAGTTAACGAGCTAGACGCGCGAGCGTTCTGATTCTGAACAGCCGTTGACGCAGCAAAGTGTCAATGGCTAATCAATATCGCGAAAACAACAGTTCCTACGCGGGAGCCAAACACCTATTAAACTTTTTTCCGTGCGGGAAACTGTTAAGGTGTCCGTGTAATGGTCTAAAACACAAGTACAGTGCGGGGTTGAGGTTACTTACCGATGTGTGTCAGCGCAGCTTTCCACGTGCGGTCCCTCACTTAATTTGTCCAGCTGCTGTCACAGTTCGCCCACTTTCGGCTGTCTCTTCCTGGCCGTGAGCTGTCCTCTCAGGCGAAACGGTAGCATTTCGTGTTAAGCATCGCGTTGACTTCACTTCTAGAACAGTTGTTGGCTTTAAAACGGCGGGAGGAGACTTTGTTTTCCCTGCTGCCGTTTCAGCGGAGACGCCGTCTGCCTGACTGCAGTTCTCCCTCTCTCTGTGTGTGTGTGTGTATGTGTGTGTGTAACGTTATGGGAAGCCAGTAGCAGGTTCCCAGATACACAAACCCTCCCGCCAATCACGTACAGTGTCACTCCACCGCGTGGCGGGCGTTCCACGTCTGTATAAATGCGCTGGGAGGAGGAGGTGAATGCTAAAGCTAAACTGTTAAATTGGAGGCCTTGGAAGGATTTTTATGGGCTATAGTAAAGTCGTAAAACATTTTTAGCACAGTTTTCCATTGATGACGCTTTGCTAGGAGCCTGGGGAGCGTTTTAGCAGGCATATTTATTGTAAGGAGGATTTAAGCTAACAGTTGGACTATTTTTATCGAAAAATTGCAGAGCACATTTACAAGGACGCTAGCCTAACATGCATAAGCAGTTTTACAACTGTGAGTCCCAACAGGAACATGATAAGAGGGGTTATCAAACTTATATTAGACTGATATGTTTATGGTGACACTTTCAGTCCCTATGGGAAATTTATAGGCCTAGTATTTTTATCATTTTCTCTATGACTCAAACCTGAACTATATCTGAGTACAGCATCCCACACAACTTCGTGAACTTGTTCATCAACTAGGGCATCCTGATTCCAGAAAAGTTGGGATGTTGTGTGAAGCATCAATAAAACATGATAATTTGCTTGTCCTTTTTGACATATACTCAATAGAAAACAGCACTACATTATTCTCAATTTGATGCAGCAACATGTTTCAAACAAGTTGTGACAGGAGGAACAAATACTGGGAAAGATGCGGAATGCTCCAAAAACACCTGTTTGGATCCACAGGTAAACAGGTTCACTGCTTACAGGTGAGAGCATCATGATTGGGTATGAAAGGGGCATCCTGGAAAGGCTCAGTCATTCATAAGCGAGGATGGAGCGACTTTGTGAATACGTGATTGTATAAAAGATGTTACTACATGGGCTTGGGAACATTTTGTTAAACCGTTGTCTGTAAACACAGTTCATTTGCAAATGATCACATTCTGTCTTTATTTATGTTTTACAGTGTCCCAACTTTTGTTGGAGTCAGGGTTGTATCACCCTGTCTCTGTGACTCAAACCTCAAATATTTCAGATTATAGTAGGCGTCCCACACTATGACTTAATGAACAGTGACTAGGGCATTCCCCAAGATCACCATAAAAAAGTAGCTGAACTTCTTTGAATCGCTTGTTTCAACAGGCCCACACTACTTTTGCATTGCAACAGCTCGCTGCTGGATGTGTGGGAGGTGTTCAAGACTGTCCCAAACTGCCAGCAGCTGTTGACTACCATCCTTTGTTTCTACAGCCATGCCAACAGAAATCTGTACCATGGGAATTCACACACGGCGGTGGAATTGTGTGAAAGAGTGTGTGTGTGTTTCTTGTCTTGTCTGTTTCTTGGCTCATTGTGAGTCATCCAAATTCCCTACAGAGCTCTAATTCCTCTCCTGGTTGATTTGGCTTCTGTTATAAGCTCTGTCTTCATTTTGAAGAGACTTGGACACCGCTGGCTCATCTGAGATGGTTCAACTTTTCTGCGCTTCTGTTTCTTTGCCTCTGGGTCTTTGCAGCTGATCATTCACATGCTGCACAGGGAAATGATGAGCATTTAAGGCTTTATTTTTTGTCATGCTAAGCAGAGGACCAGTTTAGCAGATGTCCGTGGGTCAGCTGAGACAGCCTGTGATATTAAGCGCATGATAAAGGATAAACAAATCCACTTGTGGCTTACAAACGGCAGTCCTGTAATCAAACATGAATGTTTCTGATTTCACTGACAACACTTTGCAGGAGTTTGAATGGCTTTTCTGCCAATCTGCTGCAACACTGAACTCATTGAAAGCTGTCATTGTACACACATAGGACCAGCTGCATTGATGGGAGATGTCATTCAGTTTTCTCACACATAAATACAATTTATTTACCAGCTAAAGCTCCAAGACAAATTACTCCCTGATTCATGCTGCCAAAAAAGAAATGTTACAAAATCATATTTGGCAGTTGGCACATCAATAATCAAACATGGCTGTTTCTTTTCCATCCAGCCCTTGAAGCTTCCTTGGGATCATATTGCAGTTTGTCTGGCTTTGTGATTCCACGCTACAGCAAGCTGCGCAACCATCTGGTAGAGCATGTGGAAATAGTTCAAGATTTTAGAATTGAAAAATGTGTTCTGAGACCTTTTTTTTCTGCTTACCTTAAGACAATCCACTTTGATTTACACTGCCGCGTCTGTTGAGTGTAAATTTGGACCTGGGTGGGGCTTGTTTTGCTGCGAGGCCACGGGGACAGCAACAAAAAGGTACTACATACAGTGCTGGACTCTCTAGACTGTGACACTGTAGAAATACTGAACATTACCTCTGCGCTCCCCCACATGAGCAAACACTTTCACTGCAATGACTCACTTTTTCCTGGTTGAGAGAAAAAGACACAGTGGCTGGGGGGGGTGATGCATTCACAGTCGCACACATGCAACCGCACAGACGCACACAAGCAGAGAGGGTTAAAAGGGCATTAGCTGTTTCCTGCTGGTGAGTTTGGGAATTCGGGCGGCTGGGTCTCTCGAGGGAAACGCTGGCCGGCGATCCGCTCTGATGAAAGAGGCAAAACACTGAACCGAGGCAAGGTTTGTTTGCAGGTTTGGTGTGCGGCACTACCAGTCTCAATAACAGCCTGAAGTCTGATTGCCCAACAAATATGCTGAAAGCTTGACACTGCTCATTGCTCAATTCAGTACTGAGGTTAGTTTTTGGATGCATGACACACCGCAGAGACTGAAACATCCTTCAGGTTTTGCTCACATGGCTCGAAGTTTCCGCGATGTGTTATAGGACTGGAATCTGTGGGAAGGAAGTGGTGGTGGAAAAGTAACCAATAACAGCTTTTCGAGTGAATTTGCATGAGTATTTCAAACACTATTCATGCCCTAGTGAGGACTTTAACACAGCATTAGCAATTACTGTCTGTTCTTACAGCACCATAGCAAATTTGCAGAATGGCTCAACATTTAGTGCAATTTTGGAATTAACAAGGAGTTACTATTATTTTGTTTGCCATGAGTGATTTTCTGGAGCAGCCGTGCTTCATTGACCTGAGTGCAATGCATCCACTTAAAACTAATGTTCCTAATACTCCCCATAGATTTTCCATTACGTAGCTGTAAGGAACTGTTTTCATGCTGTTTGATAACATCGTGCCCTGAACCTGCCCATTGCAGTGCTTCATCACTCGTATTTTAAGAGTATTTGTTAAATCTAAGATTTTTTTTCAGGCTCCACTGCATTAAGAGGAGACATTTAAATGACTTGTGCATTATTTATACACATTTTTAAACCAAATTCTTCACACTTCCTGTCAGCAAAATGTTTATATCTAAGAAGTGTGTTTTCATGGCTGCCCCTTTATATGAAATGGAAAATTATACATGCCTCCTGCCTCACTTGATGCACATTTCCTTGTAATTCTGTATGACGTATTTGGCATCAGTCAGAACCTTGGAATCTTGTCTGGAATTTAAAAAGAGCTTGTGTGGGCTTAAGTAAAGCTCTTCCACACAACATGAGCTTTTAATGAGGGACCCGCCAAAGATCGGTTGAGATGTTTATCGGTCCCTCTCTTTGAGTACAATCAGTGCTTTTTCCCATTGAAAGCTCACCCAGAGAGCTCTACCTGCCACCTCTTCTCCCTTATCCCCCCCTCTCTCTGCACACCCTCCATCCCTCCTCCCAAAATCCTGGAAAACATAAACATCCTTCCAGCCTCTGACGTTAGACGAGGAGCCGTGCAGGCTGGCTGCATTAGGGAGAGCGAGGTGCCTCGTTCCCCGTGGTGAGTAGGGTAAACATGGGAGATCTGACGATAGAGGAATGGAACGGTGCGAAGGACCCTTTGCTCCGACCACCGGCTGCCTCTCATCTCCCCACATGGCCAGATGGCTGCTGTACACTCTCACAGTCTCCCCAGTGCACTCTCTATTAGTCTCTATTTTCTCCTTTCCCTGTCTGACTGCTGCACTAATCAAACACTGAATTCATGTGGTTTGTTGTTTACTCTTCACAGTGTGTGGCGTGAAACACACACATCAGCCACGGCCTTCAGAGCTGCATGAGAGCTCACTGGGGAGAAAAATATCTTATCTTATTGTGGTCGGGCCGACATGCATACATTTCGTGTGTGCGTAGTGTGTGAGTTGCTTTCGTTTGAGTTTTTATGTCTTTGTTCCAAGCAGAGGATATCAAACGGTGCGTGTTTGGTTTTCTTTCATCAGAGCTGTTTTGCAGTTCTCGGTAACTTCGTGGAACTCGCCACATTCAGGGAGATGGACTGCATGTTTATGTGAGGAGGGGGTGTCTGAAACGTCTTGTTTAGATTTCACTTGTCAAGTAAGAAAGAAAGTAAATGTGTGTATGTGTGTGTGTGCTCTTTGCTGCATATTTCACATTATCGAAGCAGGTCAAGTGTAACAATCCACTCTGATAAGTATGAAATAAGAAAATATTTAGCCCTCGGATCTGGTATTGATTTTACCCGCCAGCGCCTGATAGAATATCCCTCATGTGTGGTCCCTAACCAATCGCATTAGATACACAACAACCCAACTTCTATCATCCCTGGCCTCGGCGTTGTTTTCAAGAAATTTTCTTGCATTGCTGTTTTGTCTTTCCGCTTCCACTGAGAAGTCTGTGTTCAGCAGAACCACTTTTATTACGCACTTCCACACTTTCTGAGGTATATCTGTGTTACTTTTACAATGAGTCATTGCAGGACAATGGTTGTTAAAAGGCCTCATATTATTTGTCCAGAAGATCTGTCAGATTATAGGAATTATCTACATGACCTTTCAGGCACTGCTGGACCAGAAAGACCTGTCACTTCTTTAAAACGATTCCAACAAGTTTTCATAGATGTTCACACTGACATCTTTTTCAAATTTTAGGACTAATCATTGGAATATTCCTTTGCCAAAGACAGCCACTTTAATTAGACTTGAAGCAGACATCAGCCATCCATCATCCGAATGCGCCGGCCAGCCACACGTAATGACTTTCATACTCAGATCAATCTTCAGCTGTTTTGTCACTTTATAAAACGCAGCAAAGAAATTTGCTTTAAATCCCTTTTCTCAATTCTGTATTACCAATAAAAGCTGGTTGTTCAATCAATGACACGTTTAGTTTTAATATAACAAAAATCAATATTTAATTAAATTCAGGCTGTTGGTTGACGAGGGACAGAGGGAGGTCTCGCTGATCTTGTTACATTATAGTGTTTATTAGAACTGGTTGGGCGAAATGCCATTTTTGAACCTACAGTGAGATGCTTTTTCTTTATCTGGAACCAAAGGCTGTTTCTTTTGTCTCCCCTTTTCCCCTCAATTTATCGAACAATGGACAGACACATACTGCATCACTTCAACCATGAAGCCACTGGAGATCAGTGGACTTGCAAGAGATGTGCAAAAGATACCAGAGTATGTGCCAGGAGTGCAAATATCTTCATTTTTCATTTTAGATTGGCGTTATAGTATGAAAGCAGAATCAATGCAATTAACGTTACATCAAAGTTTCTGCATCTGGGGTGAATAACAAGATAGTGGAAATGAATTCTGAAACGGCTTATTGTCAGTCTTCTGTTTTCTCTTGTTTGCCATCGTCATGCCAACACTGGAGAAACGGTTAATCTCACTTTGCCCACAGGCAGCAGCTTAACTCGGGAGTGAAAACAGGATTTCCAGAAGGAGAACCCATCCTGAATCAAAGTTGATACTCTGGGGTGTGCTGAAGTCAGATTTCAGAGCAATTTGCTGGGCAAAAGACTCTATAATGGAGCCACACACCATTAAACACCACAAACTAAATCCATCTCCATCACGGCAGCCAGACAGTTGAATGATGGGTGTGTGGAGTGTGTGTGGCGGCTGTGGTTGTGTGTAGTATTCATCTGTACAATAAGTCACCCCTGTCATAATGAACGATCCAGGCATCTGAAAGCCTCATTGGAGTCCCTCAATCCACATTATATTGAAGGAGTCCTTCAGTATGAGCACTTATACACCCTATATGTTCATCATTTAACGCAGCATTGCTAATGTATTCATCAGTTATATCAGCAGACACATTTGTTGGGTTTTACAGTGCAGCACCTCATACACTGAGAGATTTTTTCCTTTCTTGCTTTTCTTTATTCAGTTTAAGGTTTCATTCTGTCCGCTGTCCCTGCCTGCCAGGAATCCAGTCACTCTCCAGCGCTTATCATTTCACTGCCAGATAACATGTCAAAATCAGCTAATTTAGCCAATCAATGAGCAGAGCCCTCTGGGAAACACAAAGAGCCAAAGATTCAATTTCATTTTGCAACTTTCATTTGGTCTTTATTGTTGGCAGGATAAGTGGTGTCACCATGAGACGCTGCCGTGGCCACAGGGAGGTAATGTGGAGATACAGAGATGGACACGGGGTGCACTGAGACTTAGGGACTAAAACGGACTTTTTTCTTATTATGCCTTGATGTCTGGGAACAATTGAGGGAAAACAAGTAATAAAAAGGGGAATAAAACTAAGGACATCAAACTGAAGACACCAATGAGGTCCTAAAAGGTGATGTGTTAGAGGTCCTTTTAATGCTATTGATCAAAGGGGAATAATAACCTGATTTATTTCAATATGTGACACCGAGGCATAGTTCATACCAAATAAAATGCCTCTATTGGACAAATTTGCCCCTAATGACCCATTTGAGTCTCTCTATTCACTCTGTTTTCTTAAATTTTGCCTTGATTCCCCCCCCCTTTTTTTCCAAAAGCAAGATTTGGACAAAATATCTCCCAGGATGCATGTGTTTCTTCCTTGTCAGACAAATCAGCAGACTTAGGCTCCCATCACGCCCCAGGCAAAGACAGGTTCTTCCACCACCTCCAAAAGAAAAATAAAAAAGGAATCCGACACTTGTCTGTTTCCTCCAAATGTACTCCCCAACGACAGCCCTTTAAGTTGCCTTAACTCAGCTGAAAAACAAGATAGAGCCAAACAAAATAGGTTTTAGTGGGAGAAGCCATGCAAATTACCCAATTTTGTGCAACAGTGCTTAAAGCCAAAAGGTCCCTGGGGAAGAAGTGGATTACTTTAGAAAAGACTCCTACAGCAAATAGCCCGAGAGAGGATTCGACTGGAAATGTTACGTGAGCTGGAATACACAACATCTGTAGCTTAAGCTGTAATTTGTTGCGCATAATTTGTGTATTCTTGTGTACTGTATGTACGCGTGTGACCATAAAATTCTTGCGTGCTGCAGAAAGTGATGATGCAAGCGCCTTGGCTCACGACAGGCCCATCTCATCTCTATAAACACCATGTGACATGACCTCATCAGCTGAGAGGACACCCTCCGGATCAGCTCCGAGGCCTTAATGACATGCTTAGAAGTTCTGCAACTGCACGCGTGGTGTCCCCGGACTTCAAGGCACGACTAACAAGGTGGATGACTTAAGGCCTCCGGTAATCATCCAACAGATGAGATGTAGCTTGTTCGTTACGACGTTGTTTATGCATAAAACTGCTCCTGTCAAAGAGAAGAACAAGAGACGGATAATCTCGCTTGTAGCAATAAATGAGAGAACCTCTAGTGTATGAGTCAGTGACAAAGACTCCGGGACAATGACCAATATGTAAACATCACTTCACAAAATCTCTGTGTAATAGAATCTCCCCAAGGTATCTGAAAGGCCTGTTACATCTATTAACAGCTCGAGAAACCCAATACCAATCTGACTTCGCATGGATTAACTGATGCCACGGATGAACAGGAGTTTTTGCTCTTATAGATCGATTTAGCCTTTGAACCTCAAAGAGCGTAGCACATATGTTTTCAAGAGCCTTTAAACTCAGTTTAGCAGCTCCAGAGTGTAATTGATGACATCAAGATAAGAGTTGGCACTCCTCACTGTTTAGCCCAGAGCGAGCCTCTTCCATGGAAACATATCTAGACCGAACTGTCCAGGATAATGGGAAGAACACATGTGAGTTTCTTTTGGATGGATTTCTTCTGCTTTAATATGTGAATCAAGGAGGTCAAGGCCACAAACTGCGTGTAGCTTGTTGCATGGTATACTGAAAGTGTTTTAAGCTGAAAGGGAATGGAAAAAATAACGAATCATTCAGTGTTTACGCGGCTTTTGCCTTTTAACGAGTGGGATTTAACAGCATGCCGAGTATTACGTTAAAGGAAAAAAATGGTGTTGCTGTGCAGTGTAGACCTCCAGAACGGTTTGCCTAACAAAAATCACATAAGGGAATTATTGCAGCACACACACTGGAAACATATCAGACTACCTAGTGATAAAAGTTTATGACACTAGTTTTTTTTTTAATTCACAAACCAAAATATCCAACGTTCTCAACTATGCTGAAAAAACATTGACTTTGCAAAATGAAATTATGGCATAGATTAAGAGAAATGTGGAGATAAAAAATGTTATTTTATATCCAAAGCAAGCAAGGCACAGTGTGGTGACATCATGCTGCAATGCTCACAGTGACAATGCTAACATAGTATCTTAGTCTTAGATGCTATCATACTTACATTTGCTTATTAGGACTTAACATAAAGTACCGCTGAGGCTGATGGGAATGTCATAGCTTTGACCTGATGATGGCGTTAGGATGACAAAGGATCAGCGAAGTGACTGGAAGTCATCTTCAGCGGAAAATGAACGTCTGTACTGAATGTCATGGCAATCCATCCAAACGCTGTAGGGACATTTCACACAAAACCTAATGGTGGCGCTAGCAGAAAAGTCAGGAGTTCACCAAAGTCCCCTCCTGGGGACCATGAATGACCACGCATGGTTAAAAACCTGCAAGATCTCCTCACTTTCTATCATCTTGGCAGCAACCGTTCAAACTCCAGCCACCATGAAATGTACCTCCCCCCTCATAGCTGGTGACAGCAGTTAGAAAAAGAGAATAAAAAGCAATTGATCCAGACAAGGTCAGAAGACTGCTCTGAGGAGAAAAGACAGAGCTTTCTTCAAGGAAATCTCAAGGCTCACCTGAAACCAGCTAATCAGCAAATCTGCTGTGATGGCTGACATTATCTCTAGCACTCTGCAGGCGAGAGGGGGTAAATGTCAGAAACACTTTCCTAGAGAGAGCTGCCCGTGACATTAACAATGACTTTAACCGGCTGTGAACTTCAGGAATGAGGAAAGCAGAGCAGTGCTTCCTTCAAACTGAACTATGCGCTCGATTCAACCAGGAAGCTGCTGTGTTGAATGGCAGCAGGTGCTGCTTTGCTCCCTGCATTGTGTCGCTTCTTTTATGTTGCGACTTCCTGCATTTTAATTGTTTGTGAGCGGCGCGATCTATAAATGCCATCCTCAATCTCCTCCTTTTCTTTTCCGTCACATGAAGGCCCTCATCCACGCCAAAGGGTCTGAGGAATTCCACGTCAACCATCGTCGACACGCCTTTACTTCCCACACGGGCTGTGAACACAATGGGCCAGATCCCGCTTCAGTGTGGGCCACAAAGGGAACATTAGAGGCCACAGGGAATAGTCACAGAAAGGTATGCTTCCACGTCTAAATCCCATCTATGAATGGATCTGTGGTTCAAAAGCTGTCTTAGAAGTTACTGCCAGCCCTAGTGTCGGATTGAGACCCATCTTTCACAAGAACGTGATGTTCCTGCAGAATTCAGTTCATTGTTCCCACCGCGATGCTGCACACCTCATCTAATCTCACAACTGACTGGAGGGTGGATAGAAGCTCATGGGCGGTTGAAATGTAGTGTCAGCTATTAATAATACAATTCTTTAGGGTAGAGTCTTCTCTAAAGCGAAATTATTACATGAAATGTGCCCAATAGCGGGACAGATGAACATTTCTACTTATAAAGAAATGTGCCATCAAGGCCGAAGAGTCTGCAGGTTTTTATCGCACCAACCAGAGAGGAGAAGATTAGTTTATTGAGCTATCGTAGCTTTTGATTGGAGAGAAATACGGTATACACGTGGGCTTCATGGAAAATTAAAATGAATAGCATTTGATGATATGCCAGTTAGAGCTCTTTTGCTCACAATGATAACCATCTCCCCAAGCTGTTCATCTAACCCATCCAATCTCACTCAAGCAACTGTCCAACCTTTAAACCGTCACCTGTGCTCACAATCATCAGCATCTTTCTAAAGCCTTCCATGTTTAACCCATGCCGTCTGCCATTTGACACCAAACCACTGTGGACATCAGGTGGTGCGAGCAGCTCCCCAGTCATCATGGCCACCAACACCTCCGTATCCCAGCTGCTCAGCAGGTCGACAGACAGACGTGAGCCATGTCCGCTGTGGCCAAAAGCCTGCAAATAGACAGACTGTCTGCAGGCGTTCTCTGATCTCATCTCCTCCTCAATCTGCCACTTAGTTTTCTGCTGGCTTGGCAGGTAAACATGTCAGATATGGGCAAAGAAACCTTTGGAGAAGTTTGGAATGCATCAACTGGAGGACTGAGGTGGAGAGATGTGGAGCGCAAATGGTTGCGGACTGCCCTCTAGTGGAGCAACATAACCAATGCACATGTAGTGTGTATGCAGGGGCTATAATGATATGGGTGGTACAGTAGCTGAAAAACAAAACAAAAAAAACTTTGCTCAATGCTGATTTACAGGAAAAAAAACTGCTGCATAATCCTGTAAAACCTAATCTGTGGGACAAGTGTTAATTTTATTTTGTAGTATTAGTATTAGTTTCTGTGTACTGAACTGCAGTATCACCATTTGTCAGTAAATCTGCTGAAGCAGCTCAGGGGAGCATTTGGCTAATCTGTGTGTTTCTGGTGTTCTGTAATAAAAAGGCCTTCAAGACCAATACAGAGGGTCACATTTGAGAATATTCTCTACTGTTCTTACAGTCAACAAATCCCATTAATCCAGCAATAAATGGATCCTACAAACAACTATAGCCTGAGTAGTCAAAGCCTGATACAGATTATTCCTCTGTGCCATAGACCTCCATTGATTTTGAAAATATTAGAAAAAGCTGCATCAATGAGCCACAGCCTTTCTTGGGGTGATATGTTCCTTCATTACTGTAAATATGGGCAATCTCAGATACTTCTTACTGCTTTGAATACTCTCCAGCACACCAAATGTGCAATTATTGGGGTCTAATTTCAGCCAGTTTTATTCCCGTTTGAGTAACATTAGCTGGAAACCACAATGACCAGTTGTTTTACAAAATTACAGATTGTTATTTTAAAATAAAACTATATATTTGTGACCTGTTTCTGGATATTTGTCTCTGTGGTGGGAACGAATGGGATGAGTGCTTTTTGGGATATTAGAACATTTATTACACATTTTTGGTTTGGATCCTTTCATGCGATTTGCTGACGATGGAAGACATTGTGCGTTAGCGCAAATGGGAGACGGAAGATGCTGTTTTTAAATAAAAATTACTTTATTTTTTTAAAATAAATGCATTTTTTACAGTCAGAAAACAGAGCAGCAGGACATGCACCGCTGCTCCCGACACTGGAGGCAAACAAAAACAACATCAGAGAAAATAAACACAGACTAGGCTTGCTTTTCTCTTACCTCTGTTCACTTTTGCTGATTTGTCTCAAACTCCAGGGTCTAAACAATGTGGGTCTCCTTCATACGGACATTATTAAACGGCACACTTCAGCTGTGACAAAACCAGACAAATAAGTGAAGTATTTTAAAAAGGCTAAAGACTGAGCTAAAAACACAAAATTAAGGGCCGCCGATGGACGCTGTGATCCACAAGTGGTAGAAGAAGAAAATCAATATAATGCAAGAAAAAAAGAGCACATTGAGAAGTCATACGTATCTGTATTTAAAAAAATTATAATATGTACTCGACAAATATCTTAATCAAACCTGGAGTTTGAGACTAGTGTTATCTTCATATATATTCATATATATCTTCATCTGAAAACTCAGTAAGACCACAACATAAGCAGGCACAATTCTGAATACTACACATGTTGACAGATGGCTTCCCCCCCCCTTTCCCCAAAAAGCAGAAAAAAACAACTGTACAATTCTATAAAACGTTTGTGTTTTTACATTAGTTACAAAAAAAAAATAATACTTCATTTACTGCTCCTTCATACTGAGGACAGAAGAAAAAAAAAGTTGCATATTCATTCTTCAAACTCGGTGACCTCTTGCTGGTGTGTAATGATAAAACTTAGAATAATAATACTATATGGTGTGAGAAACAGAATGGCATTAAAGGTGGAACGATGGCGTCATGAGCCCTCCTGTTGCGTAGCGTGCATGCGTTTGGCGACAAGATGTCCGGGGTTTCAGATCTCTGGATGCACTTTCAAACATGCTGCTGAGATTTAGCGACTGTGGTCGCAGCAGCAGCCACAAACAGGCGCGTTTGGCAAAATATGGATGCACCGCATACGCTTTCAACGTTGGGAAAACAGACTTTCTATAGACTGAATTACTGACTTTTTAAGATGGACATTTCTGCAGAGAGGACAGTTGGAAAAGATTTTCAAACCCGCAGGACACTCATCACACTGTAGTGTGTTTTCAGACTCTCAGTCTATTACATACAAAACTAAACTCAGGCTCTTCAATGTCACACCTGTCAGCTAATACAATGAGGAGACTCAGGGGAGACCATCACTCTGGACAAGCTCTGAAACGAAGACGACAGACGTCAAAAGCAAAGGAACTCAACAACAGCTTATTCATAAACAGGACTGTATACTGCAGAAGTGCTTACATGTGACTTCAGAGATTTGACCCTTCATAGAGCGGACAGGATGGATGTGTAGTGACCACTGCTGTTTACAGACGCCCTCTTTTGATTGGACTCCATGATAAAATCCATTTTTTTAGGATAAATAATATGATATAATTCGAGGCATCTGTGGCACCACAGCTACAATATGTTTTAATGAGCGTTTGATGTCTGCTCCTTTAGTCCAGTTCAAGAAGAGGGAAAAAAAAAAAAAGACAGCAAAAGAAAGAAGAAGAAGATTCTTTGGGATTAAATCTGCTGTTTGATTGGTTTTAAAGGGTTGTCATGGACGTAAGTTGATGGCCATCAGTCCAGGAGGAGAGGAGGCAGGTGGTCGTCGTAGGGAAACAGAGAAGCTTCCCGGTTCAGGTTTGTGTAAGGCTCAACCACAGGGGTTCATAAGTTCATCTGGACTGCGTTCACCACAATACTAGTGTTGTAACAAATGACCTTGTCAGCGTTAATGCAAAAAAACAAACTAGAACAATAAAAACGGTGTCAGCCGTGGCAATAGTAGTGCTGTTCTGGACTCTTCAGCACAGCTCCAAACAATTAAAAACACTTGAGAAATAGTAGAATGAAATAAACCCCATATGCTGTGGTTCCACCGCCCACCCCACCCTAGCCCAGCCCAGCCCAGCCTAGCCACTCCCCTCCTGGCCCCTGACCTACAATCGTTGACCCTCTGCGGTTCGGGGGCAGCTCAGACCCAGCCGCTGGTCAGCTTATAGAACATCTCCTCATCTAGAGACTCGTTCTGGTCCTTGGCACGTGTGGACAGGAAGATGTAGCCACCGATGAACTCGTGGACCACCTTACAGTCCACCTCGGCACAGACGAACGACAGACTGGGCTCGTCTGCAAACTCCACCGTCACCTGAGCATACGGAGCAAAGACATCAGGCGTGCTTCAGTGAAAACCAGCAACATGTAATCATGTTTCTTGGTGACATGTAGCAGACTGTATGATGATCAAAGCTGCAGATTAGTTATGACTGATGCCCCACCTTTCACAAAATTACTTCTGATAGTGCCCTGAGAACAAAACATATGAGACAGAGTCTATTGCTGCCCTTCCACATGGTTATTCATATTTTTTTCCTTGTACCTCCATTGAGCAATATTTTGGTTATTAAAGCTAAATCAAAGTGTTGTCAAAGGCTTGCTAGTGCTGCAGAGTGTCAACATCAATGCACCAGGACCAGAGATATCATCTTTTTTTATTCCACAGATCTTCCTTGTCAACACCCGGTGCCTACATTGCCCACAATGCCTGGCCGCTGACAGTCCGGTTGGAGATTCTGGTGTGCTATGCAAGTAACGGCTAATGTAGCCTCGAGCTGCTAGCCTTAAGCAGAGATGAGGGGCGGGCTAAAGAGGTCAGGTGGGCTGACTTCTGCTGACTCAAGTGACATCACTTAATTTGTCAGATTTCACGTAGCTCGACTCTGAAGCCACAAAAGGCTTTATATAACTTTATTCACATATACAGTAGTATGACTCACAATCTGTGGAGTGGAGCGTCCCTCTAACCAAGTCGTTACGTCAGCTCTAGAAATATTAATTTAGAAAATTTAAAGAAAACCCACTCAGTGGGTTTCCTACCATCTTGATCTCCCAGTTGACGTTCCACTGTTTCATGTTGCTGAAGCGCCAGGTCTTGATAGCATCTCCAGTGCCAGCATCCATCCGGATCAAACGGTTGTAAGTGATTCCGATCAGCTCCTCCCGCTTCCCACCCTGGAACCTGCAGAGAGGAAGAAGAGGAGAATCCACAGTGAAATGAAAAGCGTGTAGATCAGATGACAATATGAGTCCCTGTGAGCACATAAAACAGAGAGTGGGTGACAGAGATAGAAGCACAAAGACACATCAGCAACTTTTTTTCAGCTGTGACAAAACTTACTTGGCGAGGAAATGAGTGATTCCAAACTCAGGCAGGGACTGCCACGCCTGGATGAAGCGCATCTTGGCCTCGATGAGACTCATCTGGGCCACATTCTGGTGGGCTTCGAGGATCCGGGCTGAAATCTGACAAACAAACATGTGCGAACATTACACACAGTACTCCACGACAAACACTGACACACTCCCAGCTGTAAACAAATGCATCCTGTCACCACGTTGAAACACCCTGATCCACACACACGCACACACACACGCACACACACACACGCACACACGCACACACGCACACACACACACACACACACACACACACACACACACACACACACACACACACAATGCGTAAACAAGCTGTGGCTAGCTCCATAAAGCCATCAGCACACACAGTCAGCCAATAGCCAGAGAGATGTCACAGTAAAAGTCTACAACACACAGCACAAACAAATATAAACCTATGAGGCCCCTGGGAGCCAGACTACGGTTAATGAGCCAAGGGAAGCCTCCAGTCTGTGAGAGCGTGCATGCATGTGTGTATTCCCACCCTGACACTTGACACTTTTTTGGGCCGCAGCCCAACATTTTAACATCTAATTAAACTTTGGAAGAAGTGTAAGATGAGGATCCTGACATCTCTGTCTGTATAATTACAGATGACCAATTTCTAAAGGATGACTAAGAGTGCCTCCTTGAGCCTGCAGGTCACCGCTGGCTTCAGTTCATGTGAGCGCCGTATGAGAATAACAAGAGACTTCTTTCTGAAAGAAGTAATCCATCACAGAGATCTTCACTTTGCAAACCTCCAACATATTACATCTGATTAGCATTGCATTCTTGAGCTGCGAAGTTGTTCATTTCGTTGCAGTGCAGAAGCAACTTATTGTCACAAAAATAAATATAGCATCCCCCGCTCAACCGTGTAATGATAACTAAAAAGCATAAACAAGCTTTAGTGATGGATCACTTACTTTCAGCATGTTTCTAGCCTCTGCTTTTCATATTATACAGACAGAAAAGTAAAAGACATTACCCGAAAACTCATTAAAGCTTCCCTCAATCTAAAAACCTATGGTTTGTTTTGAGAAATGGTGGCAGCATTGTTAAATATATGGAGCTTGTGTTAAATGGGCTAAAACATGCAAAAACACCTGCATGGTACATTTATTTTACTGAATATCCCAGATTGTATTTGTCCTATCACTGCTTGTCGCTATAGATGATGTAAAGAAAAATACAAACAACGCAGATGTCCAAATGTTGTAGAAACAGAATTATGTATTTGCCCATCTTAAGGCACCCTGAAAACATTAGAGCTAATGAGAAGTAACACAAACTACCAAGAAGGATCTACTCTACTGTGACTATCAGTCTCTATGGCAGGACAGCTGCACTACTGTTGGTTAGGTGAGGCGACCCAGACACAATGAGTGTTCAGAGTTTGTAAAATCATGCACATACATGTATCTAGGGTTTAAAAGGCACTCAGTGGACACGTAGCACGACTTACCAAGTCCCTGATATAGCCTGGCTGAAGATGGGAGGTGGGAATGGGAGAAGGACACAGAGGAATGAAGGAGATGCATACAAGAAGAGAGAAAATAAAGATTGGACAAAGAGAACAAGCAAGTAAGATCAATGTCAGGGGAGGAAAGATCCAAAACAACAAAGTAGGAGGCCGTAATTTTTACAAAGAGGGGCTTTGGAGTCGAGGGGTCATGCAGTATTCAGCCACAAGAGGGAGAGAGAGAGCACAGCAGCAGTCAGACACAGTAATTTAAAAGAGAAAAGAGGGAGGTAACGCAACATTTGCATGGTTTCACATTAAGGAAGCGGGCACTGGAGCTATACATTACAGGTGCAGATAATGTCTGTTTGTTCTAAACAGGCTTTCACAATGAGCTAAAATAATCACACAGTTTCTTTGTAATTCCCCCTTCATCCACAAGATGGCGGTGTGTACCAAGCAGCACCAACACGTAAGCACGTCTCCTGCTCCAGTTTTTTTTTCTTTTTACTGTGCCTTGAATGTTTGTTTTCTCTGATGTGGATGTATATATTTGACGAGAGTCCACACTGATCCAACTAATCTTCCTGTGTGTGTGTCCGCTGGGAGCTGCAGCACGGAAGCCTCCTCGGACCAGTCTCGCAACAGGAAGTCCACTTTAAGGGAGATGGGGAGGGGTCATAGTTGACTGTGAGCTAACGGGCTTTTCCCAGACAGTTTTCCCGCGCAGCATTCCCAGGCACGGCTCATTTCCTGACGCCGCCGCCCACTACACGAGTGTGTGGGTACGTACACATACTGTACATAATGTCACTACTCTTTCATGTTGTGCCTGAGGGACCCCCTATCAGACTGGGATTGTGAGTGAGACTGGAGCCGGACCAGGAAGAACCACAGCCCCAGACAGACACACTCCCTGCCAGGCTACTACTCCTAAAACGTCCTGCCCACTGTTCAAGCTAGCCTCTATTTCAGGCGTGTATTATGTCACACAGGGTGTTCTTTCCATTTGTCTTTCTGGGCAGTTCTTCACCATGACATCTGAACAGCTCCATGATTTTAACTGTGATAAAACAACCACGATCATGTTAAGATTCAATAACTGCAGCTCCCATGAGGTTTCGATAGCAACCACATGGTTTATGGGAGCTGTAGTTCTGCAGTGCTAGCAAATGCAATTAAAATGAGCTGATAAAATATCACTGACCAGCTGAGTCACAGTCTGTTAGTGTGGAATATATTAAACTCTCATATTTCAGTATCATTTTCAGTATCATGCTTCAGCTTTCCAGGAAATTAAAAAATGAAAGAAACCTTCTATGGCAAAGAGAACGATATAGAGATCCAAACACTGCTCTGTTTTAGACACACTGAACCCACAGGTTGGTTTGGTCTCAACTGAGCATCATGGGGTCCGGATTTTGATCCTTTCTTTGCTTGAACATGGATTGATCACTCCTCAGGTTTGGCGAAAAAGGTTTTCTATTAGTGATGGTGAATTAATTTCATGTAACAGACTATATTTAAGGGATTTCCTCATGATCTTAAATGGGAGAAAGTGAGGCATCCAGAGGAAGAGAGAACTGAAACTCTATTCAGTGCTTCTGTAATATTGGGTTAATTCTAATTCCAGATTAACCTGTGACAGCAGTTCCACATGAATGAGTAAATCACGTGTTCAGAGGAACCACTTCACACTCACATTTCCTGTGTTAAAAGAGTATCAGAGAAGCGATGAACAAGGATGGTTTGTATAATGGGCCACCAGAAGAACTGACTCAACCAGCCATGCTGACACCCATTAACAGGATCTGAATCTCTCTCTCTCTCTCTCTCTCTCTCTCTCTCTCTCTCTCTCTCTCTCTCTCTCTCTCTCTCTCCTCTCTCTCTCTCTCTCTCTCTCTCTCTCTCTCTCTCTCTCTCTCTCTCTCTCTCTCTCTCTCTCTCTCTCTCTCTCTCTCTCTCTCTCTCTCTCGACATCCAGTACATTTCAGGATATGCCTCTGACCACTTGTGAGTCACCACTTACTGTACCAACACCGTCACAACATCCATCCAACACCCTAGCAACATTCCACTTTTCTACTACAACTTAAACAAAGCCAGATTGAGTGAGTAAGCTATGGGGAAGCAACCCCCCCCAACCTGTCCCCAACTAACACGGCTATGGCAGCCGTGTACTCAGCTGTTCCACTGTACACACACCAGCCTGTTGCTTACATGCAAACCTGCTGGACACATTGGAGACTCTTTCTGATGCTTGCAAGAAAGTTTATTCATCCTGAAAGCTTAAATTGTACACCTTGCTTTTAAGATGTTTGCTGATGATGTGCTACTGTTGCTCCATAATGCTGTTTAGACAAATGCATTCTGATTTCTCGCCAGTGCCCCCAGATTGGCTGAGAAGTTCAGCGACTGAGATCTCCACTCTTTTGTCTACAAGCACAAAAGCCAAGAGGAGAGGAAGTATCCATGACAGTCTGACATAAGCAACATCACTGTATGCATGTTGAGCGGTTTGGACGTCTGCTGTCCTGGTTTCCCCTTGAAGAGAGATGGGTGTGGGGGGAGGAATGGAGGGGAGAGGAAGAGAGTGAAGGAGGGGGAGTAGAGGAAGGCTACATTCCAATGCAAGACAAGCCTGATGCCAGGAGGCGCCCATCTGGTAAGCATCAGACACTGCTCTGTCTAACTCCACAAGCAACTCATCAAACAAGTAAACAACCTCCCACAAAACACACGTTAGACCAGATAGTTACCTTCCTTATTCTGTCTCTTTGTAACTACACTCTTTACCCTCCATGCTGTAACTACAGCCTACAGAGCCTTCAGAGGTAGTATTTTAAGCTCCAAACAGAATAGACAGCCTGCAGGGCTTACCTGCTTGTTCTTATACTTCTTCAGATAGCGCGGGGACACCAGGCACTCCGGGTTGATATCAGTGGTGATTGGCTCAATGAACTGAGGGTCAGGGTTCATGTGTTGCATCTTGAGGAAGGACAGAATGTTCTGCACCTCCAGGTTGTAAGAGCTGTCTGCCATGGTCTTGCCTTTGGAGGCCAAGCGACAGGCAGCCATCCAGTGGGCGTACTGTTTCTCCTGGAGAAGAAAGTCAAACACTGGCATTTAAAAACCTGCCAAAAAGAACAAGAACCGATTGTAAATGGCGCACTAAAACCTACCGTGTCACACCGAAGCCAGATCTCATTCATGCCATCAGCGACGGGGATTAGCAACTTGATGTTGAATTTCTGACCCGAGATGTTAACATCTGGAGTTACCTCACAACCTACACATGGAAGCCAAAGTGCAGAGCGGAAGAAGAGGTCAAAGTTCATGCTCATTTTTAAATGCACCATCAAAAATGGTCCTACTTGCAACACAAAAATAAATAAAGCATTCAAATTCTTGCATGGACATGAAATGACATCTTCTGTGTGCTTGCACCTCTAAGATTCATTTGGTGAGCAGGTGTCCCATGTGCCTCCTCTTTACTCTTGTAACAGGAAATAGTGATATCCTTGAATGTGCACCAATACTGCTTATAGCCCTTCAGTGTCAGTTTCTTGGGTCTAGAAAATAGACAATAGACAGAGGGAGACATGTCAGACTTCAGATGGGAAAAAAAAACAAAACAACAACGACAAAGAAGCATTTTCTTCATTTGTGGTCAAGAGGGAGAGTGGATGAGGGGACATTACAAGTGAGTACAAAGGAGAGAGGGAGAAAGAAAGGGAGAGCCTCTCAAGTGCAAAGTCAGCGAGGTGAATAGGAAATGAGCCAGCACTGGATGTGAGCATTAATGGAAAACCATTAAAGAGGAAAAGCCTCTTGATATAATCCCCCCACCCCTATGGTTTCTACCTTTTATGAGACAACCAACCCAGGGGCCACCTGTCTGTCAGCAATGGTTTGAAGCCAAAAATGAATATGGTTGAAAACAAGCTTGGTCCAACTGCAGTCACTTCGAAAAGCTAAACTGAAAGCTCAGCCTGCAAATGTCCTTTGGCAAACAATGCAGCCTATTACACTGATGCAAACCAGACAACAGCTCGCTCATCTAGCCAGTTTTTATTTCTTGGTGCCTTGACAGACTCAGCATCTTTTGGACGAATGCAATCTTTACACGTACTCTTGCACAGTTGTTCCTGATAACAGTGAAAGTACATGTGGTCTCGTGGGATCAGGTGGCTCTCGATGCATACTTACTTGAAGACTTTGACATAGTCTGCTAGCTCAGGAATAGATGTGATGTCACCCTAGGAGGAAGGGGAGAAAGCCATTGTTAGTATAAACTTGGGAGATTTTAATTGAAAAAAGTATAAGAACATAGTTAAACATAACTGAAACAATGACCTCCAGTTCAACTTGGTACATTTCAATGTCAGTGCTCAGTAGAGTCTGCTAAAGACAACACTTCTTATGCAATATCTCAAAGCTCAGTTTCCTCTGATAAGCTGTATAAACCTAACAGGTTCTCAAGGCGGGGCAGCTGAAATAATGGACACACATATTCAACGTAACATGCAGCCTGTGTCGGGTTTGTTTAAGTGTCAAATATCTCACAGCCCCGGTCTTTTGTCAGATGCAGGGCCTCATAAATAACAATGTGAAATTTTGCACTTCCAGTGAAATTCATTGTGATTTCCTCTCCCCTGGGTCAGTGTACAGTGTCTATGTGGGTTTCCACGTCGGTTAAATACCGCTGATGAAAGGAGACGTCATCAGAAAAACAGGAGAGAAACAAAGGACCAAACACACTGCCAAGCCGCTACGATTGAGAAAACAAATTCACATAATAAGTGAAAGTGAAGCTGTGGCGGTGTTGGCATACCAGTGTGTTGGACGTCTTCCCTCCCTCCAAAGTAATCTCCAGGTCTGACAGAGCTGCATCCACCTCATCCACCTCCTTCTCGCTGTTATTCATGTGGTTGTCTGAAGACATGATTGACAGCTTGTTGATGTGGTACTGAGGTGAAGAAAGAAAGAAACAGTTCCAGTTAATGAAATATTTTGGAGCACTGTTAAAACCAACAATCATCCAGCTACAGAAGGCTTCTATCCGCCAGATTCGTTGAGGCCTTCCAGGTGACAAACAGTCAGTCCCAGAAATTGATTAACAAAGCAAGTTAGACATAAACCTTTTCCTGGAAAATGTTAGTTGTTCCAAACACCTTTGTCAACAGTTTTGCTGATTTCTATAAAGTTTCTGCTATGTGTGCTACCGGTGCATAAACCCTCCAACTTTGTCTTATAAAAGTGAATTGGTCTGTGATAATTGCCACATAAATACTTTAAAATGTGTTGGAATTTATGTCAGCAAGTGCTGCCAAACACTTGCGTTTACCGATCATGAAACAATGACTTTTATCTTTGAGGGAGATGAGGATGGGGAGACTAGTTTCAGGTTGAGGAGAGGATGAAGTGAGGGAAATAAGTGGTACGTTTTTGGACAATGTGTTCTCAGCATGTCCTTGAACTGTTACAGACTGAAAATGATTTTTACTGGTAACATATGTGAGACTAGGCCAATAGGACGAGCTAACAGAGGGTGCCTTCTTGTAAAACACCAGCTGATCAGGATGGGGCCATTACTGAAAACCTGGCTGTGTTTTCCTCTTAGTGTGAGTCACAGACACTAAATACAACTTGTTGACAAATGGTATTTATAATGTCAACCCATTGCCAACCCCCCACCAATATATGAATGAACAGCTGTTGAGAGAGTGAGAGATACAGAGGCAGAGTTTGAGACGGACGTGTGAAGCTTTAGCCAGCTAAGGTTACAGAATATAGGACAAAGGGCTCGCCATAACTCCATTCCTCCACCCCTTCCATTCCTTTTAACAACTGCAACACTGGGGGGCTTATTTCCTGTTTGTGTTTATGTATGGCTGAGCACATGTGTTTATCTGCTGTGGTATAAAGTACAACCTGTGCCCCTGAGAGCGGTCGCTTTTCGCGACTCCCGATTACCTCATTTCTATGTGCTGCCAAAGTAAAACGTCCAGGTGATGCATGCCAACATAAGCCAGCAACATACTGGATGTGGACAATCATCGCTCTTTATTTAGATCCTGTGTATCCACTCTCAACAGTGACACCACCCCTGAGCTCATACTACACCCAGCTGAAACTAGAAGTAGCTACCAAAGTGCTAACAGACAGGTAGTGACAGAGTAGCCACCAGTATAAACACCCAACTCAGATTAGCATCTCTCTCAGGAACAGTAACAAGAAACCAGTTAAGTGTAATTATAACTGGTCTGATGAAACACACCTAACACCTCAGAGTGTAAAAGGGCTTTTAGAGGAATGTGAGCAGGTCTATGAGGCAGTGTCTCACTGGGGGGTGGGTGGTCCCGACTGAGGCACCGGGTGCTGTGGCCCAAGATGCTCTATAATTACCTCGGGGGTGAGGACAGGGTGGCGTCCTCAGGTCTTGGCGCCCACGGTTTATGAGGGTCAGAAATAGAAGGGGTACCACCCCCAGACTATGGGGGCTACCTGAGGGGGCTAAAGGGCGTGACATCTGTATATCACTTCCACTGCTTCCTATTTCTCCTCCCCTTTAAACTTTTCTCAAATGAGAAGACTTGTGCGTCTGATGCTGCCAGTGGCTCTGAGGTTCACGCCAGATCAGCTCTGTATGAGTGGCTACAGTACAGAATTACTCGGTTTAATATAGGACCCTTTTTTTTCTTCCAGATTTTGTTTCACTTTTTTTTCCATAAGTAGGTCTGAAGGAAGCTGCTCTCATGTTCGGGCAATGCTCTTCCTGACCACCTGCCTCGGCACATACAGCCACAAAGCCTTCAATGAACTTGAGTCTTGCGTCTGACGATGTGGTTGTTCTTCTGAGAGTTTGCTGAAGTGGTGAGCTCTTGCTAGTGCACAGCAGTTCTCTCAGAGGACATCCTTGACAGACTCGCTATTTATTATCAATTTCCACAAGTCCATCCGTGTTTTCTCCATCAAGGATATCATACAAACGAAGGTACAAAGTGGTCCAGCGTACAAACATGAGAGAATACAACGCTGGGAATTTCAACAGGTTGCTATACATCATAATAAACATTTCTGAAAATTAAAATATAATGTTTGATCATCATGTTTTATGTCTTTGATGACTCAGTTTCTAGGCCTAAGTGACACTTAGCTCATGTAGTTAAACAGTAAAGTGCATTAATGTTATTCAAGTTAATTGCAATTCATTACATTATTTTTTATTCAAAAGTCTAAAGACTCCCTTTTTTCTGTGAACTGAGTCTAAAATAAAGGTAAGTGATTGAGACTGAAGCACATTGAGAAGCCCAGTGGGAATATGAGTGATAATGCCCCTGTTAACTCTCATTCTACATCAGTGTACAAAGGCCAGGTTTTAGTATGCATGCTGCAGCAGGACTGGCAGCCATATGGCTCAGATCTGGGCTGGAAGCCCATCCAATTCATTAGCTTGCGGTTGAAAAGGCAATGTGCCCATTGCCCAATGAAAAGAGGACTGCAGGTCTTCAAATTTCAGACTCTGGCAAGACAATGCTGAAACAGGAAAATTGAGAGCAGACACACACACACACACACACACACACACACACACACACACACACACACACACACACACACACACACACACACACACTCACACTCACTCTCACTCTCACTCTCACTCTCACTCTCACTCTCACTCTCACTCTCTCTCTCTCTCTCTTTACCTGCAGGGCAGCAAACATCATCATTTCCTCCTCCGTGCACTCAATTTCCTCCAGCAGGATGGCCCACTTGGACTGTTCATAGAGCTGGTTCACTCGGATGGCATCATACTGTGGAGAGGTTTGCCAGATGTTAACATGCAAACAAACAAACAGTGGATTCACACAGACGCATGCTCTCTGGTACACACAGGCCACAACTAGATTTGAGTGAAAGGCTGACCACAAGTCTTATGCGTTCAATAGCATCATGACCTCCAGATAAAATGAAAAGTTGCTTTCTGGCACACCAGGTCCTCAACAAATGTGGGGAAAGAGTATCGCACTGAATATGGGACGTACCTTAGGGTTGAGGTCAAAGAAACTGTGGTATTTGAACCTCAGCAGCAGCACCTCATTCTCCTTTACATCCTGTTCCATCAGAGACCGGGATGAGTCCAACCACCTGAACACAGACAATGAATTTCACGTCTTCAGAAGCAATCTCTTTGCAGCCGCTTAGCTTACTACAACCACACCATAGAATTTGGGACTACGAGCAATCAGCTCATCTCACCCCTGGTTGATTTTGGCTTTATCCAGAAGGGACTGGGGCTTGTAAAGTTTGACCAGGATGTCTGGTGAGGAGATTGGCTGGCTGACAGCGAGGATGCTGGGATTGCCCTCAGAGAGGGGGCTGTCCCCAAACCAGGCAGAGGTGGGCGACAGCGGGCTGCCATCTCTGGAGTCATAGGTGGGGGTCATAGTTTTACTGTACAAGCCTGGACTGGAGTAGATGCTCCCTGAAAACAAACAACCGCCAGTTAGTCCCTTATAGAGCAATGAGGTCCAAGAGGAAAAGTATCATATGAATTTAAGGAGCAATATAACATAGATATTTTTTATATATGTTGTCTCACAGTGACACACAGAAAATCTAATGCTCCCATTTCAAAGCATTCACAAATTTTATACATAAAAACAGCATCAGGGGAAAAAGGGGTGAACACTTTTCAAAAAGCACACACACTTGCAGCCTAGCCAGGCCAGCTAGCGGTCAACAACACCACGTGACTACCAGCCCACACTTTGCAGATGAGTGGCTTCAACAATGTCCTCCCGCTGATGGCGGGACTGATGTGGATCAGCATGCAGATGTTGCAGAACATGATCAAGGTCACCCACTTGTTCACAGTCACAAAACCTGCAGGAATGCACTGCACACGGCAAACTACTGCACAGTTCACCACAGAGAGGAGAGAGGGAGCGCTAAGATATGGGAGGAGGATTATCACAAAAACATGCACCTTTGGAAAAAACTGCCACATAATTTTTAAACCAAATATTTATTGAATAAGTGGGTCTTAATAATTCAAATGTTAATATATCTGTATATTTTCCTTTGGTTTTTCCATTCGTTTTTGAATTAGTCTGAATCGTGGCGGCAAACATAAGCAAGTCACCAAAGTGAAGCTGTTTGCATTTCCTGTTGGCTGGCCTTGTGGGAGTATTTTTGGCCCCATACACCCCCATTCCCTCTCTCCCTCTGTAGGGCCTAGGTCAAGAAGCAACACTGGCTAAACCACTAAATCCCTTCTGAAATCAGGAAGTTGGCTTGGTTTGTGTTTGTGAGTGTGCACGTGTGTGTTTGTGTTTGCGAGCTGAGGTCATGAGAACAGGGTGCAGCCTATGGCCACCCATCCCCTTGTGGGGGAGGGTGCTATTCAGTGGTTCTTTCAAGGTTTTTCCCTAATGCTGAGTTCATCAGGTCAGGGAGAGTACTCCCATCTCCCATAGGGTCTCTTGAGGAATCCCAAATATCCAGAGATTCCGTGTATAAGGAGAAAGCTGGCAGCCCATTAAAAACAACCAGGCCTCCTTCCATCCTGTTTATGGACTCTCCAATACAGGCAAAAAGGCCCAAAGAATGTTAACATTACTTGACTCCCTAATGCTCCCACACTAGAGGGCTTAGATGGATGAAACTGGACCACCATGGGCTGTTAAGACTAGAAGTAAACCATGCGAGGGTTGTCAATAAATGAAAATGTTTCTTGTGGATTTGATTGTTGTGGAATGTACAACCCTGACTCCAAAAAAAAAGCTGGGACGCTGCGTAAAACATAAATAAAAACAGAATACGATCATTTGCAAACAAACTGTGTTTACTGACAGCAGTTTTATAAAGTGTTCCAGAGTCTATATGGCAATATCCTTTATACAATCAGTGGTGAACCTCGCTCCATCCTCGCTTGTGAATGACTGAGCCTTTCGAGGATGCCCCTTTCATACCCAATCATGATACTATCACCTGTTACCAATGAACCTGTTTACCTGTGGAATGTTCCAAACAGGTGTTTTTGGAGCATTCCATAACTTTCCCGGTCTTTAGTTGCTCCTGTCCCAACTTGTTTTAAAGGTGTTGCTAACATCAAACTCAGAATAAGCAAATTATCCCCTCCTGTTTTATTTGTCAAAGCCTTTTTGGAGTCAGGGTTGTGTGTAGGATAATGGACAGATAAGAATTATTAGCAAATGCACAAAAACATCTGATGATAATTTTCTTATGACCATCCCAGAAACCACCACTTTCACAAAAAGTGATCAGCTACCCTGCAAAACAGTCCACAGGCACAGTGAGCAGGCCTGGAGCAGCTGTAAGAAAAAGTGAGCTTTGATCTAATTTCTAATGGGAGGCAAAGCTTTTATCATGTGACCACCCGAATCAGCTGACTTCCTCTGGTGGGGCAGTCAGGTGACTCGGCTGCTGGTCCCAAACGTTACAGATGACATGTGACCTCAACACTCCAGCTGTGGTAGGAAGGGGGGAGGCGAGGGTGAGGAAGCAGTGCTGAAGAGTAAAGGACAGAGGAAGAGGAAAGCTTACCTTTGACAGGTCCGATGTATATTATCTCAGAGGCTAGGATGAAAAGAGAAAGAGTAAGAGAAGGAAAGACAGGAAAGGAGGTGGAGGGAAGAAGCGGAATGGGAACAAACAATGTCAAGTGGACAGATTTAAGATGCTGAAAACTCTACAAGGACAGGAGGAAACAGAAAAGACAAAAAAGTAGAGGAATACAAGAATGGGGAGATCTGTGGCATTTCCACGGGCAATGCCAATTGCTAGCCTCAAAGTGGATGATGACTCAGTTTACCCTCTTTCACAGAGGGAGATCACCCTGGAATGACTAGTGAGGTTCTGCCGTTTCCATCCACCCATTCATAGCCATCCAACACAGCATGACTGATTGAAAACACAGGCAAGGCGTTGGTCAACGTGACCCAGCCCTGCATGTATAAACTGCAGCACAAATAGAAAATACTGGCTGTCTGGGATATGCCCTTCTCCACGCTGACAGGAAAGATAATTAGATACAACAGGCACGTCAAGATGCGGTGGGCCCAGAGGGACTCGACGGACCGGCATCATAGCCAACATCAGTCAAAGTCATGAGGACAGCTGAGGATTACTAACATGGTTTTTCTAACAAAATGACCATGTCTGTGTGGCCCTTGACATGACTGTGCAGACAGACAGGGGACATGGAGTTTCCTAACTGGGACACTGAAGGGTAGAGGTTGAGGTTTAGGAAAAGGATTGTCAGTCTTTAAGTAGAAATAGTTGGTCACGTACTCCTTATGACTGTAGTGTTCAACATCCACCCATGTCATTTGCTTCTGAGGCCAATGTAGACCTCACAGAACAGTATACGTACTTTGTGCTATTTGTATCTGAGCTTTAAAGAATTTATTTATTTCTTATTCTCCATTTGTTTGAGCAGCATTGCCAACTAGAAACAAGTTAATAAAGAGATAGTGAGGCATAGCCAAAAGGCCCTGTAAAGCTAAGCTAACTGGGAAAATGTATGCTGCAACTAATAACTATTTTCGATATTGAGAAATGAATTAATGATTTAGCCAATAAAATGTCAGAAAGGTGTAAAAATGGTTGTCATAAGTTCCTAAAGTCAAAGGTGTTCTTGTCTTGTTTCGACTGAGCAACAATCCTAAATCCGAATATATTCAGTTTACCAACATAGGAGAGTGAGAAAATCAGATAAAATTCACATTTGAGAAAATGTATTTCACTAATTTTCTTTGCTCAGTAAAACCATGTTGAGCTGCAGTAAGCCCTCCTTTATTTCATCTCCACGGTGGTGTGGAGTGTACAGAAGCAGCTGGCTGCACAAGAGAAGGCTGTGGCTCTGACTGCATCACTGCCTCTCTGCAAAGCCTTGTGATTCCTATCAGGAGACCTGAGCCAAGAGGTCAACACTTCTCCACAAGGGACCGAATAACGCCTTACAACTTGGCCATGAAATAAACTCTGACTGTAGCATGTGATCTGACAGGGAGGATGCAGGATGTGTGTGTGCTCACAAACACACACACATACACACATACACAGGGAGAGTGGTGACAGTAAACAGATTCTGCACATTCCTGCTGAAACTCTGTTTCTCTGCACCACCTAATAGTGTGACCACAGTCGTCCACTGAAAACAAAATGTATCGTAACTTAGCACACTCCTAAAATGCAATGATGCAACTCTGGGTGTGATCACCATGTGCTGTCCATAAAAATGGACAACTGAGGCTTTTTGCATTTTCACTCATTTTATTTTGGTGTTTGAGAAAGTACTTTAGATGCAAAATCTGCAGCTAGCTTCACAGTGAAGCATGTCAGCAGAGTTTGTTTATTTGAACTGTGAGATTTATTACAAAGATCATTGAGCCCCCTTTCCACTCACATGAGAGTGTACTGTATACGTGCATGCTGAGCTGAGTCTAAGGGGCCAGCATACAGACCAGAGGCCACGGCAGAAGAGACTCAAACAGCACAAAGAGTCCCATTCACCCTGTCTCACAGTGTTAGCAGTTATGCTTAATGCTAACTCTGTGACAGCAGCACAACCTGTTTTGTTCTGCTCCTCCCTGCTCACATGGTTGTAACTCTCCCATCACTGGTGGAAGGAGGGAGGCGGGCTAGTTTAACTCCAGTCGTGTAGCCTGGTTTGGGTTTAAAATGGCAGCGTGACCAACTATGTGTGGAATCTCAACCATTCTTCGTCCTCCCTGCCAAGGAATCGGGAGCCGGGGCTGCAGGCCTCAAACTCACACATTCATATTTGGTCACTAGAAGCAGGGTGCAGCAATCTGGAGGTTTTCGAACCACAAGTGCAATCAGACACAAAAAAGAAAGGAAGACGCTCCACAGCAGTCAGTGAAACCTGCTATTCAACCTGCTGCTTGAGGGAAACAAGATGATTACTTTTCACAATGAAATACAAAAATAAAACCCAACAGTCCATAATTACTTCGAAGTAGATCTTTAACTTAAAAACCTGAATGCACAGACTTCAGTTTGCACGAGCCGATCCTCTTTCAACTTGTAAGTTTAACATGTGAGGAGCAAAACTTTAGTCACTTGTCTATTTCTTTTTTTTGTTCAACAAAGACTATTCGTCCTCTCCCTTTTACATTTAGCTGATATTTTTTAGAGAACAGACAGTAATAAGTGCTTTGGATCCATAAGTGCTTCCTCTTCATGTAGGAGCTACTATCCATCAGCTCACCTGATCCAGGGGTTAACAGCGGACCCTCCATCTCCAGATCATCCTCCTCCGCCTCCTCCAACTTTTTCTTCTTCTTCTTGGGATCACGGGGCTTACGCAGTAGAGATAGCTCCTCTGGGTGGCGGATATCTGGAGAGAGGGAGAGCAAGAAAGTTCATTTGATGCCACAAAAACAAACTCACAACAAAGCAAAGCAAATCAGGACACCAACAAGCTGCGAAAAACTGGAGTAGTTTCAACTACAGGCTTCCAATAACAGGCTTCCAATAAACCCCATGACCTCCTCCAAAGCACGCGGACAATGTATGCATGTAATGTAGCTGAACACAGTGACATTAAGGGAACTTAAATTGAAAAAAAGTTCAGGGTAAAAAAAAAAGGGGAAGAGTAAGAGAAAGCGAAGGGACGGAGGAGATGGCTAAGAGCTGTAGACAGCTGTGCACACGAGGGGTGGAAAATTGCAAATCCCTTTTCTCAGGGCCCCAACAAATCTTGCTTTAACTGTAATCCCCAACTGAGACAGGGCAGACACAACCTCCATCTCCTTCTTACCCTTTTCCTCCAACTTTTTCCTCTCACACACACACATAAAAGCATTATACAATTGCTGTTGGCGAGTAACAGGACAGTGCAGTTTTTACAAAAACACCAAAAAGTCATCCTTGAGGACACCAAAACACTATAAACCAAATAACCGCATCCCAATTGGGTGCAAGACAGTTAAGATACGACACTGAATATAATGACTAAAACAGAGCAGCTCCTCTCCCCTCTTTTCCCTCCCATCCCTCGGGCTTGGAGGCCAGGGAATCATCACTCAGCACTGGACTGATGTTTTAAGACGGGCTTGGGATGGCTCTGATGTAGCTGTGAGACGGCCAGAATGTGTCAGGACGAGAATGGACGGTACTGGTAGGGAAGCAAGCACACCTGGGTCCTCAGCTGGATATGGTTTTCTCAAAAATTCCAAATACATTAATTAAACTGAGCTGAGCCTTATTTCATTATTTTGCAGGACTCGTTGTATCCCATAGCTTTTTTTAAAGGTGAAGGATTGGAAAGGTGTTGCAAAATTGATTGAAGAGGTTGCAGAGGGTGCTGAGGATAGCAGGAGCAGAAGGGGAGCGAGAAGGTCTTGGCTTGGTGAGAAAGCTTGTTTGGTTTGTGTAACTAAAGCAAAAGCATTCCAGGAGTTTTAAGAACTACCAGATGGGAGCTCACCCTCTCGCTCGCTCTCTTTGCCTCCCTCCTCCTTCGTTCCCGCTCTGCTGCAGCGGTGAAGCACAATCCCTGTGCCCTTATACAGCCATGTGAGTTGCAGGCGTGCTGCCGAGCTTTAGCCCCACTGAGCTGCGTGAGGAGGCCAAATACACACAGTGATGCGTGTACCGAACTGTGTGTACGTGGGTAGCACTACACTTCATGGTGAAGCATAGCAGAGGCGTGATGCGTTTTACTACAATGTCACTTCCAGTGTTCATGCTTATGACCTCATTGTCACCAAGGAAATCATCTATGAGCCAATCAGATGTGCAATAAAACATCTGATATACCTCACATTCATCAACTGTTTCCATATTATAAACCTCTATAGATCAAAACGTGGCTCAAAAGCAAATATTTTGCCCACGCAATCTCCATAAAACTACTACTCAATGTGGGAAAAATCTACTTTCTGTGACAGGTTTAGGATCCATTATCAGAGGAGGGAATGAAAATACAAAAGTGCCTGTAAAAGTAATATCTGAGGCACCTCTACTGGGTCGTTGCTGAGCGCCTGGAAAACAACAGAAGTGGGAAATGGGTGGGTGGGGTAAATAAATTGACAGATATGTGTTTTTCATCACTCCCATGAAGGGAGAGGAGGCGTAGCTGATATGATGGAGGTTTCAGGTCTGCTAAAGTATGTATGCTATTAAAAACAAAGAGGTGAAGATGAGCAAATCAGGCTAAGGAGAAAATACAAAAAAATGCTCAGACTGATGAGCGTTACAGTCAGTTCTGCTGACATACTCATTTGAATTGTATGTTTATAGTGATAATAAGAATCATGATCTGGTGGGAAAGGCTGCTCCTACACATACTTGTGGCTGGTGTCAGGAAGAGCAGGGAGGCTGAGTGATGGCTAGAATGCTTACAAAAGCTTGGTTGGTTTCCATTAGCAGAAATGACACCTTAGACAATAAGACCCCAATCTTCCATCCTGCAGACATGTGGCAGTAACCGGGCCTGAAGCCAGAGGAGAGGGCTTGAGTGAAAGCCAGCTGGGCTTGCAAGATCTGCTCTTTGGAACACATGATTCACTGCAGTGAGTAAGGCCAGCCGCAGAAGAATCACAAACACCGTCACAGTCTAATTTTACAGCACTAAAGTTTACCGTACAAACAGACCCTACATGGACAAAAAATACTTCTTAATGTTATGAAGAGATGCTCATTGGGCCGTAAGGCTGACTGATCAATACTAAGGAGTAAATAAATCTTCTGGGGAAGACTAAATGAAAAAATGACTCACACGCAGTCTCAGTCTGATTGGAAATGGATAATAAGAACATAGATGGTGTGGATATTTTACATTTTAAGAATTTAGCCAAAAACAAGTACAGTGAAGTTAAGAGAGTTAAGAGTGTCAGAGGTTCTCTTCATCTACTAGACAGGAGAAAAAGGTGCTAAAAGGCCACTCAAAAAGGATAATAATGCACTTAAATTTAGGAGCTGGAGGTGAGGCCAAACTGCACTCCTCCTGTGTTATGACAACAGTGGCCACCGCACTCGGGCCAGTCGAGCAGACCACAGGTTGATGGGCCATAAATCTGCTGGCCCAAAACGATGAAGCAACAGTCCCACACATATCTAAAAAGGTTTCAGGAGGATAAAGCGCTCTGACCAACACCCTCTCAACTGTCCTTCCTCAGACTCATCCTCCTGTGCTCTTCATGTCCTGTGACACTGGCACCCTTTCCTGCCCGGTTGTCCATTTCAGAGCAGTGCAGACAAATGACACAAGTTACAGTGTTGCTGCCTCTATTGTGTCTCCGTCTTCCCACACATGGTAGCGAAGGAGTGCTGACCTTAAAAAAAAACTATAGCGGTTAAGTGGAGCAGCCTGACTCTTGTTACCCTGAAGTGGTGCTTTGCTGAGAGAAGCAGCTTCTTATTTGTACCACCTCATGCTCCCAAGCCCACAGTCATGTGTTAGTCAGTTGGGAAGAGTACATTTTGTGAAGAGAAGAGAGCCTCCTGTAAGAGGGAGGAGGTGTACGTGTGTGTTTAATGTGTAGGAAGTAAGTCCAGGTTGTCTAGACAGGACAAGCTCTTGTCTGGCTGACTCCTCAAAGAGCAAATGAAGCTTAAGCAGCCAGTTAAGTGCCTTTTGTTTCTTTTTCTCAACTGCAGACCTGATTTCATGAGGCATTTTAGAGCTTATAAGTTGATTAATTGACAGTTGTCATCAGCAACTATTTTGATAATCTATTAATAAAAGTCATTTGTTGAGCAAAAATGCCAAATATTTGTTGGTTCTTGCTTCTCAAATGTACAGATTCGCTGCTTTTCTCTGTTTTCTATGAATGTAAGATGAACACCTTTGTTAAAACAAGCCATTTAAAGATGTCAGCGTGGGCCCCTGAAAGTTGTGTTAGGCATTTGTTACTATTTTCCAACATCTATTGAAAAAAAGTGCAACAGTCAGTGGCTTAATTGACCATTTGTTGCAGCCCAGCAACATATCTACAGTTTCAGCTGGCACTGTAACACAAACACTTCAGACTTCAAAACAACTTCTCAGAATTGTTGACACAGTTCAAAAATGTTATCTTGCGACTAAAAATGGAAAATCCCCAATGTCTTTGCTTCACCATCAAGTGAGCAGTGCAGCACAGGATGTGAGCCCTGCCAAATGGAATCAGAGGTCAAAACAGGAGTGGAACTGAGTGATTTTCATGTATTACAGTGCATCAACCTTTTGCTGAGTCCTCTCAGTTCCCAGCCAGCCCAGATGGACTTTGTCTGTGTCAGGACGCAGCTGCCATGGCCATGGGAGAACAAACAGCGGGGATAATTGGTTTTATACTTCTAACTTGGGGTGTTATGTTGATTTTCTATGCTCTTCTGCTGTGTGGGATGCTCCCTGTCAGAGTTTGAGTTGTGCTAAAAAGGGACTGAAAAGCAGACAAAATTGAAAGTTCAAGGTAAAAAAAGAAAAATGCTGTATGTTAATATATGACAAAATGACAGATATAATGTTGATAGCATACTATAATTCTTAAACTGAAGAGTGTAATAAGAAAAATAAAATATGGAGGGGGTGGGGATAAAAACAGCCAAATACTACAATGGAGGACTGAACTCGGAACTTGCTTTGCAACAGGAAATAGCTTCTGTGTGACCAACTGACCGGACACAGCAGAGCAAAAATACCCTCAAAAATACATGAGAAAAAGAACTGGAGCCAATGGTGAGCTGAAAATCTCAACTGGCTTTCTCTATCGGTTTCCATCTTCCAGTATCTCTGTCCCTCCCCTTCTGCTGTCTGGAGAGTGAAGGCCAAGTTGGACAGGCCTCGTCTCTTCCTGTCCCCTCCGATTGTCTATGCTGCTCGGCTCGTACGGAGTCAGCAGAAAATATGCACAGGAAATTGTAAAACTTAAAGTTGCCCCGATAACAAAAAAAGAAATGCTTCCAGGCCAGAGCAGCTGTAAGTCAGCAAAGTCAGCTGTCATACCCACAGTTACAAGTTCTTAACAGTCCATTATCCTAAGTTCTGCTTTCTGCGAGTAATAACGCAGTGATACAAATCCAAGCATATCACTGCACAACATCTTGCAACATCCTGGCACGCACATAGTCAGCCAAAAGCAATTTGTGCTGAATTTCTGAGTAGCTGAAATAGATTTATTACAGAAGCAGCAGACCCATTCTTCACCACGCCTGGCTGAGAGACAGGCCTGATTCTGCCCGGTCTCCCTGCCTCTGCTTTCAAAAACAGCATCTTTGTATATTTACATTAAATGAAATGTGCCGTTTGTTCTCTTCATTTCATAGAACTGCTCTGTAGACTCCATAGCCCTCTGAAAAAAAAAAACTAAAAAGCTTCATTCCTGCCAAACTAAAAACAAGTTTGAGTGCTACCTGTAGGGGCCAATAAAAACAGGAGAGCTGCCTCTGGAGCCCCAAATCCTGCCTACTGAACCCAGTCCAGTGACAAAGATGCAACAGGTGTACTATGACCCTGCCTGATAGAAGGTTTTATATTGCTGGGGGCTCTCCAAGCCTTTCTGGAGACAGTGACTAAGAGGTGGGGGTGAGGGGTGAGGACTCTGCTGAGGAAAAGTGGGTCTTAGCAGGTCAAGGGTCACTGAGGTCCAGTGTGTGACCTCTGCTTATGACAAGACAGGGTGGTGCCAGTGATGGAAGATATTGATAGTACGTGTGTGTGTGTGTGTGTGTGTGTGTGTGTGTGTGTGTGTGTGTGTGTGTGTGTGTGTGTGTGTGTGTGTGTGTGTGTGTGTGTGTGTGTGAGAGAGAGAACCCTTGGGTACTACATACACCATGTGAGACAGTTAAATTTGGAAATTTGGACATGATTTTAGCAAAAAAGCCATGTTTCCATCTAATTATCAAGCATATCTGAAACAAAACTTTAAGTGAGAGTAGAAGAAGTAGTGGTTGCGAACTGGAATCAAAACCAATTGTTTGCTAGCATCAGAGAAGAAGAAGAAGAAGAAGAAACAAAAACAGTCCCTTTGGCCATCTACAATAAAAAAAAAAAAGGAGAGGTCTTTGGAATTTTTTTGACAGCAGAAACTGGTTCTTCTTCTTCCTCTCTAAGAGTGGAAACAGCTGATCAGTCGTGAGTTAAATGTTTGCTATAGCAGAACTTATTTGGAAAAGGAGTTTCTATATCGCATCTTTTCTTGAATTTTGCCATTACCATCAACCTTTCCTGATGCAACACTTCAAAATGCTTGTAAAAATATGTTGATGGAAACATGGCCAGTGAGTACAAGTGTGAGTAATTAACATGTGCATGAACACTTTGGTGCGTGCCTGTGTTATAAGCCTGAGACAGATTGATAATCTCTGTTTACTAAACAGTACTGAGAGACCGATGGAGCTCAGGTTCCAAGGACACGACTCCAGAGCCAATAGTGGACAAGCAGTCAGGAGACGTGACTCCAGCAGGCAGAGCTCACAGAATGTTTGATAAACACAACAAATTGCCAGGGATAAAAACAAAGCGAGAGGAAGGGCATGATTAACTGAGTTTGACGTGGAACATTTCCAGAACCTTTCCAAAAATAGTCTTACGAGTAAATGTTTTAGGTTCAGCAGGGCAGCAGCAGCAGCAAGTAGGCTGGACCAATATTCTACTTTGCCAATCAGCCACACCTCATCTCACATTTGCTTCATGAGCGTTTTCCACATCTTGACTAAAACCGAACTCTGCTCTGCCTGCCCTCCCCTGCACGAGTCAATTGTTCCACTCACTGAAAGTTTTGCAGATGTCCGACACGGCCTTGAAGACGCGGTCCGAGAAGTTGACCTTGACCTTCATGTGCTTCATGTTGGGCAGCTGGAGGCGCAGCAGCTTGTGCTGCGGCGTGAAAAGCAGCCTGGCGTCGGCTTGGATGCCGTACTTGTCCAATGTCCAGTGGGTTTTCAGCAGCCATGTCTTCTTCTTCTCCCACCACAAAGCATGGTCTGACCAGTCCTTCTTCACATCTACAGAGGGGAAGAAAAGAGGAGAGACGATGAGTTTTACTAGGGATGAAAGATGAAAAAGAAAACACAGAAAAGGACAGAGTGGCTAAATTGCGTGGCTATATTGGTTTAATTTTCAAGATATGGTTGGCAAAAGTTAAGTGTGACTAGTGCGCTCAGTCCGTAGCCATTGCACTGTACTGACCTGAGCTCACCAGATATGTCCCTCCAGGGCAGAAGGTCACATTTGGGACAAAAAGCAGGGCATAGAAAAGGTTTGCATGGGGGCGGTGAAGTCAAAGTGAGAGGGAGGAGACGATGGAGTGTGTGAAAGACGTGGCTGTTTGTGTGACACTGTGGGAATATCAGGTTCATACCTCCCTCTTTGTTCCAAATTCACACCGTGATCCCTCTAAAGCAGACACAAGCCACCCAAAACCCCACATAGCTCCCAGGCTTTCGCTCTGCAGGGGCTCAGCACAATGGGGACGGACCTGTGGTCTCATGGTGTGTGTGTCTGCCTTCAAGGGAGACGGTGAAAACCGCAGGGATTTAAGGGAACTCAAAGCAGCTGTTTGTGCAGATCACCTTGCTGTGGTTTCCATACGAGCAGCACTGTGATGGGCTGAAGTTGTGTTTGAGCTGCAAATCGCCTCAAAGAAAAAGGTCAAATACACTTTATGAGAGAGGGAGAGATCCTTTGCATCCATTTCTCACCTGTAGTGGGACACATTAACAAAATAGCTAAGTCTGTTCGGCAGGTCAACATGCATGGCAGGCCAGCTGCTGATGCATCCCATACTGTGCAGATGTTCCTTTATGTTATAGCCGTATGATTGTTGAGATGGAGTGAAAAGGCCTGTAGACTTCAGCCCATTACACTCTGAGATGTTCCCCTGAGCAGTGATGTCATTACTCCGGCATTAGTCCAGGAAGGCACTTCCCAAAGCGGTGTCTCATTTCCTCCACCCACATACCTCATCATTGCTTCTCCAGCCTATCCTCTGTCTCACTCTGGGTCTCTCTCTCTGTACTGAGTCGCTGTGTCCAGACACAGACGTCAGTGCATTCAGTCATCCTTTAATCAAAGCACTCGATCTGAACTGCTTTTACACAGCTGTGGCAGCTTTTAAAGACATATACGCTGATTTAGAGAAAAATGTCCTCCACAATATCCTTCTTCATTTGTCCTTGATCATTGTGCTATATTATGTATATATGTACACTTCTTGATTGAAAAAACATCAACAGATAATCACTGTTGTGAAGATTTGGACTTCAGGGAACAAGTGGGGATGGTTGGGAGGGTTTAGCTGGGTTGGGAAGGAATGGGTGGGGTACCTTTCACAATTGTGATCATTCAAATCATGCAGCTGTCCAACGCGTATGTACACTTTCATTTACAATACAATATTCAATTTACAGAGATATAAAGAGACAGCAGCAGCAAATTCTCACATTTGAGAAGCTTAAATCTGCAAATTATTGATATTTTTCTTTGATAACTGCCTTCAATATCAAACTTGCCGAGGATAAATATTATTTTCATTGGCTGACATATTAATTCAGCAGTATCTTACTGCTGGCTAAGTAGAAATTAACCAAAAATATCTGCACTTTAGGTCGAGAAATCACTTTATTTAGTGTGAATGAATGCTGAGGACTCAGCACATCATCTAAATGTGACATCAACACATTGTCTACTTTTGCACAAGGAAGGAAACAGCTATTAATGCACAAACTGACGCAATAATGGACTCCAATTACCTTCTGATATACGGAAAGCAAACAGCAGAACACAGATGCACATCAATTTTTCCATCAAAGTCCAACACAGTCTGATGCACATTGTGTCTGCTCATTCTCAAAGGAACACAGTCACAATTGAAAAAGACAGAGGAACGATCTTGAATGTTGATCTACGCTGACCTCCTCCATATGTCAAACAGCTTGGTGCCATGGTAACCTAAACCATGAGTGGCCTGCTATTGTTTTCCCTGACCTTAACTTTACATAGGGGCACCCATATGCACTGTTGACACTCTCCAGCTGATCCCGTCTAAAAGCTGAATGATCGGGATTAGCGAGTGAATGGGTGAAACAACAAATTGGCTGCTTAGAGCCGGGAAACAAGAATGCTGTGATGTGAGGAAAGCAAACTGGAATGAGGAAGAGATTACACTGCCGATTAAGATGGCGGGGGAAGTTTGAGACGAAGAGTGACCATCAGCATCTCAATGCAGATGTCATTGTGAAGGCTTAGGACTGTGTGAATTGATTTTGGGGGGTGGGGGGATGTTGTTTGTCAAGCTGTTTGGTTTTATACTGTTTACTCCGGGGGGAAACACTTGAGTGAAAACATTCCAAGCTTTCTTTCCGGGGCCCTCTGTGAGTTACTCTAACGGCATGGGGTCTAGCTGTCATCGCTCATTCTGATGCCTCAGCTGTGCAGAACACAGCTTCATTGCTAGCATCAGAAAAACTGCTCCCCTTAGCGCTCTGCAGCTATTAACGACTGAAATAATGAGAGGGAGCAAGGAGAGGAAAATTGAAAATAGACCTGAATGTATTTTCATAACTGTGCTCACAGTTTTTCCTCTTACAACCTTGTAATTTCTGGTGTCTGGGAGCAATGCAGAACAGCTAGCATTAACATTTGGCGCTCAGGTCTTCACCACAGTTCTATAGAAACGTCCTCATACTCAGCATGCATGACCACCATACAGTTTGTGGCGAGGCATGAATGCACGCCTTGGCTGGTCCCCGTAACCCTCAACACGCTCTCAATGGTCCCTGTTCCACCGTTTCCTTGTCACCGCCCACAGCCAAAACCTTAATGGGCATAGTCTTTCCTTCTGCTTGCTTGTGTCATTACGCAGTGGTTCGATGTGTTGTGATTGGACGCCGGCAGCTCCGGTAGGCGTCCATTGGGTTCTTTCAGCAACAAGGTGGTAACTCAATCCACAGAAAGGGAGGGAGAGAGGGCCAATGGCATCTCTAAGCTAAAAATACGGCCTGCCAAGCCTGACGTAATGCAGCAGCCAGAGGAGTGGGGGCCTAAGTAATTGGGTGCATTAAATGTGGACCCACAGCTCCTCAGTAGAGTGATATGTGTGTGCGTGTATGTGTGTGTGTGTGTGTGTGTGTGTGTGTGTGTGTGTGTGTGTGTGTGTGTACAAGGAGGGCTTGAAAGACAAGGGGAGGGGAAACACAATGGCAAAACCATGTTTTATGACCTCTGCAGGATGTGAAATATGATACAGAGATTGTGCGTTTGTGTGTGTGTGCGTGCGCACAGGTTTGGGGATTTGTCGGAGCGAGCGTTCTTATCCATCCATTAACTACATTAGCTCCGTGTGTTTGTGCGAGTGTGCGCTTTAACAAGCCAAATTAATCCATAAATTCTGTCAAACTGAGTTATTTTCATTCACCACCACCACCACGGCAGCTACCGACCCGAGACCACTTCCTCTGCTTTGTGCACCAGATACCACAGCGAGACGTACTGCTTTAAAAAGATGCAGATTCTTACTGAATATTCTCGAAAGCAATTAAGGAAAAAAACAAAACAAAACACAGAACCCGCAGTGAAATTGTATTTAAAATGTTGCATACTAGGCACAAACGTACCCAGTTTGCAGGGCTTTTATTTAGATACTAAAGGAAACTGAACTGTCCCTCCTTCCCTCTCCTCCCCATCACTCCTCTTTGCTCTCCCCATCCCTCCCTTCCTACTCCAAGTATCTGTGGTGTTTACATTACCAGACAGCTATGTTTATGGAGGATTGTCTGTGAGGGGGAGGGGGTGGGGCGACAGGAGAGGATGAGGGAGATGGAATGAGAGAAAGGGCATGAAAAGGAGAGATGAGGAGGATGAGCAGAGGACAAGGGAGAAGCTCATACTGGGGACACAATAATATGAGACACAGCAAGACAGAGCAAGCATGAGGAAGTGGAAAGTCAAAAACAGATACAAATAGCATCTCCAATTTTATCACCTGCATAAAACTGAGAAATGAGAAAAACTACTGTAGGCAGAGATTTAAGCAGTTGAGTATGCATCTACTGGTTGCTAACACACACACTCACAGATTGGGTATCTGATGCGACACTCTCAGCTGTCTGGTTCATAGGTTTGTGGTTGTGCAAACATTTTTCCATCAAAAAACTATTTCTGCATTTTTGTTAAAGTTATGTTGCCGGTTGACATGTTGCTATTTAAAAAACACCTCCTAAAGTTCTGCCGTGATGTAACGGAGGCTGCAACAAAGGACTATTTCAATCGATTCACCTGCTGATTATTTCCTCCATTTATCATTTATTGTATGAAATGCCAAGACACATTGAAGAGCAAAGCCCAAGGCGAGACCATCAAATTGCCTGTTTTATTGGGCTAACAGTCCAAGAACCAAAACATACTCAACTTATTATCACATACGACTAAGAGGAGCAGCAAATTCCCACAAATGACTGGCTGAACTGCAAAATGATTGACATTTTAGCCCTGAAAATGACTTAAAAACAACTTATGTTTGACTAATGAATTCATCGACTAATTGTTGCAGCTCTCAAAGGAAGCCCGTGTCGTTGCATGTGTGCTCAATGACTCATATTCATTCATTATTAGGCTTCAACCAGCGGGGCAGTGACGGTCAGCTGACGCCTAAAGCAAAATCAAGGTTCAGCTTTTGCATCATTGATGCAGCTGATTTAAGTCAGGACTTTTTCCACTGTGCTTGTACATTTAGCCTTTTCCTCCCTTTTCATGAGCTGTCGGAGCCAAGCTGTTAGCTATCAGTGATAACCACGGCCACGCAGTGCGAGGCTTTGTCATTTTCAGCCATCAGCTGATAAAAACATTACAGCTGGGTGAGGCTGGTCATGCCGTTTCCTTGGTGACTTCTGGCTGACGCCGCGGGGGCAGCGGTAAGAGGCGATGACTTGTTTTCATACACAACAAAGACACAGAGCCACAAGTTTGTCAGTCGTATTCTCTCTCCCACATACGCACACACAGTTTATCCCCCTCTACAGCATGAAAGCCATTCTCCTTCTAAATATATTCACGTCTGAGGCAGGGTGAAGGTCGGTATTGACAAGCAAAGATACAGGAAGCAACTGTTCTACACTGTCCTTAAATTAGATCTACTGTAGATGGCCTTTAAGCACTCGCATGTGCCCTCATGCTAGATAGCATTAACATCAGATACCCAACATGTACACAACAAGTTCGATGGAGACAGGTGATGACAATATCTGCGTGGCAGACATGCGATAGAGAGTCCCGTGAGACTGCAGTGAAGATTTAAGTGATACAGTGAATATAACAATACGGCCGCTCATTTTAAAGACAATACACGCACCATGAAGCAGTCGAAGCGACAGCAGACAAACTCGTTTCTGGACTCGTGGCAAATGATCAACAGATAAGCTAAATCCAGAAGTCATGTGTTCCATCTAGTACACAACCAAGAGTGAGTAATACTGGCAACACAACAATGACTGCCTGAGTCTGACACCCATTAAGATGAAATCATGGACTAATATTCTGATTTATTCCAGCTGTGTCCTTTGGGTATTCACTAACCTATACCATTAAAACTCAAGCACTTTCCATCGACAGCCTGAGCTGACCGAGGTTAGCTGAGCTTATTTCTGCCTGTTATTTTACAACAGCTCAGCTTCCCGCTAATAGTCAATCAATCAGGCCATTTATCACAGGCATTAAATATGCAACACGCTGTGCCTGTTGGACCCAGAGTCTGCTGGCAGGCAAGCGGTCAAACATTACCTGAAAAGACAATGGGGCACTTAATGCTGCCATTAAAGCTTTTTAGGCTGCAGAAACACAACACAAAAGGTTCAGCGAGGTTGTGTCCTGTCAGTGATACACAGAGATCCTTTAAAAGGTCATGGCTGGCTTAAAAGGTGTCAGGGGATATTGTGACAGATATTGATTCAATTCTGCCAGTAAGACTTCCCCCAAACACGCACACACACACACACACACACACACACACACACACACACACACACACACACACACACACACACACACACACACACACACACACACACACACACACACACACACACACACACACACACACACACACACACACACACAGTCAAAATCTGTGAAAGCAAAACCAGGCTCCATACACAAAGAGATAATAAGAGTGGGGTGAATCTGAAATCTTAACAGGAAATTTAGGAGCATCCTGCCCGTTACAGTAAGAAGAGAGTGCAACAGCGCTGGCTTTGATGCATTAGGAGAGGCCAGGAGGGCTATTAGAGGAAACCTCCTTAGAGACATGTAGTTTGTATCCATTTGTGTCATTTTCCAAACACAGAGACGCAGTGGGGGTACTCCCCCTCCACCCTGACACAGCTTTATACAATTAAATGTTCAGGGACCCGGTGGAACAATGACATTACAAAGAAACTCTGGGACTAAGATCAATGGAGCAGATAGACAATATTCATCTGTCCTTCTATCCATGGACACATCCTGCCAGACTTCCCTCAGGACTACGATAAGTCGTCCCACTGGTGCCTCTGTGAGTTCAGCAGGACGCTCAGTTGCTCTCCACCTGAGGAGCAAACTGACAGTTTTGAATACCCGAGGCGGCTAAGCACAACTGCTTCTGGCTCAAATATTTGAAAAACAAGCTTATTTACTGTTTAATAAATGAACAGATTATTCTGATAATTGCTTTCAAGTACAAATACAAACGTTTTTCTGGTTGCGGCTATTTAATTGTGACTCTCTTTCAGATAAATAAGCAACCTGAAGACATAATTTTCACCATTTTTATCATTTTGGCACATTTTTCAGACAAATGCACCAACTATGGAGCAAACAAGAAAATGAAATTGTCGGAAACATGGCTGGCATTAAACTGGATGGCATATTTATCGTGTATAAACTTTAAACAGGCCATCCCTTGGTTATGAAAACAAACACCTCTCTCCTGCCCTTTTGCTCTGTAAAAGTGAGAGTACAGAGACAGACTGAGAGGTGGGGACAGCTTTAAATGAATGAAATGTGGGCTGAGAACCCAGACAAAAACTCTGGATCGGTTTACTCCACTGCCATACAGGTGTGTGATGTTACAACAACAATGTGCTGCTCTAACATTTCCTTCCACTGGATCCTCTGCGCTGCCTGCTACTACAGGAAGGTGAGAGGGACAAAAAGCAACAAGCTTCAGATTCCCAGAGGAGCCATGAAAGTTTGTTCCACTGCATGTTTAAGATGCCAAACATAGCCAATTAAATCATCCTTAACAAGCACAACAAGTCCTTCCATGAACATGGACAAAGGGTGAAAACTGGAAAAGAAAAACTGAGATATTTCAAAAACGCAAATTGATTATACTGTGCTTTGCAAGTGTACATATATATAGACAATCATTCCCCTGTTCAGAATAATGTATCAAGAGATATCTGGAGTAGCTGATATTGTCAGCACATGACCCTTCACCAAGGGAGCGCATCGAAACTACCAGCTGTCCAAGTCAAGCTTAGCTCAGTCTTAACAGAAACTTCTCCTTGGATAATGTGTAAGTAATGGTAACATATCACAGATTCACTGCATCAGTTTCTTGCCATGCCACCATGTCCTTTAAATTCTCTGTCATAGCACTAAAGCATCAGTCAAAGGTCTGATCATTGGGAGGTCATTTTTCCATGCTGTAACACGTGACAGTGTAGTGACTAACTTCTCATTCAATCCACTGTTGGTACCACAAGGCACAATATAATTAAAGAAGAAATAATAAACATATTTTAAAATCTTTTAGTTTGGGGCAGATCTCTTTGTGTAGGCTAATCTAATATATGGCAAACAATGAGTATTTATGTGAATATATAGGCCAGGGGTCTGTGCGTGAGCACTGAGTGCAGAGCAGCACAATCACTGTAGCATCTTGCTAGTGAAACAGGAAAGCTCTGGCCTGGGCAGGACCACTACTTAGCCTAACTACTTCCTGTCAAAGAGATTACAGAGCAGGACGATCACACAGGCTGCCAGACCGCTTCTCCCTTTGTAATGCCAAATCTTTAGGACGACTCCACAGTCACAATCAATGAGTCTCATTACACACAGTGATACATCTGAACTGTGTGTCATGGTAAGATGATATGACGAGAGGGGAAAGTGGTTAGTCACCCATCAAAGGAATCTTACACTGTCCTGGTGTGAGAATGTTAAGATGTGAGCCGTTCACAACTCTCACATCATCAGGACAGATAGGACTACGATATCTCAGCTCTTCATCTCGCCCTCTGCAGGGACTGAAGACCCTTCTTTCCCCTCAGTGAGGGGACACTGAGAGGGCAGGAAGGCGGGAATGCAGGGAAGGCGCAAGGGAGAAGGCGCATTAAAAAAAGCCCTGAGGAAGTTCAGCATCCTGTGTTAAATCGCATCTGTTTCCTAATGAAACCTGCGCTCCATTGTCAAACCGAAGCCATCTCCCCCCTGGTCAGCGTGACCTCCAGCAAAAAGCATCTTGGCAAAAAGGACAATTCAAACAGCTCACAAACTGGAGCATTATCTCGAAAACAAAGCATCTCAGAGGAAATATCAAAAGTACTTTAAAGTCATTCTAATTGAAAAATATAAAATAACTGCTGTTTGCTTGCTGCTTTGTCAGAGGTGCGTTTGAATTGGGGGGGATGAACTTTATTGATAATTACAAACACGTTTCCTTTATGAATAACTCCAAAAAGACAAATGCGGCATGATAACATTCCGCAAATCACTTGAGATGTGAATATGTAGGTCATCACCAATACAAAACACACATTTTCTCTGACATGCAGGGAAAGTTCTCTGCGGCCGGCTGGCGGTACGGCAGCCAAAAACTGCAGGCCCCTCTCTGGAAACAACCGCATGAACTATCAGAGTCACACTCGACCAATTAGGTTGCTGGAGTTCTATTTATGGAACATTTAACAGTCAGCGTACATGAACCTGGGTCAGAAACCATGAGAAAGTGAACAATGTGTACTTCCATGTTTTCTATTGATTAGCAAGCTTTGCTACGTGGCTGGAGGAGTGGATGGTGTCAAATAGCAAGACATGGCCGCCAGAAAAAAAGAGTGAGACAAAAAATATTTTCCACAAAATGCATTTAGATGAAGCGGGAGCAAGAAAGGAGGGTGAAAACAGAGAGGAAGAGGGAGAAAGGAAAAGGGGGAGGGCTGACAGAGAGAGGGGGAGGTGGATGAAGCAGGCAGCAGAGAATCCAGTAATGACGGCAGCGACCAGAGACAACATGCCAAACCCTGGAAGTCATTTCCTGCTTCGTCGAAGACTTTTATGGAATTCTAGCAGCGTGGCTAACGTCACAACGAGAGGGGAGAGATGGAGAGACAGACTCCTCACACCTCCCTCCTCTTTCCCTCCCATCTTCTTCTCCATCCTGGCCCTCTACCCTCGGCTGTCTTTGGTGAGGCTAAGCAGAGTCGATACAACCAGAGGTGTAAGTGTAGCAAGATTCTCACCAATCATTGATGTTTACATGCACCTTCACTCTCATTCCAAACATGACAATATTTGGAATTTGATACGGGTAAACGGCGAATTCCATCTGGATATTCCAAATTAGGTTTTCCGATTAGGACATGAGGGATTTGCCGATGTCAGAGTTTGAAGAGCATTCGTTGGACATGTATATTGCACATCTGGAATATGCACCTGAATTGGGTTTTTACCTTGCCCTACTCCAAACTCTAATCCTACGGCATACATGGCTCCAACCATTTAATTTCTCCATATTTAGACGTGATAAATGACATGTTAGGGCATCGACCCCTGTCAAACACAGCCACGAATCAGAGTATGCACTGCTACATGAAAACAGAAATATTACTTTTCATTCCATTTACCACGTACACAGCTTAGTGGGAATAGTCTCTTAAGAATAAGGGCAAACACAGGAATATTTTGAGCATATAAATGTAGTCAATTACATTTGCTAGCTAATGCTACTCATTCCAAGACTCGCTTTTTCAGCGGTTTACACAGTTAGCTAAAAATGTGTTATTCCTATTAATAAGCTTGAGAGCCTTGAGTTGAGGAACATGGAGTAAAACCTTATCACTGAAAAAGTTGACCTTTCCACCTTTAATGTGTGCAAAATATCAATGCATTGAAACCCTGATGACTTACTGTAAGCAACATTTTGCCAGATCTAAAAGCCATGTAACTTGGGAACAATCCCTTCAAATCCAATAAAACTCCTGCCAACTAATGTTGTTTGTACTATATTTGTTTTCCCTTCTAAATGGCACAATAATAGAGGAGGGCAGCACTTTTAAAAAACATCAACAAAGTCAGAGAAAGCAGCAATGATAGTAATCAACAGAAGGATGAAAGGATTACAGGAGCGGAGACCAGGGGACGGTCAATCAGCTGGCTTTAAATACTGCTCTCCTGGAGGACTGCAGGGGAAATGGACGCAGCGTTCGCTACTGTGATCAATAGCTAAGTGCCTTCCTGGCATTTGTCTATTTAATCCATTATCGAAGGCCATTTGAGCCTGCAATGTGGAGGAGAGACCTGCAGCTCACAGGAAGAGCTGAAAGATGGAGGCAGGATACACGTGGACGAGACACACCCACCGACATCAGCGCACAACCCCGCTCACGTGTGGAAACACTTGCACGAATACTACTAATGAGAACATTGGCAATCGTACTGGAGACTGCAGACGTCAGCACATTTTCGAACACAAACTGCGTCTGAAAGCTGTGAGATGCAGCTACAGATAAGTTATGATGGAAAACGACCCAGAGCACTGTCAGCCTCGTGGAGAGCAAATATTGAATCACAAGAGGTCCTTCATTTTGGAGAGTAAGAGACAGATAGAGAGCGGGGGAGAGGACAGACAGGGATTTGTCATTGCACCAGGATGTCCTTTCAATGTGAGACTGACGCAGGGCCTGCTACAGCTCTGTGGTATTTACGTGTCCATGTATATGTGCGTGCACATTTGCACATCTACAGTATCTATGTATAACCACCACATTCAAGCAATCAGCAGATCCAACAGTGGGTATATGACAGCACTAAGGAGGTGTTCGGTGAGGACTGTGCAACACCCTGCAAGACCCCGAAGATTCTTTCCACAGAAGCGTGTTTTCCTTAACGTAACTCATTAACCTGCACAGACTGTTCCCTCTCACTTCAGACTGTACACTGACATTAATACATGCTGCTGTGTTGGTTTTTACAAGAAAGTTTCAGTTGAAAAACTGTGTTCAAGATGTCATTTCTTTAAACAAATTTCCCAAATGGTCATGAAGAAAATGTATATGTTCGGGACTATAGAAAGCACATCTACACTGCCTGTTTCAAGCACAAAACATTGTGTGTCACATTAACAGTGTGCATGTCCTGCAGTTTGTGCCCATGTGGAAAACTCATGTTGTGGAAGGGTTAATGATTACAATGCAAAACAACCTGTTGACTCAGGGTAGGAGGGAGACGGCAGTCAAATAAAATGTCACCGCACTTTGCGAAACCAGTCAAGAGACACAAATACACTCTCAAACACTCATGGAGCAGTTTAATGTCACTGCACGAGTTCTACTTCTCAGTTTGAAGGTCTATTAGCTTAAAGCATGCTTCAGTAAGGTAATTTAACTGCAGTAATGGTGGTAGTAGTAGGATAATCCAAAAGGGATTTAAATATGTTAAAGAATGGTAACCAAGGCTATAATTAAAAAGTGTTTTTGATAAGATAGTGGCGCAAACAATCACGCACACCCATGTCCTGTTATTTTGCTTTGGCACAGCAACAACCAACAGCCAACCATGTCCAACAAATCAAAACTATTGTCAACATGGCGACCTCAAGCCACTGGAATCCTGAGCAGAGTGGAAAAAAAACGGACAAGTCATTAGCAAAACAGCTAAGAAAAGGAAAACAGAAATTAGGAAGGGTCCCAACAAAAGAACAACGGTTAGCTATGATGGCTGCATGTTCCCAATACAGCTTGATATTACTGTAATACAAGTGATACAATGTCAAACACGTGGCCAATTTTTATTTTTCTAACAATTAACATCTGTTACAAAGATGCTACTCGGTCATACCTCATGTATCCAATTTTTAGGACACAAATAGCCATCACTGACTTTCCCCAAACCACACCACAGAGAAGGTGTCACATCCAGAAAAGTCATACCCTTCAACCAGACCTTTAACAAAAAGCGTGAACACAACTCAAACAATGGATAAGGCCGGGCCTTGAGTGAGGCTGGGGTGGGAGGACCAATGAATTCACACCGTCCCACATGCGGCAGCAACACTGCACTCGCCTCACATAGATGCTGCACAGCACAGACGACCACAGAGAACAAAGACCTCAATTATGTGGAGCTCTAACAGGAGAGCTAAAAACAGGACCATGGGCAGGGAATAAAACCTTGGAGCGCTGCAGGAATGCCGAGCACTCAAGCCCCATCGACACATAACACACTGTCACTCCCAAGTCGCACTGCCACCACCACTGAACTTTCTCCAGCATGAAACAGGGCAGTGTTCAAGTGGCTGGAACAGAGGACTCTTATGCTTACTTGCACCCAAACTTGTCAAGTGCGTAACTGCAGTTACAGAACAGTGAATGATACAGAGGGGGGAGGGAAGCAGTGTATGGTTTCTTTATACCTTGGGTTACTGACCCATATGCACTGCAGGGAAACAAAGAGCAATATTAACCCCTGAAAGTCCACAAGCATGTCAGAGGAGTTTGAGCTGGCGTCATGCAACGAAGGTCAAGGGAAGACAAGCATCCATACAGGCTTACTTTTATCTCAAAATACAACAACTGTACTTAAAAGCACAAAATATTATGGCATTTAAAAAAGCTAATATTCGTATAAGCTGTTTAGATGGCTAATAAAAAGCAATATTCCATTAATATTTGTTCAAACACAGTCGTGCATAATCTGATTAATCCCTGTTTCATTCGTTCAACCACCTTCTCAAAAAGGTCGCCTTTGTGATATTTTCTTTTGCGCATGCATCTGTACCCCAGCCTTGCAAACTGTTATCTAGCCGGTTTGTGTACAATGCACACAGCTGACTGTAAACTGGCCAGAGGCCATGTGTCGCAAATACCGGTTGAGCTGTATAAATGTCCAAAGAATGCTCCTAAAACCCAGATAACGTCGACATATGCCATGGAGTAAAAGTGGAATATTAGCGTGCATCTAAAGGTAATGAAAGATGTAGCTCACTCGCACTTTTGAGTTCCCCGCCTTGACTAAGTTGGCGAATGTCTGTTCTTAACTTTGGTCCGCAGCCACAAACAGTTTGTACAGAGTGACTTCTTAGGATGGTGACTATTTTGAGGTATTTATTGCCCAACAAATATGAACAGCTAACACAAGCAAGCCATTGACACACAGAAATGAGGGGATGTTACAGGGTCAGGGGTCAGAGGAAAGGGCTTTCATTACCATCACTGTTAGAAAAGGAATGCACCTTAAATTTGCAGAATCAGCGCACTTCTGTCATTTCTATCAAGTATCAAAATTAGTCCAGACTATGCTCAAGCCTCTTTATCACACCTTGGATAAGCTGCTTTGAAAAGCTGCAATGAACTGCTCTGGCCCGTGCGTGCACCCGTACCTAGCTTCTCCACGAGTTTGAGCATGACTCCGCCGATGTGGATTTCCCCAGTGACCCTCAGCGACACGTCCCTGTGGAGGTCGGTGACATGCATCTTCAGTTCCCACGTCCCGTCGGCGTAGCAGCCATCGGGCATCCGGATCCCATCCAGCGCCATCCTGCCAAACAGACCCACAGTCAGAGGGGGAAAGGTCCAGCTAAACTTCTGTCACGCTGGAGTGAAAAGAAACCCTCTGACCCTCGGGAAAGGAATAAATGTGGTGCAAAGCCCACCATGCATGCAAGGTCCTAGAAAGAACTGTACTGTCAGATATTTTCAAACAGACCCTCGGCTCATATTTCTGAGCAAAATTTGGTGGAAATTAACTGAGTACATTTACTTGAGTACTGTTCTTGAGCACTGTACTTGAGTAAACATATACATGTATTCCATTGCATTTACAGTATTAGTTAGCTATGGTTTCTGGTTGCTTTGCAGATAAGGATTTTACATTTCACACTGCTTAAGACAAACCAATGGTGTGACAGGGTGGACAATATGACAACAGAAAATGTGTCCACCCCCAGTGATGCATGACATAACATTAAGCTATACCATTGAAGCGAGCCTTTTCCATTGATTTCAGGTGTCAAAATTAGTTGACTTGTCATGATTGGCACTCCTCAGCTTGTAACAACAGCAACAGTTGTATGATGTCTTCTGCTGCTCTGGAGGATCTCTAGAGTCAGACGAAGTGACCCTGACGGTGTCTTAGTGACGTCATGGGATATGGATTGATAACAGAAAGCTGGAGGTGTGGAGTTTGAACAATATTTACATGTACAAAACAAAAATTGCTGGTAATACTATTGATTTTTTTTTTTTTTGCATCAAATTAATGCAATTTTGTCACAGTCAATATACTGGATTTGACCAAAAGGCAGACATGTCCATCTGATAAGTTTACCCTGAACAGTTTTTCATTTGATTTTCCATTGATAAATTGATGAAAATCACATGGACCACGATTAATCATACTGACACTGCTCTCTCCTAACAGGCTTCATCCTTCATCAACAGTACTTTTACTTTTCATACCCACACGAATGCAGTACTTGCAGTATTTTTCCCCATTCTGCTGTTTCTACTTTATTAAAAGTAGTACAGTACAAAGCTTACTCTTCCAGCATTAGCACACTGTGATGGCAATACCACAGTGGCAACAGATGAGGTGATTTAGCTCATTAATGAACATTTGACCCTCAGGGAGGATCTCGAGAGGGATGAAGGTGAACAAATCTGGTTTTGCTGATGCTTGTTGCTGGGAATAAGACGCGCCTTGTAATGGTGAAGTCAGGGCCAAAAAAGTCACATTATACTGTAGCCCATCTGTCAGTCTTTGATGAGAGTTTGTCCAACACAGAGCGGCCTGACGACCCAAACAGCTCATCAGTAAAGACAGCAGAACAAAGCCTACATGCTCGCGGCCACAAGTTCAACGCTTGGCAGCGTTTACATCCGCAAATGTGCCGCGTTCACCTGTTAAAAATAACGGTAACGGCAAACAGGCAGAGGGGTTAATTATGTAAGCGGGGTCCGTACAACAGCTCCCCGGCTGCGTGCACACTGGCTCAGTCGGTCGTTGGAGGAGTAAGTTCAGGGGAAAGTGTGTCGGAAAGCAAACAAAATGACTAGAAATGGCTAAAAGAGTTGTTAACCGAGGCGTTGGTTACACGTAGCAGAAGCGGTACGACGAGAGAAAAAGCAGGTTTTCATATTTCATAGCGGCGAACTAGCAAAGCTTTAAGGACGACCGTTAAACTCACCTTCACAAAGACGAAAAAAACACTAAAAGAGTCGACTACACGGTACAGAGCAAGTCCCCCGTCTTTAAATCATGTATGGAGTCTTTTCAGGGCGATAAAAACAGAGAGAAATCCCAGAAAAAGTCGCTGAAGAAGTGAAGTATCCCAAACAGTTTTCCTGCGGGCTTCGGCTTAATGGAGTCCAGCCGTCCCTCTTTCTCCCTCCCTCTTTCCAGCAGCGGATCACGTCACTGCTCCAATCCCACTTTTCCTTTCATACTGGGAGCTCTTCTGGTCGCCTACTGGTCCCCCCCCCCCCGTCACCTCACGCGCACACAAAGACACACATACAACGACCGGCGCGCGCACGTGTCTCTCTCTCTCTCTCTCTCTCTCTCTCTCTCTCTCTCTCTCTCTGTGTGTGTGTGTGTGTGAACTGTGGGTTAATTCTGCCTTTCTGACCTTTTATGTTCATCGGAGAGCCGCTCTGTGGGATTAAAAGTCGTGTTTTTTAATCATTATTTTACCTGTAGTTTGGTCTGATGCTCAGCCTTAACACGTTTTAAAACTGTCAAAAACAATTTTCCACTTCTGTAAATCACCTAAGCTAAGGAAAGCAATCAGGTATTAGTTTGGTTTTAGATTATTATTTTTTTTGTTTCTAATTACTTCTCCTCCTGTTCAGGGGTTTAAGCTACAGAAATCCACAGTATTTCACCATTAGATCTAATAATAAATGGTATTATGGAGCTTTTCCTTGCAGGTACAGGTGATGACAATTTTCCACTTCTGTAGTTCATATAGACTCAGAAAACAGTCAAGAATTAATGTGATTTTTATTTTCTTTTTTGTTTCAAACTATTTCTCCTTCCTTTTAAGGGATTAAAGTACAGAAATCCACAGTATTTCATATCATTTGATCAAAAATGAAATCTTTTACAGGTGCTGAGTTATACAAACTAGAATATTTGCCTCTTGACACAATTTTAAGAACAATCTGCCAACATTTTCTGCTTTTCTAGTTCACTTAAGACAAGAAAAACGATCAGGTTTTCATGTGATTTTGACTGTCAATATGACTTTTAGCTCGGTGAAACACAAATCAAAATAACTCTCAGAAATGCAGTATGTAAATGTAAACAGAATAAGGCATTCTTGATTCTGTGTGTGTGTGTTTTAATACGGATTTGGTAAAACTGAAACCATCCATGGTACAAAATTCAACGGTTTGTGGCGGGGCTAATGGACATGCAGTTAAGATCTCAAGCTGCCTTTTAAGGCAATAGTGCTGCTGAGCCTTGCAGCAGCATCCAGGGACCTTTGGGTCTTTAGCCCCGGGAGAAAGAGCACAGAATAACAAGGCGTTTTGTTTTTTTGTCACTTTTATGGTTTTAATATCTTCCATTAAATGTTTCCCTATTTGTCCCTTCAGTATGGACTAATTCCTTTGAGCCAACAAGCCCCAGTGGAACACTGTGTAGAAATTAGCCAATACACAGATATCTACTTTCACTCCTGACACATCACATATACGGCATGCAAGGAGCATTTTACTACAATGTTGTAGTTGGACCAGCTACCACATTGCAATGGAAAGGAAAGCAGCACTGCTTTCAGATTACACTCAAGTACAGAAAATGAATAGATGTGCTTGATTACATGATCTAATTTCATATATGAAACTCACATTTTCATTTTCTCCTGCATGTACAAACTGTATTTAGCTCTCACACCAGGTTAGTTATTATACCGTGTAAAATTGATTAAATTACAGAAACTCAGTGACAGTTTTCACTGATTTGCTGATCGACTGTGGTTTCTAAAACCACCCTGATATAGTCGTGTAACTATGAGAAAATAATCTTGTGCAGGTCCACATCATGTGTTTCATGTTCTCTTTTCCCCATGCACCAAATTCAAAATTGTAATGGGACGTCGTCATCTGTGTCTGTCATCAGCATGCATGAGGATCACTGTAAAAGAATGCAATGGCACGCCATCACTGTGCGAGGATCATGGCTTTCTTCATCCCCAAAATGCAAGATGTTGAGGATAATATATTCTCCAGATTTTTGGTCATGTCTTCACTGCTGCAGATGAATAATGGCATTTCATACATGCATTCAATCAAGTCATCACACGAATGACAAGCGGAGAGGGGGGAAAAGGGAAAGAGGAAGGCTGCAGTCTCCTTGCTTTCCAACACAGCAGCACAATACACACCCCAACACACACTCTCCAAGTGGTCTGCAGTAAAGACCCATGAATCATCAGTGTTTCTGGCTCGGTCCCCCCGTGAACTTGCTCAGCTCCAATCCTCCAGCTCAGGAATCTGGGCCTTCAGACTACAGTCGGCATCAAAGCAATTTATAAACTCTCCCTGCAGCTCTGGGCCCCCTCATCGGCGTCTGGCACCCGACCCGTTGCCTTTTATAGGCTGTGTTTTAATTGCAGAGTAAACATCTGAGTCAGTCAGATGCAGAGCAGGAGAGTCAGATAGGAGGTTTGGCTTGGCTGCTGCTGATGATGATGTGGAAGCAGAAAGGTGGAGGATGTGAGGGAAGGGCTTCCAGAGGTTTACACTAAGCTCCAGCATTTTTGATTGCAGTTGGTGTGATATTTCAGCAAGTAGAACATTTTAGGCCAGTTTAACATTCCTTACAAACCTAAAAACAGAGCTGATCAAGTCACACAAGTGCACATTAGTTGAGGGCAATAGATGGAGACAGGAATGGAGAGATAGGAATGGACAACAGATGGTCAATTGGAGTCTTTGTTCCAGCATTACCGATAGATGACTGACCTCTTCTGGCCAAACGCAGAACAGCAGTGCCAAATGCATTATTTATGAGAGTCACCTCTGTTCTAACTGCTCCCATCTGTGGGCCTTGCCTCTGCAGATGTTGCTTAACAGCATTAAATTGCTAGTAACTCATGTGGAAGCCATAACCGCTTGAGGATTACAATGCGGCCTATTCACGATCTATAAGTCAGCTTTGTTACTCACATCGGGGGGTGCGCCGCGGAAAGAATCTGATCTGAGCTTCAAACGAACAAATGGCTCTATTGTCCTCCAACATCAGCCTGGAAATGAGCAACGAGACCATCTTCCTCCAAAAAGGTCAACCTCCTCCTCCTACACGACAGCAAAGAACAGATTCCAAATTCAATATTTTTTCCCCCTGCTATTATCTGAGGGATGTGACAGATTAAGAAGAAGCAGCCATTGTATCCAAAAAAAGAAATGCTTTAATAATAGGAAATAAATACAGTGCTTTGGATGGCAGTTAGAATCCATTACAGGCATGGGTTATTGCACAGCTCTAAGGACAGACAAAAACACTTTTCCATTCAAAGTTAGAGGAGCAGTGTTACCCGACACAAACTGAACAGGTCTCCTTCAATGCACCCATGATGAAACTCAATGCTTGTTTCTTTTTCCCACCCAGTGACTGACTACATATGACTGCAGGCCGCTCTCTATTAGAACATTTCAAAGACACATATGTGACAGCTATTAATGCTTTTTCGCAATGATGGCTTCAAACTGGTGTCAGCAACAGTGTTGAATCTACAAAACATGTAACAGCAGACATTTCCCTGATGCTTATGGTGCCTTTAACAAGAAACATATACATCATTCAAAATGCTGTGCATTAAATGCTCATATGCTCAAAAGTACAACGCATCTTGACAAACTTTTTCGTTCTTTTTCGAAGCAAGCAGAGTGACTACAGTTGAAAATCTGTGCTTGAATTAAGAGTTGCGAGAAGAGAACGAACAATATACAAATTTTACATACATTTTTGGAAACACAGCCGAATCACGAACACTGGCAAGAACATTGTTATTGTTTTGATGGTCCGTCCCACTCCTACGAGATACAGTGTGACTTAAAGATGCAGAGGCGACACTGGAACTGTCCTTGTGTTTTGCATTACATGTCCAAGGTTTGCAAAGCAAACTGCATGCCTGCTGTCCAAGTAACTAGCTTTCTGCATCCAATGTAAAACAAGCTCCGAAAAAAATAAATAAAATCAACAACGGGCCATTTTCTATGTCACTTTTGTGCAATTAATCACTGATGAATGGGCAAGATCCACCAGATCAAATATAGAAACACTTTCGTAGCCCTCTCCCTCATCTGTCCCTGCTTCCAAGCTACTCTTCAGTCACACATCTGGTCATCCGACAGGCAGCCTGGTTTCACTCACTAGGCCTTTGCATAAATAACACAGACATTAAAAACCAATAAATGGATTCCATTCAGTGGAGGACCAGTCAACAACAGCCCTTGATTGCATGGAACAGTAAAGCAGCAGCTTGCAGCAAAGCAAATTAAAATAAGCTCTTACATAACTCCGATATTGCAACAAGCAGGACACAAAGAAAATATGACACTGAGGATGATCAAGTCTGTCACATGTAACTAACCCCAAGAACATTAATCCGAGGGTAATGCCATTTTTTCACCCATTGCAAATGTCTTAGAAATGATTTAATTAGAAATCCATAAAAAATCATGTGGTTTTGTACTCAATAAAGAACACAAAGCAGTTTCTCAGATGTGTGTTGGCACTCTCTGCAATGTCTTCTTGTTCCAACATCTATTTACTATTAATAACGGAGCACATTTTATTACCTCTCCATGATTATTACTGGGCGCGCTTTCAAAAGGGCCACATTTGACTGGCGTAAGATCCGTCACGACTGGAGTGTTTGCTTTTTCCTAAACTGCTCTGACGTACATAAGGCAAGAGTCACGTTAAGCAGCAAATGTTACTTTCAGAAAACAAAAATCATGATTGGCTGCCTCCAGTTTTCCACATTTTCATATCTTCTTGTGGCTGGAAAAGATGCAGATTTTTAAGTTTAAACAAACCAATTTTCACACGAATGAGAGGACAAGCAGACGTACGCATTGCTCGAAAGGGGAATGTGTAAATTGATCGCAAATAATAATAATAAAAAAAAAAAGGCTAAGGTGATACAGTTAACTTTTGTGTGCAATGTATCACAAAAGCCTCCAAACAAAAAACAAGCTTTACTTAGTTTTTCAGAGTAGGAATTAGCCTTAGCATGACTAAAGCAGAGCAGCTGATAAGTCAGACACATAAATGTTATTTGGCCGCACGTTTGAATCCCATTTTCCCCGAGATGAGATCCGGGTTTTCTACCCACAAGAGCCTGAAAACCTCTAGGAAAAATATTTCTTTTTCTTCTTCTTCTTTTTTTTTTTTAAGAAAAAATACATCTTGTACCACTGATTTCATCTGGATAGCAATATAAAGATATAGCACAGGAGATTCCCTCTGTAATGCAGCCTGGATAGAGAAGCATGGAGTTTTGTTTGAGTCATTGTGATTGCTTTCGTGTGAGACCTCTTGTCTTGTAAATGACATCATCAAGAGATTTTCAGACATAAACTGGGCGTAAGAAAATAACTATACATTACGAGCATAAACGTGCACGTGACAACACAAGATTCATGTGGTCGTAAACTGATGCCGTCCTGCGTGAACCTCAGCTGTAACAGTTGTGTTTGTAAGAGACATTTTGTTCCTGGTACTTTAACAAAAATATTTTTTAAGATGCAGAAAACACTAAAAGGAAATTCTGTTTCAGCTGACTGTGCAGTATATAAAAGTGGAGCTTTGCTTATGTGTTCATTTGGTGCACTTCTATTTCAAGAGTCAATGCTAAAAACAGGGGAACACAGAGGAGGAAAAACAAACCAAAAATGTTGTTATGTCTTTCTTTGTACTTCCAAAACATTATTAAAGGGATAATGCCCTAAGTTTTTAAGAACTAAACAGAAATGTTCTGCATGAATAATTGAATTTGGCTAATTTTCAAAGGCATTGCATTTGCTTGTGAGCATTCATTGTTTTTCTCGATGTAGTAGGTAAAAGATAAAACTAGCAGTTTTTGACAACTAATTTTCCCTCTCCTTCATGTAAAAAGAAAGGTTTGAAAGCACAGACACAGAACTCAAGGCTCAGAGGCCTCAGAGACTTGAGGGTCAGGCAAGAATGTCACAAGGCTCCAGCGTGAGTCTGTGGGAGAGAGGCTGGATGTAAGTGTTGATTCAGAGGGACCGTATGGACACTTTATCAACAGGCTGCAGCTGTTTAAGGTTGAAGAAGTGGGGATGAAGTTAGAACTCTCTGCCTCTGGCTGCAACAAACTCTGATGCATCGAAATCGTCTTGTATTTCATGTTCATATGAAGCTTGTGGTCATACTGGCAAAGGGTGCACCTCCTTAGGGGTTCCTAGTCCAACACTCACCCTTAGGGTGCGCAATTGTGTACAAACTACACAAAAAGAGACAAAAATGCACGTCTTGGAATGAAGTCAGTTTGTCAGTAATGACTCCCAAGTGTTAAAAGAGCTGGATCACAGGGAGCTATAGGAAAAAAAGATGATTAGAGTAATCGAGCAGTTTGTGTGCATGAAAAATAAATGACTGAAGTTTTCAAGTTATTTTCGTGTCTTGTTGAAAAGACGACCCCCTCAGTTATAAGACACCATTCAAGTGTTTATGTGTTTTAGGAATGTGCCGCTTCAGTCTGGCTCTGGTGTATCTTCTGCTGGGTCGGAGGATGGCGCCTTCTGTTTGTATATGAAGGTCAACAGGAAGAGTGCTATGTCATGTGAGCACCAGTAGCCCGTGTGTGAGGTCACCGCTGACCAATAGCGACTCTCCACCAGACCCTCTCGGAGCTCAAAGTCGATGCGCCGCTCCAGTTCCACTGTGAGACACAAATAGAGACATTATGACACCCACCGACGGATGTGAGACTTTCTCTGTGATTGCTGAGTAATGGACAGGTGAAGTGAACTAACGTGATGTGTCAGCAGTGGGTGAGGTGGGCCGAGTCATGCTGGAGAGGCCGTATGCCGACTGGCTTTCTGTCCGCTTCTGCTCGTCCTCCTCGGCGTTTGCCCCTCCCTCAAGTCCTAAGGACACTGAGGGCTGGCTGTTGGAGCGGGAGAAACGTGAGAAGAGGATGCCTCCGATGCCCTTCCCAATGCTCGCCGCTCCTGAATGGAGTGTGGAAGGAAGAGAGAGAGAGAGAGAGAGAGAAAAGAGAGACATGCTGAGTGGGATGTGGTTCAGAACAGGACAAAAACTAGACAAACACTAGAAACTTTAATTCAGTTTATTTCTTCGTGTAGAGAAAGCAGAGTGTATGAGCCCATCCTCCATCTGTCCACATGATGGCACTGTTGACACAGGGCTGTAGTCAAAGTGAGCATCTCACATTACCTCAAACACTGAGCGTCACAGGGGAAACAGGACTACCTATGGAATAAAGACTACCTCTCAGAGTGAATTTTAATCCACTCAGCTCTCTTTCTCTGGGCTTCCCATTGCTGTCAGAACACATATTATTTCCCTGTGCAAGCTTTAAAAGCAACTGTGGAAAAAAAATCCATGAATTAAAAAGAGAATATTCACTCTTTTCTTCTCCACCCCAGACACTTCTCACTGTAGTAGTCTTTCCTCACACACGTAGGGACTTTAACTTTCTTTGTAAAAGACTGTTCTGATGAAGCAGAGCTTTGTGTGCACCAAAAAGAAGCGACAGCTGGGTCTTACCCAGTATGCTGGCCTTGCCCAGACTGGTGATGGACTCTCCGTAGTGCCTGCGGGGGAGGACGGGAGACGTGCTGGGGCTGGGGATGCTCTCAGTGTCGGATGTTGGGTCTTTGACTGGGTTCAGGAAGGTAGGCCGGATCTCATCGTAAGGTGTGGGGTTAGTGGCGCTACACCTGAGGGAGAAAACACACCCCAAATATTTAGAACACACATACAAACAGCCTGTGTGTGTACGAGGGACACGATGTGAGATTCTTACCAGTGTATCTGAATTGGTGCAATATTGCTGTAATGTTTGAGGATGAGGGGCTCCAGTCTGTAGGCCTGAACAAAGCAATAAAATGACAGATAAATGACTGAGTGGATACAAAGGTCTGGTTTCTATTAGCAGAGCACAGCAGAAAAAGGGGGGGTTCCTGTCACAAGCCTGAGTAAGACAGAGCATCTGTGTGGGCTGGGACAATCAAGGGAGACTGACCACAGGGTCTGTGGGGTGGAAGACATTGAAGAGCCTGCTGCAGATGGTGGTGGGCAGGATGTGGTCCTGGTGGCAGCTGGTACCAGGACGAATCCCTCTCAGGGCCAAGAACACTGCCAGAGGAGAACCCACGCAGAAGAAGTTTTCCACCTGAAGTGCAAAGATGATAGAAATGTCCTAAATAAAAGCTTTTCTTTGGTTTTCACATCAAAGTACGAGCATTTGGTGTGACAGTTTAGTCTTTTTAATGAATATCCTTGCAGCTGAAATCACTTTTATAATGTCACATTGTACATCCAGTACAGTACGTTCATGGCTCTTACCTTAAATTTGAGGGCTGGGGGTGCTGAAGGTTTAGAGGCTTCCAGTGTGAGGAGCTGATTTTCCAGCTCTCGTAACCTGTTCGAAGGAGACAGGGGCGCTGTGTTAAAATCAGCCCTGATGAAATCCTTTTTTTTAATGTTCCCTTATGCATTATTACAACCTCAAGCCACCTACAAATATTCTACATACTGATTCTCACATCATTTGTAGAAAACATAACATTTGTCCTTAAGCCCGTCATCAAACAATTTTAGTGCCGCTCACAAACAAGAGGCCTCTGGGGAAAAAAAGTTGTTGATCTAGGGTAATGGTGCGCACACTTAATGATAATGCACACACACGGCGATGTGTGCTGCAGAGGAGAGGCATTAAAAGCCTTCCCGTTCCCATTTGAACAGGGATCACAGGCATCACAATACCCTGCTGCCTCACAGAAATAAACAGGAAACACAACTTGGACACCTGAAAACAGAGCATGAGATGAGAGAGCTGTATGTGTGCAAAAGATAATTCCTAGGTTTGAAACTGAAATCGAAGGAGACAGTGGTTTGAAAGGTACGAACAACTTGTACTATTAGTTCATATTGAGAGTAATACGTCATAATTTCAGCCAAAATTTAACACCCATCAACTTCATTGGTTAGTATTGTTGCTGTTGCGTAAACTCACTACTTTCCCCAAAAAATCTCTGTAGGGTCCTTCCAGCTTTACATGCAGTCCCTTATTGAAGATCTACATTAGCAAGCTCTACCTCGTCCTTGTGTGCCGCAGCTGCTCTAACAGGTGCCTCTCCTCATAGGACATCCAGCGCAAGTCCAGCTCATCCTCCACGGCGTGATGCTCCTGCAGACAGAAGCGCACAGGATCCCACCCGGTCATGATGTCATAGGTGATGACGCAGCCGAGGGAGTGGGACACAATGGACACTTTGCCTCCCCTCTCCTCAAACTCTGGGTTCCGGGAGCAGAAAAGTGTGTACAGTCTGTTTAGCTCCTGGGTCAGGCCCTTGGTAATCTGGGGAGACAGGGAGGAGGGGTTTTAAGGAGAAGTAGTAGGTGGCAGAAAACTTTAAATTCCTGGTTTCTGGATGTGTGCAGTCCTTACCTCATCCCGGTAAAGGGGGCTGTTGTAGTACATGATGTCCATGGCGCTGCTGTTGAGCAGATCTCTCAGTCCCCTCACTTTGTCTGGTGTTATTGAGTCTACCGTATCTACAGGAGCAAAGAACCAATATCACAGTATGAAACAGAGTACATGTATAGATCTGTCTCTGTCTATGCTTCATTAACTTTTTGTAGTAGAATAGGAAAGATTAACACATGAGACCAACTGAAATACATCCACTGTGTACAGAGTTAACAAAAAACACGCTTGCTCACACTTGTCGCACAAACCACACAGACAAAGAGCATACATACAACACATATACACAGGCAAAGTCTCAAAAACGCACACTGACCTCCATCCAGTGCAAGCTTAGAGCGCCACTCGACAGGCAGGAACTCCACATGCTCGTCATTGTGCTCTGAAAAGTGCTTCTCCTCCATCTTCCTCACACCCTCCCTCAGCCTGAAAAGACACAATGAAGCCAAAGCATTCAAACACAAAGAGGTGGCAGAAGTGTTTGATTTAGAAACAATCATCGCAATGAATAATAATAATAAAATTCACAGAATTGAATGTATGTTATCACTTCGTTTATGTTACCAGCTGTTCACATTAGCTTTGGATGTTTTGATCATGATTATTTAATGACAATGGGAAAATTTCATTTCAAATATTATAAGATTTTTGGTTTACATGAATTATTGTGATGAAACACCACATGATGTTGAGAAAACAACACCATTGTTGCAGCAGCTTCCTTCGTGCAGCACACGTACGCACACGCGCACACACACAATGGCTGCAATGCTACAAGTCCTATGTGGGGCAGCATTAGCTTGCAGGAAACACTAAATGCACAAAGAGAGTGAGTGTGAGGCAGGGTGTTGACATGGGTAAATGGAGGCTGAGAGAGGCTATTAGTGGACTGGTCTGTGAACGGGGCACCAAATGCAGGTTTGCACTGGGCTATCTGCAGGCTAGTGCTTTTGCTGGGGAGTGCTGCACAACAGGGCTTTCTGTGTTGCACCCACACGGATTCCCTAGCCTTTGAGTTGGCATTAATTGGGCAGTGAGCTTTGCAATAGTAAGTTCTTATTTTAAATGGTCTTAAAGGGCATTGCCTGTTTTTGTTTTAGGGCATAATAATGTGCTAAACCTCCCATAATTTCCTCCTTTGCTGCTGCTGCTGCTGCTGACACTCAGAAAGGCACACAGCTGAAATTAAAACAAGGAACTGGCTAGACATGTCAGGCTGATCTTTCCTCTTGGCTGAGGAAAGTGTGCACGCTGTAATCCACAGGGAACTGGTAGTGAGGCTTAAAGTGCTCTGCAGCTTGACTTGGTCTACTTTACCTGCTTAGCCGGCCTAAGCCGTAGGCAGCGGCCAGACGATAACTTTGTGACACAGAGACACACATGGCTCCAGTCCGCATGTTCTGTACTGCTGCCTGTAATGCTCATGGCCCAGGGCCAGCGCACTGGTGCCATTTAGCGTCAGATATGTCACAGGCCATCACACAAAGACACAAAAATAACTTCCTCTTTATATCATTAAGCCTTTGAAAGACAAAGATAAGTTGACAGGCAGGTTAGCGGATCAGTTAGTGGTATCACGTCATGATGACAGTTTTGTTTTTTTGTGCCAAAGTTGTGAGATAATTTAAATGCTTAAACAACAGCTGTTATTATGTAATGAGCAACACCTACATTTTTCTGTGAGAACAGTAGCTGTGCATTACATACATGAACTATTTACAAACTTGGCACTGGCTCAGCAGAACCTGCCAGACAGGTCGATATCTGAAACCCCTCATCAGTTAATGAAAAACACAACCTCCCATATAAGCTTAGCCAGGAGGTCAGAAAACACAGAGAACATGCTATAGCATAATTCATAGCCATTTAAGGGAACAAGATATTATCATGGTTTAGTGACTGTGCCGTTACAGACAGAACAAAACAGAACGAGAAGTGTGTGAAAAGGAACAAACAAACTTCACATCACCCCGGTGAGATTCTTCTCAGCTTAGACTGGATTTGGTTAGTGTGTGGATGAATTTAAACCTGCCTTATCACATTTAGAAATTCCACAAAAGTGTAAACGAAAGTGCCAAACTCACATTCCAGTGTTTTTAATAATGCGTCCCTGGTCCATCTTCTGTCCAATCCCGTGAACCACAAAGACAACGTGTGTAGTCAGAGGGGGTCTGTCCTCAGGCGAGGCCTCCTCGACATAACCCCGATGGAGCCGTGTTCCACTGCTGGAGGCTGGAAGAGGACAGAGGACAGGGTTGGACTCCTTCTTATTGTTGCTAGGCGTTTACTTGTGATTTTTGTACAATGAGTTCATTTGCATCATTTTCTGTGCTGTATCGCTAAATACACACATTTCCACTCTGTTCACTTGAAGGCTATAAATATCTCAGTTGTGGTGTTAAGTAACGTGATGTTTTGAGTCCAAAGAGGCCAGTAGGTGAGACACAAAGCCCTGCTGTGACTGTGGCCCGACACTCTTGTCGTAACGTGCCTACAGGGTTTGGTGCGTGTCCTTATTTAGAACCTGTAGTCTAGTCCAGTCTTGTGCTGTGCGGCAAGGTGATAGGAGCCAATGGACTTTGCCGCTGTCTGGATAGCACTAAGGAGATTTCCCATCACTGAGCATCTGTGTGTCAGGGGAGACTGAGATAACCAGTGTCAACACCTACTCTTAAAACCTGTGAGCAGGAGATGAAAATGAACTGTCGAGCTGGAAGACTGTGGATCAGATTGGAGTCTTCCGTACCGATCAAACATCGGACATGGGGTCAATCTTCAGCTGTCACCTTTTCAATTACACTTGAGCCGTTTGATCAAAGCTAGCTTCCAATAATAGCAGGTGGACACTGAGTGATTTTCTGGGTTAATCCAGTTAAGAGACCGAACTGTAGCCAGCCATGTTTGAACAACTGTTGAGTAATAGCAAACGGCAGCACACTGTGAATTCAGCTATAAATATAGCATTTGTGCATTAGAAGTACAGCAAAGTGGGAACACATGAGGACTGACTGAATCCGAGCAGTAAAGGTTTTAGCCATGCTAGCTCTACAGATGGCAATGTTGGTCTGTTGTCAGTCAGTCAACCACCTTAGTCCAGCCTGAAATAGCTCAAGAGCTAGTGGATGGACTGCTGGGAAATTGTATACAGACATCCATGTCACCCACAGGACCCTAAAGATTTTAGCGATTTCCTAACCTTTCCTCTAGCGCTATCATGAGGTTGACATTTTGGATTTTCACTCAAATATCTTGACAACTATTGGATTGATTGCCATGAAATCTGGTGCTGACATTCACAGGATGATTTCTTTGTACAAGGTCAAAGATTAAAATGTCATAAATTGTAATGAATCAAAATCAGAGTTTTGATTTATGACCAAATACGTCACTGGCTTTGGACGAGACCCTGTCACGAATTTACAAATTGTATTATGGTGGAGGCAGGATTTGTAATTTAGTGGCCGCACCTCTACTTGCAGGTTGCCTACCGGTGACAGCTTTGTTTCAGGCTTCTGATTGGCCAACATGGCTTTCGGTAAGGATTATATCGCTGCCTGTTGGTTTGCCATGCATGCATGCATGCATTAACTATCCAAAAAAACCTCTATTATTTATGTAGTATAGATTGATGACTTCAGTATTGATATAAGTACAAACATACACGTACAGTATGATCAGGGCATTGTTTGCAGTCATAATAAGAAAGACAACGACAGTGTGTACATTACAGACCTTTGGAGAAGCCCAGTTTCTGGGTGACGGTGCGTGCAATTTTGGAAGTGGTGGCATCGCTGTAGAGGTATACCTCATCCACGCTGTGCCAATCCACATGGGTCCGACTCAGCTTCAGACTGTGGATGGCTGCAGGGGGGCAGTGAGAGAGGAGTGAGTGAATGCATGAATGGACAGAGGGAAGAGAGGAGGGCAGATGGTGTGGGAAATTGGGCAAAGAGAAGGAGACAGAAAACCAGGGAAAAGGGAAAAGGTTCACCGGCACAAAGGTTTGTGGTTATAAATTTCAAGGGGAGTACAGAGGGAGAGAGATCACAGACATTGTGAGAGTTAGACTAAATTGTCATCATATTAACTACAGTACAAAAAAAGTTAATGTCTAAGATCAATCTACTGACACAGCTCAATCAAATGCACTCTGGAGCATTGATCTGCAGTTGGAAAGAAAAACACATCAAACTATCACATACCATGAACGCATATTTCGGCTCTTGCTTGTCTGTCCTGCTTGTGTATCATCAGTGCTGACGACATTTTATATCGCTGATATCTAAATTCAGAACACTGTGCATTCAATTTGTCCTCATGTTGTTGCTTCAAAGCACAATGCAGTGACTAGAGCAAGTAAGAGCAGAGGTATGGCTAAAGAGGAGACACCATTTGCTACAGAGCTAAGCGCAATAAATGAAGCTGGTTGTCTTGAGAGAGGTATACATGTCTCTGCAGCATGTCCCTTTAATGTCCAGTGCAGTTGAGTTCATCTGGATAAAATTGGTTGAAGTCTTTGGCGTAGGTCCAGAGCACAGTCATGGTTCTTTGTACTGCTCTGAGCCAATCTGGGGATTAAATGTACTTGGAGGAATAAAATGTTCCAGATTACCATTTTGCAAGATTGTAACAACATCGTCCCACAAACAATGCAAAATGAAAAGCTAGAAGAAGTGTATGGCTATGAACTGAGAACATAAACTTACTGCATGTCTTTTGCAGATACTGCATGTAGCAATCATAGAGGAGCGGAAACATGACCAGGCAATAACATTATGTTTCAGACCTGTGCGTCCTTTCCTCTCCTTCACCCTTTAATATCTGGACATTTGTGAGATATTCCTTGGTTTTCTTTCCAATTCCCATGTAAATTAATAAAACAAAATATATATCATGTGTGTTTGTGTGCCACATTGTGGACTTAAGATGGGCCTCTGTAGGCTAATTTCTTCAATGGACAAGCATGACCACAGGGCCAAGCAGTTATTGCACCTTAGCTGAGACCTGTTCGCTCTGAGGTAACCAGTGTGGAAAGGATGGCTGCCTCTAAAGGAGAGGAACAAGGGTGCGGAGGAAGAGTTTCCCAAAAGGAACAAGTGTTGAAGTAAAGGGCACTAGTTGAATGTGAAATAACAAAGGGAAGACTTTTTTTTTCCAGTCAGACAAAACAATAAAGCTCCTGAGGAACCTGAGGTGAGAGATATGTTTAAATCCAGTGTCCTTTCCATTTATCTTTGCAGATCCTCAAATGAAACCACTCCACAGCAAAGCGAACATATGCTTAACCTCTACTACCACAAAGTCTCACTACACCACAGCAGCAAAGGGGAACAATCACCTCTTCTGAGGAGGGAGCCTTTCACCATCTGGTTTGGCTTCATCTCAAACAGTTTAAAGTGGCCTCCTTCCCTCATCTACCTCATGGACTCACAAATGAGGACAAAGGACAAAAGGACAGTGGCAGCTGGCATGGGACCTGCGCACTGTTATCAGACAAGGATGGGTGAAGCCACTTCAGACTGTTGATCTTTATTTGTAGCCGGTGTCCACTGTAAAACAGGAAGTCTTAGTCCAGTCCAGAAACTTTATTGAACTTCTCCAGTCAGCTGGCTTCATCATATAAAATATTAGTTTGCTGGGTTTGACAGGTGAAAATGCGGCCAGTGCGATGGAGTGATGCTTAGGGGTTGCACAAGGACACTTCCTGTTTTACAGTGAAAGGCGATGCATTGTGAAAGAAAACGAAAACAAGGGGATCAAAGTGTGCAAAGGAGCTGGCAGTCAACCAGGAAAGGTTTAAGAGTTTACTGAGGGGGTTCTCTAACAAAGCTGTGGTGAATTACTGAGGGACACGGGAGGAGGGAGAGGGTTAAAATGTAAGGGATGAAGTGCAAGCAAGCTGTGTGTGGGAAAGTTTGGAAAAGATGCAGGAAGCACAGAAAGACATGAAAAAGAAGGGCTCCTCAAACTTATCACATGTACAATGTGCTATGACGTTGGTCTGGGGCTGTGAAGAGTGGCAAGATACCAGGTCCAACTTTTTCCTGGCAATAACAGGACAAACATGGGCTACAGCCCAGAACTCCAAAAAAAAATGTGGACGCCGTAAATAAAACAGAATGTAATCATTTCCTCGTCTTTTTTTGACAATTGAAAACAGTAAAACAACAATATATTGAATGTTTGACCTCATCAACTTCAGTGATTTTTGTAAATATATGCTTATTCTGAATTTAATGCCAGTAACATGTTTCATGCTCCAAAAACACCTGTTTGGAACATTCCTCAGGTAAACAGGTTCATTGGTAACAGCTGATAGTATCATGACTGAGTATGAGAGTGGCATCCTGGAAAAGGTCAGTCGTTCACAAGCGAGGATGGAGCGAGGTTCACCACTTTGTGAACACATGATTATAAAGGATATTACTACATGGGCTCAGGAACACATCATTTAAGTGTTGTCAGAAAACAGTTCATGTGCAAAGGATGGCATTCTGTTTGTATTTACATAGTGGTTCAACTTTTTTTGGAATCAGGTTGTGCATTCCCTTCATTAGGGCTTTCTCACCTCTAGCATGGAGGGAAAAGACAGAATACTAGAGGAATGTTTAATATAATGCTTGTAAAAAAAAAATACTCTAGTATTCTCAAACCAGACAGGAAAACCACAGGTCTCTGTTCTGGTCTATGCAGGCTTTTTGTCAATGGCCACTTGGATTTACTATGAGGACACAGACCCCGAGACCTCTCTGTTCAGCATTCCTGATGAGGGTCAATACACCCAGAACTAGGACAGTGATGGACCTCTACGAGGGTGACTCTACACACCATGTTAGGGGGCTATAGTAAAGGGCCACAATAGCTCCTCTGTTCAGCTCATCACTTGTGCTTGGCTCTCAACAGAGAGCTTTGTTCGCTGCTCTTAGAGCGAGAGCTGGTGATGGTGGTTCATTAATGATGCTCATACTGCCAGAAGGGATGAGAGAAAGAAAGCAATGAGAGAGAAAGTGGGAGACTGGGCTGGAGAGATACAAAGGGGTAAAGAAGGTGGCTTTTTGAGGACCAGCTTATTTATTTCACATCCACTGGTTTCAGGGGTCTTGCCCCAGTAGCTGAGTGACCCATGTTTGTCTGCTCACTACTCCAGCAAGGAGGTAAGAGACAGATGCAAAGGTTTCCTCAAAAAGCAGCAACAGCAGAAGTACCAAACTGTGGGTCACAGCACAAAGGGAGAAGTTCTAGCATCTAGGCCCAGTTAAGGCTGCAATGGAGAACTGGGAGAGCAGCCTAAATCCATTTTAATACAACCGTTTCTAACTGAGCCTAGGTCTAGTTCTAAATATTAGATTGAACAGGTCTGAACCACAACAGAAAGGACAATCTAGTTCCATGAGGACCTAGGATCTACTGGGAGAGAGGATACAAGCTAGCAGATCTAATACAGCAGAAATTAAAAAAAGAACTTGGCATTTTACAGTACCTTGGCAGCGCTTGCGCTTGTGACATGTAGTTTTAGCACTCGTCTGATATCCACTCCATTTGAACAGAAAAGGGAGGTAAAAAGGGGGCAGGTGGGAGAGAACTAACAACCAAGAGAGAGTGAGTAATGGCCATCACCCTGGTGTCAGTCACACAGGCTACCACTGTCATCACTCTTAAGCAGGCCAGTCTATCAAGCACCGCTGCTATCAGGTTACCACTTCAAGGCCCTGGAAATAGAGCCCGGTGGCTGCAGGTAGCTGTCATGAAAATAACCACAAACAAAGCCTTAGTAACAGGCCGGGGTTCACTTAAGCCTGACAATGCAGCGCTGCTTGACGTATGCCAAAGATGACTGAGGTAGCATCTGTTTTACACTCATTACAGAAATCTACTGTCCTAAATCTAAGTCCTTTTCTACACAACACATGACTGAAATAAGGAGATAATAATAATAATGAAAAAATACAACTGTCATGTGGCACAAAGACCACAAATGAGTGAACATTTCAACCGACCTTTTGCATAGAAGTGAAACACAAATACACAAACAAACTCCACAAAACTTTAAACTTCCATTTGGATTAATAAATCATTTAGATTTTGTTTATTAGAAATGTTTTACGGAAGTGATGTTGATGTTATTTTTAATTTCTTTATAATAGTACTTATAGTGCTGATAGTGCTTTAGTATTCCAGAATCTGGAGTCCAAAATGAGGGCATGTAAGAGTCAATGATGGACAATAGCAGCTTATATTTCCACAAATATGAACATGTGGAAATTACCTGGACTAAACGAAGTTTTGTGTCAGTAATTTAAACCCTACGCTGACAAGAAGCTGTGTTTTCACAATTAAAATAATCATTTCTGAACTGCAATATAGAAGGCAATCAAACAAAATTTAATTTTCCTCTTCAACATATGAGTCTAAAATAGACAAACAACTTAGTGTGCTATTTTTATGACATACACAGCAACACAAACATGAACACTACGCATAATGCATAATTCTTGGTCATTATTTGTTGGATTAGTAAAATTCCTAATGATTGTTCTGTTACATACAAGTTGGATCGCTGCGTGAAACATAAATAAAGCAGAATGGGATAATTTCTTAATATTTGTTGACGTATACTCAATGTAAAACAGCAACAGACAATATCTTGAATGTTTTAACTACACTGATTTTTGTGAATACACATGAGGTTCACGGCTTTGTGACACACATGATCGTATAAAAGGAAATCACTACAAGGGCTGAGGAACACTTTAAACAGCTCTTTTGGAATCGGGACAAGTTAAAATCAAAGTCAAATTAACAGCAGCTCTATGCGCATTAAAATGACTGAATCGGGTGAAAGTCGGATGTCCTGAAGTGACATTTAAAAAGACCTCACCAGCATTTGTTAATCAAATCAGCAAAGTCTACAAGCCTCAGCTCAGATCTGACTAAATCATTCCTCCCATGATAACACAGACATCAGACTTGCAAATGTCAGCAGAGGCTGAGGAGGGGGAGAGACCTGCTGAGTGCACAGGAAGTTTGTTTGCTGTAAAAGCTATTAGTAAAGTCCATCTGGGCATTACAGCACTGATGGATCCATGCAGAAATAGGTATTTCCTAATGACTACAATACCTGCTATCCACAGAATCCTCACGTGGGTGTGCTGAGGATCAATCAATCTGTGTGATGGTTTGCAGAGATCGGGTTTAGACCACGCTGCATGACATTCAGGCCACCTGAACGCACGACTGCACCATCACCACAAATGTCCAGATCAGACCAAACAAATCTAGCTATTCCTGTCACAGCTAGTAACAGATTTAGACACTCACATGCTGATTAAGGGTAAAAGATTTTAATCACAAGTGACGACCAAATCTAAGTAGTAACATCCAAAGTACATCCAAAGTGTGTGAAGGAGCGGTATCGCAGGTCATTCCTTCCTGCAGCTGTCAGACTACACAAGAACTGCTGATTGTAATCTGTTGATAATTTATCTGTAAATCATCTGTAAATTACCTGTGCAATAATCTGTGCATTTATCTGTAAATTATCTGTACAATAATCTGGGCAATAACTGGTGCAATAATCTGTGCAATTCATCCTGTACATAACAGTCCGCAAATACAATTTATAATTTAAGATAATGTTCATTTTTATGACACTCTTTTGTATATACTTGCTGTTTTTTACCTAATTCTATCTTTTACTGATGCTGCTGTAAATTGGAATTTCCCCTTGCGGGACAAATAAAAGTATATTGAATTGAATAACAAGAAATCATGCGTCAGTCATCTGTGGTGCAGTTTGTCCCCAGCCTCATGCGATGGTTAAATAAGCATGCAGCTGATTATGAATTACGCTTGCCTCGCCTTCTCTACCTCAAGCATACCAAAGAGTTATGCTGACGGGTGACCCAGTGCCCAGCCCGCTGACTTTACTTTTCCTTGACGTACGAGATGCCTGACAGGCTGGGACACACCCTATAGTTTCCACCATAGGCTCCTGCTCTATGCTCATATACAGCACACACGAATCCAAGAAGCTTTCAGTGAACACACGGGACCCTCTTCTAATTAAATATTTGCTTCCATTTCCTTTTCAGTCCTCTGAACATTACAAATAACATTTTCCTCAGTCCAGCTCGGCCGATGGAGATTTAAACATTAAAGGACAATTTCTAAGATCCACCAGCTGTAATGCCCTTGTGGCCATTTTCAGTCTGAATAACTGGAATACAGTTTCACAATCCTCTCAAACACCAGCGGTCAACAAAAATGAGTAAGGGATGATGGATTTGGGGGGGAAAACAGATAAATACTAGAAATATTGATTAGACAAGCTCTTTCTGATAAAGCAAAATGTACCAAATCAACCTTTATTGCTACCATTGTTCATATATGACAAGAGCACTTAAACTGACTATTGATCCTTCTTTAGCAGAATGCATTTTATCATAAATAAGTGATGGTATTTCTGATTTTGCCTTCATGATTTATGAAGAATACGCAGAAAAGTACGTTAGTATCATGAGAGAACAGGACATTCAGGCACAGCAGTGCTCTGCCCACACTGTGATGTTATGCCTGCATAGCACGCAGATATGTCCACCATATGTCTCCTGCTTTACTAATCTTTAGTCTCAGCGAGCTACTCACACACAAGGAGAACGAAGGGAGAGAGGAGAGATAGGGAGGGCGAGAGATAGCAGGAATAGTGTGGACTGCGATAATGTCAGAGCGCGGCTCGCTGGCTTTATGATCCATTTATCTATTGTAATGCAGCCCAAGGTAGCCGATGAATGGCTCCAAGTACTTCAGATTATTAGTTCCAAGATAAAATACTCTACTGTAAAGGCTCCCAGAGATAAAGACTAAAACAATACAAATGAACAGGATCTATCACTCCTTTCAATGTGTTGCTAAATATAGGAGTGGAGAACAATCTGCCAACAAAGGCAGCAGGAGGGATTCAAGCAGATGCTCCATAATATTTCAAGTGTTATGCATTAAAGGAAATTCTAAGAATGTAAAAATGCAGATAACACTGGGTTTTAACAACATATACTGCGTAAATGTATGTACATATTTCTTACTTCATGATATGGTGAGTGGAATTACACTGAACTATTCACCCCTGCGGTAATACAGCTCACCCACCGGACAAGCTATGATCATATGATCTGTGTGTTGTGCAATGGAGGGACCTCCAAGTGTCACACAGCCAATGTGTGTGTCCTTCACACACCTGGCATGCAGATAATCTATTCGTGACCCCTCTGTCCTCTGGGACTGTTTATATACCTGCTTCAGTATACACATCTTTTTGTGTCCATGTACACGAATGCTTGTGCACCGGGAGTGACCTTCCAGTTTTCTCTCAAAACTTCTGTGAGTCAGTTCAGGGAGGTAGCAGTGACTGCGTGACACGAGGAGCGGCGATGCAAGACCGACCAGCCTACTGTAATCACTTTCCTCCGCTCTGGTGATGTCTTTATTTATAGGCATGAGTTCACTCCTGTCCTGACATGTCAGCTACAGTGCAGTGTACTAGACACACGCACAAAAAATAACTGAGGCTTCATGGGAATAATAGCAATTTAACCGTGACTAACAGTCAGTTTGCACTTATTATTCAAAAACAACCAATCAGGGTGACAGGAAATGAGGATAATTTGATGATTTAGCTGCTATTTGTTGATTCAGACTGACAGTTTTTTGCGTGATATATGTTTCTGTGTCTCTCACACACAGTTTTTATAATGTAGACTAAACATTTTCCCACTTCCTTTTAACAGTTGCTGCATCTTGTTCCTCCCTGCTCTTCTCTATTTATCTGCCACATTCACACACCCACACATTCATCACCAAGTGAAGGTCCTGCAGATCTGGCTGCCTTAAGGAGACTGCTGAATCAAAGGACCTCTTTCTTATTGCCTTTCTCAGCTAAAGCCTGAGCCAGCCCCTGCGACAGGGACGTGCCAGAATGTACGAGCTGCACCTGCTTTACATTGGGACCATGACACGACAAAACACGCGCTCACATGAATGGAGGCACCTGTGCCATTCATTTCTCTTGACTGTGCATCGATACTACAGCAGGCAGGGCTGTCACATCATTCACCAATTATGACTCACAGCGCTTTTTCTTCTGGCTTTACTGAAAAGACCACGGCCTTACTATTTAATGGAATTTATTACTAATAATGCCTATGGGACCATTTCGATTCCTCACTGCCCTAACGCAGCACTACAAAGCTGGTCTTTCACAACATACTGCCTGCCTGGAATAAAAAATACTGCAGAGCTGTGAATGCAGCAGTGGAGAGGTATATGACTTTGTTTTTAAGTGAGTGAGCAATAATGTTTTGGCCTTTTATTTCAACACCAAATCACACTCTGACTCTAGGATAACGTTCACCCTCAAACATAGTTAATACATTGCAAGTTATTATATTATTTTAGTTACCAGAATGGATGCTTCAGTGCCGTGTTGTTCCAAAGATCTGACACAGATTGCAGCTTTTTCTAGATTTGGGGGCTTGCGCCACACATTTTTAAAATCATGCTACACATCCTTATTGTTCTACTGTTCCCCTTCCCGTTCTCTCACCGTCTTTGCTATCGACGGTCCTGACCACCAGATCTGTCTCGAAGGTGTCCTGCATTTGCTGCCCGCGGAAATGGTTCAGGTGTTCCTGCTCGATGAGGTCACTTTCCTCTTCCTCTAACGGGAGCCAGGTACCGTCAATAAACCACTGGCCTCTCATGACTGGAATGTGGTCTTGTTCTGTAAGGCAGCAAAAACAGCATGGATTTAGATACAAAAGAGAGGTACGAACATTTAGTGACATGCCGTCTGGGGCCCAGGAGGAGGAATATTTACCAAAATAAAGTCATGTTACATTTTGTTTTGTGCTTCATGTGGGAAAGATGCCCTGTGGAGTTTTTGACCCCTCACAGTGTTACAGAGCTGTTTTTCTCTAAGTGGGTCCCAGTTTTTGGCACATGCCTGTGACGCGGTACACACTCCTGCCAATGGCCTCGCAATTTTCCACTAATCGGCAGTAAGACGGCAAGATATGCAATGTGCTACCAAAGGTAGGGAAGAGTGCATGCTAGTTGAATGTAAACAATACTGGATTGTTCATAAGAGCTCGATGATACGCTCAATGCGTTTAGGTGAATAACACTGAATGTAAACATAAGGTTTACATTCAGTGCATCTTTACGGAGAACTCCTCGTGAATGTTACAATAGTCACTTTGTAGCAGCGCATCATATAGCCTTTCAGAATGAGCTCTGGATGACATAAACTGACTTCATTCAACTCAACAAGTCTGGCAAATCCAGGAGGGCCAAGTCTCAGTAGGTTATGGAGCGAGGCCAGTGTTGATTACAGTTTTGAGTGACATTATTAACTGATTCGCTGGTGGTGAATAAGACTGAAAGCTTTGAATGTAGGCATACGGGACAGGGCCTTATCTCACAGAGTGAGCCCGCTCATCTGAACAAACCTACAAACACATGAGCATACTTGTATTTACAGATACAGGGGTCCACCACAATGCTAAGATTAAGACAGACAGAACAGACATGCTGATAGAGGCTCGCAGTACATACTATTCACTCATTTGTTAAGGTCTGGCCAGAGAAGATAAGTCTGATGTCTTCACATGAGTCAACAGTGACCTTTTCACTTTGTTTGCTGGAGTGTTTACATGTTAGAACAATAAGCTATTACAAGTAAATACCAAAAACTGATGTGATCTTGATTACGTTTGAAATCCTCTCCTCTTGTTTTAGTTTCCATCTCAGACGTTGTGCATTGGGGTCTTCGGTGCTAACATGAGACTATGCTAACAGCGGTGCAGGCCAAGCTGAATAGGCACAGTGAGGGTCTGAGCTGACTACAAAGGGCTTACATCCACAGCATGAACATTCAGGAAAATAACTGCATCTCTAAATGTCACTTGGCGTTAACCTTCAAAAGAACCAGCTACCCATGAACCCTTTCATCGAGGTCAGGTTTTCGAGGCTTCTATAGTGACCGCCTTCATTTGTTCGCTGGCTTTTCCTGGAAATATCCATGAATTAGTTAGCACAGATCAGCTGAGTCAAATAGACCGGCTTCCTCTGTGGTTTAGATGTTCTCAAAAGACCGGACTAAGTAATTACTTGGCTAGTAAAAAAAACCCTGCAAAACAATGCAGGGCTCAGCAAAAACTTGTGAGAAAAAAATAATCAGCTGCTAGTTTGAGTGAGTCTCCTCTGTGGGTCATTGATCTGTGTGTCAACCACTATGCTGCACTATATAAAGTATATATGAGGTACAGTATGAGCATTCATAAAGGAGTTATGGACATGCACTTAGTGATGCTGCCAGTGAAACCTGCAACATCATTTGTGACTGATGCAGAGCAAAAACATGATGTGACAGACTCTGATCATCTGATTTTATGATACTCACGCTTCCAATAAACAGGACTGCATTCCCTGTCTTTAACGTCCACCTCATAAAGTCCTCCTCGAACACAAACAGGCTCCACATTTATTTCAACGCTGTCGAGGTCCCTCTCGTCTGAGGACACGGTGGATGTGTCCAGGGAGCCCCGGCCTCCGTGCACACTGCTGGTCCTGGTCTCCACCGGCACTGCACCGTTCAGCCCTCTGCTCTCCACGCCGTTATTACGGCACTCGTCCTCCCCGGCGCTGACCTGGGAGCCTGCTGCACCAGGGTTCAGCTCACAGTATTTCCGAAACATAAGCTCGATTTTAAGGGAGTCGTGCCCGACAAAGGGCTTCCACGTTTTCTTGTCCTCCTTGTAAAACCACCGCACCTCCTCCGGACCGAGCTCCGTGACCACCTCGCTGAAGCGGTGTCTGGAGCTGTTGGACCGCGACCTCTTTCTCCTCTCGAACAACGGACCAGCGTTGCTCCCGTCGTTGTCGCTGTACTCCAGGGAGCTGCTGTCGAGGTAGGCTGTCGGGGAGCCCAGGTCCAACAACAGCCCGTCCTGGGAGCCATGGTGTGTGGCATGGAGAAGCGGCAGGTGTCCGTCCAGTCCCGACTGGACTGAGGACATCCCCGCCTGCATCGCATCGTCCATGGGACTCATCTCGTGACAGAACGAGAACACATCGCTTCCCAGTCCCCACTCGTTGTTGTTGTTGGTGGCGTCGACGCCGACCGGTGAACCTTTTCCGTCGCTGCCCAAAGAGGAGCTCAGTGTGGAGGTCTTGGTTGTAATGTTGAAACTGCTCATAACTATCTGAGCAGCCCAGCCTCCCTACCCCCTCGTCTGTCACTTCACCTGAACAAAGCTCTCACTAGTCCGCCACGGAAACCGCAAGGTTTCATACTAGACAGATATAAAATTCAAATTTAGACAAAATTAAACACCTCCCGCGAGCTCCCCTCCGCATTTCCTTGAAATATCCCGCAGGTGTTGCTACATCACCCTGTTAGCTTGTTAGCTAGCTAAGCTAATGATGCCGGTTGGAGAACTCAACTGCTAGCTAGCAAGCCTGCAACGTTGCAACCGGAAAACCTGTTCAGCCTTTTTTTTTTCTCCTCCTCTACCTATCACAAACCCGTGTCGAACCACTTCCCTGTCACCGAGTCTCTTCACTGCATCTTGATAGGAGTAGTAATGCAGTCATCACACTTTCAGTGTTCCGGGTCTCTGTGGAATTTCTGATTCATTCGTTGTCCAAACAAATCTTGCATAGAGACAGTAGTAATGTGGGCGCGCGCGCGCGTGTTTGTGGCTTGACAGCTGACGCATAGATCACAGGATTCCTTCGTGAACGCGCACGTAGAAATTGCGCAAACGTGACGGCGTGTTTTTTTTTTCCCTATCCCCTACGTTAATAAAATGCATTCTTCTTCTTGTGCACTAGGTGGAGACAAACACTTATTAATGGTAATCCGCCTGGATTTAATCGTTTACTACATGCAATGACTTGACTTCACACTAGAGGGCAGCAAAGACCTACTCATTATAAAGCTAATCCATCTGGTCTTATTCTTTTGCAGGTAGAGTAAATTTACTCTCTAAAAAAACTGTACAAGCTACTGCAAACTTTCTCATCACAGGGGTGGACAAAACACTAGAAACTAATACAGCATCACTGTAAACTTTGCTGCAGCCGCAAAATTTTAAATAGAACATAATAAACAAATAATAAACCTTTCTGACACAGCTTCAATGCATTTTCCATAAATAATCTTGATATGTAATTGATATGACATATGCTTGGACAGTGAGATACAGTGTAGATAGATACAATCATCCCCTTTAGAAAATGAAGCAAAGAGCGACAAAGTAAACGTCTCCCAGTTTAAGTTCACTGGTGTCATTGAACTCCAAAATCTATTTGTGATGTATCTGTTCTAGTGTGCAGCCAGTGTGTTTACATCTTTGTGTGCAAGTGCATGAGTACAGTGTGAGTTTGTGTTTGAATCTGTGCACGCATGTGCTGGTTTGTTTGTTTATGCAAGTGCATGTGTTTGCATAATGTGTGTTTTGTGTAGCGCCGTTTGTGTGTGTGCTGCTGCTCCAGGTGATCCTGGGGCCGTGGTGTGGTCTGTGGGGAGAGAAGGAGAAGGATAGGAGAGAGGCCCAGGCAGCTGTATTTGGGATAAACAGACATTACCCTGCTGTGTTCTAATTTACTGCAGAGTGGGAATTAAACTTTAAACTCGTCCCGCCCCTCTGCAGTCCAATACTCTATGCTTCTGGCCATCAACAACCACTTGCACAATGTGCGTTATTAAAGTGTTACTCCACCCAAAATCAGTGTTTTTAGTATCAATTTCACACCCCCTGTAGGCTTTAAAGGTAGTTGTAAAAAAAATGTGGTCTTTCACGGCAAGACACAGCTTCTGGAGGAGCTTTGGATTTTTTGAGGGCAATAGCACAATGTGGAAGCAGCATATGCAGCTCTATTTTGGCAAAATGGTGATTGTTTGGAACACATTGGGCTCATGGACAGACAGCTGAGACGTGGATTATTCTGCACAAGTGGTTTGAGATGCTTCTGTGGGTGTTTTTATAGTTTTTGCCCACATTAAAACTTTGGAAACCACTGTAGCCAACTGAATTCAAGCAGCACATAGCCACCGTTCACTTTCAACAAAAAAACTTTTTACACCTTTCTAGCCCATTGAGAGCGAGTGTTTGATACTCAAAGGACAGACTGAGAGCAGGACAGTTTGAGCCACTGCAAAAGTTATTCACAATCCATAGCCCACACAAGCTTCTCATTGCATTTCAAACTTTTGAGCAGAACAATCTCAGGCAAAAATCCAGGAAATTTCATGATTCTTAACTTATTTTTTTTGTCATTATTCTTAATTAGTTATAAGTTGCTCTATGAAGAATGTTCTGCAGGCCCAGTCAACTCAACGTGAATGTTGTAATATTGGTATTTGCCAGATGAAAATGATTAAAAATTGCTCTATGATTGCGTAATTGTGAGTGCAAGACTAATTCACATTGCAGTAATATCTAATCTGTACGGCCAGAATAATTACTGGGTTAAGTATGCAATGAGATCTTTCCAAGAGCTGTCTCCCTCTGCAGGTTTACACTAGAGGATGACATGTGGCTCTCATATAAGAATTAGTCAAATTCCTCATTTCTGGCAGTCACACTCAAACAGGTTGGCCTCTCTCTCTCTCTCCCTCTCTCTCTCTCTGTTCTGATGTTTTGCAACCACCGGGCCCACCACCTGGATGAGTGGATGACAAACAAACTGCAAATTTTCCTTCCAGTAACTGACCAAATAGATATTTATAACCAGCTGGTCAACTCCCCCACCCCCTGGGCCCCCCTCTCCTCAGCCACGGCTGTGAGAGCTCCCTTTAAAGACCAGTTGTGTCACTTCTGGCTTTGTTCTTAAACAAAGAGAACTGCCCCTCATCTGCCCGTAATTGGGCCGACTCTTGGAATGTGCTTGATGTCTCCGCGCGGGCCATTGCCGCTCCATCAGACAGGCAAGGGTTGCTGGGACATGGGAGATGATTGAGTGGAAGTCCATCCACCCATCTCTGCTCTTGGCCTTACTCTGTTTTCTTTTGCTTTGCTTTCTTCTCTTTCTTCCTTACCTCGTCTATCTTTCTTTTTACCTCTGTTTCACCTTCTCTTAGCCACCTATTTGAGGATGGAGGATCTCTCTGTTGAATAAAGAAATCCAACACTCAGGGTAAATGGAACAGCCTGCCGATCGACCTCACCGGGTCTGTTTGGTCTCCCTGAGCTGCACCACCTCGCTAAGGTGGGGTGGTTGGACGCACTACAAGGCCGATCCGCGGCATACGTCACTAGCAGTTACTGAGGTGATGTTGACCATGGGCAGACGTTTGAGAGGGGATTGGAGGGTGTTTACAGCATTGTTACTAAAGGGAAGCAATTTAGAGAGTTCAAATTCCACTTGCAAGGAAGGAAAAAATGTTGAAACAGTAGTTGGCAGGCTACCAAGAGCCTGAGCCCCTAATTGTTTTCATTAATAGCAAATAATCTCAAAGTGCTTACTCTGTATTCTGGGAAACATTATGGTGTTATGTTCAAGACGCGTACATCTGGGAAGCCTCTGAGGGTTAGTTTAGAAATTTGTCTGCAGCAATCACACGAATCCCAGGTGAAGTTTTCAGACTTTGATGCTCCAACTGCAGATATGTTGGTGTCTTTGTGGAGGTGTTATGTACCTTTTGGTGTTTAAGCAACCTTGTCCCCAGAATCGAACCCTTTGGTTTTGGTCATGACTCATTTACTCCTGAGTCCTTCACCTTTCACCCCCAGCTCTGTTCTCCATGTCACTCGCTAGCTACCCGGGATAAGTAAATACATGATGTAATGTGTGGTTTTTGCCTCCACCTCCACCCGCATCCAGGGGTGATTAAACTGGAGCACTGCAGTTTTAGGTGGGGACAGATGGGTGTGGTCAAAAGGGTCCTGAAGAGGAGGAGCTGGTAAGTGGGAGCAAATGGAGGGGAATTTAACAAGGCTGGTTTTGGGCAAATATAACGGAAAGGAGGGGCACATGCAGGTCACCAACAGGGCAAGACTTAAAGCAGAGAGACATCACAGTAATGGCTGACCCGTCTGGGCTGGGGCTCCTCCGTCCCTGCAGCCCGTAGCCGAGGTCAGGCCAGCGGCTCCGCCTCCCCCCGGCTGTCTGGGCTCCAGGTTCCAGGTGGGTGATTGGGGCTGTTGACTCCAGCACACGGCAGCCGTTGCCTGGTCCTGCTGCCCATAACGATCTCCTCCAGGGCTACCAGACCCATTGTCATTCAGACTCCCTGCTACAATTCACAAGTCTGATATCCCTCCGCACTGGAGCCTGGGCTGGGATGGGCTGCCTGACGGCCGTCCCTGGGTTTGTTTGTGTGAGAGAATGTGAGCTTGTCAGGAATAATATGCCTTAATATGTGGTGGCATTTTAATTACAATGTGTTCTTGCGCGAGAGACCTCTTAATAGTCAAGTCTATTGTTTGTTCTTCTGTCTGTGTTGATGTCTCTTTTGTTATTTAACTTGAAAAGCAAATTAAAAAAACATGTAGCTGGTAAGAGCTGCCTCGAAGCAAAGTTAAAGGAATTGTTTGACATTTTGGGAAATACACTCATTTGCTTTTCTTGACAAGATTTATATGATAAAATTGATACTTCCCTAATGTTTATGCATCCAATTTGAAGCTGGGACCAGGACATAGTTAGCTTAGCTTAGCTTAGCATAAAGACTGGAAACCAAGGGAAACAGCTAGCCAGGCTGTACCGAAGGGTTCAAAACCTGCTCTTCCAAAGCTTGCTAATTAACATGCTGTATCTTCTTCGTTAATCCACTGAAAAAACAAAGTGTTCAAACAACAATTTACAGTTTTAAGGAGACTTAAGTGTCAGCCCTCAGGAACTTCCTGGAGTTTCCACTGGCTGCCTGGAAACCTGACAGTCAGGACAAGACTCGAAGAAGTTACCGTGATCTTCGAATGCTACACCACTGCTTCCTCGGGAGATTTGTTTTTGTCCGCTCCAGTAGAATAAAAGGACATGCTGTGCCTTTTTATAAGGTGGACGAGTCTGGTTTGTGTCTGCAGACAGACATCGTTCACGAGAG